>NW_027186304.1:28250235-28284419 GCF_028583685.1 Petaurus breviceps papuanus | reverse complement strand
GCAGGGAGCAAGGCGAAGCGAGCTGAACACGCAAGCAGAGATCCCCCCCCCCCCCCCCCCCCCTCCCCCCCCCCGCGGGCAGGGGGGGGGGCGGGCCGGGGGCCCCGTCGGGGGGGCGCGGGGGGGCGCCGCCGCAACCCGCACCCCCCCCCCCCCCCCCCCCCCCGGCTGACAAACCGCTGCAAGGAAGCGGGGCATCTGGCATGGAGGCCCCCAGGAGAGCTGCAGAGGCAGCTGCGCCGCATCGCTGTCCTTCCTCTATGCGGGCCAAGGGCTGGTCTAAGAGGAAGGGCCGGCGCGTAGGAGGGGACAGAGGAAACCCCGTCTTCTACATGCAGGATTCCCCCTCCCCAGCTCGTCCCCCAATCCCTAATCTCCACCCACCACCAAGTGTTAACTTTAAAAATGGCGCCTCAAAACAGGAATTTAAAAAATAATAACAGTAATTCAAATAAAGAAATGGAAAAGAAGACTACATTTTAAAAATTCCCTCGCTCAATTAGGGCCTCCAAGGAAACCGAGGCTGGCAGCCAGCTATCCTACTAAACGGGGTTCCCTCCCCCCACACCTCCAAACCATCGCTGCAAAAAGCAAAAGCAAAGCGACGAATGTACCTTGGCGAATGGGCGCAAGAATAGCCAACAGCTGCCGGCGCCAGAGGAGAAATCAGGGTCTGGGGCCCGGGAGGCTCCCTGAGAATCAGAACGGGGCGTACAGTGGCGACAGTGGTGGTGGTAGCGGCAGTAGCAGCAGCAGCCCCAGCCACGCGTCAGCCGCCCCGCGCAGCCCAGCTCAGCTCCGGACTAGCCTCGGACACATTTCCAACAAATGAGGAAGGTGGAGACTCCCTTCGGACGCGTCCCCCCTCTTCCCCTAGGAATCACAGCAAGGAAAGAAAAGTTACCTTTCGGATCAATAGTGCGTCCCGGACTTGCCAGGGTTTAGGGCAAGCAGTTTGTCACTTTCCTCTCCTTTCCGCCAGTTTAGTCTGCCGGACTAGACAGTCCCGAGTGTAATCAGCAAAGAGAGGAGGATGGGTTTTCTTGCCCCGCGTCCCCTCCCCTCCCTGTCCGCCCCCTCCTTTTGCTCAAGATGCAGAGGCACCAGGGTACACGCACTGAGATGTCTCACAGAAAACCGACGTCGATTCTGATCCACCCTCCTCAAGTGGAGGAGTGGTTGAGCCTACAGTACTTTAGAGGAGTTACAATGTAACAGTTTTCTCCACCCTAGGAGGCTATGTGAAGATAACACCCCCTAAGAACCTCTGCAACGACTATAATTTTGATTTCTGCTTTAATTATTTGCTTTCCAAAAAGACAGATTCTGCTTTTGACTTGGAAAGAGCTTGAGTATCAAGTCTGTAGGAGCCTGGGGAGAATTGGTTGGCTTTAATATTCAAATATAAGAATATTCCAATTACCTTAGCAGTTGAACAGGATGCTGCTGTTCTCTGGGACCCTATCCCCATAATTTAAAAGTGTGTCTTCTTGATTCCCAATCCCTTTAGAAACACTAAAACAATTACCTGATGAAGTTTTCTGCTCCAATAACCAAGGTTTTGAATTCTGATTCTAAGGGAGAGGAAAATTTGTTTGGCTCAGCAGAACCAAGCTTTTCCATCTGTCAACTACCAACCATTTATTGAGCACCTACTAGTCTAATAAACTATGAGGTGTTTGTGGAAGGCGCGGAGTAGGAGAAAGTGTAGTCCTTAAGATGGAGGTAAACATAGTTGGGCAGATAAGACAGCCTATGAAACCAGACATACACACATAATACCCAGAGACAAATTGCTTTTTGTAGCCATGGGCAAGTCACAACGTCTCAGTCACTCACTCCCGGCACTTTTCTAAGTCTGTAAATTACAGGTGAGTCTTCCATCTGCATCTGTGGAGAATGTTTGGAATTTCCCACATCTGCCCTGGACCCTAAAAATATTCTTAACCTCGTGTGTTTTTTTTTAAAGGCTCAAATAAGAATTATATGAAGCATTTGCAAAACCTTAAAACTATTCATTAAGTACAAAAAGTAAATACTATATCGAAATAAGGGAGAGAAAGACTAGCTAAAGACCACCAAGAAAACGTGTTTCATATAGGATGTAGGCCTACAAGGAAGGAAGAAGGCATGAGTCATTCCAGAGAGACATGAGCAAAAGTGCACATAAGAGAATGTCCAAGGCATGAGAATTATCAGGTCAGACTGGCTGGAGGAAAAAGAAGGTTGATGGAAAAAAGTAGTGAGATAAACAACTGAAAAGGTAAATGGGAGTCAAATTATGGCAAGTCCTAAATGCCAGATTAAGAAGTTTGGATTTTCTAAAGCAAGCAATAGGAAGTCACTGAAGGGATAGGAATAGGACAGGCTGTAACCAAAAAAGTATTTCTATAACATTCATCTTGTGGGAGTAAGAAGAACTGGTGTAAGGAAACATTAAAAACCAGATAGGAGAATGTTGAAATGGTGTAGTTTTAAGTTAATAAGGTAAACTAGTAGCTCCCGGCATGAAGAAAGAGATAGGGGTGTGGATATATTGTGATCTTGGTGATGTCAAGACAATTGAGGAGAAATTACATAGAATCTTAGACATCTAGATGCACTAATAGAATTTTAAAGATAGAACATAAGCTTGTAAATCATCCATAGGTAAGGGGGAAGGTCCACATCTGTTTTTTCCACAGTTTAGGCCACTGACTGCTTTCATCAAAAGAATTTGAACTGGATTTTTTTTTCATGCTGCATAAAAGGGGTAAAACTCATACCACGATTTGGAGTATTGGTACTTTTATTGCTAGCTCCACCTATTGGATAGAGTGCTAGACTTGGAGCCTGGAATTCCTGAGTTCAAATGCTGCCTCAGATATTTACTAGCCTTGTGGTTCTGGACAAGTCCCCTAATCTCTCTTTACCTCAGTTTCCTCATCTGTAAAATGGGAATAATAAAAGTGCCTACCTCCCAAGGCTGTTATGGGAATAAAATGAGATAAAATTTGTAAAGTGCTTTGCAAACTTAAAAGCGTTATATACTGCTATAGATATTAGATACTATAACGTACTAATATGCCACTTTCTCACAAAGACATTTTTTAAAATGAGGGGCAAAGTCACCCACTAATCCCTTTATCATTTCTACTCCAGGGGAGGGAGGCAACAAAGTGATGAAATTCAAACCAATTAATTTGTTTACTCATTTGCAGCTCTGAAGAAATATTTTGAGGCAAAGGAGGATGGTAAGGAACTATATTAAATAGAGCTTGGGAAACCTTCTGGATTTTCTTCTCTTATTATCTAGAATGACTATTATCCAGATAGCTGTATGGATATGAGGTGGAGAATCCAGAATAAGTGAATTTCTTTTCCATTTTTAAAAGACAGAACACTTGCCTTTTAAGAAGTGGACTTGAGCAAATTGCATTGTTTACAGTAAACACTAACTTGGCTTACTATTCTAGACAGATGGTTTCACATTTTCATTCATTTCTTTGCCATATTTATGCTAGTTTTTTATTCAAAACAAACTAGTCTTCTGATGACTCATGTATCTTGGCCTTAGTGAATATGATATCAACTAGTTATGGAGCATATTCAGTGACTACTATCTGAATTACTAGATTGCTAAAAAGAAAGCCAAAGTATTATTACTACTTCAAAATTAAATATATCCAAAGAATTATCCCAATATTCTAGAAAACTCAAAATATTCACAAGAAAATGTTGAGTTGACATATATCACTTCATTATTGCATAGGAAAGAATAGCAGCTACCATTTTACAAAGTGCTTTACAATTTACAAAACATTTCTATATAATAAAATAATAGTCATTATTCACATACCACTTTATGTATTTCATCTCATTGGATTCTCACAGAATTGTGAGATAGTTGCTATTATTATCCTCATTTTAAAGAAGAGGAAATTGAGGCTGACATAAGGAGCAGCTAGGTGGTACGCTGGAGGAAGACCTGGTCCTGGAATCAGGAAGACCCAAATTCAAAGCCTGACTCAGACATTTACACAGCTTGCAAGACAGTGCAAGTGTCATTAGAAGAAGGAATGTCTTATGGTCAATAGATGCTAAACTTGGAATCAGCAAGCCTCGAAACCTACTTCTCACACTTACTGGGTCTATGACTTTGAGAAGTCACATTCTATTTATTTATTTAGTTGCTTTTTGGAGAGGGAAGGCAGGGCAATTGGGGCTAAGTGACTTGCCCAAGGTCACACCGCTAGTTTTGTGTTAAGTGTCTGAGGCTGGATTTGAACTCAGGTCCTCCTGACTCCAGGGATGGTGCTTTGTTCACTGCCACTTAGCCACCCCCACATTCTATTTCCAAGCCTCACTTTCTTCAGGTGTAAAAAATGAAGATAGTAACTGCAGTTAGCCCTTACCTCCAAGGTGATTATGAGAATCAACTGAAATAAAGTATATAAAGTACTTTGTAAAACTGAAAGAAGGAACAAAATATCAGCCATCATCACTATCCCCATTCTACAGATTTTGAAACTGAAACTCAAAGAAGTTAACTCAAGGTCAGCCTACTAGGAAGTGACAGAGTTGAATTTTAAACCAAGGTTTTTCTGTTCCTAAAGTTTTTTGTTACTCTACCATCCCTTGGCATTACTCTTTTAATTTAATGGTTGAATTAAATTGTTTGCCATGGGATTATATAAATAAATTTAAGTCAGGAAACGACTTATGATCAATATTACTTTGACTGGTTTAAAATGAACTTGTTTTTCTGTAGTGCCCTGGAAACAAAATTTGACAATTAAATGCACCAATACAGCTAATCACTTCTTATCCCGTCTCACAGTGAAGAGCTTTTTTTTTTATGACAATAAAGAGAAAATTAGCAAAAAGGTAAAATAAAAGAACAGGATACAAACTGAAATTAAGACTTCTTATTTAGAAGCCTGACCCTACTTCATAAACAATTCAATAAAATGAAAAAGAAGACTAGTAATTATAGAAATTATAGAAACTCTGTTCATTACCGTAGAAGGGAGCTGTGCTAAGAACAATATTTACATATCTAATTTATCATGCATATGGCAAAGTGGATAGAGGGCACTCACTTTCAAATCCACTCTCCAACACTGACAAACTGTTTGACCATGGGCAAGTCAATTCACCCCCATTTGCCTCTGTAGAGTGCGCTGGGGAAGGAAATAGCAAACTACTCTGGTATCTTTGCCAAGAAAACCTCAGATCAGGTCATGAAGAGTAGGTAACAACTAAACAACAAAAATATGTATAACATATTGGCAGCTAGGTGTCCCAATGCATGAAATACTGGACTTGTAGTCAGAAGACCTAAGTTCAAATCTAGTCTCAGACACTTCACTAACTATGTGACCCGAGACAAGTAACTTAAAATATTTTTGCCTCAGTTTCCTCATCTGTAAAATAGGGATTATAATAGACCATAACCTCCCAGGATTGTTATGGTGTAAAGTATTTTCCAAAGCTGTAGCAGCAAACACCCTAGTAAACCCAGGATGACTGCTATCACAGGTTCCTAGATCTGCTTCTCCAAAGGAAAGCAACTCAAAATGGATTAACAATCTTGCTTTAATCAAACATGTATCATTTGCCTAGTTCAGGGGGAAAAGGTCAGCCCCCCGAACTTCAGAGAATACAAACAGGTTACAAGCAGACAAAAAAATACAGACAGAGAAACAGATCAGCAGACAGGCTTCTAGCTGTCTGATCATTACATCCATACCTACACAGCCACCACAGAGGGAAGCACCAGCATCTGGGTTTTCAAAGGGGGCCGGGGCGGGGGTGGGAGGATGCAGGGGAAGCTCAAAAGCTGCCCAGAGTCTCATCTGGTCAAATCATACAACTCTTCTCAAAGTGAGCCCCAAAGCAAAACCTCACATCAGGGGATATATAGCCTTCTCCTGGCTCAGAGATCATTACACCCCCCATGACCCACTGCCCAATCACAAAGTAACAAGGTGTGAGCATTCTTGAAAAACAAGCCCCCTGCCACAGACTCCAGGTGACCACATTCAGCCTAATAGGGGGCAGAGTATATTTTCAAATCAGGGAAGGTTCTAAAAGTCACTTAAGTCTCTCAGAGAGCCAAGGGGCAGGGAAGATCTTCAGATTCCCATTCCTATAACAAAAGCTTAAAGCACTTACATACATACATATATGCAATAAGTTCCAGAATTATTCTTTTATTCATATAGAGAATTCTGGACATATTATTTCATTCATTTAGAGAATTTTGAGGTGAGGCACTCCCTCTACCAGTGCAAGTTGGCACCTTCTCTGCAACTTAATAGTTTTAGAGAGCTTCCTAGAGCACTGAGAAGTTAAATGATTTGTCCAGGGTCACAAGAACAAAGTCATAGATGGAATTTGAATGAAGGTCTTAATAGCTTCAAAGCTGACTCTCTAGTCACCATTCCAAGCTGCTACTAACTGTATGTATTGTACATACATAATATATGATATACATATATGTTTGTGCTTACATATACATTACATATAAATACTTTGGAAATCGAATGTTTCTGTATCTGATGAGCAGGCATTTGATTTTCCTTTGCTGTTTCCTCCTATCTCTTTAATAAGTCTCTGTCTGACCCATAAGTCCTTTTGCAGTCTAAGTAGTATTCCTTAGTATAGCTTTGACTTTGCTTTCATCACTTTGCCTTTGCCTGACTCAAGGGCTAAGCAGAGGAGAGGCCCACAGAGCTCACCTAGTTTTTTCTCTCACTCTACAGAACAGAGGTTCTCATCCTTTTATGTGTCATGGACCTCTTTGTCAGTCTAGTGACACCTCTGGGCTTCTTCTAAGAATAAGGTTTTAAAATAATTGAAGGAAATGCTCAATTTTAGTAAAAGTTAGTGAAAATAAAGATTTAATTCTTCCCATCCCACATTCACAGACCCCTTGAGGGTCCTTGAATCCTAGTTGGAGAAACTGCTAAACAATTGCTATTCAACATCCCAGTCAGGCGGTCATCCAGACTCGTGCGCTAGCCTTCAAGTTACCTTGTATTAGAACTAGATACATTGACTCTCCTGAAAAGAATGTACCGTTAGGTCCCTTTGGAGTTGGGGTGTTGTGTTTTGTCACTGTATCCACAGCATCTAACTTAATCCCTTGCATGGAGTAGAACTGAATTCTTGGATTGCACCCTCCCATCAGCTAAACTTGGAACACAGGGCTACTTCAACCACATGACATCTGTCATTGCTTCCTTCATTAAGTGACATTTCTATGAGCTAGATAACGGAAAATGGGGAGGATGAGGTAAGATCTACAAAGGCATAGAATAGAGGCATAGAAAAAGCATAGAAAATGGAGGTCAAATTTGATACTTCAAGGTCTTTATCCTCAAGAGGGATACATCAAGAATAAAAAAGAAACAAGAACTTTAACCCATGATTCATACAATATGTGGGAGGGAAAAGGCTAGAGCTAAAGAATATTACTTAAAATAGAAGGCTTGAGGAGAACTGGGAAGGAAGTTTTTTCAGACAATGGAGAAGAAGAATCAAAAGAGGTGAGGAATAGATAAATAAGTTAAAAAAGCTAAAAGAAAGAAAGGGATATTAACACACAAATAATTTAGGCTAGGAAAAGTAAAGTGTATAAAGGAGAATATTCGGTATCAAAGAAGTGTAAGCAAAACTCATTACAAGGACAAAATACTGGATTAATCTCACACACACACACACACACACACACACACATATTCTATTGCTACTACTACTACTACCACCACCACCACCACCACCACTACCACCATACAAACATATAACTAAGACCAAAGGATGAAAGTCAAAGAGAGATAGATTTTGGTTTAATGCAAACAGAAGTTAACCATTGGAGTTGTACAAAATAGGAATGGCTACACTGAGATTTCATTCTCATGTTTAAAGATGTTCAAGCAGAGACTTGAATAGGCTGAGGTTTTGTAAAGGGCACTGATGCTCAAAGTAGAGGTTCGATAAATGGCCTTTTAGGTTCCTTGCGATTCTGAGATTCTACCTAGAAGATCAAACTAGATAATGGTTGAGCAACTCTAATCTCTAACACAGGAAAGAATTCCATGCTCTCTAATCTAGTTTCAGTCTACCACCAAGCTAAGGATGACTCTACATCATCTCAATAATGTCACTCATTTGACAAAATATGGGCCCACTAATTAGGAAATGACTGAACTGTGGCATAGAAATGTAATAAAATATTACTGTACCATAATGATGAATATGAAGAATTTACAGAAATGTGGGAAGATACACAGTTAGCAATAGTCCATTATATTTTATCTAAGACTTTTTAACTTTTAGTGTTGCTTTTGTACTTTAAAATATTTTTCTGATATCTTTTTTACTTTATAACTATTATCCTATTTGATCCTCACAATAGCCCTAGGAGGTAGATATTGTTATTTTTCCCATTTACACCTGAAGAAACTGAGCCAAATAGAAATTCAGTGACTTGCCCGATGTCATACAGCTACTAAGTGTCTGGGGTCATATTTTAACTCATAATTGCTTAACTCCAGGCCTAGTGATATTATCCACTATTCCACCAGCTATCCCTGCACAAATATAAATAATAAAAGTTATTTTTCTGAGTAGGGGAAAGGGAACATATTTTATGTGGAAATGAGGGAGATGCAAAAACAAAGTACATCAATAAAATCATTTTCAAGACAACAACAATAAAAGCAATGCTAACAATAAAAATCAATCAATAAAAAGCATTTATTCAGTGTTTATTATCTGCTTAGCACTGATAAACCCAGAAGATATAAGGAAAGGTAAAAATAATCCCTGTTATCAAGGACCTCAAACTCTAAAGGGGGAGATAAAATGTAAATAATTAGATACACACAAGGCTATATACAGAGTAGATGGGATATAAATTTAGAGGACATAGCATTAGCAACTAGAGGGGTCTGGGAAAGGGCTCCTGTAGAAGTAGGAGTAAAACTGAAACTTAAAGAAAGTCAGGGAAGCTAAGAGACAAAGGTGAGGAAGCCAAGTATTCCTAGGCTGAGTCAGCCAGTGCAAATGTATAGAGGGAGACTAGAGAGAGAGGATGATGTTTGAGGAACAGCATGTAGTCTGTGGAGCTAGCTCATAGAGTGTGTGAAGAGTAAGAAAATATAAGAAAATTAGAAGGGTAGGAAGAAAGCAGGGTATGACTAATAATAACAATTATTATTCTTAAACATGACAACAATATTCCTATAGAGTTTCAAAATTTGCCAAGTATTATAGAAATATTATCTCATTTTATCCTATCCTGGGGGTGGGGTAGATTTTTTTTAATCCAATTTTGCAGATGAGGAAACCGAGGCAGCCAGGAGTATATAGAACTTTAAATTCCAAATCAAAGACTTTATTATATTTTATTTTGGAGGTGATAGTCCCTAGAGTTTTATTGAATGGGGAGAGAAAATGACAGAATTAGACCGATGATTCAGGAAAATCACTTTGGCAGCTGAGTAGAAGACGGATTGTAACAGAAGGGCATTACAACAGCTAGGTTAAAAGTGATAAGGGTGATGGCTGTGTGAGTAAAGAGAAGGCAACATGCAGAGGAGACATTATGAAGAAAGAAATAATAAGATTTGGCAACAGACTAGATGTAAGATAAGTTAGAGTAAGATATCGTGGATGACACTGAGGTCATTAACTTGGGTGACTAGGAGGCTGGCAGTGCCCTCAACAGTAACTGGAAAGTTCAAGAGAAGGGAAGATTTGGGGGAAAGATAATGAGATCTGTTTGGACAGGTTGAGTTTAAGATAGCTATGAGACATCCAAGTTACAATGTCCAAAAGGCAGTAGATAAAGGTCAGGAGAGAGACTAGAGCTGGATATCTTTATCTAGACACTACATCATTTAAATCTATGTGGATATATGTATGCATATTTGTACCCATATGCATGTTACATATATGTACACACATATGAAGTGAGATATTGATAAACATGGAAGAAGAGCACTTTTCGTTGATAATATAAAGGGTGTAACCATTTCTGTGTATACCTGAGGTGGAGTGGTCATATAAATTTATTTGATTAAGGGATCAGGAAGTTAGGATCTTTAAGAGAGCTTCAAAATGTATGTTAAAATCTCCTAATATGAGGGAAAGAATTGGAGAAGAGAGAAAGGACAAAGCCTATGAATCAAGCACTGGGCTCATTAAGGAAGAAAGGAGAATGTCCTAGGGGTCAAGATAATGGCCATCAGGATCTGGATTAGATAAAAACTTTGGACAGCACAAAGCTCAAAGAGAGAGAGAGAGGCTGCTGAATGATGGTGGTATGGAAGGGACAATGGGGAGCAAGAACTATTCCAACTCCTACACTGTGATCAGTGAGTAGGGAGGCATGAGTGAATGTGCTACCTACCAATACAAGAGAAAGGGTAACAAAGAAAGCATTGTCATTGAGAGTGAGCCAGATCAGGTCAGGACAAATAGAATAGACTATATTGGTACTAGACTATTAAAATCATAAGGCATATCCTTGCTTTATGTTATCAGTAAGTAAACTATAAAATGCTGTCAGTAGAAATGATACAGTGGTTCTATTTAACTTTTGAGGAAATGCATTTTATGGAGAGGTTTCATTAGGTATTGAGTGTCAAAATATTGTGAAATAACAAAATAAAATAAAATGAAATTACTTTGACTTTATGACCCATGAGGCCAATTTAAGGGTAAAATGATGCTAACCAACATCTTCTAGTTCTTCTTAATCCAAAGAGAAGGAAGATATATAGAAATATATTCTCAAAGAACCTTAAAATATTTGAGCTGGAATCGACCTTAAGGATCACTTAGTTCAACCCTCTCATTTTCTTAAGTACAAAGAGGAGATATGACAGGTCAAAGGTCAAGCAATCTGATTGGGGCACAGCCAGGTCTACTACACTGAAACCACCTTCCTTGATCAAAGTAAGAATCATAACTTACTTCATCAAAATCTGAAATGCTCTGGTACAATGGTTCTTAAATTTTTTGGTTTAGGACCCCTTTACATTATTAAACATTAGTGAGGACCACCTCCCAATAGCTTTGATTGATGTCGGTTATATCTATTGATGTTTATTATATTCAAAATTATGAAAATAATTTTAACTTTGAAGACCTGCTGAAAAGGTCCTGGGAACTCCCCCAGTGGTAGCTGAACCACACTTTGAAAATTGCTTCTCTGGTACAATGTAGTGGCATAGTAGATGGAGCACTGACCCTTGAGTCAGGAGGATCTGAGTTTAAATACCATCTCAGATACTTAATAGCTGTGTGACCCTGGGAAAGTCCCTTAACTCTATTTACCTCAGTTTCCTCATCTGTAAAATAAGCAGAAGGAAAAGCACTCTATTATCTTTGCCAACAAAGAGTCAGACACACCTGAAACAATTCAACAATAACAATTGTACAATGTCCTCTTATAACCCTAAATGCGGAAGCTTTTGGGTGAAACAACATACTTTGTTGTGATACAAGGTATACAACAGTGCATCTGCACCCTAAGCTGCCCTTAAGTTCCACCTCCACATCAGCATGTTACAGCGTGGAAAACTAATCCACTTTAGTAATTTAATTTAAATAATAATCATATTTAAAAATATCTCTACCATCTTTAGTTGGACTATTTTTAAGTCACAGTTATCTTTGCAAAAAGTTTAATGAACCAAAGCCAACTCAACCCCACTAGTTGAGGTGTTTTTTTCTGTTTAGGGTAATGTGCACCTGAATTACTTGTAACAGTCTGGAAATCAGAGCACAGAGTTCTCGACCACAGTAATACAGCTGGGGACTATGAATAAAGAGAAAATCCATGAAAGAACGCATGATCACAAACTGCTTGTTATTCTTCTGAAATTAAAAAAACCACACACAACAAAATTACAGCAACTCTTAATTTCCTAGTCAGAGGTTACATTTACTGGCCATCAAGCTTTCCAAATGTTCTCTTTATGCTAGTGGTTTGCATATATTTGGAGCACAACCTCCCCACCCCAAAATGCAGAAAAGTTCCAGTGGAAATAGAGCATAATGCTGAACCCAAAAATAGACCCTGGGAGTTTGAGAATTAAATCAGTCTAATTTAAACATGGGCAGATAGCTCCATGGATAGTAGATAGAGCCAGACCTGGAGGGAGGAAAAAGTCTTATCTTCTCCATTTCAGATCTGGCCCCAGACACTTACTACCTGTGTGATGCTGGGCAAGTCACTTCATCTCTGTCTGCTTCAGTTTTTTCCTCTGTAAAATGGGATAATAATAGCAGCTACCTCTCAGAGTTGCTGAGAGAATCAAATGAGATAATATTTGTGAGGTCCTTCCCAAACCTTAAAGCACTATGTAAATGCTAGTTATTACTAGTTATTATCATAACCACTTAATAGATTATTTTAGTGATTGGTTGATGATATTCTTAGGCAAATAATTTAAGCTATTAAAATTTAAAACTGCACTAAGACTTTTGGGACACCTCATATTAGCCAGATAGTTGGGGTCAACCTGATACAACATAAAGTCATTGTATCGATGTGCATCTTTATGAATTCGTACTTTCTCTACTTCTGTAATGCAAGTGTTAACATAGTCCAAAGGCACAGTTCAAGTGGTAGGCAGTTAATAAGCTAATTATTTTCTTTTGAAAAGTATTTTTAAAACATATTTGAAAGCTTTTAAATAGAATTTTTAAAAAATAAAGTTCTTTTTTTAAAAAAATCTGTTCTAGTTTTATGAGTTGTTATCCTTATTTATACCAGTTAAATGTTTGATCAATTTATCCTTACTGTCTTTGCTTGAGAGAAAATAAAAATCCATTTACACAAAACCCAGTGATTATTTCCTTCTCCTGAAACAATGTTCCTATAGCCTAGAATGAGTTTTTATCTATAAAGGACTAAGAATGCCAGAACAAATGTATTCCTTCAAACTAGAATGAATAAATGTATTTTTTATAAAAAATTCTACAACAAAAAACCCTGTAAAAATTTTGTTTCCCAAACCAAAACTGAAATGTTGAATTAAATCATGTAAGACACTTTAGGTTTTGTAGCAGCAAGCACCCCAAGTGTCCTCAGGGTTTGCTGCCACCACAGGTTCTTGGATCTGCTTTGATAAAGGAAAGCAACTCAAAATAGGTTAACAAGCTTACTTTAATCAGTCAAACATGTATCGTTTACCTAGTTCAGGGGAAAAAGGTCAGCACCCCGAACTTAGAATACACAGACAGAATTATCAAGACAGAAACAGATCAAGTAGACAGATTTCTAAACTGTCCAACCATTACATCCATACCCAGTCAATATCTGGGTTTCAACATCTGGGTTTTTTCAAAGTCGGGGGGGCTCCAGACAACAGCTTCCCAGAATCCATATCAAATCACAGAACACTTCTCAAAGTGAGCCCCCCCAAAAAAGCTACACATCAGGGCTTATATAGCCTTCTCTTGGCTCAGAGAATGTAACATCCTTATTGACCCACTGGCCAATCAAGAAGTATCTACTGAAAAACAAGCCTCCCACCCCAGGCTCCAGGTGCACTTTAGCCTAGGGGCAGGGAAGATCTTTAAATTTGCATTTCCATTACAGGATTCAACCATTTTATCCCAAAGAATAAAACAGATCTTTAATTTTTCCTTAAAACTATAAATAATATGTAAAGAGTTATTAAATGTCATGTACAGAGCCAATGAGTCAAGGACCATAAGGAGAAGTAATCATATCAGAATTTTTTTGTTCTTGTAGCAAAGAGCTCTAGTTCACAGACACAGCCACTATGTCACCCTGAGGGTCCCCACCCCAGTTTTTCCATCATTCCAAAGAATCATATATTTTACAAGTATCCTTTTAGTACATTTATAATATGTACGTAAGTATATAATTACTTCTAGAAGTCAAAGTAGCTCAGTGGAGAAAAGACAAGGCCAATTTCAGAAAAAAAGTTTTAGGGTGTTGAATACATTTCAGCTTCAAGCGTGTCTCAGATGATCTAAAAACCTCTTTCTAATTACATCTTCCCAAGGTCTAAAAGTTTTTGGAGTTCATCATATTTCAAAAGGTTCCATATGACAATATGATTAACATAATCATCAGACTATTTGAATAATAGTTTAAAAAAGATTAATTGAAGACCATAAGAGAAACTACAAAGACCAATCTATTCTTAACTAAGTTGGCTTCTCATTAGCACCCACCTCATTGTAATTGGTCTTTGGTATTGCCTGCTGTCATATCTGCACACCCTCAAACTTGCTTGGATGAAACACTAGCATGTAAAAATTTCCTGAATTCACAGAAATGTGCCAAAAAAAATATGCTGGCATATATAATGACTGGAGTAAAAAAAAAATCATGATACTTTATATGTCAAGACTAGAATTTCAACAATTCTCCTAATGCCAAAAGAGAAAAAAAAATGTATCTTTGATGTTTTTGCTCCCAAAGTTTCTTCTTTGTGAATTTACTGTCATATGAAAACTGGACACAGACACTACTGCTATTCTTAGATGTGGAATAAAATAACACTCTGAAAATTCATATTGAATTCATATGAAAGTCATATTACCACTTTTAAAGCACTTTTTTTGGAAAAGGAAAACAAATGCAAACATTTGGGGAAGTGTGATGTATAGAGAAAATGTTTTATAAATATCTAGTGAAGAAAGAAAAAAAAAAACCCTGTGTCTCTTACAGCAGCTTCCACAAGGAATCTTCAAAACCTTAACAGAGTTCTTAACACCCATACTGGATATACTTGTGCATCCAAGTGAAACCATGCAATTATGTATTCTAAAATGAGAATTGATCTCATTGAAATGTGAACACAGAACTGGAACTAGGCAGAAGTGAACAATCTTTCTGCTACCTTGTTTGGTTTTTAGAGAAGTCTTTGACACTTTGTCAGGAGTACTAGAGATGGGTTTGGGTGGATAAGAGATTGTGGTCTCTGCCAAAATGTCCTACTTGCTGGTCTCCTGAACTTGGTATTTCTGCTCCTACTTCTGTGTCTCCCCACAGGCTGTCCCCCATGCCTCAAGAGCCCCCTGTCCTCTCAGAGCCTCCCACCTCTCAGAATGCTGAACTTCTTTCGGGATTCAGCTCATTAAGACATCTCTTACTAGAAGCCTTCATTTATCATCACTTTTCACTTCCTCCCAAAATCATCAGGGATTTTTATGTATACTATCACTGAGACTTTTTTAAAGTACACTGCCTATACTCTAATCCAAAATATCACAGATTGAAGCGTATTATTTTCTTTTTTTTCTTTCTCATGATTGTTCCCTTTTGTTCTGATTGTTCTTTCACAACATGACTAAAGTGGAAATGCGCTTTATATAATTTTACATGTATAGTCTATATCAGATTGCATGCTGTCTTGGGGAGGTGGAAATGAGGGGAGGGGATTTAGAACTCAAAATCTTAGAAAAGTGAATGTTGAAAACGAAAAATAAAATAACAACAACAAAAACAAAAAGAATATCAGAAAGAATTCTACTACTTTCATCAGATCTAATGCACCCTCATATTTAGGTGGATCATGCATCAAGCCAGCAAACTAACCAGGGGTCTTGGCAAAAATCACATGTTTTCAAAATATGTACCCTGTTATTGGGGAATGGATGACTATGCTTAATCCGTTTACATGCGGCTAGGTGGTGCAATGGAGAGAGCTGGACCTGGAGTCAGGAAGACATCACTTCAAATCTTGCCACAGACACTTAGGAGTTGTGTAACACTGGTCAAGAAACTTCCTCAGTTTCCTCAACTCTAAAATGGGGATAATAATGCGTCAGAGTTGTCATGAGAAGCAAATGGACAATATCTGTAAAGCACTTAACACGGTGCCAAGCACATAGTAGGCATTTAATAGGTGCTTGTTCCTTCCTTATGCACCCCCACCATGTTATATGCCTGAGTTCTCTCCTGCCCCTTCAGGAAAATATAAGCTTCTTGAATATAGGGACTGTTTATTACTCTGTCTTTGTATTTACCAGGGCCTACCACTGTTCCTTTCACTTAATAGATGGTTAAATAAATGCTTGTTGAACAGTACAGAATTGGAGAAATGATCAAAGTACTTTAGGACTTTTTGGTTTCCGTAAAAATACTTTTCACTATTATGACAAATAACTATAAATGTTTAGAAATGCAGCATGGTAGAGGAGGATGTTATATACTAAAGAGGGTCATCACCTAGTTACCTGAAATTCCCTTTAAAGACAATGAATTTCAAGTTTACAAACTCAAATTAGAAACAAAAGCCCCTTGTGCTTTATTCAGGAAAACAGCAAAGCAGCCTACCACCAAGTGATTATGTGTAATTCATTGAACCATCTTGAACATTCCTAGGTATATTCAGGTATACTTTGATGACTAATTAATTATGAAGGAAGCACCCAGGTGATCCCATGCCTTATTTTATACTCCTCTCACAATTTCTAAATTTTAGCCAAAGTAGAATACCAGCTATTTCCCAATCTTCCCTGGATTCTCTTTTCTCCACACATTTATAAAAGCTATCTCCTCTACTGGGAAGGCACTCCTTCCTCACTTCTGCCTTTTGAAATCTTTCTCCCCTTTCTAGGCTCAGCTCAGGTGCACCTCCTCATGAAGCCTTCTTAAATCTCTAAGCTGTAAGTGTTCTTGTTCTGTTCAATAGTCACTAGGGCATTTTGTCTAGAATTCCCCTTTGTCTTTATCACATTCTACCTTTTATTATTCTTGTCTGGGTCCGTGTAACATATGTCCTAGTAAATAATAAGTTGAAGGGAAAGAACTGTGTCATTTTCACCTTTCTGTCCACAGTGTCCAGGACAGTGCCTTGTCTATAAGAAATATTAAAGTGATCCTTGAATTTCTTTGGTTAGTTTCCAGGCCAAATAAGCTAGAGGAAAGGTGTAAGTGCAAACAACACCACCAACAAGATCTAGCAGCTCTCTGAAGCACAGGCATTATACTTAAGCAGTGTTCATAGTAGTGTTCAGGTGTTTATTGATCTTCATCATTAAGAAATATTTGCTAACTATTGCTATATAAAGAAATGATGAGGAGAGTGGTTTCAGAAAAACCTGGGAAGATTTGTATGAGCTGATGCAGAGTGAAGTGAACAGAGCCAGGAGATCATTATACACAGTAACAGCAATATTGCCATGATGATCAACTATGAAAGACTTATTTGCTCTGATCAATATACAATGATCCAAAGGATTTATGATAAAAATTCTTATCCATCTCCTGAGGGATAACTGATGAACTTTGAGTGCATACTGAAGCATATTTTTTTCATTTTCTTTATATTTCTTGCCTTTTTTTTAGCATGGCTAATATAGAAATGTGTTTTGCATGACTTCACACATATAATGGGTATTCTATTGATTGCCTTCTCAGTGGGTGGGGGAGGGGGTGGACAGAGAGAATTTGGAACTGAAAAATTTTTAAATGAAGTAAAAAAAACACATTTATTGAGTTCCTACTAGGCACAAGCTACTGTGCAAAACACTTAGGATGAGAGCAATAGCTTTAGCTACTAGGAACTTCAGCTATTCATTTATCCTCAGCAGACCAGAGCATAAAATGAATAGTTCTATGTTACATTGGTCACAACATTTGACTTCAGAGGTGCAACCCTCTACAGGTGAGGGAACAATAGCTATTCTGCCATGATGGTGAAGTTCAGAGTATCAGCCTTTGAACTTCATATTTATTGATTCAGAGAGACTCACATCATTAAAGCTTTTCAGTCTATTTTTTTTAACAATGTTGTTGACTCTTTCACTGTGCCTGTGATTATGTCCAGGGACTGAAATGAAAGGATACTACAATAAAAAAAATCTGTAGCATAAAAAAGAATGGACAGTAGGGAAATAAAAGGCTTTCAGACTACTAAAAAACCTCCTGCTCTTACATCATGAATAGTTTCTTAAAGCAGAAACTGGGAAGGTCCTGGCAGAGGCAAGTATTGAATAATGAGAGTTTTGTTGTTGTCATTTTTTTTTTTGCTTTTAAAAATAATAATTGATATTATTTTTACAGAAAAGGAAGCAACCGGTTACAGTCACAGTTAACCAACTTCATGCATCTGTGACATAAGCAAGTCATTTAACCTTTCTGAGACTCATTTTCTCTATCTCTAAAATGAGGATAATAATTCCCATGTTGTTATTCAGTTATTTTTCAATCATGTCCAACTCTTTGTAACCCCTTCTGGGGTTTTCTTGGCGAAGATGCTGGAGTGGTTTGGCATTTCCTTCTCCAGCTCATTTTACAGATGAGGAAACTGAGGTAAACAGGGTTAAGTGACTTGCCCAGGGTCACACAGCCAGTGTTAGAGGTCAGATTTGAACTCAGGAAGCTGTCTTCTTGACTATCTGCTTCTATCCACCTCTATCCACTTTGCCACCAAGTTGCCCAATAATAGTCCTTACCTAACAAGGTTATTGTGAGTCTCAAGTGAGATATTGTAAATAATGTGCTTTGCAAGTGTTTAAAAGCACTATAAAACATCAGTCATTATTGTTATTATTTCAGAATCAGAAATTGGGGCAGTCAGATCACAAAACAAAGGTTAAAGCAATTATCAAATTAGAAAAAAAGATAAAGATAAGAAAACACTGTTCATGATTATAACCATTCCAACCTACCTATTTAAATAAGTTTTTGATGACAAAATTGGTGAATCAAGAAAAATAAGGACTTTGATTATGACTACCATCATTTCTCAGAGAAATTAGATGATTAAAAAAAAAGTTTAACATATCCAAACAGTTGCCCAGCCAAGGAGGCCAGGACGACCCAGAAAATGCCTCCATCAACATAGGCTTACCCTCCTGGCCAAGCAGATTATATGATATGAGGCCAACAATGGCTGGTAGTAAAACTTCATTTGGAAACAGCATCACTTCAGAGAGCAGTAAAAAAACAACCTGCAGAGAGTTTGATGTGGAAAAAAGATGATCCAACTCATTCCAAGAAGGAAGAAAATGTCTAAACTTGAAATGGAACAGACCTGGCAGCCTTTACATAAGGAAGCTACTTTCATAGTTGACAATGGCAGAACCACCACATTAGGATCCTAGTCAGACATTGGGCTAAGTACCGGGAGATGCGTAATACAATGGAGGAGGAAACATGAATAAAGCTGACTACAAACAGGATGAACGCAGGATAAACTGAAAATGATCCACCAAAGGAAGACCCCAGTACTGATGGGGATCAGCATCTTATTCCCCACCTCCAACCCCATTGGTGGGATTTTAACTAGGACTTGAAGGAAACCAGGGAAGTCAGAAGGGAGAGATAGGTAGGAAGGGTCGTGCACAAAAGGGGACATCCAGTGAAAATGCCCAGAGGCTGGAGATGAAGTATCTTGTTTGAAGAACAAACAGCAAAGGGCCAGTGTCACTGGATGACAGAATATGTGGAGAAGAGTATGTGTGAAGAAAAGTATAAGAAGACTGGAAAGGAAAGAGGGAATTCTACCACCTCACTACCCAATGTGCTGTGTAAGAAAGTGGAAGGTATACTTATGAAGGTTAAGCAAGGGAGAGCAGCTGGGTTTGACCAAATACAGAAATAATCCAGCCTGGAGGAAACAAAATTGAAAAGATTCTCAAGGATCAATTTTCAAGATATTATCAAAGGTAAAGATTCCAAAAGAATGGAAAAGATCACTGATGGTATCCATATGGAGAAATTGGTTCTATAAGTCTACCCCTTGACCTATCTGGCTCAACATTAAATCCCTTCAACTTCTTTGAAATAAGCATGTTGGTGTTCAAATCCATGAAAATAAGGTAGAAAGGTTGTTGCAAACTTCTCTACCTTGACCCCAACCCAGAAGCTAATTCCATTTTTCCAGTAATCCTAACTGCTGTCCTCTGGGCAGAACTCTGCCTCATTGTAACTTTCTCCCTGTATCTCTCAGATATTATGTTATATTACAACATAATATTGTTATGTTATATTATGGTGTTTTAGCATGTTATGTTGTATTATGTTACATTGTACTGCATTATATTATATTATAAACAATAGTACCTGTTACAGGTATTCTATGGCATTTAAGGCCTGACCTGACTTTTGAACCCAGCATATAAAAAATGGAAAGGCCTCTGTTCCTGGTTCCATTAAGAGAATATTTCTGACTCCAATGGGAAGGAGAATGAATCTTAATGAAACTGGAATCAATTCATCCAACAATGAGCATTTATTCAACATCTCTTCTGATGTGGTAGATAGGGTAACTGTGGAAGTTGGTAATGAGTGAGTAAATGGAATACAAACCGAGACAATACTAAATTGTAGACAGATTAAATCTAGAGATAAGTATTTTTAAAATTAAATAAGCTACACTGCATCCTAAGAGTCAACATGTAACAAACTGTAATTTATATTCTACTTACATATTTAATATCTCAGAGAGACAGCCAAATTTATTAATTATCCAACAAATAATAGCTTTTTGAACATAAAAAGTATTTTTCCTGCCAACATTAAACAGTTTGTGCAATTAATTAAATTGTAGTTGCAAAAGTGAGTATTGTTTAGGGCAAATGCTCTATAAAAGCTGCTATATATGAGATTACTTTTTTGGCATGGACTCTTTAGCAAGATGAGTACACATTTTCTTTAGAGGACTTTGTGATCTTCAAAATGGATGACTATACTTTTTTCCTAACATTAGATTGAGTGTTTTCCCAGTAGTTGCAATTAATGTGTCAAATAATACTTTCTTAGTGACATAGTCCTATGACTTATTCTTTTTTTTCAAATTCTTTATTAACTTCTGATTTACATCATTCATTTCCTCCAGATTTTGAGTTGCAAATATTCTCCCAGATTTCCTCTATTCACTGCCCCAAAATAGCAGTCCTACAGGATATCCCCTCCTTCAATCTGCTCTCTCCCATATTTTCTCCCATACCCCTTTAAACTTTTCCGGTGGATCTCTATGCCCCAGTGCCTGTATATCTTATTTCCCAATTACATGTAAAATAGTATTAACAATAGTATATATATTTGAATATTTGATTTTAAAACTTTGAATTGCAGATTTATTCCCTTCCTTCCTTGTCACCCACCCTTACTGGGAAGATAAGCAGTTCAGTATAGGTTGTATCTGTGTGGCTAATGCAAAACAATATCATA
Organism: Petaurus breviceps papuanus; assembly: GCF_028583685.1. NCBI lineage: Eukaryota > Metazoa > Chordata > Mammalia > Diprotodontia > Petauridae > Petaurus > Petaurus breviceps. The sequence goes on along the minus strand of NW_027186304.1, from coordinate 28,263,259 downwards.
GTAGATATATTGTAAAAGACCGACTATAATTCCCTCCCTCCTATCCCACCTCCCACTTGTTCTGTTCTCTACTTTGATCCCGTCCCTTTTCAAAAGTGGGTGCTTCGAACTTCCCTCCGCCCCCCCAGCCTGCCCTCCCTTCCATCATCCCCCCTCTCATCTCCTTTCCTCCCCCCCACTCTCCTGGAGGGTGAGATACCCTATTTAGTGTGTATTTCATTCCCTCCTCAAGCCAAATTCAATGGGAATAAGGTTGACCCATTCCCTTTTGCCTTCCTATTCTTCCCCTCCAGTGTAACTATTTTCCCTTGCCTCTTCTGTATGAGACAGTTTACCCCATTCTGTCTCTCCCCATCTCCTCTCATTATATTCCTCTCTCACTTTTTAATTTCACCTTTTAAGTATCATCCCTTCCTATTAAATTGGTCCTGTGCCCTCTATCTATGTATACCTGTACACATATATACACACATTCACCTATGTATTCATATGCTCATATACCCTCATATATAGACATATATATGTATATATATATATATATATGTTCCCTTCAACTACTGAGAAAAGTTTCATAAGTTACAATTATCATTTTTCCATGTAGGAATGTTAATGGTTCAACTTTGATAAGTTCCTTATGATTTCTTTTCCCTGTTTACTTTCTCATGCTTCTCTTGCTTCTTGTATCTGAATGTCAAATTTTCTATTCAACTCTGGTTTTTTCAGCAAGAATGCTTGAAAGTCCTCTATTCTACTGAATGACCATATTTTCCCCTGAAACATGATACTCAGTTTTGCTGGGTAGGTGACTCTTGGTTTTAATCCCAGCTCCTTTGACCTCTGGAATATCATATTCCAAGCCCTTCTATCCCTCAGTGTAGAAGCTGCCAGATCCTGGGTTATCCTGATTGTGTTTCCACAATATTCAGATTGTTTCTTCCTGGCTGCTTGTAATATTCTCTCCTTAATCTGGGAATTCCAGAACCTGGCTATAATATTCCTAGGAGTTTTCTTTTTGGGATCTTTTTCAGGGGGTGATTGGTGAATACTTTCAACCTCTATTTTGCCCTCTGGTTCTAAAACATCAGGGCAGTTTTCTTTGAGAACTTCCTGGAGGATGATTTCTAGGTTCTTACTTTGATTATGGCTTTCAGGTAGTCCAATAATTTTTAAATTATCTCTCCTGGATCTATTTTTCATGTCAGTGGTTTTTCCCATGAGATATTTCACATTGCCTTCTATTCTTTCATTTGTTTGGATCTGTTTAACAGCATCTTGATTTCTCATAAAGTCATTAGCTTCCATTTGCTCCAATCTAATTCTGGAGCAATGCTTCTCCTCATTAAACTTTTGAGATTCTTTTTCCATATGGCAAATTCGGCTTTTTAAGGCATTCTTCTCCCCATTGCCTTTTTGAGCCTCTTTTGCCATTTGAATTAGTCTATTTTTTAAGGTGTTCTTTTCCTCAGTCAGGCTTTTGACTCTCATTTCATAATTTTCTTGCATTGTTCTCATTTCTCTTCCCATTTTTTTCTCCACTTCTCTTATCTGCTCCTTAAGGTCCTCTATGGCCTGTAACCAGGTTGTATTTTCCTTAGAAGCTTTTGGTGCAGGAGTTCTGACTTCACTGTCTTCCCCCTGTTCCATGCTTTGCTCCTTTTTGTCCTCCAAATAGGAGTCTAATGTTGGAATCTTCTGTCTGCTTTGTTTCCTTTGCCTGGTCATGTCGCCCCTCAGTCACTTGATCCCTGGGCTTTTTGCCACAGTAGGACTCTGCCACCAGAAAGGGGAGCTTTTGTTCCAAACACTGTGGTTTTCTCAGCTGCCGGAGGTATTAGATGAGTGCCTCTCTGAGGTCTCCACATGCTCTGGCAAGTTGCACACACACCCCAGGACCTCTACTCTAGACTGCAATCCAGATCCAAGCAGGTTAAAGCAAGAGCAATTACCCTCAGACTGGTGCTTGGTCCCCCTATACTCTGCAGTCCAGGAGCTGAAACTGCCATGTGGCACTGGCTGGCTGTGCCCACCTTTCAGCGGCTTCTTGCCCCAGGGTCAAAAGCCATGCACTCCCACCTTCTGGGTCCCAAAGTCCAGACTGCACTGACCTCTCACTTTGTCCCTTGCATCTATGTGTTGATAAATCTGGAAATGGCCACCGCTGCTGCTGATCTGGAGTCCCTCTGGCCAACGGCTGGTCAGGCCCACCGTGGGGCTAAAGCCTTGGTATGGGGCTGGGCTGAGCTCCCAGAGCACTGAACTGGCCGATTCCTGCCTGCCTGCCTGCCGGGCTGACCCCAGCAGGATGTTAGCTTCTCTGTGTCATTTTGTGGGTTCTGCAGCTCCAAATTTTGTTTAGAGTTCCCTTTTTACATGGATTGGGGAAGGTGGGAGCCGGAGCAGCGGGGAGGTCCTGCTTCTACCCTACGACTACTTTATATATAAAATCTTAAATTTACAGTTAGTCCCTTATTTAAGGACATTCAATTTAAATGAATTAGGACTGTGGTGAATGACTGTTTTCTCCCCCTAAAATATCTAATATAAGTGATTAAGTCACCTAAACCCCAAATTACTTTCTATGCAACTATAAAGATGTGGGGCAGTTAGGTGGCACAGTAGATAGAGTGCTGGACTTAGAATCAGGAAAACTCATCATCATGAGTTCAAATCTGGACTCAGACACTTACTAGTTGTGTGATTCTGGGCAAGTCACTTAACCCTGTTGCCTCAGTTCCCTCATCTATAAAATGAGCTGGAGAAGGAAATGGCAAACTACTCCAATACCTTTGCCAAGAAAACACCAAATAGGGTTATGAAGGGTTGGACACAATTGAAATGCCTGAACAATATGATAACAAAGTGCTGCACTAGACTACCTCTTGCCCAGTACATAGCATATCCTTAACAAATGTTTATTGAATGCATAATATAAATGCAAATATTATGAAAGGCCTAGTGTGAGAGGCAGAATGGTATAATAGATAAATGACTCTATCATTTGAGAAGTCATAGAATTATAAGATCATCATTCTAGAGTTCTAGAAGGAATCTGGGAGCCTAGTTATTCCAGCCCCTTAAAGATGAGGAAATTAAGGTCGAGAGATCAAGTGATTCAACCAAGATCACAAATTATAAGTGGCAAAGGTGGGATTTGAATCTGAGTCCAAATCTCATGCTCTTCCAACTCTTCCATGAGACTTCCTGGGTCCAATTCCTGACTCAGATGCATACTAGCCATGGGTAAGTCACAACCTATTAGTGACCCTAGTCCATAAGTTACACAAGAGTTCTTAAGGCTAATTGTTAAAGAAAATGTTCATATGAAGGTGTTCGCTATACCCACTGAATCATACATCCTGACCAACCTCCCCTCAAAGGAAAAAAAAAATTAATAGAGTACACAGTTAAAAATTGTATCTTGCCCAGCTTTACCCAAAAGTAATCTTTCAATCTTATGGTTTACTTGAAGGAAGATTTTTTTTCATCACTCCATATTTGGTTAAATTTGAACCAGACTGAAGTCTTAGTCAAGTAACATATATCAGAGTCTGTCAATAAAATAATCCCCCTTTACAACACTAACAAAAATGTGGCTTTCCATTTCTACCATTATTCCCAAAACTTATTTTCTAAGCTAAGCCTCTTTAAACTCTTTTTTTTTTACTAATGCTAGAAACGGTGTTTGTATAAAACTATGGCATATAAATGGAATCAGTAAAGAAACTCATTAAAGCCCAACCTAAATTGAGATTGGTGGGCTTGATTAATTGCATAGCAACAAACTGATGAGTGATGGAGTGGAACATCTAAACTGTCTACTCTAATCAAGATTCTCAGTCATCTAGACTGGAAAACTCTTCTCTAGCTAAAGACTGTTCTAGAAAAAAATAACCTTGGGAGATGAACTCAAAAACACTCAATTCTGCTAATATATTCCCTTGTGAGGAATAAGCTTCTGATAACTTTTTTTAAATTTTTAACTGCTTCAAACTTATCTCACTCTGTAGTAAGAGACAACAGAACTAATTAAAAGTTTCAGGTAAAGCACATGTTCATCTAATTAAAGGGAATAAGCAAGCTGACTCTAAAATTTAAGAGCTCTCGGCAGGACTCCCCTCCACACCATTCCAAACATCCACAATATTTGTTTAGGAGCATTAGCAAGAATGGAAACATTGGCCCATTTATTGAAAGGAAATTAAATTGCAGGTGTTTGCTATGTGACTTGACTGTTGTATACCATACTTTACATAATATTTCCTAAGGGATTAGGAAAAAAGAAAAAGAAACACATAGTACTATTGCTTATATAGTTCTACAAAGATCTTATTAATAGTACAGGAGACGATTTTTTTTCATAATGAGTAATGATACCTTCCAACAAAGAGATGATTGACTACTGCGCATTGTAAACAAGAAGTGTGATTAGTGACAAACCTTTATTTTCATATTTGATATATAGCAGTTACTTCTTTTATGAACAGAAAGCAATTTGCTTTTGTGCTCTAATAAGACAATGCTCATCTTACAAACACCTAACTTATGAGCAACCTTTACGACAGATAACTTGATTAGTCAAGCCTGTTACAGTTGACTAATATTCAGGGTTGAAAAATTTCCATAAGAAAAATTGAGCAAATTCCTATGATGCTCAACCAGTAGCAGTTTGGGTGGGGGAGGAGGGATCCTGTAGTTACCTCTGCTCCAATATCTCTTATAAAAAGCCCCGGTGGGAAATTCAAAAATTATAGGTATTTCTCCCTTTTTTTTCCTAACTGTGACACAGCAAGGAAATCTTGGGGTCATCCTTTGGACCATACCTACCACCTCATTTTACAGCTATGACAGATACATATATGACATATATATATATATATATATATATATACATATACATATATACATATATAACACAACACATGTCTGTTACCAGATTCTACTAACTATAGCTGAGGAATACATAGTGCTTTGAGGTTAGCTAAACACTTTATAGACAATATTGCCCTGTTTGACAGCTCTGCCATAGTACCTGTGTGACCCTGGGCAAATGCCTTCACTTTTGTGGCTTCAGTCTATGAAATGAGGAAGCTAGACTAGATGACTTCTGAGGTCCTGTCCAGCTCTAGAAAGATGGTCTATAAACAATCTGACTCAAGCCTCTCAGACTTAGTAGACATCACTCCCCTTTTCATACTCTACATTCCAGCGAAATCAACCTAATCATTGCTCTTCATACACAACACTCTTATTCCCATTTCCTTTGCATAACCCTTGCATAGGATGTCTGTTCCCTATGCCTGTAATTCCTTCCTTTGTCACCTCCATTAAAACCCTACTCTAGTGCAGAATCCTGCATGAAAACTTTCCTGATCTCAGTTACAAAAGCCCCCTGTTGAAAGTTATTTTTGCAGTTATGCAGATTTGTGATGCATTTTTTTCCCAATAGGATGTAAGTGTTGAGGGAAGGATTTTGTCTTTGTCCTTCTATACCCAGACCATAGTATAATGCCTGATATTTTGCAGGTATACATTTAATTCATTGTGGCAGCTAGGTGGAACAGTGGATAGAGCATTAGACCTTGGAGTCAGGAAGGTCTGGGTTCAAATATGAACTCAGACACTAGCTGTCCAAGCCTGGGCAAATCACTTCACCCTGTTTGCCTCCAGTTCCTCACCTATAAAATGAGCTGGAGATGGAAATGGCAAACCACTACAGTATCTTTGCCAGGAAAACCACTAATGGGGTCATGAAGTGTCAGACATGACTGAAAACTACTGAACAACAGCAACAAATGAATTAATGCTTGATGACTGATTTCATGACCTCCTCCCTAGTGGTAAGTACTTTGGGCTACTCACAAATTCTTCAAAGAAGCAAATTTATTCAGTAATTTGCAATTGAAGTAGCTTTTAGGGAGAGGTTCTTAATTATGATTTGAGGTTTTACTATGGACACTGCTTCCCAGAGGATTACATAATGGATCTGTAACATGTTTTGCATTTGTTTACTCTTCCCTTTTAAATGCTTATTCAAAAGCTTTAATGTTTTCAAATTTTTTTCTTCCTAACAACCCTCCTAATAGTATCATTGTTACTATTTTATAGCAGACTTTTTCTGGATATATATTTGGGATATAGGTCTAGCAGTGGTATTATTGGGCCAAAGGGTATGTGTACAGTTTTATAGCCCTTGGGTATAATTCCATGGTACTTAGTTCCAAATTGCTCTCCAGAATGGTTGGATCAGTTCACAACTCCACCAACAGTGCATCAATATCACAGTTTTCCAAGATTCCCTCTAACATCTAACATTTTTTTTGTGTATGTCATATTACCCAATCTGATAGGTGTGAGGTGGTACCTCAAGATTGCTTTAATTTGCATTTCTCTAATCATTAGTGTATTTAGAGTATTTTATCATATGACTATAGATAGCTTTGATTTCTTTGTGTGAAAGCTGCCTGTTCATGTCTTTTGTTAATTTATCAACTGGAGAATGATTTTCATTTTTATAAATTTGACTCAGTTCTCTATATATTTGAGAAATGAGGTCTTTATCAGAGATACTTGCTGCAAAATTTTCCCCCAGTTTTCTGCTATTTTTTATAATTTTGGTTGCATTGGTTTTGTTTGTGCAAAAGCTTTTTAATTTTATATAATCAAAATTATCTATTTTACATTTTAATGCTCTTTGTATTTTCTTGGGTCCTTAATTCTTTCCTTATCCATGAATCTGACAGATAAACTATTCCATGCTCTTTTAATTTGTTTATGGCATCATCATTTATGTGTAAGTCATGTACTTATTTTGACCTTATCTTGGCATATAGTGTGAGAGGTTGGTCTATACCTAGTTTCTGCCATACTCTTTTTCAGATTTTCCAGCAGTTTTTGTCAAATAATGAGTTTTTGTTCCAAAAACTTGGATCTTTGGGTTTATCATATACTAGATTACTATGATCATTTACTATAACGCAATTTGTACTTAATCTATTCTGTGGATCCACCACTCTTTCTTTGTCAGTACCAGATTGTTTTGATAATTACCTCTTTATAATATAGTTTGAGATCTGGTAAGGTTAGACCACCTTCTTGTGTATTTTTAAAATTGATTCCCTTGATACCCTTTAGCTTTTGTTCTTCTGGTTGAATTGTTATTATTTTTTTTTCTAGCTCTGCAAAATATTTTTTTGACAGTTTGATTGGAATAGCACTGAATAAATAGATTAATTTAGGTAGAATTTTCATTTTTATTATAGTGGCTCAGCCTACCCATGAACAATTAATATTTTTCCAGTTGTTTAAATCCAACTTTATTTGTGTGAAAAGTGTTTCGTAGTTGTGTTCATGTACTTCCTGGGTTTGTCTTGGCAGGTAAACTCCCAAGTATTTTATATTATCTATAGTAACTTTAAGTGAAATTTCTTTTTTCTATCTCTTGCTGGTGGACTTTGTTGGTAACATATAGAAATGTTGATGATTGATGTTGATTTATTTTGTATCCTGCAACTTTGCTAAAGTTGTTAATGATTGCAAGTAGTTTTGTAATTGATTCTCTAGGATTCTCTAAGCATAACATCATATAATCTGCCAAGATGCCTATTCTAATTCTTTCAATTTCTTTTCCCTCTCTTATTGATACAGCTAACATTTCTACTACAAAATTAAATAATAGAGGTGATAATGGGCATCCTTGCTGCACCCCTGACTGTATTGGAGAGGCTTCTAGCTTATCCCCATTATGAATAATGTTTGCTGATGGTTTCAGATAAATATTACTTATCATTTTAAGGTAAGCTCCATTTATTCCTATGCTAGCTAGTGTTTTTAATAGGAATGGGCACTGTATTTTGTCAAGGGCTTTTTTGACACCTGTTGAGATTGTCACATGATTTCTGTTGGTTTTGTTATTGATATGGTCAATTGTGCTGATAGTTTCCCTAATACTGAACCAGCCCCACATTCCCCAACACTACCATTCTTTAGGGAAATCTAAAACTGAAACTTTTACTATTGAAAACTGGGGAACTTCTTAAAGGTGGAAATAACTGCTGTTTATGCAGTCTTTTAAAGAACATTTCTACAAATACAATTTCACAAAATGCACCTTGATTATAACCTGTATACTTGATTGGATCAACATTTGCTTCGACAGACCTGCAAAGCATTTTAGAACAATTTTTGTTAAACTGGAATAGTAACATTCAAAATTAGTCCTTCAGGATAAAAAGGCAATCTAGAGAAAGAAATAATAAAAGAAAGAAGCACAAAGACTTTTTTTTGTAAACAGAATATTTGAATTAGATTAATTTGCTTCTTAAAGAACTGGTTGTTTTCTGTCAAATCCATTTAGAAATTATTGGCACTTACCATAATGTTATTTCAGCTCTTTGTACTTATCATCCTCTTTTCCATTTAGATTTGGCCCTGACTTTCAAACATCAGGGGTACAAAATCCCTTATACAGATGAGTGTCCATCAGTGGAGTCTGAGTGTTAGTATTCCCTGATGCAACTGTCTTCTTTGTGACTTGGTACCTTGTTCCTAGCTTCCTGTTCCCACTATGTAAATCTTCCTTACTAAACATGAGCATGCACATATGAAGCAACCTCTTTCCTTTTTCTTCCTCCAGGCAGATTTTTCAGTGTGGCTGGATCTCCTGATACTTCTATGGTCAAATATATTAATAATAATAATATTTCCTGACTCCAAATTAATCCCCCTTTCTACCATACTGTGGCCTTTGTTTTCCCAGTTAGAATTCAAAATTCCTCTCCCAAAGAAATATTACATATAAAATGGTCAGACATAAATAAGAATGTTGTTACTATAATAGAAGCTCATAGGAACTTTAAAAAAAATTTAAACATTTTAGATGGAAATCTTTCTAAAGTTTCTACATCCTTACTTTCTTAAATAATATATACAGATATTAACTTCCTCACTTTTCTTTAAATTATTTTTGAGATTGGGTATTCCTATTTCACTCAAGCTGTAAATGCAGTGGCATGTGTCCAATCTCACTATTGACCTCCTTATATGTCCATTCTCACTATTGGCCTGCTCCATTTTTAATTTGACCTAGTTTGTCCCTCCTTAGTCAGCCTGGTGGCCCCCTGCTCCTTAGAGCTCACACATTGATACCACACATAGTGTGGACATCCAATTGGCATGGTCCTACCAGCAGTTAAGAACTCCTAAGCTCAAGTGATACACCAGTCTCAGTATCCTCCAGTGTCAAGGATTACAGGCATACTCCACCATGCTTAGCTTCTGACTTGTAAAATGGATAAAATATTTGCACTAACTATCTAACATAGTGAGGGACCTTTATAAAGCCTAAAGCACTGTAGAAATGTGAGTTATTGTTCTTGCTTATAATTAAACCTTTGTTTGATGCCTCAACAACATCATTATCAACATCAATCATTATCCTGTGTTTAAATAAAGTAACCTCAGGGTGTAGAAGTTTGTCCATGCACTTCATATACACAAACTGCTGTGTTTTTTAGGTATACCTACACTTAGTTTTACTGCTCCTTCACTATGATGTGGAAGGGATGCTGCATTCCTAAAGGCTAGGAAACCAGAACAGAGGCTTTGACGATGGTCTCAGCATCACATTGAGTCAGCCTTCCAAAGACCCTGCAGCTAAGTAGGTAAAAGCCCATAACCAATAGGCCGGCCTTTGTTTGGTTATGATGACTTGTGAAAGAAAGATTCATAGGGGAGACCCCTCAGTTCTTTGTACATGGCAGAAGAAGATAATGGATGCCCTGTAGTAATCCTCTGTAACACAAGTCTTTGTCATAAATGGAGGTGTACTCAGTGCAGAGTGCAAATGGGAAGGTGGCTCCTTAGACACAATGAGGTCCTCCTGCTTGCTAATGCTCCTGTTTCCTAGTGATAACATATATGTATATATCCATATACACATGTATAAAATTGCATTAATGCAATATACTAATACAGACTACACAGCCACCTTAACAAGATCTATTCCAACTACTCAAAAGGGTTGGTCTAACAATTGATGCAGGGAAAAAAAAACAAGTTAATAAAGAAAACCTATTGTCTAAACTGTGGTGTACAATTGGATGAATTAGTTGATCTCTGTGTGTGTACACATCTATAATTGTCTGTATATATGTGTATATAGATCTACATAGATACTCATATTTATATCTTGATCTCTATCTCTATCTCCATCTCTATTAATACTGAGACATAATTATAGATCTGTCTATATCTACAAATATATCTTCAGCAGACAGTGAAGATGGAAAATTTGCTGGGCCCAGGTCTGAAAGGGAAGAAGATAGTGGGATAGATTCCATTTGGGAAATTACAAAGTACTTTCAAATATGCCAAGTTGCTCCCTGAAATAAAACCCATCTTTTAAAATTTCACTATTCTTCCCTTAATGGCTACAAATTATGGAGTGCTACCAATTTCTAAAGAATCAAAATTGCATGTCACCGAAAGGGCAATGGAGAGATATAAAATGGTTGTAATTAGGCTTCAGCATATTCTCAATGATGCATCTAAGAAGTGGTATGCAATATATCTGTCCACCAGGAGATTTATGTCTAAAAATGGAGATGGACCAGTTACATGGTGAAAGTAAGGAATAATGGATAGATGAATAAGGGGCCAAACCAAACAATTTTAAAGGATCTACTGCGAAGGTTATGCTTGGTGGGTAGATATTCTGTTGAGGACATGGACAAAATGGGTGAAAGAGTCATGGATAGTTCTGAGGTGCTAATCTTCATCACTAAAGAGATAGTACCCACATGGATGAGGTCACAGATCCATTAGAGTGAAGGGGGCAGGAGAAGGAAGAAGGGACATATTATTTCCAACTCCCTCTTTTTGAAGATGAGGAAACTGAAGCTTGAAGAGATCAAATATCTTGCCCAGTGTCACAAAGGTAGGAAGTATGGTATCAGGGAAAGAGAGCTAGATTTGGAATTATAGGACCTGGGTTCACACTCTGGATCTGCAACTTTCTACTTATATGGGTATGCGCGTTTGGGAAATTGCTTGACATCTCTGTTAAGAAACAGAAACATCTCGAGTCTCAGTTTCCTTAACTGTAAAATGAGAGCATCAGATGATCTGTCTCTAAAGTTCCTCTTAATTACAAATCTATGAACAAAGGACTTCACTCCAAATCCAATGTACTTTCCAGTGAAATTTTAGTGTATAGAGTCTGGGGCATCTCCTTTGGTTGCTCTGAGACCATCTTGTTTATTTCCTGATTCTTAGTTGTGTTATAGATATATGACATCAAATAGCTGAATTTCACAAAGGTAAGGCATTATAAATTTGTGTTTTAGTTCCATTATGGGTTAAATGAGGAGGGTGGGGAAGGTTAATTTTGAATTCCAAAAAAGCCTACTTTCAAACACACTTTTGGGGCAAAACCTGCCCATGAGTTGGAGACTGTTGCACTCTTGCTTTTTTGCCTGCCCTTCTATTACCAAAAAGTCTAGAAAGTTCTATGACTATCAAAGGTCAAGGTGCAAACTCAAGTCATTAGGGAAAGCATGTCCTTGTCAGCATTTTCCATCTGACCTTGTAATCCTTGGAGTGAAATTTTTCACTGAATGGATATTTTACAATATTTTCCTCCCATGTGCCATTCATTCAAATACCAGCTTGTTCGTGTGTGTATCTTTTTTTCTCTCTCTTTTTCTGAGTACAACTCAGAAGGATCGCACAGCAAAGAAAATAAACTTGTACATGGTTTTAAAATTTATTTCCATGCTCTAGCTGCATGTCTTTAAGGTAAAAGTGATAAACTATTTGCAGTTTCAGTCACACATTTTGTGAAACATAAATATAGGCAAAATTGGATTTCTCCTCAAAAAGTATCAGGAAAAGTAATTTGAAATTTTGGTCTACAAAAACTTCACTTTGAACCATGACTATTAATGGTGGGTGAAAATACATTTTTCTGCTGGTGGGCTTATCAGAAAGATTTCTTATTGAACAGAACATTCATTCTCCAAGAGCAGAAAAAGTAGAATTTTCTGTAAATCTGGTTGGCTGTATTCTGAAATCAGAAATAAGTCTATTTCATTGCATTTAAATATCATTTCTGGATTTTCTGTCCTCTATAATTTTTTTTTCATTACCAAATGAAGAACTCTTAAGTAGTGAACATTACTAGACAGATAATTAGCGTCCTAAACTATGCTTTGAGGGAGACCTGTTGTCTGTTAGATCTAGTTTCATTTCCTTTACCATCATCCCATTTCTAGGCATTTAGAACAGTCTGTTCAAAAATAAAAATTTGCCTTAAATCTTGTATACACAGTCTCACCTCCAGATGCATTTGGTGGTCTCCTGAGAAACAGCTCTACCCAGAGAAACCTGACTCCTGATTGGCTGAGAGACTTTGCAGAAGGAAAGAAAGGAAAGAAAGTGGAGAAAAGCTGGCATCCCTACATGTCCCTTTGTTTGCACTATCTACACCTCAATAAATTGATGAGTGGGCTTATTGGTAAGATTTTTCTCTCACTATTTCATTTTCTACCTCTTGTGTATTTTATTACCTAAACTAATCTATGAGGCTTTTCTGATTATGGTCTTACTTGGTTAAACTCATAAATGTGCCTGCTTGCTATTTATGATTGTCTTTTGTGTGAGAATCATATGATGGGGGTGGGGAAGGAAAGCTAAGTAGATAGGATTAAATTGTTACCTTCCAAGTCTGGGGCATAATTTCCTACCCCAAAATAATTGATTAAAGAAGGTGGCTCTTATCCTGGACCTTCAAATTGAATATATCTTATGTGTAAAAGATAGATATAATTCTAGCCTGCCTCTTAAATTGTGCCTCTTAAAGATAGGAGAGGAAAAGAGAGAGTAAGCACATTCAGCTACCATTATGTTATTGCTCTCCAGGAATGTCTCTTCGGAAATGTGGGTGGGGCATCTCCATATCTACCCATCCATCCATCCATCCTTCCATCCATCCATCCATCCATCCATCCATCCATCCATCCATCCATCC
>NW_027186304.1:28227685-28250225 GCF_028583685.1 Petaurus breviceps papuanus | reverse complement strand
TCCATCCATCCATCCATCCATCCATCCATCCATCCATCCATCCATCCATCCATCCATCCATTCCTCCATCCATCCATCCATCCATCCATCTCTGTATATGCATACATATATACACATAAAATACATACATTTATACATAAATACACACATATAAAAAGTGTACTAAAACTTTTGGGACATTCTGTGTCAATTTGTTAACTTGATTAGGGCAGCCTACATTAGACCCAAGAGAGAAAAACAGAAAAATGACCTCTCTTCAGTACCTCCATATCATAACACTACTGGTAAAGAATAATGACTGACATTTATATAATGTTTTGGCTTTAAATGCACTATCTTGTTTGTACTTCATCACAACCCTGTGAAGTAAGTGCTAATGACAAGTTCATTTGGCAGATTCAAAGCGGTTGGATGATCTGCCCATGGTCACAGAGCTAGTAAGTGTAAGAGTTCTTTCTTCACTTTAATTCCACATTTTTCTCTTTACACTGCACTGCCTCTACAAGTGAAAAATATAAACACAATTTATTCTGAATGCTTACCGTTGTTAGTTTGTATTATGTCAAGGTATCCTGGGAAAGTCACTTCACCTCACTGTTTTCTAAGCAATTCTCTAAGATTGTAAGCTGCAGATAAAGTGTGGAGGCTATACTGGTAAAAGAGAATTTGCTCATCCAGAAGAATTCCTTGCTCTGAAGAAATCACAGGTCTAGGCCATATTCCCTTTTATAACTTTGGTACACATTTATGAAGTTCTTGTTCAAAAATATGTATTAATTTACATCTAATCCTATACTCATATACTTCAAATATTATTCTTGAAAGTTCTTATTATATTTTCTACCTATAAAAGAACAATTGCTGGTATGAGAGAGGAAAGTAAGGATGTATGATGATAGAGGTGAATGTAATAAGGTCATAGATTTTGAGCTAAGAGAGACCTCAGAGACCATCTAATCCAACTCCATTTTACAGATGAGGAAATTGAAGGTCCAAAAGCTTAAGTGACTGGTCTGATGTTACCTACCTACTAGATGACAGAGCCTGCATTTGAACCAAGGTCTCTGATTCTAAGGTTCAGTGCTCTTGCCAAATTAGGGAACCAGAGAGAAATATAATACAAATACCTAGGCAAATTGCATTGTTATAAACTTTCAATCAGAAAAATACATGCTTCAAGACAGGCCTAGAAAAATGCCTAACTAATTTAAGACTTAAAAAAGAAGTCGCATAGAAGTGTTTGCAATACCAGAGGTAAGAATTGGGTTTTCAAATAAAATAGAAATATATTTTAACAGACAGAGGAAAAAACAACTATAAAAAGAAGAAAACAAAAACAAAAAACCCAAACCCTGATTATATGCCATCTCATTCTCTAAATCATCGGCGTCAAACTCACAGGCCGGGCCAAAACGGAACCAGATTAAAATGTAATTGGGAAACATTTTCCAAAATAAATAAAAATATAATAGTACGGTAGAGGTAATGTGAATTTGTGGTTTTCTAAATCAATATGTGGCCCACCCATTTCTACTTGAGTTTGATACAACTTCTCTTGTAAATCTTGTCTCTCCAACAGCAAAATCCTCAAACATGAGGATTATTATGCTCCATAATATGCCAGAGTGACTAGTACAGTGCTGAAAACACACAGAAGGCACTTAATAAATGCCCGCTTCAACTTGAGTTTTATTAGGTTTTGGGGTCCTTTTTTTTTTTTTGGAGAGCAGCTGGGGTTAAGTGACTTGCCCTAGGTCACATGGCTAGTTTTTTTGTGTGTGTTAAATGTCTGAGGCCAGATTTGAACTCAGGTCCTCCTGACTCCAGAGACAGTGCTCTATTCACTGTGCCACTTAGCCAACCCCTTATTAGTTCTTTCAATAAGAGTAATATGTACCTTGAAATATTTTGACTATCTTTTTCAGGAGCTAAGGAAAACCATCTGTGATTCCCAGAAGCCTTCCCTTTCAATATAGTACTGTCCCCCCCCCACACACACACACACACATCCCCACTCCCAAACCTGCCTCCCCCAGGGATGTTCTTTTTCTCGATTTACAGGGGGAAATTTGTGTGGTGTTATTGGGAAGACTGGAGCATAATTGAAGTCTATAGCACAACCATCTGAACTAGCAGGTTAATAACAGCAGATGGGCCATACTCTGTGCAATGAGCTATATTCAAGCAGTCTGAACTAGAGTTCAATTAACTGACTTCAGTTCAGCATTATCCTAACAGCAGAAGCAGTGATAAGCCCTGCAGGTTGGAGCTAGTTGTAAAAAAGACTTAAGTACACCCAAGATCTGTTAAATGGATATGGAGGGAGTGTGGGGATTACAGGAGTAGGAGTTAAAAGGGATCTTAAGTGTCAACTAGGCTTAGTCTCTCATTTTACAGATGGGAAAACTGAGGATGGGAAAAACTAAGTGACTTGTCTAAGGTCACCCAGGCAGCAAATGGCAAAGCCAAGATTTAAGCCCAGGTCCTCTGATTCTTTCCCATAGACCAAATAACTAACCAGGTGAAATATATAAAACTTTCATTATATCAAAATGTTTTGAATGAGAAAACCAATGTAAACTACTTTGCAAACCTTAAAATGCTACATGAATGCCAGGTATTATTATCATCATTCAAGCATTCATGAAATGTGTATTATACAGCTACTATTCAAGTCACTATCATTTCAGAAGGGAATCTCTTGAGACAAAAATAGCTTGCAAAAAAAAAAGAAAGAAAAAATAATAGCTTGAAATTATTTATATTGTATTTTAAGATTTACAAAGTACTTTATAAATATCTCGATTTTTCCTCACAATTCTGGGGGGTAGGTGTTATTTGTAGCCCCATTTTACAGATTTGGGGACTAAGACAGATAGCTATTAAGTGACTTGACCAAAGTCATACAGCTAATAAATGTTTGAAGCCAGATTTGAACTCAGTTCGGACTCCACTTCCAGTGTTGTGTCACCTAGATGCTTAAGGAGGGCTATTGGCCACTTCTCTGTTTATAAAGAATGACCCTGCTCCATTTCTACTTCCCCTTGCCTTCTCTCCTCTCAGCTAAGACTTTTCGTCTTGCCTTGCCCCTCTTCCAATTCATATTTTTTCATTTCACCCATTCTACTTGGATAATATTCATGAGTCTTGCCTGTCTTCTCTCTTTTGCACCCCCTCTAACATGTGCACATACCCCTATTCTGTTCCCCGGCAGCAAACAAATCCAAGTATGACACAAAGAATAAATACTCAACCAGAAGAATAATTCCATTAAACAGTCTGACTACTACAGCAATTCCTCATACATGGCTGTCAGAAAACATTTTTCACCGAATATAATTTGTTGAGATCAATGAAATGCCATTACTTTAGGCCACCCACAGGGGAATGAGGTTAGCTTTGTTATGGAGAACCTGTATTAAAATAGGAATCTTAAAAATGGGTTATTACATACATAGACAGGATTTGCCCTTCCTCTTACAACCCACCCTCCAATGAAGGGGTTAAGAGCTGAAATGTCCCCTAGGTGGACAAAATGATTGAAAAGGATGAAAGGTTTGAAAAATCCCAAACTAAACCACCTCCTAAGTACTAAAAATTAAATGTACAAAGTAGATGTGATCCCTGAGAATGGAGTTGTATTAGAGCCTTCTCAGCTAAACACTCATACAATGAAGGCATCCCTGAAGCTGACACCTTTAAAACAGGAAGGCTAAAATAATTTGTTTAGTTTCAGTTTGGGGGACTTGGCTTGTTCATTATTATCACACTACCTAGGTGGATTCTCTGCTATCTTTTCTCTTGCAAATAGGTACCCCACAGCACATCCCACCCCATCTAGCAAACAAGCAACAACAGATTCTCACACTTTGTTTGTATTTCAATTCTTCAACAACTGTTATATTTGCCAACAAGAGAAAATTAGCCGCCTATGTTAAAAAAAGAATCAAGGCCAGGTTAATCGAATTTGGGTCAGAGCCTGCTAAAATGGAATGAGATATAGAGCACAGAGTTGAGTAGATTTTAAACATTGCAAAGTTCATCTATTAAGCATGTATGTCTAAATATCCATAATCCAAGATGTCCCTAAAATCTTAGTGCAATTCTAAGCTTTTATTAACAGAAAACTGCACTAAGACTCTTAAGACAGCCTGCATTTTTGCTTTGAAATTTTGACTACCACACCTAATATTGTAGATGAATGTAAAAGACACCACCCAAGCCAATGGTTGCCAACCTTGTGGGCTTCAGATTCCTGGGGGGAGACATGGAATTATTGCAAGGTAGTCTACAAATCCATATGCATGCCAGCTATCTTAGTAAATGTTTCAGTAAAAAAAAAAAATACACACACATACACATCAATACATCAAGAACTTGTGGTTTTGTCACCATGGCAACTCCCTTGACAAATTTAGACCCATCTATAATTGATAGTGCTTAGAGAGTTGTCTGAGGCTTGGAAGGGTTTTATAATTTGCCCATGGTCAGAGAGCTACTAAGTGTCAGAGGTTCAGGTTCTAACCAGAGATGCTTTAGCCACATCTGAAGCCTACAGAGTTCTGTCCCTTGGGGGAGGTGGGGGGGAAACTCAAAATGGAATATCTGAGGTGGGGAGGGGAGATGAAGCGGGGTAGAAACAGCACCTTGACCTCAAACACTCTAGAGGGTTCTTAAGAACAAAGTGCTTTAATCCAAGATGACCCAGGGAGCCTTGAAATTTGCCAGTGTTGTGAATGCACACTCCAGGAGAGGCAGAATCAGTAAGTTGGTAAGCATTTATTAAGGATCTACTATATTCAAATGGCTACTAGGTGCTAAGCATTAAGGACACAAATATAGGGGGAAACATGGTCCCTGCTGTCAAGGAGTTCAAATTGTAACGAGAGAAACAACGTGCAAAAAACCACATATCAGAATATATATATATATATATAATGTTTGAGAAAGTGAGAGTAAAGGGGAGGTAATCCCAGAGGGAAGGCAATGGAGGGACAGGGTTTGGAATGATTGTTGGGTGGAATGATGAGGTCAGAAGCTGGATTGTCTGGTGTTGAGAATGAGAGGAAAGGAAGTGGAGGCACCTATGGTAAAAAGTCTTCTCAAGTAATTTTGTCACAAAGGGCAAAAGAGATATACAATAGTTAGCATGGACAGAAAGATCAAGTAAGTGGTTTTTGTTTGTTTTAAAAATGGAGGAGATATAAGCATGTGTTTAGGCAGTAAGGATGCACCTAGTAGGTGGGGAAGGATTGAACGCTTAGTGAGTCAATGGGGATGATGGAGGAAGCAATCTACTAGAGAAGATAGAATGGAAAAGGATGATGGGTTTGCCTTGGCAAGGAGAAGGACCACATCTTCATGTGATAGAAGTGTTAAAAAAAGAGAAATGTGAAGAATTTGACCCATTACTGTACTATTGTATTCCAAAAGGCAAATGATAGAGGCTTACAATAAATAATAGCTTGCCCTGCATTCTGAGTATACTATAGGGGGAAGAATGTACATTTAAAGGAATAGAGAATTTTAAAGTTTTCCTAATGAAAAGACCAGAGCTGAGTAGAAACTGTGAAATGCAACCACAAGAGTCAAGAGAAACCCAGAAAAGCAAATACATATGAGAAATGTGAATCAAAATGGATAAAAAATGATAGAACAATGACAAAAGCTTATATTCTAATAGGAGAAGAGACATAGTGTCCCTTTGGAAT
This sequence comes from Petaurus breviceps papuanus, assembly GCF_028583685.1. Classification (NCBI taxonomy): domain Eukaryota; kingdom Metazoa; phylum Chordata; class Mammalia; order Diprotodontia; family Petauridae; genus Petaurus; species Petaurus breviceps. The sequence goes on along the minus strand of NW_027186304.1, from coordinate 28,244,514 downwards.
CCAGAATTTCAAGGTCAAAAAGGAAGTGATATAGGTAAGATAGATAGATGAAGTAAGTATTAAGCACTTCTTGCATGCCAGGCACTGGGCTAAACTCTGAAAAGGGCCTGGCAGTAGGTTTGTTCTGTTTTGATATGTTGGTCTTAAGAGAGGAAAGAAAAGGGAGGGACAAAATAATACTCTAAAGAAGAAATGAGGAAGGTCAAATTTACTATTTGTCACAATTAGAGTATATGAGAAGATTATGCAAACATTGAGAAAGGGATGGGGTGGGAGAGAGAGAGAGAGAGAGAGAGAGAGAGAGAGAGAGAGAGAGAGAGAGAGAGAGAGAGAGAGAGAGAGAGAGAGAGAGAGAGTTTGATGGAGAAATACATTAAACTCAACAGAAAATGGGGAGACAGGTAAAGAGGAGAGAGGAGATAATGAAGAAGGGCAGAGACTAGTTCTCTGAGAAGAAAACAGGGAGAAATCTAGGAAATGGTAAGACAAGAGATACCAACAAAATCTAGTCAAAGAGAGAACAGTCACAGGAAAAACAAAGAGTGGATAATAATGGGAGGATTAAAAGGGAGGGAAAAGTCAGACTGATAATCTGACTCTGGGCAAGGTCAAGAAAAGAGGGATGGTGGAAAGACAGATTACTTCAGTTTTAGATTGCTAGTTTTGGTCACATTACTTGTTTTTCACCAACTTCTTTTGGTAAAGAGAACAGGTGGTAAAGAAAGGAAAAATCTAATAGTATACAATGGAAATATATAATTAACCATCATAACTGTGAACATGATTGGAAGGATGAATTGACTATAAAACAGAGGAAAATCACAGCATATGAAAGTTGGAAGGGACCTCAGTTACCATCTAGTTCTGCCCATACACAAAAGGTCAGCTTGAAGACTTCCAAGGAGGGGGAACCCACCAAATCTTGAGACCAGCCATCATGGTTTTGGACAGCTCTGATTGTTAGGAAGTATTTTTTTCTTGACATTAAACATAAGCTTATTTCTTTGCAACTTCTAACAACTGTTTCTGTTTCTTCCCTTTGGTCCAAAATGGAACACTTTCAATACTTCTTCCACATGATGCCCATTCAAATACTTGGAAACATCTGTTAGGTCTCCCCTCCCCCAAGACTTTTCAAAGTTAAGCCCAGTTCCTTCAACAGAAACTCATATGATGTGAATTGAAAACCCATTACTATCTTGACTGCCCTCCTTTGGACTAGCCCCACTTTATCCATGTCCTTCTTAAACCATAGTACCCTGAACTGAACACAATTCCATAGATGAATTCTGAAAAGAGCAGAGTACAGTGAGGTGGTCATCTCCCTGTTCCAAGAAGCTATGCCTCCCTAAATGCTATTAACTTTTTTGACTGCCGCATCACACTGCTGACATATATTGGGTAGTCCTCTAAACCCCCAGATCTTTTTTCAGAAGTGCTTTCTGTCCATGATGCTCCCATATTATATTTGTGAAGTGTTGTTTGTTTGTTTTTACCCAAGGTTCAGACTTCACATTTACCCCCTACTGAATATCATATCACTACATGAAGCCCAGTGCTCTGGGCTGTCAATGTCCTTTTGGATCCTGCCACTATCATCCATTGCCTTTCACCATCCTTTCCAGCTTCGAGTTGGCAAATCTGATGAAGACAGTACTTATATCTTTATTCAAGTCACTGATAAAAATGTGAAACAGCAAGGGGTCCAGAAATAGATAACTGGAATACTCCACTGGAGATGTCCTCTTATGTGGACATTTAAGAAACTAGTTGATTGACTCTCTATGTGCAGCCATCCAACTAGTTCTGCATCCATCTGATTGTATTGTCTAACCCACATTTCTTTTTCTTTCCTTAAGAGTGAAGTATGAGATATTTGAAGAGAAAATTTTGGCTAAAATCTAGGAAAACCATATGTCTTGTCTATTATTTTAGTAAGACTGTTAGAAAAAGCAAAACGTAAAGGAAATAAGGTTAGTCTGCTATGCTTTGTTATTAAAGGAGCCATGCTTTCCTTTCTAGAAGTTCACCAACCATCTCTTCAATGACACATTCTAACAATTTTTCAGGTGTGAAATTCAAGTCCACTAACATCTAGCTTGCAGATTCTCTTTTCTTTTCTTTGTTGATGACCAGCACAACAGTTGCCTTTTTCCAATCTTATATCACCTCTATCACTTTCCGTGCTTATATTATCACTGTCTAGCTCAGCAATCCCATCTGCCAGGTCTTCCAGGGACCAAGAATGTCATTCACTTGGGTTAAGTGGCTTTCATTCAATTCATCAGGGGCAGCTAGCTAAGTTCTCTTACTACCTCTTTTCTTATCTTGGGTATCAACTCCTTGTTGGTCATTTGTCTTCTGTCATTTCCAATGTAAAGGTCATTCTCCTTTGAGTATAGCTAGCAGAATCTAGCAATATGTTGTTTATAAGAAACAGACTTAAAACAAAAGTTCACACAGAATTAAAATAAGAGGTTGGGAAAGATTTTTTTTGCATGCTTCAGGCTAATTTTTAAAAGTAGGAGTAACAATCTTGATCTTAGACAAGGCAACAGTAAAATTTGAATCTCCCCAAAATGTACATGTTAAAGTCCCTTCCTTCAGGGCCTAACTAAGGAACCTTCTCCTCTTCCTTGAAGCTTTCCAGGACCCTTGCTAAGTCATGACTGAAGCCTTCTCAGATTTCTCTGAGCACATGACCTGTATCTCTCCCTTGAATTCACCACATTCTGCCTGTTATTTAGGCACAATTCTCCCCCCCCCATTTTTTTTTTAAACAACCATACACTCTTAGATTGCAAACTACTTGTGTGCAGGGACTTATTACATTTCCCATTTGTGTATACCATCACCAAGCATGGAGCTTGACACAAATGGGATTTAATAAATGTTTGTTAAATTTCGATCTGGCTATATCCCTCCCCCTCCCCCCACACATCAGTTTTGGAAACACTATACCACTCATCTCATGTCTCTAATCATTGCTTCAGTCTCCTTTTCTTTTCTTGCTCTATATTCTCTCTGTAGACAACCTCACTCACTTCCACAACTTTACCAACCACCAGTGTCTATGCAAATGACTCCCAAATCAATATCCTTAGCCCTGACCTCTCTCAAGACTTTCATCTTCAACTCTCTATAAGAGAATTCCACCAAGAAAACTGACCAGAACATCCAACTCAACATGTCCAGAACAGAGGTATTATCTCTTCCCCTAAGCCTGTTCCTCCCCTAATATCACAATTGAGCACCATGGTATCACTATTCATTTAATCCACCATGTTTGATATCCGCCTAGGCTTATCTTTGGCTCCTCCCTTTCCTTTACTTCTCACATTGTTGTTCAGTTGTGTCTAATTCTTCATGGCTCCATTTAGGGTTTTCTTGGCAAAGATACTAGAGTGGTTTGCCATTTCCTTCTCCAGCTCCTTTTATAGATGAGGACACTGAGACAAACAAGGTTAAGTGACTTGCCCAGGGTCACATAGCTAGTAAAGAATCTCAGGTCAGATTTGAACTCAGAAAGATGAGCCTTCCTGACTTCAGGCTCATTACTCTGTCCACTGAACCACCTAGTTGTCCACCTCTCACATTAAATGTTACCGAATATCATCAGTTTCACTTCTGTAATCCCTCTCCCATCTGTCCCTTTACCCTTTATTTACAGAGCCACCACCATTAATAGTACACAGACCATCATTATCATACCCTTGAACTTACACATCATTCCATTCTCATTCCTTTTTGCAATCTATCCATCTTTCCCACCACTTACAAAAGAATGTTCTTTATGTATAGATCAACTCATGTCATTCCTCTGCTCCAAACTACTTAATAGGCTCCAGAAGGAAGCTCAATTGCTAGATCTTCAGTTCAGGAAATTTTCTAATCTAGCACTGCCTTAGTTTTACAGTATTTTCTTAACAACTCTGCCCTCACAGCTTTCTGTCCTCAATGGTCTAGCCAAACATGACTACTTACCATCATCTTTATATGTAACCTATATATATTATATAGAGACATATACCATACATTTCTATACCTTTGCTTACACTGCTCTCTCCTCCATTCGACTACTAAAGTCCTACTCACCCTTTATAGCCCTACTCAAATACTACCCCTTCCATGAAGAAGGGGAGGGAACATGATAGAATGGAAAGAGCACTGCATTTGGAGTTAAATTTTCTTTGAAACCTTGCCATTCTGTTGTTACTTGTATGACCTTGGGCAAGTCACTTAATTTTCTGGGGCCTCAGTTTACTCATCTGTGAAATGAGGTCACTGGATTAGACAGATGACCTTTTCAGGGCCCTTCTAGCTCTAAATTTAGGAGTAGTTAGGTGGTATGGTCAATAGAGCACCGACTCTGGAGTCAGGATGACCTGAGTTCAAATATGGCCTCAGATACTTACTAGCTGTATGACCCTGGACAAGTAACTTAACCCTGTTGGTCTCAGTGTCCTCATCTGTAAAGTGAGCTGGATAAAACAATAGTAAGCAACTCTACTATTTTTGTCAAGAAAACTCCAAATAAGGTAAGAGTCAGATACCACTGAAAAACAATTGAACAGCAAAAGCTCTAAATTTATGATCCTCTCAGTTGATAATCTCCCCCTTGACCTCATATAACACTTTTTTCACATGTTCCTATTTCACTTATGATTTTATACTGTTGTTAGTTATATATTCATAACACATATACTATTTCTAGATGGTAAATTCTTTGAGGCTGAGTCTTATCTAATCTTTATATTTCCTGAAGTTCCCAAATGCAGATTAAAATGAAGTGTTTAAATTTCACCAAAAGAAAAAGGCCCTGATCCCCAGGGACAAAAATGTTAATGACCTAATCACCTTAAAAATTAAACACTTCAGTGAGCCCTGAGCTAAGGCAGCTCCTAACAATGTCCACCACCCTAGTTCAATATCTATGACTCAGTACTCCAAAGGGCAGCTAGGTGGCACAGTGTATAGGGTTACCAGGTCTGGAGTCAGAAAGACTTCATCTTCCTGACTTCAAATCTGGCCTCATAAGTTTACTAGTTGGATAACCCTGGGCAAGTCATTTAACCTTGTTTGCCTCAGTTTTCTTATCTATAAAATGAGTTGGAGAAGGAAATAGGAAGTCACTCCAGTATCAAGAAAACCACAAATGGAGTCACAAAGAGTCAGACACAGCTTAAAACTACTTGAACAATAACAAATACTCCAAACTGATTTCTAGACTGTAGTCTCTTCCTTTTCAGATGTATTCTACACAAATTTTCTAATGCACTCTATCACTCTATTGCCTCAAACACCAACTCGGAGACATTCATCTGCCTTCTGTAGCAGGGATTAGCAGGATTAGGGAAGGGGCAGACAGAAGAGACCATGATGAAGCCAGAAGAGAGAAAAAGGGGCCTGATACTAAAATCAGCAAGGAAGTGAAGACAAATTTTTGCATGGGTCAACTAGGTTCCATGGTGTTTCCTTCAATGTTACTAACATAATCTCAATTTTAAAAATATAGGGCAGGAAGTAGGGTGGGAGGAACATATCATTAGTCCATTTTAATTGTGTTATGTATTTGGAAGTTATAAATCTTTTAATATATTTTAAAATAATCTCTAATTCAGACTTCATTCATTAAGAAAAACCTTCTTCCAAATTATTAAAATGAGTGAGATTTTGAATGATCTAAATATGTTCACCACTGGTGACAACCAAGGTATATTTATATTTTCTCCTTTTTGAATTCATTTGACATAATTCCAATGAATGTATTAAACACAGGAGAGGTTTTTTAAATACTAATTTGTTCCATTACAGGGCACCCAAATAAATTCTAACAAATTCTTCATCTCAGTCACAACCTACCCATTTTCTAAATCAGAAAAATGATAATTCATAATGTTCTCACTCATTTCAACAATTAAGAAGAAAGTTTATCTGAATTAGTTAAATATGAATTCTCAAATATTTTAAAAGGATATCATTTGATTACTTTCAAAGACATACAATTCTTTCTTTGCCTCATCCGGCTCAAGAGCTGACTTTGGTTTTCTAAGGTAGTATCAGCAGCACAGTTTCTATCTAAGTAAACTGAGTTGAAAAGTCCCCAACAAGAGACTCAGCTTAACTATTTTAGAGGATAATCATCAAAAGATTAGCCACTCAGTGATTAGTTTTTTAGACTCGCCAACTCATGAAATATGGAGGGGTAGTAGCTGTCCAATAGTATATAATCTCAGATCTTTCTAATTAAACTATTAACATTATTAGATCTTTCAAATTAAATTATTAAAATGGGTACATGGAGTAAATATAAATATACCAACAAAGTGTTGCCTTGCAAAGGCCCTATTTTAGTGAATTAAACATAATAGTAGCTGCCATTTATGCACTACTAACTGCTTTACTCATTATCTTATTTGAGCCTCAAAATAATTTGAAGTCCCTCACCTCAGCTAAGTGAAGGAGTGAATAGAATGCTACCATTGGATTCACTAGGATCTGAGTCAAATCCAGCTCAGATGCTTTCTAGCTATATGGGCCTTAACCTCCCACGTAACTACTTAATTAGCCTCAGTTTCCTCATCTGTAAAATGGGAATAATAATGGCACCTAACTCCTAGGGCTATTGTAAACACAAAATGAGATAGTATTTGTAAAGTTATAAACCTTAAAGCACTACATAGATGCTAGCTATTTTAATTAAGTACTACAAATATTATAATTATCACCACTTTGCAGATAAGAAAACAGGCTCAGAGAGTTTAAATGACTTATCCATAGTTCTGCAACTAGTAAATACCAGAGGATTTGAGTCTATGTCTCTCCAGAGTCAAACTCCAGAGCTCTTTTAGCTAACACTTGAGAACTCAGGAAATGATTTGTAATAACAAAAATGCATGCCTATGAAGTGCTGGCATCTGTTTATAATGCAATTAACTTTGTATGCAAATCAAGTTCTATAGTTCTTGAAAATAGTTTGTTCTTTTAAGTGGGTAAATATTCCTTTAACAATCTTGTTTACATGATACACTGATCTAGTAAGCTACTTAACTTGCTCTTTACAAATTTAGTAATCCTGGTTTAGAAATAATTGCATATTTTGAATTCAAATTAATTCAGTCCTGTAAGCATTTATTTAACACCTAACATGTGCAAGGTACTAGGCTAGGGCAAGCATTTATTTTATACCTACTATGTGCAAAGTACTATGCTAAGGCAAGCATTTAACACGTACTATGTGCAAGGTGCTACCGTGTTTCCCCGATAATAAGACACTGTCTTATTATTTTTTTTGGACAGAAAAACACCAGAGGGCTTATTTTCAGGGGAGGGCTAATTTTAATGAACATGGACAGCAATTTTAATAAACAGGTAAATGTGAACAAAAAAATGTACCTTTATTCAATAAGCAAATCACTGGGGAAGAACAGGATGACGCGCTCACTGCTGCAGCTCTGATTGGATGCAGCTCGGAGCGCAGCGTGGGGTTCATAGCGAGGGGGGGGGGGGGGGAGGGGGGACGGTGCATACAGAGGGTACCGTAGTGTAGCGCAGGGGATCACCTTCACTACAGTAGCAATCTCAATAGGGCTTATTTTCGGGGGAGGGCTTATTTTAGAGGAATCTTACACAGTAAGGGGAGGGCTTATTTTTGGGATAGGTCTTATTATCAGGGAAACACGGGTATGCTAGGGCAAGCATTTATTTATCACCTACTTATGTGCAAGGTACTGTGGTAGGCACTGGGTATGCAAAGACAAAGAAAGAAATAGCCCCTGCCCTAAAAGAGTTTATATTTTATTGGTATATGCTCTTCCTCCACACTTTCTCCACTTAAGTTTCCCTGACTTCATTCAGAACTCACCAAGAGTTCCCCTCTTTTACCCTCTTCCTCATCTCACATCACTGAGACCCCTCCCACCACTCTCCCCTCCTTAATCCTGTCTCACGTGAAGACTTCGTCCTCCTCCTTTCATATCAAACTGCTCTACATGCACAAGTGATCTCCTTCCATCCTGTCTTCTCTCATCTCCACTCTCTCTAATCTTCAATCTCTCCCAATCTACTGGCCTTCATTAAGTTCTAGAAGCACACCTATGTCTCCTCAATCTTCCAAAAGCCTCTTAGCTTAACCCATCCATCCATTCTAGCCATTGTTCTTTATCTCTCCTTGCTTTTGTGGCTAAAAGGTCATCCACCATTGGTTCCTCTACTTTCTTATTTTCATTCTCTTCTTGACTCTCTACAGTCTGGCTTCCAATTTCATTATTCAACTGAAACTGTTTTCTCTCCAGAGTTACTAAAAAATGACCTCTTAATTGACAAATCTAATGACTTTTTCTCAATCCTCTTACTTTTTGACTTCTCTGCAGCCTCTGACTGTCAGTCACCATTTTCTTGATGCCCTCTTCTCTCTAGGTTTTCATGGCACTGTCTTCTCTCCTGGCCATCTGACTTCTCTTCTTAAAAAAAAAAGCAATTGGGGGTAAGTAACTTGCTCAAGGTTACAAGGCCAGGTGTTTCTGGGTGGGTGCTAAGTATCTGAGCCCAGATTCGATCCCCCAGGTCATCCCGACACTGGGGCTGGTGCTCTTACTGGCTGTGCTACCTGGCCGCCCCAGACTGCTCTTTCTTATTTTCCTTTGTGAAACCCACTAATTCTGGGTGTCCCAAAAGGCTCTGTTCTGGGCCCTATTCTCCACGTATGCTATTTCACTTGGTAATCTTATCAGCTCTCACAGATTAATTTATCATCTTGATGCTGATGACTTTCAGATCTATTTATCCATCCCTAACTTCCCTCCTGACTTCCATCAACAATTGCCCTTTGGACATCTGTAACTAGAGGTCCCATATTCATCTTAAACTAAAGGTTTCCAAAACTGAATTCATTATCTTTCCTCCAGGGGTGGGGAACCTGAAGCCTTGAGGACATATGTGGCCCTCTAGGTCCTCAAGTGCAGCCCTTTACTGAATCCAAACCTCACAGAACAAATCCCCTTAATAAAAGGATTTGTTCTGTAAAACTTGGACTCAGTCATAAGGCTGTATCCAAGGACCTAAAGGGCCAGATGAGAACTTGAGGCCACAGGTTCTGCACCCTTGCTAAACATTTCCTTTCCCCAAATTCTATACTACTGTTGAAGGCACCTCTATCATCCCAGTCATTCAGACTTGCAACCTAGTGGTCATATTCAACTACTCACTTTCTCACTTATAATATCCAATCATTTGCCAAATCCAGTAAATTCTACTTCTGAAACATTTGTCATGTGACACAGCCACCACCCTAGGGCAGGCAATTGGTTTAAGAATAAAAATCTAACTTGCATGCTATGGTCAACAGTTTGGCTCCCCAGATGGAATGTAATGAAATTAAGAATGCAGGAATTTTCACAAAAGTATTCAAAATAATATGTAATCTCATAGAGCATTAATAATATCAAAAATTGAAAATGACAGGGTGATAATATGATCTCCCAGCTACCTATTCTTATTTAAAGTAATTTTCTTTCACAAGGATGATGGTAGGGAAGAGATAAGTAGTATTCTCAAGTTGGATAAGGGTGCAGGACTCTTTCCTCTTCTCAATGGTTCTGGGCTTCTATTAGTTGGTGCCACATAATTCAGCCACTACCTAGGACTCCAGGAAGGCCATGTTTAAGTCAGAAGTATTTCCTGAAGCAGACTCATGTTGCATTTAATTAGAGTATTTTGTCAGACCTCAAGTTAGAACTTTTTGCATATTTTTTAACAAAGAATTACTTGTTGTAGGCACCTCAGTTCCACTTAGCCATATCTACTCACTGACTAGGTTAAACTCTCTCTGAAGCATGAAATAATTTATCTTTCAGATTTATGGATAAGGGAAGAATTTAGGACCCAAGAAAATATAAAGAGCATTACAAATGTGAAATAGATAATTTTGATTATATAAAATTTAAATGTTTTTGCACAAACAAAACTAATGCAACCAAAATTATGAGGAAAGCAGAAAACTGGGGAAGGGGGAGATGCAACAAAGTTATCTATAGTCATATAAAAAATGCTCTAAATCTCTAATGATTAGAGAAATGGAGATCTAAACAGCTCTAAGGTACCACCTCACACCTATCAGAATGGCTAACATGACAAAAAAGGAAAATGTGGGATGTTGGAGGGGATGTGGGAAAACTGGGACACTAATGCAATGTTGGTAGAACTGTGAACTGCTCCAACCATTCTGGAGAGTAATTTGAAACTATGCCCAAATGGCTATAAAATTGTGCATACCCTCTGATCTAGCAATACCACTACTAGGTCTATATCCCAAAGACATCCACAAGAAGGGGAAAGGACCTATTTGTACAAAAATATTTATAGCAGCTCTTTTTGTGGTGGCTAAGAATTAGAAATCAAAGGAATGCTTATCAATTGGTGAATGGCTAAACAAGCTGTGGTATATAATTGTGACAGAATATTATTGTTATAAGAAATGACAAGAAAGACTTACATGAACTGATGCATAGTGAAGTGAACAGAAACAGGGGAACATTGTACACAGTAAGAGCAATACTGTTTGATGAAGAATTATGAATGACTTAGCAATTCTCAGCAATACAATGATCCAAGACAATCCCAAGGAACTAATCATACAGCATAACATCCACCTCCAGAGAAAGAACTGATATTGATTGAATACAAACTGAAGCATGCCATTTTTCACTTTCTTTCATTTTTTTTCTTTAATTCTAGTCTTCTTATACAAAATTACTAATATGGAAATGTTACATAATTGTACATATGTAACCTATATTTGATTTTTACTGACTTAAGAAGAGAGAAGTAAAGGGAGAAAATTTGAAACTCAAAGCTTTAAATAAAATGTAAATAAATAACAATACCCCACCCCACTCCCGGCAAGGGGATGTGAGGGGGGAAAACCTGATAAGAGATTCGTGAAAAACATGAAGTTATGTTTCTTCTAGAATTATATAGGCCAGAATCCTCTCAGCATCTAAGACTGGTATGTCCTCCCATTGAGCTCATCTATAAACGACCTGAGGGGTTAGGCATAGCGTATTCAAAGGGCTGGGTAGTCATGTCCTAAGGTCCATAAGTGCTTTTTCCTTGCTAATAGCTCCTCATTCTTTTCCTATATATATACTTGGTTAGGGGACCCGGATATAGGGGAGGCCATAGGTACAGACATAGACAGAAGAGAACAGGGCAAGAGCAGCAATAGAAAATTATAAAGTTTGACTGGAAAACAGTATGTGAAGTGGAATAGTATGACAAGAAATTGGAGTTAGTTTGGGGTAAGCCTTGAATATCACATTAAGGAAGCATTGTATAGTTTAACGACCACAACAATACCTGGATTTGGAGGCAAAGGAATAGGAGAGGAAGCTGAGGATAGAGCCATTACATACAACACAGAAACTGAGGCAGATGACTGATACAAGAAACCACCTGGCGATACCAGAAGGTAGAACAGCAACCCTGTTTGACTAAATATACATCATGGAGACCCTTGCTACACACACAAAAAAAAAGTCTGCCCCCCAAAGGGAACATTTCTATGCACTATCACTTCTATTTACATAACTCGATAATTAACAGTCCGTGTCAATATTTACTGAAATTCTTTCTAAGATACCCAAAGGACCAGCCAAGTCAAGGAGCTATTCATAAACATCTCTTGCCTGAAGCATAATAGCTTCACATTTGACTTACTGATACATCTTGTCACTCTGAAGGTTAAAATATCATCTGTATTTAAAAAAAAAATGGAATCGGGTTACAAATTGTTTTTGAGATTCTTTACCAACCAAATATGGCTAATGTTTCACTGGACTTTTAGGTCAGTTGTTGGTGCTGGGAAAATTAATTACAACTTGTGAATTACAGTGACCAAGTGTTATTACATGACATGCCTTTTCTCTGGAGAGTAGGCAAACTTTGTTTTAAAGCCACTTCCTAAATTGTAGTTGCCATCACAACTGAAAGCTTCTTTCAAACTATCTTAATATATATCCCCAGTACAAAGAAACCAAATAACAATGAGTATTCTGCCAGACTTACATGGAAAAAAGAGGGACAAAGGGAAAGGTGGAATATCATTACAGCCAAACTCCATCTGTTTTCATTTCCAGGCTTTTCTTTTCAAAGCTGAAAATCAGAGCTTTCAACCAGAAGGGAAAAAAATAAAAGGGAAAATCAGAATTGGAAAGTCATGAATAAGTAAATATTGTTAAAAGAGTTTTGGGTACCTTGCATCAAAAGAATGAAGTCCACAAAAAAAGCTCCCTGCAAGACAATTCTATTTAAATATACATTTAATGTGCTGGTATACATTTGCTAAAAAAAAAAAAAAGTGCTCAATACAACCCAGCATATACACATTTAGAAATGTAAGAATTTTAGCTCTAAGTACTAAGAGAAACTTCAAAGGCCCAAAATGATAGATGAAAGATAACATTCTGGAGTGCAATAGTTTCAAAGTTACTCTAGGATTAATATCCCATCTTCTAGGGATCATTTTAACAATATGTTCCATATGCTTCCCTCCCTCACTTTACACTTCAGAGTTCTACATTCCCTTCCTTTTCAAATATACCTGATAACCAAGGGTAGGAAACAATAGTTAGGCCATACTGAATTGGGCTTCCTAATCCTTCTGCCCATTTCCACCTTATCTTCTCTGGATAACTATACAGTTATCCCTTCCATATTGTGATTTTCCTCATTGTGGTTTCAATATATGGAAGGTGAGCAGAAGAAATTAGAGGGGAATTTGGAGGGAGCTTTGCAAAAATCATAAATGACACACTAAGGCCAGCAGACAACACAAAGTTTAGAAACCAGAAATGCATAAAATATATGTATAACATTGTATAATATCAACATATTTTATCTTTTAATACCATAATACTCCTTCTCTGGTATGAAGGGAGGGTAAAAAATTTTTACGTAGATTTTCCAGATTGCTACCCCTAACCCCAGAGATGTGGAAGGTATAACTGTATAGTATGTCAAATTCAGTCAAATACAAACTTAGCATCAGGGAACAAGAAATAACCAAAAAGCTTAAGAATGTATACAAGTCAACAAAATGACTTTTTCTTCCATAGTTTTCCTGGATATATTTATTAGTGGAGGATCATTTTCTAGAACATTTCTCTATCCAAACAACAAAGAAATAATTTCCCATTACAGTACTCATATCCAGCTATGCTAACACAAAAACCCATTGACATTGGTCAGTGTTGGGAACTAATCAACCTGGTTATTGTTCAGAACCAATGCACCCAGAGCCAAAAGATTAAATTGATTTTAATTTAATTCAGTTTTAATTCAGTGGGGAATTAAAATAAAGACCCCACTGAACCCCTCCCTTTCTCCATTCCTTTGCCCTACTTCCAAAAGTATCCTGGAAACCTTTACATTGCTATAACTCCCACAATTGCAGTAATATCAATTGGTCTTTGTTAGTCACCTACATATAGGAAAGGTAGGGCTATCACCACAAAGCAAATGGGGATAATTCCCATGGAGTCAAGCTGCTAGTTAGATTTTCCAAGGGCAATGGACCACTGGCATTTCTTTTTCCATCAGATAAGACCAAGCTCCCCTAGAAGGCTAAGATCATAGAAAGTTAGGACAAGAAATGCCTCAGAAGTCATTTAGTTCAACTTATTCATTCTACAAATAAAGAAACTGAAGCCCAGAGATGTAAAGTAAATTGTATAAAGTCATAAAGCAAGTCAGTAATGGAGTCAAGGCTTAAACAAGTCTCTACCTCCAAATCCCTCCCTTTTCTCACCATTCCATGACTGCTGGTCTTTAGGGAGTATTCTGATCCTGCCCTAAGAACAACCATTCATCCTGATGATGGGAAAGCAGACAAACTTCTTTCTACCACTTACCTACTACTTAATTGTATTATATAAAATAGAGGTTCTTAACCTTTCTTCTGTCACAGATCCCTCTAGCAGTCTAATGAAGCCCATGGACCCATTCTCAGAATTGTGTTCTTTAATGCATAAAATAAAATGTGAAAGATTACAAAGAAACCAAATGATATTGAAATACAGTAATCAAAATGTCTTTTTTCTTAAATTTCACATCAACATACCTCAAGTTATCCTGGTATTAATGGGGTTCTTGAGTGCCTGTGCTTGAACCCCAGTTCCAAAATCACATTTCTCCCTAGCCTCAAAACATTGTCTTGGTCACTTTCTCTCCAGCTCAAGGGCAGCATGCCCTAGCAAAATAGTTATCTCTCTTTCTGATACAGTAGCCAGTTGCACCTATAGAATTTAATAGTCTGAACCAGCTGGGTACTGTCTGAACTGACTGTGTACTGGGTCATAAAGATATTTGCTACTCGCTGACCTATCAATATGTATCCTAGAATTAATCAAATGTATACTCCCTTAAGTTTATCTTGTCTAACATTGATAGGGGCAGCCTGGTTATTTCTCAGTCAACCCTGACCAATTGTTGACTTAGTGATGTTTCAGGCCCAAAACCACACCTCCCTGTGGCCCCTCCTTGGGCTATTTCCCAGTGAACTCTGGGTAAAATACCTGCACAGTGGATATTAAAAGTGCATGCTCCTTTAAGAACTGACCACTCCTTAACCACTCCTTGATTCCTCCTTGACTCACCTAGTTAGCATATTTGGCACATGTTTAACTATAGTTTATCCTATATAAACTTTAACTGTATCTAAGTTGCAGAACTCTAAAAACTCTTCCCCGTTGTATAGCATAACAATAAATCTTTGCCACCTTGACTTTAAGAATGCTTGAGTCTGTTAATTCATTCCACATGGCTTTCTGGGAACTCTGGTTTTGGGAGTTCCTGGAGACTCTGAACCTCATCAGTATCAGAGGAAAGAGTGTTGGGCACAGAGTCACGAGAAACCTGGGCTTGAATGACACCGCTAGCATTTACTAGCCATGTGACTAAGTATAACTTTTTTAAACTCTCTAAGTCTCAGTTTCCTCATCTATAAAATAGAAATAACCACATTTGTACTGCTTATATTCATGAGGTTGCTAAGAGAAGATAGTGTATGTAGCCTTCAATGAACCTCAAAGGTCTATTGCCATCTCCATGATAATTATTAGCACAGATTCTGAAATATCAATGAGACCAGATCCTGCCTTTGCTGACACTTCATTTAGCCACACTTTGGTTTTGACCCACTTGCTGGAGGAAAATGACCAGGTGAATAGATTTTAAAAGATTTAATTGCAAGGGATAATTGTAAGATTTCTCAGGTTGAATCAAGCAGATATTAAAGAAAGGGGAGAAGTGGAATATATGATATGCAATGCAAAGCCATATTAAGATGCCCTCCAAAAAGCAAAGAAAGGATATGGCTTTTGGTAGACAAGATAATCCAACTCTACATGACTTTGGCCATTCTTTTTAGCATAAAACTATTATTCAGCATAAAACTAAAATTTTCAGCATAAAACAAAAGTCCTATTATGTAGGACTCAAATACTATTCTTAAACAGAACATAATTAAATAGAAATAAGCACTCAGGCCTTTAGATCATGGAAGCTAGAATTTTTGTCAGTATCAATATTTGTGTGTGCATATGTGACTTCAATTAAGAAAGCATATCAGTCACCTAGAAGCTAAGAGGGAGCAGGAAAGAAGAATGATGATTCAGAATGATGAAATTTCAACTAACCTAGGGAAATCTGATTTGCACTTGTCTCACTCCAATGTTCCCTAGTGACTTTGGAATCAAATACCACAAAAACCTTTTCAAACTGAATTTCAAGACATTGGGAGCTACCTTGGTCACTAGGTTTTGCACATAAGTCATTAAGGAAATAAAATGAAGGAACTTCAGAGTGACTCCCCCTATTTTCCTCAGCAACTAGGAAAGCTTCCAGAAATGGGGGGAAGAATGGAGAGGAAACAGAACTGGAAACACTTCACAAAATCCTCATCACACTAAAAATAAAAAGCAAAAGCAAGTTGAAGAAAGGTAGTAGATAAGTGTGATGGTGAACTCAGAGATGGTCAAAAATCATTAGGCTAGAATAAATCTTTATAGAGCATTAGAACACATCCGGAACCTATGTTAGCATTTTCCAACATTAAGCAGATTTTTACACTGATTGCTAAAGAATATGACTGAGTTGAAATACATTCTGAAGGTGGTGTTTTCTAGCTTCATATAATGACAAGTGTAACAGACAAAACCTAATAGAGTATCCTAGAACATTAGTGTTGGAAATGACTCATTTCCCACCAGGGTGTTCTCCTTTGGACTTTTCCCTCTCACTTCCCAGAAACCTCTTCATCTAAGAAGATCACTTCAACCCTGGAACTTACTCCTCAGAAGTGGTACCTTCTGCTCCTGGGGCTTCTCCCTCTAATGGGATGACTCCTCCCAGAACCTCCATTAAGGAAGGCTAGCCATCTAGTCAGTTCCCACACTGAACTTCATCATACTCCTGCACTGAGTACTTTCTCCTCCCCCTCCCTCTCTGCTTTTATGTGTTGTCTTCTCCATTAGAATGTAAGATCTGTGAGGGCAGGGACTCTTTTTCTTTTCTAACATAGTTTCTGGCACAGAGTAACTGCTTAATATATGTTCATTGACTGACTTGCTGGAGGGTTCATTTAATCTAACCCTGTAAAAGACAATTAATGGTAACAGAAAGACTCTAGGATTTAAAATCATGTTTGAATTCTTGATCCTCTACTTACTAGCTGGAAGGGAAGGAGAAAGGGAAGAAAAGAAAGAAGGTAGGAAGGAAGGAAGGAAGGAAGGAAGGAAGGAAGGAAGGAAGGAAGGAAGGAAGGAAGGAAGGAA
>NW_027186304.1:28227396-28227675 GCF_028583685.1 Petaurus breviceps papuanus | reverse complement strand
GAAGGAAGGAAGGAAGGAAGGAAGGAAGGAAGGAAGGAAGGAAGGAAAGAAGGAAGGAAGGAGGGAAGGAAGGAAGGAGGCAGAGAGGGAGGGAGGGAAGGAAGGAAGGAACAAAGGAATGAAGAAAAGAAAAAAGGGAAGGAGGGATGCCTACTGCATACTGTATACTATGCTAAGTGCTTTATAAATCTTATCTCATTTGATCCTCACAGACTTGGGAGGTAGGTGCTATTATTATCTGCATTTTATAATTGAGGCAAACAGAGGTTAAATGACTTG
>NW_027186304.1:28116820-28222396 GCF_028583685.1 Petaurus breviceps papuanus | reverse complement strand
AAAAAAAAAAAGAACTTACATTCTAATAGGGAAAGACAACATACAAAAAGGAGCTGAAAAGAGAGGAGGGGAGGGGAATGAAGGTGCCCTTCCTCTTAAGAACAGAGTTTTTAAATCCAGACAGGACTGATTTGAAAGAAGGATGAAGGCCAACCTGGGTTTTTCCCCAAAACTGAGACCCCAGTAGGAACTTACTGTGGTTCTGTCAGCTAATAAACTTCCCCCTTTCCCTTGTCCTGAATACAGAAGGGAACATATGGCAGAGAAATTATTGTAACAACTAAGTCATATATCAAGAATTTTTAAACAATAAGGAAAAATGATTTTCTTTGCTTTGTGCTTTTCCACAGACTCAATTTTTAATAGTCTAAAAAAAAACCAAGTAGGATTCCATATGTGGTGATTTATTTCAAACATGATATATTCAGGCAATCAAATGTAAAGTTTGCTACACAATCCTGACAACATGGCAAATTTCAAAAAAGTGCATAGTGTGTGAACTCTAGAGTCTTGGGAAATAATTGTGATAATTTTTTATTAGTTGTCAAGAATCTTTGCTCTTTTCTAGTTCTGCACCTGTTCAAGAATGGTTAGAAAGAAGTCCTAAATTTTAACTTCATAGATGATTTTAAATAAATGACTTAATACATTAATTTAAAAACGACATTCTGGACCAACCTAGCTTCTTGTTCATCTGCAATATTTGTTTAAAATGAC
Organism: Petaurus breviceps papuanus; assembly: GCF_028583685.1. Classification (NCBI taxonomy): domain Eukaryota; kingdom Metazoa; phylum Chordata; class Mammalia; order Diprotodontia; family Petauridae; genus Petaurus; species Petaurus breviceps. The sequence continues at coordinate 28,221,679 of NW_027186304.1, read as the reverse complement.
AGATGACCTCAATAAGCTGCATATCAAAATGCATTTTATGATTTGGAAAATCTGCATTTTTCTCTCATTGTTGTTTTTATTTGTGAATTGCTACAAGCCTAATAGTTTGTAGGAACTTGGACTTCATTCTGGAGGCCCTATGGAATTCTGTAGTATTCAGGCAATTAACACACTGGCATTTGTAAAGAAAAATATCTGGAGAACTTCCCTCATTTATAAAGAATCTGATCAAAACAATTCTAAGGTACCACATCTCACATGTCAGATTGGCTAAGATGACAAAACAGGAAAATAATAAATGCTGGAGAAGATGTGAGAAAAATGGAACACTAATGCATTGTTAGTGGAGTTGTGAATGATCCAACCATTCTGAAGAGCAATTTAGAACTATGCCCACAGGGCTATAAAAATGTGCTTATTACCCTTTGACCCAGCAATATCACTTCTAGAGCTATATCCCAAAGAGATTATACAAGTGGGAAAAGGACCTGTATGTACAAAAATATTTATAGCAGTTCTTTTTGTGGTGGCAAAGAATTGGAAATTGGGGGGATGCCCATAAATTCGGGAATGTCTAAATAAGTTGTGGTATATGAATGTAATGGAATACTATTATGCTATAAGAAATGAGGAGTAGACAGGCTTCATAATAACATGGAGAGTCTTATATAAACTGATTCTGAGTGAGGAGAGCAGAACCAGGAGAACTTTGTACACAATGACAGACACACTGTATCTGTGATGACTCTCTTTGATAGACTGGGCTATCTCAGTAATGCAACACTATAAGACAACTCCAAAAGACTCATGATGGAAAGGGTTCTCCACATCCAGAGAAAGAACTAGAGTTGAATGCAGATTGAAGTAAACTGCTTGCTCTCTCTCTTTTTTTGTTTTGTTTTGTTCCTTCTTTCTCATTGTTCACTCCATTGGTTATAATCCTTCTTTGAATAATGTTTAATGTGAAGGTATTTGTAGAACTTATATCAGATTGCATGCTGCCATACAGGGGCAGGAAGAAGGAGAAGAAGGGGGAGAAAATTTGGAACTCAAGAGATTGTGGAACTGAATGTTGTAAACTAAAGGTTAATTAATTAATTTTAAAAAATAAAAAATAAAGAATCTCTCTTCTATTTGGACTTTATGCAGGATGTCCTCCATATTTATATCTCACTTGATATTGACACTCAGAGGATGGCTGAAATTATCTCTTTGGTTGTGGCTATCAAGGAATCTTGTGTGACCTTCACAGATTTAAACAAAATAGTGGCCTAGATCATATTTGGGAAATTATGACTGGTCCCCAAACACAAAAGTCCATTAACAAAGGCAGGGGAGGGGAGAGGGAGACAGGAATAATCCCTGGTTCATTCTATATTGGTTATGAATCATGAAATACTACGATCTCAGAAGAATCAATATTTCTGGCCAACAAAGGGCAATGGAAAGTCCTATAAAGTGTTTGACTCATCTATAACATAGTATCAACAAAACTGGAGTCTAGTATAAAAGATTTCATAATGGTAAACAATCAGCAATTATAGCACTTCAAGGTTTACAAAGTGTTTTCTTTTAACTACCCCCATTTGATCATCACAACATCCCTGTCAGGTAAGTACTATAAATAATATTATTCCTATTTCACAGATGAGAAAACTGAGTGAGGAACATAGAACTTAAATGTCCAATGGAAAGTGGACTAGATTTAGAATAAGGAAATCTATTAGATGGTGCAGTGGTTAGAATGTGGAACCCAAAGCAGGAAGACCTGAGTTCAAATTCCATCTCACACACTTAATAGATATGTAACTAGGCAAGTCTGCCTCAGTTTCCTCATCTGTAAAGTTGGGATAATAATAGCACCTATTTCACAGGGTTGTTTTGGGGATCAAATGAGATCTTTGTAAAGCACTTAGCCCAGTACCTGCTTAATAAATGCTTGTTCCCTTTCTTGATTCTGTCATAGATTAGTTTATGATCTGGGAAAATTCACTTCTCTCTGGGCCTCAGTTTTACACCTGAAATATGAAAGGACTGGACAAGGTGATCTTCAAGATCTTTACAATCACTCAGCTAAATGTCACAAGGCAGGACTCAAACCTAGATCTCACCTGTTTCCAAGTCTAGGACATTTTCCATTATACCATACTGTCTTCCTAAGGATATAGATGATTGGAAAAGCAAATTTACCAGTAATGTCACTAGAGTTAACAGGCTATATTAAAAGACTCAAAAGAGAGCCTCTGGAGAGTGGGACTCCTTTTGGAGGATTTATAGAAAAACAGGCACATTCTTGCAATGAAAAAGCTTGGATAGACTGTAAGCAACATTGTGGTTGTGGAATATCAATAATATTCCTGATTAAAAGATATTTATGACTGCTATGGTCTGTTTTTATATTTTTTAATTCTTTTTGGACCAAACATTTAATTTCATTGGTGTAAAGAATTTCCATGGGGCGGCTAGGGGTGCAGTAAATACAGTAAGAACCCTGGAGTCAGGAGGACCTGAGTTCAAATCTGACCTCAAATTTACTGTGTGACCTTGGACAAGTCACTTAACCCCAATTGCCCTGCCTTTCACTCCTGGAAAAAAAATAATTTCCATTTGGGAAACTCCCTTTACCAACACAGATCTACAGTTGTTACTCTTCAACTTAGAGAAGAGTCTAACTGAAAAATTAAGTGACTTATCCATGGCCATACAGTCAGCATGTGTCTGAGGTAAGACCTGAACCCTGGTCTTCCTGGCTCTTAGACCAGCTCTCTATGCACTATGTCATAATGAATCTTTATTTTAGAAGACTATTTTTTCTTTTTAAGTTGAGCTTTTGCCTTTTAAGAGTGGCTATACTGGTCAGATGCCAAATTGGGGGAACAAAAAATACAGAGGTGTTACAGAAAGTTAGGTGAGAAATTATAAAGCATAGCAGGGGAAATAAGTGTGTGTGTGTGTGGGTGTGGGTGTGTGTGTGTGTGTATCTATATCTCAGAACAGTTACAAGGCAGCAGGATCGACATTGTGGAACATTTTGCTGGTTAGAAATAGACACACAGGAAAGTCACACTGTCAAACACAGACATATATAGACAGTCATATATGGAGGAACCATCTAAAACTTGTCCTAATTATTGTTTTCAAATTCAGTTCTCTTTCTACTACAATAATTGCACGCTAATTCCATCTTTTGTTTTCTAAATTCAGCTTTAAGGGGAACCTTTAACTTTCTCATCTATCATAAAATGATTTCTGTATTTAAATTCTATTTACCTTGCATACTGCTACCCAATAAGACATCTGCCTACTCTAAGGTTTCAAAAATTTTGCATCTAAAAGGCCTCTGCTGCTAGCTTGTAGCTCTGCTCACCTCCTGGCATTAGTCACCTTCATAAAATGATCTTAAATGTAATTATAACCTAATTTCATGAAAAGCACCTTTGCCTGCATCCAAGATTCCTGTATTTTTTCCCTTCCAAGTTAGAAACACATGCCAAAAAAGATAGGGCAATGTGACTCTAGGTCTACATAAAGGTCCGTGATGATTACTTTGAAATCAAGAAAAAGTTTCCTTGGTAATTATAATAATAATCAAGTTAAATCAAGTTGGCAAGCATTTATTAAGCATCTACCACATGCGAGGCAATGTGCTATGTACTGAGGATACAAAGAAATGCTGCTTTTAAAAAAAGACAGGTCAGCTAGGTGGCACAGTGAATGGAGGAGCACCGGCCCTGGAGTCAGGAGGACCTGAGTTCAAATCTGACCTCAGACACTTAACTCTTACTAGCTGTGTGACCTTGGGCAAGTCATTTAACCCCAACTTCCCTGCCTCCCCCCTCAAAAAAAAAGACTCAACAAACAGAACTCAAGAAGCTCATAGTCTAATGAGCGAGACAATATGCAAAGAACTATGTATAAACAGGGATATAGATAGGATAAATAACAATGATAGTTAACATTTTTATGCCACTTTAAGGTTTACAAAATACTTTTCTTACACCAAAATGGCTAGTTAGGTAGGTATTAGATGAATGAAAGAATGAATGAGGAAAAAAGAAAACCATTGACTAAGGGCTTAATATACGCTAAGCACTGTGCTCGGTCAAGAGAAATAAAAAAGACAGTCCCTTCTCTCAAGAATCAACCATTCTAATAGAGAAAAACAACCCATGTAGAGGAATGCAAGTAACATTATCCCCATTTTACAGATGATGCAACTGAGGCTTCAAAAAGTAATTAACCAAGAATCATGCAGTTAGTCACGAATGTGGATGTCCTGTTCCCCAAGACCTGACCCTTTACCCTATGCCACAGCTGCCTCTTCTCTACCATCTCCTACTTGCTTCATGAACTCCAACATTGAGAGGGCTGCCATTTTACAGGTTGGCTGCTAGTAGGGACCCATTTTTAAAGGGCTTTGTATTGTTTTCTTTTTGTTGTTGTTGACACTATGAAACACACAAACTGAAAAATTCCATGATAGTGTTGAAGAGTCCTTTCTTGATAATCTTATAGCATTTTAATTTCAAAATACAATTTCCAAGGTGGATTTACTAATTATGTTTTCCTTATGATGTGATAATATTAAAATTAGCTCACACTCCCTAAGGACTCACTGGCTGGCAGCAAACAAGATGGCCCAGAGGCTTATTGAATGGTTAAATGGATAATGAAGAGATAACTACTATGTTGTGGAAAAGAAATTTAATTATTTATTACACATGCCCAAAAGTTCTAAAACAGGAACAGCTGGAACATATCTCAATATTTTTTTTAAAAGTCCATGATTCATCAGCATGGGTCCCAGGCCTCCACTGATCCAGCTCCAATTCTTCCACTTCTTAATTGATGGAATGATGGGTTGCTCTGGCCAAAAATAATCAATCACCAACATTCTAGGATGAACTGCTTCTCCACACTTAGCTAGTCTACTCTTCAAGTGGCAATTTATTACCAGGCTTTTCCACATTGAAAGATGTTTCTAGAGCTTGTACTCCACTAGTATGACCAAAAAGAAGCCAGGCTTATTCAAGTTTGCTTCTAAAATGACCTCCAACATTCATTGTTCAGACCCTTATCATCTCTTGCCTGGCCTATTATAATAGCTTCCTAATTGCTCTCCCTGTCTCAGGTCTGTCCCTACTTCACTCCATCCTGCACTGGACTGCCGAAGTGAGTTTCTTAAAGCATAAATTTGACCATGCTGCTGCTCCTCTATTCATTCAACTCCAGTGGCTTCCTATTACCTCCAATACCAAATATATTAATCCATCCGTTTGGCATTTAAGACTATTTACAACCAGCTCCTTCCTACTTCTCAAGTCTCTTTCTCAATCTCAATCCACGTACTATACAAACCGGTCATATTGCCTATTTGCTGTTCCTCATACACTATGCTCCATCTCCCTTCTCTCTACTCCTTCATATTGGTTCTCTCTCATGCATGGGGTGCTTGCCCTCTGCATCTCTCATGCATGGAGTGCTTGCCCTCTGCACCTCAGCCTCCTTGAGCCTCTGATTTCCCTCAAGAAACAGCTTGAGTACCACCTTCTGCAGTAGGCCTATCCTGGTACCCTCAGCTGTCACTTCTTCCTATTCAAGGTTACCTTGTGTCTATTGTGTAAGTGTCTTTTATAATACTTGTTTGTGTGCATACTGTTCCCCTAAGAGGATGAATTCTAAGCACCATAAAAGCAGGTACTATTTAATTTCTGTCTTTGTTTCTCTATCACCTCCCACGGTACCTGGTGCATAACAGGCACCTAGAAATGCTTGTTGGTTGATTGGATGATTGTGACATTCCTTTGCAAGCCAATTGTCATAGCATGTATAGTAATATATTATTGTGTAACTAAATGGAAAATGTGGAAAGGATTAAAGTAAGTAGAAGCAGATGTAATTAGAATGTAAGGAAAATAATGAGAACATGTTTGCTTCATTATTATTCATTCCTTCTTTTTATTCCCTCACCTGGATTATTGGGGCAAGTACAGAAAAATCAATGATATGACAAGGAGATGAAGGTTTTTAGAAGTAACTTTTCGGGCAGCTAGGTGGTGCAGTGAATAGAGTAGCGGCTCTGGAGTCAGGAGGACCTGGGTTCAAATCCGGCCTCAGACACTTGACACACTTACTAGACGTGTGACTTTGGGCAAGTCACTTAACCCCAATTGCCCTCCAAAAAGCAAAAAAAAAAAAAAGAAGTAACTTTCAAAATCTCTAGCTGTGTTTTTTTTTAAATGTTACTTTTAACATTTCAGATACACATGCATATATTTGGCAGGCTGAAATGATAGTTGTCTAAAATCAGTTATTGAATGAATGCCTTACAGAGTTAAAAATCAACTAACCAAATAATGATTAGTGAACACTTAGCATATACAAGGGGTGGAAGGAGAGAAGGGATTCCTATCCATTGAAAAAGATTAAATTTAATTTAAGAAAAAAAACCACTATGTCACACACTATGTTTTTGTTGTTTTTGTTATGAATCATATTTCAATAATGTCTGACTTCATAACCACATTTGGGGTTTTCTAGGCAAAGATACTGGAGTATTTTTCCATTTCCTTCTGTAGCTCACTTTACAGATGAGGAAATCGAGGCAAGCAGAGTTAAATGACTTGCTGTAATGTTAATGGGATATAAGATTTTCCCTAACCATTAATAGGCTTCAAGTGGAGTCCATTAAAGGAAGCTTGTTTGTAGGAAGGTTTTCACACCTTTTGTTAATTTCTAATCAGGCCCTGAGTCAGGAGGGTTGTGATGCCCTCTGGCTCTAAAAAAGGGTTATACTCTGATGTTAGTGTTTTGCTTTAGAGTGCACTCACTGGAAGAGTGTTCTTGTGATTTGACCAGATGAGACTCTGGGTAGCCATTAAGGAGACCCCCAACTTTGAAAAACCCAGATGTTGGTGCTTCTCTCTCTGGTAACCATGTATGTATTGCTTTGGTCAGACAGTTGGACCTGTCTGTTAATCTGTGCTAATTTCTCAGAGAGAAGCCCTATCTGTTGGTCTTTATTTTCCTATTTGCATTTTCTCTATTTTCTTTGTTTGAATTTTCTCTGAAGTTCAGGGTGCTGATTTTTACCCCTGAACTAATGAATGTAATTAAATAAGATTGTTGGCCCCTTGAACAGCTAGCTTTCCTAGTAAAACAGATCTAAGAACCTGTGTTAGCAGTCATCCTGAATATGCCAGTGTGGTTGCCACTACACTTGCCCAGGGTCACACAGCTCAAAAATGTCTGAGGCCAGATTTTATTTCAGAAAGATGAGTCTTCCTGACTCCAGGTTGAGCTGTCTATCTCTTGTACCACCTAGTTAAGTTCTATGAAAGGTTCAAAAGAAATGTGAAGTGTAGATCCCACTTACTATGGGCTTAAGCAAACAAAATTAACACATGTGAAACTATAAGCAAATGATACAGGACAGCACAAATTAAAATCTGAAATGAGCAGTAAATGCTTTGAATATGCCATTGTTCAGAGAAAGGTTTTTAAGGAAAATCCTTGGATAAAAGGGAAAAAGGGTGACAAGCTAGGTAAGATAAGAGAAACCAAAGAGACCTTAGAAAAGGCTACATCAGGATGGCCCTGCCTTCCATGATGTCTGTATTAACATAGATATCAGACATTTTGAAGAAATAAACAAGATGAAGGAACGAAGTGGATATGAGATAAAGAGACCTGTAAGGTTAACTGAGAAAATGGTGGTACATTAATTGGCTCAGACATGATGATACCAGACAAATAAAGTCTAGAGTCACTATCATGAGTCATAATTAAGATTTTAAATACTGCTACTACTACTACTACTTCTACTGATGATAATGATGATAAAGCTTTCATTTACATAATGTTTCAAGGTTTGAAAAGTACTTTATATATGTTATCTTATTTGATCCTCACAACTCTATGAAGTAGGAAATGTTATTATCTATTTTTTACAGATGAGGAAACTGAGTCTAGGAAAGGTAAATTAATTTCCCTAGGCTTACATAGCTAGTAAATATCTGAGTAGGATTTGAACTCTTGTCTTCCTGACTTCCAATATAGCAGTATAACCACTGCATCAATTAACTGCCTCTTTAGAAGAAAAAAAGTATAGTCAAGTAAAACAAATCCATACATTGTCCATGTCTGAAAAGGTGCATCTCATTCTGGATCTCTAGGTCATATCATCAATGGGCATTAAAAAAAAAGTCACTCATTGACAATGGGAGTTGGAAGCCCAGCTCTGTTACTTAATAATTATGATCCTGTAGCACCTCTCTAGATCTCAGTCTAATATCTATATTATTTGCATCAATATCTATAGAATGAGAGGGGTTATCATTGTTTGGGTCCCTTCCAGCTTTAAATCTATGATTTTATCTATGATAGTTTAAGAGACCTCTCTCTGCTTTCCAGGCTGCCTCTGCTTAGGACCTATCCTCTACCCCTGCCTCTTCCTTCTCCTTTCTTGAAACTTTCATAGCATTTACTCATATGGTCGGTGCTATTTACAACTTAGATAGCAATAAGTAGCAAATATTAAGTGTATGGAGAGCCAAAATCCTCTGAATAAATCATTACTCTAGCATATACAGATAACAGTCTAGTAAATTTTTTTAATGGCCATGTTGCTGCTAGGAACCAGTTTAATCTACTTATTAGAAGTCCTAACATGGAGTCAGGAGACCTGGGTTTGAATCTTACCTTAGAGACTTAGCTGTGTGATCATGGGCGACTCATTTCAGCCGTAAGAGCCTCATTTCCTCAACTATAAAGTGAGGATAAAAATAGTGTTTTATCCTCACTAACTTGTGTGGATTGTGAAGAAAACACTTTGAAAACATTTTAGTGCTATATAAATGTGAATTATTATTATTAGGGGAATGAAAATTAAACCATGAAAAATTTTACAAATAAATTGTGTAGAAATTCTTCCTTTCAAGCAATAAATGCTTTCCTAAAAAGTTATCAAAAGCAAATGTATGAGGCTTTGCTATTAAGTGTGATTCTAAAAATATTTTTTAAGCCAAAAAAAACATTCTTCCAATTTAGTTAATGGTCTATCTTCTAGGCCAGTCATTCTCAAACTCATGGGGAGTCAAATTGGTCACCTAGTTAATATTTACTGCACATCAACTGTCCATGAAGTGAACTGTCTATACATACAAACATACAAAGGTTAGGGAGATAACATCAAGAAGAAAAAAAAAGATATTTCATCTTCTGTAAAATAAAGAGATTAGACTAAATTGTGTCTCTAAGATCTCTCTGTGATAGTAATGGCAATTAAAGATTCCCCTGTATTGGCTTGGTTTTCAAATTGATTGTATTAAAACCCAGAGTTTGTTAATCCCACCTGTGGGATGGGCTTGTTGATGTGAAAAGAAAGTCCTGAAGTGGGAGGAGCTGGTGACGTAGATTTGGAGAGACACTGGAGAGAGGCGGAAGATCTTTTTTGGAAGCAGCACCTCGTGGAGAGAGAGAGAGACTAAGAGGATTGCTGGTGGCCGCTTTGAATTGCCCTGGACTTTTGAGACCTGCCCCCTGAGCTGCCAAGGACTGAGGAGACATGGCTGTTTTGCTGGTACTTTGTCTGTCTGTTTTGATGTTATTTTGCCAGATTTGTCCACTGGTGAAAGACTGTCCTGTTGAAGAAGTCCTGGAACCTGGCATTTGGTTAAGAAGGCCTGAGACTGTCCTGCAGACAGAGAGTGAATACTGTCCACTGGTGAGGGACAGTACTGTTGTTGCAGGGGTCTGGAGACTGTCCTGCAGACAGAATGAATACTGTCCACTGGTGAGGGACAGTACTGTTGTTGCAGGGGTCTGGGAGCCTTTCTGTTGGTTCAGAAGCCCTGAAGAAGGATTTTCTTGTTGTATGTTTACAGAAATCCTGGGAGAGGGCTTTGCTAATGTGTTCAGGGGTTCTAGGGCTGTTCTACAGACAGAGGATAAATTCATGAAGGGACTGGCAATGTATCTTATGGCCTTGCTAAGCCTTGTCTCTCCAGGAACTAAGATTGCTGAGAATTTGCCTCGTGTCAAGATGAAGAAAAGACCTCCATTTGGGTATTAAGTGCTGTGTTTAAACTTGATGTAACTCTGAGGTAGATTCAATTGTGATCCAGGGGTGGGGAACTTTTGACCTTTTTGTGTTCTATGGTTGAGCAAATGAATGTATTTTACTTATGTTTGGAAACTAATCTCCATTTGAGAAGAGGGGCTTTGTGGTGGACTTAATTAAGGTATAGCCTAGGGGTGGAGAAGTATTTGGAACAGAGACTTTGTAATTGATTGAATGATTGGAAAGTCCTGGGGTGGGGTAGTACTTGGAGATTATTTAATCACACTTAGTAAATACTGTATTTTGAATGATGTCATGTTTTGATCTTCTCTGTTCTGGGTTTGTTACTGAATAAAATAGAGAGCACCTATGCTGGTATTTCGAACCTGGGAAGTTGCCTTTGCTTGGTATTACATTACACTCTCCCAGTTCTGAATCTATGATCCCATAACCTCAAGATCAAGGTTCACATTCTTGGGCAAATGCAGAAATTAAGGAATCAAGATCAGACTTCCAGGACAGTGTCAGGTTTAGGAGTACCCGGAACTCAGTAAGTCAATCAACTAAGCACCTTACTATGTGCCAGTCAGGGTGCTGACAGCTGAGGATACAAAAAGACAAAAGACAGTCACCAAATCTTAAGGAGTAATTGGTCTAATGAGGGAGACAACATACAAATAATTACAGTTATCCCTTCTACATCATGGCAATGGCACCCCCGCAAACTGAAAAATCCACACAAAATGTTTTGGCCTTCCCTTCATACCAGAGAAGAAGTCTGAATTTTTTCTTTTTCTTTTATGGGGTATTTATGGTATTAAAAGATAAAATATCTTGATATTAAACAATTCTATACATATATTTTGCACATTTCTGAGTTTCTAAACTTTTTCTTTGTCATCTGCTGGCCTTCACGTGTCATCTACAGCTTCCACAAAACTCTCTCAGAATCCTCATTTAATTTCTTAATGCCAACCCACAAAATATTGAAACCATGATGAGGGAAGTCGAAGTGCAGAAGGGATACAACAAGGATTAATTGGAAATAATTACCCGAAAGCAAGCACTAGAATTAAGGTGGGTTGGGAAAGGCTTCTTGCAGAAGGTAGGATTTTAGCTAAGACTTAAGGGAGCCAAGGAAGCCAGGAAGTGATGAGGAGAGAGAGAATTCCATGTATGAGGGAAAGCAAAGGAAAATGTCTGACCTAGGAAAGAAGTGTGTCTACTCTGAGAAATAGCAAGAGGGCTGGCCAGCTTCACTGGATCACAGAGTACCAGGGTGCTGTAAAGGAAGAGGTCAGGTTATACAAGGCTTTAAAAGCAAAACAGAGGATTTTATATTTGATCCCAGAGGCAACAAGGAGCCACCAGATTTTATTGTATATGGAGATGATATAGTCAGACTTGCACTTTAGGAAATTCACTTTGATAGCTGAGTGGAGGATGGACCAGAATGGGGGGAAATTCAAGGCAAGAAGACCAACCAGCAGGCTACTACAATAGTCCATGGACAAGCAGTTGTACTAAAACACCAAGCCAGCCTATAAAGAGGTACCTGGCTTCCCTAAGGATTCAACTACTTCTGGGCCACAAGCCCTCTTGAACCATGCTTAATCCTTATTTGCAGAGTCATATGGCTTCCCTAAAGAGCCCTGACTAGAGGGTTCCAGAGCAAACTATATGATCAAAAGAGACATTATAAACAAAGCCAGAAATGCTATCCTAACTTTGTATCTGTTTGTGGTGTATTACACATGGAATACCATGTCTAGTACCAGTCAATACTACTTAAGATATAATAAGGCTAGAGAAAGTATAGGAAAGGATAACTTAAAATAAAGATGTTGTGGGGCTATACAAAGAGGAAGAAGGTGCTATAGGAGGATAATAAAACAAAGCTCGTCCTTGTTCCTGGGAAAAATGTGGTGAGATATAGGTGAGAATAAAAGAATGAAGGGCATAAAGAGTGTGAGCATAGACTTTTTTCACACACACACACACACCCCACCCACCCCCCAATGCCAAAAGCTGACTGTGAGAGCTTAGTAAGAGAACAAATAGCAAAGTGGGGGGTGGGGGTCTACTTCCAGTAGATGATAATATACTTTAACCAGTTGTTACTGCAAATTGTAACATAAGCCAAATAATCTATAAAAACCTTTTGAAAAGTTGAATAAATTCATAAATGAAACATAGAAGGGCAGAGAAACCAGGTCAAGCAATGGGTATGTTGTTCAGTCGTGTCTGATTCTTTGTAACCCCATTTGGGGTTTTCTTGGCAAAGATACTGATGTGGTTTGCCATTTCTTTCTCCAGCTCATTCACAGATGAGGAAACTGAGGTAAACGGGATAAAGTGACTTGCCCAGGGTCACACAGCTAGTACCTGAGGCCTCCTAGCTGCCCATTAGGTTTAACAGAAATCAAGTTAATTACCCTAACTGAAGTATTTTGATGATTATCCTTAGCATGTTTGCTCACAGTCACCTACCTAATCCATTTATTCAACATTCATTCATTATTATCAGGTGCCTACTCCCTAACCTCAAGTAACTTGTATTCTACTCAGGGAAATATAAGGTAGACTTAGAAAGAAATACAAAATGATGATAACAATAGCATCAGCAGAGTACCTTAAACCTTAAGAAGCTACTTACAACTGTCATTTGATCCTCACAACAACCCTAGGAATTAGGTATGATTATCCCCATTTTACAGTTGAGAAAACTGAGGCTAAGTTATCTGCCCAAGGTCACATAGCTAGGAAGACACTAAGGCTAGATTTCAATTCAGATCTTCCTGACTCCAGGTCCAGTGTTCTATCTACTGCACTACCTAGCTGCCTAAATGTATATGAAGCAGTTGGGGGAGGAGGAGGGAGCCTGTACAGTGAAGATTGCCAACTGGGTGTGGGTCATCAGGAAATCAATGTATTTGGAAGGATTTGAAGACCTGTTTATTTGGAAAAGGAATTATGCTGGCTCAAATTTACCCAATGAGTAGAACTTAGAACAGTAGGTACAAGTCTTAAAGATACAGATTTGACTAATAAGGGGAGGAAAAAACCCTTCCAAACAGTGAAAACCTATCCAGATATGAAATGGGCTATCTTGGAGACAATGTATTCCCACTCTCTGGAGCTCTTGAAGCAAAGGTGAAAATAACCTTCTCGCAGGGCTATGGAGAAGACTCCTGCCTACATAAAGGTTATATAAGATGTCTGCTGAGGTTCCTTGTGAGTCTATAATCTTTGATGCAAATCTAAATTTTCATATGTTTAGTTTATTTAAATTCTAACAAAGTAGTGAAATGGTGAGTTTAATTTTTAAAACTTTATTCATTGAAAACATAAAACAACAAATTTTCAGCTTTAAAGCTTTTCATTTCATAATCCTGAGATTTCCATTAAAGTCAGCTTGGTTGTAGCACACAATGTAGCCAATTCCTGGCTCTAATTTCTATTTCTAAAACATTTTTTTCTCATCTCCTTAGTGATGTCTCATGACATTAAATAGTAATTGTCCTGGTCACTGTTGATTCAGGAGCTATTATAAGGGATGTCTACTGAAAGTAGTTAAATAGTATTTATTCATGGAACAAAATGCCTTTTTGAATGCTGAATCTTTTTTTATTTAGACCACTGGACAGGTCTATGTACACTGGATCTTACCAACAGAGTTTGGAAGATACACAAAAGAGAAATGAAAAGTCTTATATTCACATGTATTCATTGACCCAGAATTAAGTTTTCCATGAGGTTTGGTTAATCCCACTGAACCTAATATTTACAAAGATAGTGACAAAAACTGGAAACCAAAAAGGCACAGAAAGAAACAAACAAACCATAAAATTGCATTTTTATCACTGTCACAATATAAAAATAGGTAGATGACCAGAAATTGAGAAAGCTTTTTTTGTTTAACAGACAAGCTAAAAAGCTTCTGTAAAATCATTGGCAAATTGCATCAAGTGGGCTAGAGGAATAGGGAAACAATACAGTAAAGTCCTTTTATGTTGTCCTCAATTACCAGAGAAAGACTGAGTAAGGTTCAATCTTTTGCTGCCCAAATCCTGTGCTGCTCATAGCAGCAATTTTTTGCAATTAATAGGAAGGGCATAAGAAAGGTAACAAGCATTTATGTAGAACCTACTATGTTCTAGGTGAGGGCAGCTAGTTGGCAGACTAGACAGAGTGCAAGGCCTGGAGTTAAGAAGACTTATCTTCTAGAGTTCAAATCTGACCTTAGAATCTTACTAGCTGTGTGACCCTGGGCAAGTCACTTAACCCTGTTTACCACATTTTCCTCATCTGTAAAATGCGCTGGAGAAGGAAATGGCAAACCACTGCAGTATCTTTGCCAAGAAAACCCCAAATGAGGTCGTGAAGAGTTGAACACAACTAAACAACAATAAAAATGAAGATGTTCTAGGCACTCTGCTAAGCATTTTTTTAAAATAAATTTTACTTCACTTGATCCTCACAACAATCTTGAGATATAAGCTCTATTATTTTTTCCGTTTCACTGTTAAGGAAACTAATGCAAAAAGAGGTTAAGTGACTTGCCCAGGGTGACACAGCAAAGTCTCTAAGGCCAAAACTCAGCTGTTTCCTGACTCTAGTTTCAATGCTCTATCCACCTGCCTCTAACAAGACATTCTTGTGGACAGGTGACTAGAAATGCTGGGATTAAAGTCATCATCACCAATTTCACATTTTATGAAAATATCCAAATTTAAGAAGCCTCTCAATTTATCAAACATAACACACAGGATAAGGTCCTAGAAAAGCAGACTTCAATCATAGGTGTAACAAATTTATTCCTTGAAGAAAATGAAGGATGGGGCAGTTTGCCACAAGATGCACTTCCTGGCAATAGAATTTTTATGGCTTCTCAGTTCTCTGTAAATGTTGATTGCCAAGTGGCCTCCCTCCATGAGAAAGTGAACCTAATCTATTCTGAGAGACAGAAATTTAACTGCTTGTGCCATATTGCACTTAGAAAGATGTGGGCACACTGTGTTCCCATAAATAATTTAGAAAGTGGGCAGCTATTACTAAGAATTTATTAAAGCTAAAATGTAACAGGAGACAATGATAATTTACTCCTGCCTTGGAAGGGAACACAAAGCTAATCTGTTTTATGGAAATGGTAGTAGACTCATTACAGAGTGTACTACAATATATGCTAATGTTTATAGGAAACTATTAAAACATTTAAAAATCTATATCAAATTTTCTTCTCTGTCAAATTGACAAGAAAGAAGAAATGAGGTATGGTCTACAGATCATCCAGCCATCATCTGGTCCTTTCCCTCTGCTACAAAAGACAGCAAAGATGGAGATTTTCATAGTAAAATATACTGCTGTTTTTCATTTATGGAGATGGATGAGATGATGGCCAATTTTTACAAAACCAGAATCTCATCTTAAATATCATTCTCTTAATACTGTGACTGTAAATTACAGGCAAATGCTATGTGATTAATCTCTATTCACTCACTTCATTAGAAACATTTAGTTTCAGGTTAGCATCTATTGAGAGACAATGTGATATAGTGGAGAAAGGGCTGGTGAGGAAAACCTGGGTTCAAGTCTGTCTGATGAAGCAGCAGGAGCAGCTGCTTTTATATAGCATTTTTGGGTTCTCAAAGTATGTCATTTTAAGAGTAGAGGGATTTTCTGTTACCCCCACCTCGTACAAAGAAGATCAAGAGTCAAAATCAATACTGTTTTTCTATGGATTCCTAAATGCAGCCTCCTTCTACCAAAACAAGGGCAAGCAATCCAAGGACACAGGAGCACAATTTCATCTATCTTCTTATCTATATATAGTTCCTCTAGTAAACATTATATATATATGTACATAATATGTAAAATGTGCATATATATACATTTATATGTATATATTTTAATATGTAAACATATTTCTATGTGTTTATAATTTATATATTAATATATGAACATATTTATATATTAAAATGTGTATATATGTATACATATACACACACATATATACCCACGCTCATAGGTTTTGAGCCATCCTAACTATATACATGTTTATAATTTATATGTATATGTGTATATATACATATATGTACATATACACACATCTCTGTCTATCTATCTATCTATCTGATGGTTAAAGCCTGGGAGGCCTTCTGGCTAGCCAAATATACCTAATAAAGGTATAAATATGAGAAAAAAGGTAAATGATGGCCGTGTCCTCAAAGCTTCCTTCAGCTTCCTGCAATTTCATTTGCTTGGGAGATCCACATGATTCTGAGAGTTGCAGCACTCAGGAAAACTGCATAGCCCCAGAACTAGACAACACTTAATGGTTTATTGGAAGACGTTTCCTGAAATGATTCAAAAAGGGTGTAGACTCGCAATCAGGAATTGATGGGATTTAAGGAGGCCTCTCTAACCCCCAAATCAGACAGACTTTGAATATAGATAATGATGCACCTAACAAGAAGAAGTTCAAAGTAGGATTAAATTCCTGAAGGTTGTAATGAGTTGTTTTGGCTATTCTAGATTGCAGATGGACCACAGTTTTAGAAACAAGGCTCTGAGAACATGAAGATCCCTCTCTTCATTGAGAGAAAGCTTCTAGAGTTTTCTACCTTAGACTAATCACTGGGAGTCTAAGTCCTCTGTCATACTAAGGGAACTAAAGCCTGGTCTCTAGGGGCTAAAAGAACAATAGTAGAGTCCACTCCTCTTATGGGAAAGATGTAGTAACTCTGGAGAGACTTACATAAACTGATGCTGAGTGAGGGGAACATAACCAGGAGAACATTGCACACAATTACAGATACATCATATCGGTATGTGATGACAAGCTTTGATAGACTGGGCTCATCTCAGCAATGCAAGGTTATAGGACTTTACAACCAAAAGACTCACAATGCAAAAGGCTATCTACATCCAGAGAAAGAATTACAGAGTCTGAATGCAGATTCAACAAACTACTTGCTCTCTCTCTTTCATTTTGTTTTGTTTCTTCTTTCTCATTGTTCACTCCATTGGTCATAATTCTTCTTTACAACTTGACTAATGTTTAATGTGAAGGTATTTGTAGAACCTATATTGGATTGCATGTTGCCATGGGGGGGAGGGGAGAAGGGGGAGAGGAGAAAATTTGGAACTCAAAAACTTGTGAATCAATGTTATAAACTAATAACAAATAAATAAACAGATGAGTGAATGAATAAGTGAATGAATGATGTAGTAACTCAAGCAGGCACTCTAGTGGAAGCCCATGAGAGAAGAGGTAGAGAAGAGGAATGATGTAATACCCAGTATGTGTATATATATATATATATATATATATATATATATATGTATATATATATATATATGCATAAGGAAGCAGAGGTCGGGGAGAGACAGGAGCAGTCAAGATATAACAGTAAGAGCTGAAAAGCAGACCCAAGACTCCCAGGCACAAGCTAAGCTGAGGGTGGTGCCCAGCAGAAAACAGTATGATGACCTTGACAGGACACATGGGAAGCCTTTCAGCTTTGAAAGCATGAGTCAGCCCAGGCACACGTATATCCCCCATGTATCCCACTACATACACACATACTGTCTACATGTTCCCTATGAGTGCATCCCCATGCTTAATACCTCTCTGCATCTTCTCTTCTTTTTGGCAGTGTGTAACATATGCTGAAGAACACTTACCTAATATATGTGGAAATGTGCTACTACATTTTGCTTATTGAGCTTTGAATGTATTGTATCCTCTGGCTGCCTAGCAAATGTAAACACAACAGTGGGGGCTCATGAACTAGGCTTTTTAGGTTGCTCTAGCCTCACACAGTTTAATTTGAACCCTACTGAGCTTTAGGGAGAGTTTCTGGGAATACACTCTGCACATATGGCACTGTGCATTCCCAGTTGCTACTGTCATACTTGTAGTATGACTTTTTCTAAATTCTAAGGAAATACAATCATTGTCTCAATCCCTAACTGGAATCCTGGAACTAATAACTAATCCCATCCTGGAAGAGATCTGTAATTACTCAAAGGAATTTATCCTATCCATCTACACAGGAAAGACCAAATGGATAAAGAATGTGTTTGTTGCCCAGCTGAGATGTCTCTGAATAGACTCCCTAAAGAGCTTGTTCAACAGTATGTCTATCAGAGGCACATAATACAGATGACAATTATTTAGGCTTAGAGTTGAAAAGGAAGTTATTTCCTTGTTTTCAGGAAATTGCAAAGAAAGCACTTTTATTGGTCCCATAACAGCAAAGGTCCATCTTTCTGAAACATATTTTGCTGGTGTTGCTATGTGGGAGCAAGAGACGGAATATGACTACCTCTGAAGAGTTAGGGATGAACATCTCACAGAGCAATAAAAGTCGCATGGTGGGTTTGAGTGGACTGCAAGATATAACCAAAAAGGAACTAAACTAGGAGTAAAGAATATTATCAACTATGTGAAAAGGAGGTGCTGGTCAATCCGTGGCAGTGAGGGATAGCAGGTATAAAATTGGAGTGCTCCACTGGTATACTGAGGTGTCAGGAAAAAGTGAGGCAGGCCTTCAACATGTGGGATAGTCCCTCCATGGTGAACCTTGGGGAAGAGAGAGATGAGTATCTAACAGATGGACAGTTTTGTACACAGATAACACAGATTGCTATCTGTATTATTGGAAGGAATGCATAAATCAGTCCATCACAAATCTATTTGAATATTTGAATTGAACTTCCTAAACACAGCTAGGATTCCATTATAAGGTATACATTTACATGACAAAAGAATTTAAGAATGTCCAAATGAATTAAGCCAAAAATTAATTTAATTCAAAAGAAAAGGTTCAATATCAGATACCCTAGCTTAGGAGCACAGATATAAACCTAGAAGGGGCCTCAGAGTCCATTTAGTTCAATCTCCTTATATTACAGATAAAGAAATAAAGGCCCAATAAGATGAAATGATATTTTTTTTGGTACCATAATAAAATACACACATTAACTGGCTGAATTTTTATAGATAAGCCTTCAGGAAATGTTTTGTACCATCCCATTCTTCCAATTTCTCCAAATTATTCTGCCCTGCTCCTATGTTTTAATTTGATAAGAATTATTAATTTTATATGCATACAAAATATTATTTCAGGGCTAGAGGGCTGCTTACATGACATTATTATACTCTGCACTCTGGTTGACCTACATAATACAGGCCTGACAGGACAATGCTCTCTTTCATTGGCTGGTAAATTGTTATACCACTAAAAGACAAGGAGATATAATTCTTGTTATTCACAAAAAGATTTAATTAAGGTGTGATTTTAACATTAGTAATTTAACTTTTAATTATGTTATTCTGATATTAGGCTGTATATCTTGGGTCTTCAGACTAGGTAATTTCATTATTTTCATTATGGTCCCTTCCACCCTTTAGAAAGTGGCCTTAAATAACTAACCTTTTAAATTGGTTTCTCTCTTCCTTCTTTTTCCCTACCTCCCAAATGAATAAATGAATTTAAAGAGCTCTGTTCAGCACCAAAAGGCTAGACACAACCCCACAGCAAATAGATTGCCGATTGAATCAAGGAAAGAAAATATTTTAAAACCTTTTCCTTTTTTTTTTAATCTCTGAATTCTTTAAAAAAGGAAAGATATTGATATTCAACAATATGATTCCACTCTGAGGTCATTAAATTATTATAATTATAATTGTAGAAGCCCTGTGAAATAATTTCAAAATTATCTTTCTCTCAAGAATTAATTAAAATCTTATTTGAAAGCTAAAATGCAAGTGCCTTATGATGACCTTTTAAATATGATATGAACTTATAATTATTCTCAAATTCATACATAAGCATATCGTGACTAAGAAATTTATTTATTACTAGTTCTCATCATGACCTATCTTTTTGACCTCCATCAAATAAAACTAAAAATACAGCCCAGAATTCTGTGAAACTTCTTAAATGCAATATAGCTGTACCTTCTCTGAAAAGAGGCAGCCTAATTCATGGAGACCCACTTTCTTCACTTAGAAGAAATTAGTCCCATTCTCCAGAGAATCCTTGAAGTCAGAGAATCTGCTCTGCACAGCTACAGAACATGTGTGGAGGAAGAAAGGACTTTATATCTTTATCCACTTCTAATGATTTTTTTAGTGTCCCCTGTGGAAAGCTCAAAAATCTTCAATGACTCCCTATAGACAACAGAACAGAGTTGAAATTTGTTGGCCTGGCATTCAAAACGCCCCATAACTTGGGTTCCTTTCCCAAGCTTATTTTTTTCACCACTTCCCCATATGAACCCTCTGGGCCATCCCAGCCAATCTATTCATCATCCACTGAATACACTTTGTAGTTTCTAACTTCAGTGCCTTTGCTTGTGTTTTTCACTCTGGGTGGGATGCCGATCCCTGGTGCCATCTTTACGTATTGAGATATTATTTCTCCTTCCAGGTCTAGGGCACATTATTTTCTTGACTACTCAGACTGATTATACATATGAAACCTGTTCCATACTCATGAAGCCCAGTAGAATTTGTTGTCAGTAGCCCTCACATGGTACATGTCAATTAGTTCTTGATTCTGTAATTATTTTGTGAATGACCCTGTCTCATTCATCTCTGTATCCTTACTCCCTCACTAGGAAGACAATGAAATAGAGCACTGTATCACACACAGAAGAAGACTCAATAAACATTTGATTAAGACCAAATTAAAGCTAAATGGTATTTATCATATGCCAAAATACTATAGACATCCTAGGAACTCACCATGTCCAGCTGCTTTGCTACCGCATGTTAGATAGATGGGCACAGTCAGTTCTCTAGGGGTATCTTTATACCCACAAAGAAACTCCAAGGGTGACAAACTGTAGTTATAGACTATTTTAAGGGGGTTATAGAATATTTCATTGAGATCTTCAAGAAGTCAGTAGCTAAACTTGTCCTGGTTGGTGTATTCAGTCAATTAATAAGGACTTACCCCAATTGCCCTCCAAAAGGCAAAAAAAAAAAAATTTGATAAGGACTTACTATGTATCAGGCACTATGCTAAGTGATGGGAATTATGCCCTCCCCACAAAGAAGGGCAAAACCATCATCCTCACTCTCTAGGAGCTCACAGTCTGAGGGAGACAGCATGAAAAGATCTACAGTTATCCCTTCCACATTGAGGAGAATAGGAGCCTGGTGCCCTCATGATCTGGAAAACCCATGTAAATTTTTTTGGCTCTCCCTTTGTGCCAGAGAAGAAGTCTGAATTATTATGGTGTTAAAAGATAAAGTATGTTGATATTATACAATATTATACACATATTTATACATTTCTGAATTTCTAAACTTTTTCTGTGTTGTCTGCTGGCCTTTGCACATTATCTTCAGCTTCTTCAAAACTCACAAAAAATTCCCATTTAATTTCTTGTGCCAACCTGCCATCTATCAAAACCATGATGGTTAAAGTTGCAATGTAGAAGGGATAACTGTATATAGATTCAAGATAAATATAAGGTGGGGAAAGGTGATTTCAGAAGGAAGGCTGTAGCTAGGGTGAAACAATGAAGGTACAGATGAAGAGGATGTTGGGGAGACCTGCAGAAAGAAGGGTTTGAGCTGATTCTTGAAGGGAGCCAGAGTGACTAAAAGGCAGAGGTGAGGAAAGGAAAAGAGCGCTACAGGCATGGGAGGCTCCACGCAAAAAGGAGGTTGGAGATAGGGTGTCAGGTGTGAGGGAACATCAAGTCCGCCAGCGGAGCTTATATCATAGAGTGTTAGAAGCCTGAATGACAGGAAGGGGCCAGACTGTGAAGGGATCCACTAGTCAGCCTCTTCCTCTCCAGCAATAAGTTTACACATGCATATACCACCATACCTGATGGCAATCTGGTTTTTAGTAGTTTGTTGAGTGGTACTTTTTCCATTCTCAAATAATCCTGTATCTCCTTATATATTTACTTGTTATCTCCCTCTATTAGAGTGTAAGCACTTAGAGGCCAAGGTCTGTTTTTCAGTGCCTTGTATCTAGTTTAAGTGTTTAATAAATATTTGTTAGATTTGACCTCATTGGGAAGAAGGAATAAGGGTAAGGTGAGCAGATTTCCTTTTAAATCTTGGTATTGCTTTATCTCTACCTAAGGGCACCTCCAACTCTGTGTGTGATTTCCTTTTTGTGTGAAGAGAACTTAAGTCCAGGGTATATGGAAAAGTGTTGGGTGCTAAGTGCCAGGGCTAAAAACCATGAAACAATAAATATTTGTTGAATTGACTTGAAATTGGTCAATTCTCCTGACAAGTAAGGGAAAAAGAAACCTGGGGATGAGGAGAGACCATAGCCTATAGTGACCACTCTTCCCTCTGAAATCAATGAATTAAATTAATGGAACCTTAAAGCATGACCCCATATACTACATCCCTGATAAATCATATTTGAACTCCACCAGTGACATTTTTAACTAAAAATTCAATATACTTTTATGTATGTGTGCTCTCTTCTAAATGACATTGTAAGCTACCTGAAAGGAAGAATAGAACTTTTTTGCTTCTATCTCCCACAATGCATGCCTGGCATAGAACAGGTCTCAAATACAAGTATGTTTATTAGACTGAAAGAGGACTATTGTTATGCAGCCATCAATTCATGCAAACAATCAATCGATAAACATTTTTAAGCGCCTGCTATATGATATGGACCATGGTAGGTATTAAGGATGTGATTATGAAATGGGAAGGTCTCTACCCTCAGAGAGCTTACATTCAACCAATAGTAACAGAATATTAAAAGTCATTTCTAGCCTTGAAGCAAATCACAAGGGTGTCTAACATACCATGACCTTTAGTGAAAACATTCCAGTTTTTCTGGTTTGCTACCCTCGAATATTAGGTAAAAGTTAGTTGAATTTTCCCTGTGGTGTTACAATATATAACTTTTGGTCTAGTGCTTGGTTTTAGAGATATACACATTCAATCCACAACAAATTAAATTTAATAATAATTCATTAAGTACCTACTATTAACAAGGTACTGTGTTAAGCTGTGGATAAAAGATGAATAAGATAATGTGAATTAAAATCTATTAGATGTCTACAAAAACCCTCTGAATTAGTCTTAGGAAGAAAAATTCATTTATGTAACTGTGCATCAAGATGATGATAATGATGGTAGTGGTGGTTGCATTTAAGGAAGTATAAAGTAGTGAAAGAGACTGGCAGTCAGTTAGACCTGGGTTCAAATCCCACTTCAGACACTTATTAGATGTGTGACCTTATGGGAATAAATCATCTAACTCATAAGAACCCAAGTTTCCTTATCTACAAAACAGGAATCATAATAGCACCTAGTTGAAGATAGTTGTGAAGAATAAATGAAAGTTTATGAAAAATTAAGTCTTTTAAGTACTATATAAATATTAGTTATCATTACTACTGTTAATGTTATTAATATTTTGTTAAAGCATCATAGAGCAGTGGGGTTCAGAAACACCTGGATTCAAATTCCAGCTCAGATACTTATTAGTTATATGACCCTGAGCAAGTCACTCTAACTTCTATATGCTTCAGAAAGCTCCCTAGGAGTTATCTCTTAGGTCACAAATGGGTTAAGTTCTTTTAGGGTACAAAGCATTCACACTTGGGACAACCCACACTGCCAAAAAAAAAAAGAATCACATTAGGTATTTTCCGAATAACAGTTTGCATTTGTATAGAACTTAGCATTTCCAAAGCACTTTATATACCAAATATAGTGTTATGGGTGTGCTCTCCTCCCAGATATATGACACAGTCAAGTGCCAATGAAAACCATCCTAGAAGGAAGCGCAATACCCCACTTACTATGGATCCCTACCCAAAAGAAGAGTGGAGAAATGGAATTTCTATTTGTTGGGCTAGATAAGCATACAAGCATGTACAGTAAGGTGCTATGACCCCAATACATACGCACATATTACATATAATATATATGTACTATACATTATACATATTGTGTTGCGTGTATAAAATGATTTGGGTATTCAATAAATCATTAGAGTCATTATGACATCATGGTTCTGGGGGCCCGGAAGTCCAACCCCACTTTTTCAAACTCCATCTCTAAAATATTCTAGCTGCATGACCCTGGATAAGTAATTCAACTTCTCAATTCTCTAGGTAATAATCTAAGATTATAAGGTGAGGAGGAGGTGCCTACTTCCACTGGTAGAGGGAGTTCCTCACAGAGCACTCCCTACACCAATGAAACCACTAATGGACCTGTATTTCTACAACATGAATGAGGTATCAAAGCAAAAATTTAGTAGAGGAAACAGAGAGGATGAGTTACTACCCAAAGATCACTCAACTAGTTGAAAAGAAGCTGTACATGAACCTAGGTCTTCTGGTTTCCCAGTCCAATGTCCTTCCCATTGTTCTTTTATGACCAGATCTCTGATTTCATCAGCATAGGAAGTTTCCAATAGAGATATGCATTCCCTTCACCAATGGAGATCGGTAGCCTGCAACTTACAGTCTTAGAGAATTATAGGTTATTAAGAGGTTAAGTGACTTGTCCAGGGCTCCCTAGTCAGTCTGCCAGAGGCAAGACCCAAGTCAAGACATTCTTGACTCCAAGGTTGGACCTCTAGCCACACTGCCTCTCTCCTTCTAATACTCTATGAAATTATAGAAATAAAAATCAACCAAGAAAACATCAGCAACCACTGACCCATATGCCTACTTTCACATCTTTATACAATTTTAATGAAAATCATATATAAACTACCCTACACCAATGAAGTCACAGGTACAGACCATCTATATCCATATTGATATGGTTATTGAAGCAGAAATGTCCATATACATGCCTCAAGGTCATTCTTGATGAAGGCATTAGTAGTGAACAATCAGGTTTTTGCAAAAAACATTCCAAAGTATCTGTACAATGGAAAGAACAGTGGAGAGAGTACTCTTTGGTTCACATCTTACTTCTGATGCTTACTACCTATGCAATATCTCCCAGACCTATGATTTCATGTCCATTGCCTTGGACACAATTTCCCTGGGCCTCGGTTTCCTGAACTGTAAAATGGGGGGGGGAGGGAAGAGGGTTGAACTGGAGAGCTTTTGATGTCCATTGCAACTCTAGATCTATGTATGATCCTCTGTTATTCTCTATGTGCCATAAAACAGAGAAAGCTGTATCTTGTATTTCTTCCTTGCGATAGTTAAAGTAAAATTATTAACTGTAATACAACTCCACTTAGTGGTTGGCAGGTACATTTAGCTTATATGAATTTAGTGACAAATTCTATATACAATAAAGAAGCTATTAAAATGACAGCCTGTGGCTGCTATGGAAATTGCTTTATTTAATAAAAACCCAAGACAATTTGTAACTTTAAGACACATTTTCATTGTTGTCATCACTGAATCCTGCATTATTTGGAGTAACTGTTGTTTAAATGCACCGGCTTTTAGGAAATCTAAAACAGTCCTCATGGAAAATTCCTCTCTTTCTTCACAAATAAGAAATGAGGTTTTCATCAGAGCAAGATAGTACTAACGCTATGAGAAAATAATCACAGCCTAAAACTGTATGAGTTCAATATTTCCAAAAATCTGTTGTATCATGGATTGGATACTCCCTCCATCAGTGCTGAAAGAAACTCTTCAAATTCCTTAGTAGAGAGTTTCACAAGTCACTGTGCTAAAAACAAATTAATCATCAGCAATCTTATATTCGGGATGTATTAGTTTTGTATTAAGACCTTTCATCAATTTGGTTTTGCTCTAATTTTTTATAATTTGTAAAAATAAAATTTAAAGGAAGTGCAGGAGAGACAAAAGATCCTTTCAAACAGAATACTAGATAGTGTAAATTATTTGAAACATAATTTCCTCATCAAAACAAACAAAAATCTCTCAAGTTTACAGGTGTTATTATCTGTCCTTCATTTTTGTGACATTACCTGTGACATCAATGGTGATGTCTTGACTTGTGGGTAAATTGGATTAAAGTGTGAATTGGATCTGAGTGAGGCATAATTGCACAAAGTGGTCAGCCTCACTCTCTTCCAGATTCATTGACATTCAGTGACAAGGCAAGAGTCAAGACAACCAGGATGCGGGAGTTTGGGTAAGCATATGATAGGATAAAGTTGCACGATGATCTTAGTGCCTACTACTTTACCATTTCACTCTATTGGAAGACACTCAATATTTTTAAGGCTTAAAATTTAAACACTAGATGGAGCCCCTTTCCCAAAATCTAGAGTGGGGAAAAAAAGAGCAGATGAAAAAGAAAATAATGCAGCCACTGCTCTTAAGATACATATGCATGTGTGCCACAGTACTTTTTTTAAGGGTATCTCTAATAATTAGGGTACCCTCTCCATCCATACAAATTGCAGGTTCTATTCTCTTTCACTACAAAAAAGATACTTGTCCTTAAATATAGTGCAGTCCAATAGAAAAGACTTCTAAGTAACCTTGAGAGCTAGCCTAGTGTAAGTAGGCATTGTAGATAGAGATTCAGGCTGAATCAAGATATCCTAGGTTCAAGTCCATCTGACACATATCAGCTGTGTGCCCAAAGTCAGATCATATAAGGAAGCATTGCCCCCAGGCCACCATTGCAGATTTTAAGTTACAGATCAGTTAATTTGCGTTAGAAGAGAAGCCCCGCTCATACTTTTAGAGGTATCTTGGCACAGTGAAAAGAGAACTGGCATTCAAGTCAGAGGAATGGGTTTGAATCCCATTTCTGATGCTTAACATCTGTGTGAATCTGGACAAGTTAATCAACCTCCTCTTGGGCCCCAGTTTCCTTCTTTCTAAAATGAGGTTTTTGAAGGGTCTCTGAGGTCTGTTCTATCTTTAGAACTACAATCCTATGGTTTCCTCACCTGGAGTTCCCTGAAAATGAAATCACAGACATTGAGGTTAAAAAAAAAGCCAGGGGCAGCTAGGTGGCACAAAGAATAGAGCACCAGCCCTGGAGTCAGGAAGACCTGAGTTCAATTTGATCTCAAACACTTGACACACTTACTAGCTGTGTGACCTTACCTTGTTTTCCCCCCTCCAAAAATTTTTGAAAAGCCATCCCATATTCCCTTACAAACATTTCATTTCTTTTGTGATGAATCAGTTATTTATGGCCTATAAAAATGTGATAACAGCTATATGCCCTGGAACTTAAACATAGAGTAACAAATACTAAGATGTATAGGAAATATTTATCATAGGCAAGACTGTGTTTCCCAAAACCACCACCATCACTAAAAAAGACTATATTCTTTTGAATATCAGAGCATTTATAAAACACTCAAAAGTGTGTTTATTACCTAGTGTGGCACAAATAGCACAAACATTCCCCAATTTCCTTTACCAGATACTATTTCTACTAGGGACGCACATAACCTGGGAAGGGGGTCTTGTTCTGTGGAATTGAAACCAACAAAAGCAGCAGATGCATGGAGTATAAAATGTCATAGCTCAACAGTAACATGGGCAGCTAGGTGGCACAGTGAATAGTGTGATGGACCTGGTATTAGGAAGACCTGAATTCAAATCTAGTCTCAGACACGTATTAGCTGTCTGACCCTGGGCAGGTTCCTTAACCCTGTTTGCTTCAGTTTCCTATAAAATAAACTGGATAAGGCAATGGCAAAACCACTCCAGTATCTCTGCCAAGAAAACCCCAAATGGGATCACGAAGGGTCTGGCACAACTGAAACAAATGAACAATAGCAATAAATTTCCATTAGTAATGACTGCAGAATTTGGATTCAGAGATCCTGGGTTCCAGTACCAGCCCTGGAACTTCCATACCTGTATCACTTTGAGAAAGTCACTCAAACTCTTTGCACCTCAGTTACAACATCCACAAAGTGAAATTCCTGAGCTAGACAATCTCTAACGTGCTTTCTAGCTCTCAGTCTTAAGATACTATATGAACATCTTCCAAGGTTCTGTTCTTGACCTGGCCCAGTGTAAGGAAAAGAACAATGGATGTGGATTGTGTGACCCTGGCAAGGCACCTGACCTCTCCAGGTTTCAATTTCCTCATTTGTAAAACAAGGAGGGTTGGGTAGATGACCTCTGAGGTTCCTTCCAGATTTAATTCCATGGTCCCAGTTTTTACCTAGTCTAGAACAAAAGCAAGCTACAATCAGATAATACAGATAGTTGCCAGTGCCTAATTAAAAAGAGACTCATTGAACTAAATAAACCATGTAATCGGTTATGGATAATGTAACTTGCTGTTAAAAATAGGCTGCCACAGCAAGTTAGGGGACTCCAGCTAAAGAAAGAGATAAGGCCTGTGAGATAATACCACTCAACTTGGCTATCACTCATTCCGGCCAGATAAAGCCAACACATTATCTCCCATAGCCTTATGAAGTCTGTTCTCTCAGCAGTATTTCAGCTTGTTTTCAAATCCAACATGCTCCAAATGCAAAGTGTAGGCAAATAACAGAAATAACCCTTGCCCAATTCTTAAATGCTTTTGCTGACATATCCTACAGTAAAGTGTCAGATCAGTGGACACTAAAGTCAGAAGGGTGTGTCTGTGTGTGTGCGTGTGTGTGTGCGTGTGTATGTTTTCATTTTATACAAAATTTCAGACAAGGCAAGAGTAAGGTTCTGCTGACAGCCCAACTGTGTGGCAGATTAGTCAGTAACCTTTGAACAAGTACAAATCACTGACCTCACCTAACTCGTCTCCCAGAAAGTCCAAGAAACTGGTTTAATCCAGGTTCAGATAAGCACAAAGATAATTTCCTCTTACCTAAGAACTTAAATCCATAAATAGCCAGTGATCTAGCTGTGCTTAAATCACTTATGAAAAACAGCATTTTTTTATCTGCTTCCTGCTTTTCAGACACTATCTGAGTTTTTTCCTCTCCGCACCATCCTAGCACCTTCTTTCCAAACTGAGGCATACAGCTGAATTCTAGAAACAAGGGCTCCAGGAAGTTAAGTTGGTCTCGACATATGATTTCATCCACTTGCTGTTCAGTTGTTTGTCAGTTGTGTCCTACTCTCCGTGACCCCATTTGGGGTTTTCTTGGCAAAGATACAGAGTAGTTTGCCATTTCCTTCTCCAGCTCATCTTACAGATGAGGAAACTGAGTCAAACAGGATTAAGTGACTTGCCCAGGATCACACAATTAGTAAGTGTCTGAGGCCACATTTGAACTCAGAAAGATAAGTCCTAGTTCTGAGCCCAGTGCTCTATCTACTGCACCACCTAGGAGCCCTTCATCCATTTAGGAAAATTCTAATGTGGAAATTCCCCCCACCAATGCAGATCTGCAGCTCATCTACAATTTGTACTCTTAGAAAATGGCCTTAGGCCTTGAGACACTGATGGCCTTGGTCTTGGTCATACACAGCTCCAGGGTATTAGAAGCAGTACTTGAACACAAGTGTCTTCCTGGCTCCAAGGCCAGCCTTCTATTCATTCTATCTCACTGACACTCAAGAATTGGAGATTCTTAGGTAATGACACAATTCATTAAAATCTAAGTAGTAAAAAGCACCACCTTCTGGTTCAAGTTTTCAAGTCATCTATCAATTAAAAGAAATATTTTATACATTTTTAGCTATTTTGGACTATTATTTGGGGGGGTGGGAGGGAGTGGTTCTTTACAATCTGCTTTCCTGTAAACTAACAAAAACCCTTGCCCTTCATTTCCCATGTTTTCAAGGTAACACTCAAAATGGTAGAAAAGCATTTTGATCTTCCACTGAGTTTTCACAAAGCCTGTCGATTCATTTTATAAATTAAAAAAAGCATAAAACAAACCCCAAATCAAACTCTGCCAATTAACATGCCGATGTGTTGTTTTTTTCCAAAACACTATAATGCCATTTCCATATCCAATATGACACAATATAACAATATAAGCAATAGATT
Organism: Petaurus breviceps papuanus; assembly: GCF_028583685.1. Classification (NCBI taxonomy): domain Eukaryota; kingdom Metazoa; phylum Chordata; class Mammalia; order Diprotodontia; family Petauridae; genus Petaurus; species Petaurus breviceps. Next base: position 28,191,746 of record NW_027186304.1, on the reverse strand, counting down.
CTGGAGAAAGAAAAAAAAAAATTTGTGGAGAATAATTTGAATATAAAAAAAAAATAACCTGATGTTTTAAAGTCACATGAAAGTGCCAATAAATATAGTTAGAAATGTCACTATATGTAAAGAAATTAAGGTATCTGCTCCTTCTTACATTTCCACAGTACAATAGCTTCTGAATCTTTACAAGAGGAGAATGGCTAATACATTTTCCAAATATTTTAAATTTCATACTTGAGAACTGCCATAAAAAGGATTGCCATCCCCTTGAAAGAGAGAAAAAAAAATGTGGCATTCAAGTAATTTTAAAGATAATTTTCTTTAGCTAACAATCTCATGTTCTGTCTGCCAGGAAATCCAAGATTTGATGAATCAATTGTTTTTCATTTTGCTGACTCTTGGTATTGGTCCTGAGAGCAATTCCTTTCTAAACAAAGTAATGTTTAACCACTTCCTTATCACCCACACTGCCTCATAAGCATATTTTTAAACCTTTGTCATTGTGCTTTTATATGCTTCAAATTTTTTTTATTGCTAAATCTTTGTGAGAATCAAAATGTCTTATTCTTCAGAACTCTTTTTGCTTCAGTAGCTGAAGATAAGGTAGTGAAAACAAAAGAACAGCCTAGACAATTCAAAGAATGCAGAGGGGGAAAGTGCTAGAAGTGTGTGGGGAATGCAAATAGGAAATGTTAAAAGGCAGTGTCACTTTAGTTTAGGCTGGGTCTTCTTTAAAGATTATCATGGGAAGAAAGGTGAGGCATTAGGTCTAGCTCCTCCAGTACAGTCCTACCCCTGACTGGTGTGGTGATAATTCTAGTTTAATAAGAAAGCAGAACCAGGACTTAAAATCACCAAATCAAGCTACCTTCCCTAAACAAAATGCAACCTTTTATTGGTCCTATACCAAGCTGAAAATGCTTTTGTATAGTCTTCTGATAGAATGTCACCACAAAACTATCCTGGGAAAGGAGCATCATCTAACTGAGTTCTTCTTAATAGTGACAATCAAAAAATACCACCGGCTAAAGTGTAGACAAGGTTGTTAGCTATATGAGTGTAAGAAATACCCACACTGATGAAATCACAGATCTTATTAACTCTTGAGGGAAAGTACAGCTCCTATCCAAGCAGTTTTTGCATTATTTGATAGACCCCAAGGTGAGGAGACAATACTTCCTGTGCATAAGGAGTATGATCCTTGGGGCTGTGAATCAAAGAACATTTTTGCAAAATTCAATTCAGAGGTCCTAAATGTAAATGTCTTGGTTTTTTAGGACTTCCAATCTCTATGAAATTCAAAACTAGAAGGGGAGAAATAAAGATAACTTCTTTAGGATTCATACTTGCCCAATATAGAAGGGTTAAGTGACACTGCAGATTTGAATAGAAAGTGTTGGCAGAACTGAATAGAGAGACCAGTCAACACAGGAAATGAAAAAAAAAACAGCAGCTAGAAAGAAGGTGAATGATAGATTTGGGAATCCTATTTGGAACAGTTTTCAAAGAGTGCAAGAATTGTTCTTTGGAGGTTGAAGAATACATGACCTATTGAGATTTACAGAGCTGAAAGGGATTTACTTGCTCTGGGGGAAATTTTATCTAATTAAATTATTCATATTAAGGAATAAATGACCCCTTGCTACTTTCATTTCCTCTTCTTATCCCAAATTTCTTAATTTTATCATTGCTTTTTTCACCTCTCTCAAAGTGATCGATTCTACTTTAGCTTAGTCCCAGTCACTCCTATATTTGCCATCACTGGAAGTTATCTTATCCTTTCTTTTATTGGGTTTTAGAAAAACAGCAACAAATTGTCCAAAGGGCCTTTGGTCCTTCTAGATCTAAGGTAGAGTTGCATGTGGGCCACACTGACATGATTTAAGAAGTAGAAAAGGAGCACTAATTGAAGCAGGCATGATAATTTATCCAGCTACCATTGATAAAGTACTTCCTGCAGGCACACCATTGTGTAGAGGGGGGCAGAAACATAAAAGTAGGGTCTCTGACCCCAGCAGTTTGCAATCTAGCAAGATAAGAAGGGACCCAGACATAAGTATGCAATTACTACAGTGCAGGATATTACATAAGAATTATAAAGAGTTATGGTCAAGGAAAGAAAGATAATTTCTTTCATGGGGGTTAGGGAAGAGTAAATGGGAGGAGGGAACAGGACAGGGAAATCAATAGAGAAAATAATATTTGAGCAGGGCTTTGAGATACAGGCAGGATTTCAAAAGGCAGAAGTATAATAGGGGTACTAAAGGTCTAGGAAGCAATGTAAACAAATCAGAGGTGAGGATAGTGTATTGTAGTATAAGTGTATATTATGAGATAAAGCTAGAGAAATAGGGAGGTCCTAGGTTATAGAAGGCACTGAATGTCAGGCAAAAAAATCTAGATTTTATTCAGTAGGCAATGGAGAGCTAAAGATAGAAAGACATTATATGTGGGTTTAAGGAAAATTATCCTGGTAGTTACAAGAATGGATTAGGAGTTTGCAGATGGGAGAGTGATTGATCAGAAGGAATACAAAAATGTTTTAATTTCATTTTCCTCCTGGACAGCAACAATTAGACTCTACCTTATCTCAACTGAAATATGTTGACAGAACAAGTTTATCAAAGACATTAATATTTCTGTCAACCAGAGTGATATGATCAGGCTCTTTAAGTACAATCAGTGACATTTTAACCCCATGTACCATGTGTTTCTGACTTTTGACTTCTGAAAGAGAATAACTTTAGTGTAGAGCAACAGTCATAACAACACAGAGATTAAATTAAAGCATGGAAGACCCGTGAACTTGAATTATTAACAGGTATTAGGAAATTTTGGGCAATTCACTGAGACAATGGAAACTAAAACAAAGCCATCTTCAAAGGAATAAGCCAGAAATAGCACCCAAAACGGCTGAGGATAAGACTTTGTGGATGTCAGACACAGGTATTAGGCATCATTCATTGATCCTCTACCATGACTATTTGGGTTTGGTTTGTTAGTAGAAAAGGAACCAGAAATCTTAGAACCATTGCAGAATGTGCATGGCAAACCCTGTGTAAAGTGGGGGGGAGGGGAAGAGGGAAGTAAGGTAGGGGAAAATGTAAAGAGGAAAGAAGAGATAAAGAACAGGACTAAAAGTGAATCCAGAGAAAAACAAACTTCTAAACTAGAAAAAGAACTTTATCCATCAAACTGAAAAACTGTAAAAATAATCTGGTAGACAGAAACAAGTAGAATGGGGATTATGTACAATCAACTCAAGGACAACAAAATATATTAAAATGGTATGAGTACCTTAACAATTTATAGGAAATAAAATCATCTGAAAATAATGATTTCCAAATACTTGTACTAGAGTAAAAAAATCTCACAAATACCACTACCTAACTTCATAATAGCATTCAATATAATTTTAGAATCTTTACAAACATATTGCAACAGCCAATGTGTATGCTATCAGTACATGACATTGTGCCATTTGAACCTGATAAGAAAGGGATAAAAGAGAATGAAACATATTTAGAGGCAGAATCAAAATGAAATTGTAATTCCTAAGAAACTTCAATACATTCTGTCTTGCACTTAAAGGAAGTTCAAAAGAAAACAAACCTCCCTCTCCAACCTTGCCTTTTCAGAAAACCCTAGCTATATTTTATACATCTTCCTCACCATCCACAAAAACAAAGGAGACAAGGAAACAGGATCTAAAAGACTAGAAGCCTGATGACCAGCCTGAATTTTTCACAGCAAGGAATTCACCAGCAAAAGTTGACTCTGCACCTTTTCAATAAGGAACAGTCTAAACGCTAAGTAAGCAAGCCTTGATGGTTCAGAAAGGACAATGAAAGGGTTTACCTAACAGCTAGCTGAAGGCATCTTCTACTAGTAATTGGAAAGCTTTCACCTTCAAGATTCATGGTTCAGTATTTAATATAAACAAGCCAACATGTAACATATAACATGTCCAGCCAACATGTAACATATAACATGCCCGAGGGTTCATATTACAACCACATCAGCATCATAAAGAAATGAATAAATTTGTGACTGTCACAGTTGATGAATGGGAAGATTTGATCTGTGTGATTTATAGGAACAATTGAACAAGCCTTGGAGAATTAGAGCACAATCATTCCTTTTAAGGCTCCATGGGATAGTTGGAAATTGTTTTCTTATAAAGAACTGTGATAAAGGATAGGAAAAAAACTATACAAATAAGAACTTTTATCATCCAAAATGATTCATCTTTGTTTCAGTTTCCTTTGTCTCTACTAATAGTGCAATTCAAGATTCCTTCTCTCTCTGGCACAGGAGGATTAGCTTTAACAAAAGAAACATATGGCTTCTGTACAGACACAAAGATGCTGAAGACACTTGCCTATCCCATACAAGTCCAATGGGGCAATTTCCTTTTATCCACAAAGGGAAAGTAAAATTAAGAGCTTAAAATCCATTTTCATACTCACCCCCAGAAGTCACATCCCAACACCAAATGTTGATGGTATTCCATTGGATGGAGGAGTTCCATGTTCCATATTCCAAGAGTCAAGAGGTACAAGAAGAGGGAAAGGAGGGAAAAAAAAAGAATAACAAATTAGGAATGAGTTTTTTTGTCCTCTAATATTCAGTTACTGAGTGCCTGTGCCATGACAATTCTCTCCTTTCTAGAAACTCCCCCCCTTACCAACAAAGCATTTAGTGATTATTTAAAGGAATGATGCTGCAAATCAGAATAAATTGCCTCTATGATGAAATATCCAAAAAGAAAAAATACTTTTTTGTTCTTCTGGCAGCAATAAATAAAAAAGAATAATATATATCCAAAAGGAATCTGTTACCACACAGATAACTTTAAAGGGTAGTTAATGTATAGGAACTATATTGATCTCTCGAGCTCTCATGACTCTCCTGTGAAATCATCTGTTATAACACACACTCATTCACTCACACACTCACACACACAAACACACACACACACACACACACAAACTGTCTCCCTTGACAGAATGTAAGCCTTTTGAGGGTAAGGATTATCCAGCATAGCAGTTTGTGCATAGTAGGTGCTTAATAAATCTTTGTTGATCAGTTGCTAAAAAGCTACCAGGATAGTCTCAATTGTAAAATTTAAAAATGTTAAAAAGATAGCAACATGCGCAAACTATAAAACCACTTAGTCAAAACTCAAGTACAATTTTTACATTTCCAAAAGTCAACCAAAGGATTTCAAAGTAGTTGAAACCAAACTTCTTTCAAAGAACAAACATCAGGGCAGCTAAGTGGCACAATGAACAGAGCACCAGCCCTGGAGTCAGGAAGACTCAAATCCAGCCTCTGGACACTTGACGTACTTATTAGCTGTGTGACCTTGGGCAAGTCACTTAATGCCAATTGTCTTGCCTTCACCCTTCCAAAAAAAACAAGAAACAAACATCTACACAAGGAGACTATTAAGTCCAAGCAAATTCAGGTATTTTGTGGTCTGAAAAACCTGAGCAGAAGTAAATCCTTTGTAGGAAGACTGGCATTGCTGTTTATTGGATTTTTATTGCAATGCTTGGGATTTTATTCTGGCCTTAATTTTTCCTCAGATAACAATGCAAGAAAAGTTTTGAAGAGCTTGGGAATTTCCAGAACACAGTTTGTTCAAGGCTTTCAAGTCACAACAAGCTCTACACGGGGTGAGCTTTCACAAAGTAAAAATCACATAAAACAAGTCTTGGAGCAGGCTGCTGTTCTTCAAAATAACTTCTACTTTACAGAAACCCATATTAGAGGTTTTTCTGCATGAGCAATCAACTTGGAAAAGACATTCTGTATCAAAGTCACTCAAGAAGAAATAGCCAATTTTTATATCTATTCAGGTCTTGTGGATCTCTCTGCCTTGCAGATGGACCCTACTGTTTAGCCTGACTGAAAGCTGGAGTTGAAGATGTTTTTGGAGACCCTGTGCTGTCCTATGAGTAGACACAAACTACATCAAGAAAAAAACATAAATAAAAGTATGCAGACACTGAGCCAGATAAAAAGAACTTTGTGTAATGTAACAAAACAGTACCCTGGTCCTTTTTTGGCCCTATTAGCATTGGTGGCAATATAAACTTTTTTAAGTTTCTAAAAAGCACACTAGAGGAGGTTATGACAGAAGAGAAAATGTACCAACAGTCAAAAATAATCACATTTTCCTTAGAACACAGGGTCTCTAAACTTATCTTCCGCTATGCCGCGCATCTCCAAACCCAACAGAAAAAGAGAGATGATATAGATTGACGTAGGTATAGGTATAAATACAGATGATATAGAAAATGTGGGTGTGTAGATATAGATAGATAAAGATATAAATGAATACTGTTATCCTTTCCATAACACGGGTATCCCATAATCTGGAAAACCTACATAAAATTTTTTGGCCCTCTATACCAGAGAAGTCTGAATTATTATGAAATTAGAAGATAAGATATATTATACATACATTTTGTTCAGTTCTGAGTTTCTAGACTTTTTCTGTGTCATCTGCTGGCTTTCATGTGTCATCTACAGCCTCTACAAAGTTCCCCCAAAATGCTCATTTAATTTCATATGCCAACCCATGATCTATTGAAACCAAGATGGGGAAAGTTGAGATGTGGAAGGGATAACTGTAGACATATAATACAATATCTTCACAAAATCTTTGCATAGACACTTTTTTAAGCTTTTGACTTAATTCTAATAACTTAGGTAATAGGTATGATAGAAACAACCTGTGGTCTTTCCTGTTAAGTAAAAATGAATTTTCTTCTCATAGATTACACTGATGTAGGTTTTGTTAGACAAAGAGTACAATTTACCTTCTCATCTTCTCTAAACATTTTTGGCTTGTTAGAGGAGCTAAAGAATGCATTAGGTACAATTACATAATGCTAATGTCATAAATTTTAAAATATTGTTTCCAATATGACAGATACCTTAGCAATATAGACAAAGTAAAAACATTGACACATATACATACATATGTGTAACCCATATGGGCCTATCTTTTATACTTAAGATACAAATGAGGATATAGGTCCATTGGGAGGTAGAAAACTAAACTATTAAACTACACAGTAGGTGTAGTCCTACTGCGCTGACTCATTCTGTCAAGAAAATGACCTTGGGTTCTTGAAGGTTATTTCTACAGAACGCAAGTTCTGTCATATCCTACCAAGCTGGGAAGCTTTTGAATCAGGGCCTTTGTCCAAAATATTGATTTTCTTTTTGAGAAATAGCATTGCTAAATTCAGAGAGGCTCATTCCTGGGTAAGGCAGAGGTTGATGGATTTTCCAGCCATAGCAACTCTTAGAAAATATCTACCAATACAGAGAAGGATTATGATCTCTGTCATTAAGAGTACCCACATTGAAGAAATCAATGAATCCTTGAAGTAGATAGAAAAATAGAATAGACTCCATTAGGATTGTTGTCTCTAACTTTGGTTAAGTAAAATAAATGAAGTAATTCTTCTAACTCAAAGACAAATCTTAAAGAAGCTAAAAATTTCACAAATTAGTTTTAATGGATTTCATGAAACTGCTTATACAAGTTATAGAAACTCCACACTGGTGTCATTAGCAGACTTATTTCAAAGTAGGTAGACATTTTCATTGTGAAAAGACATAAAACAAAGAACACTGAACTAGGAATCAGGAAAAGTGGGTTTCAATTTCACCTCTGTCATTAATAATCTTTTTGACCTTGGGCAGTTCATTTAACCTCTATTTCCTTATCTCTGAAAATAGATTAATAGCTACCATACCTAATTTACCTCACAGGGCTGTTGTGAGACCAGTCCTTTTTTAGGATAAAAAGCATGTATACATGCTTTTTGTTTTAATTAGTTGTTTCCAAATGTACCATTCCCAGACACCCCTTCATTCTTGCAACGGTCTTCTTACTTAACTTCAATGATACATCATTCTCATGATTTTCTCCTTATCTTTCTGGAAGCCTTCCTCCACCTACCTCTTCCTCCTTTATGCATTAATCTAGACATTTCCCAAGATTTTGTTCTTGGCTCTCTTTTCTTCCCTTTCTGTTAGTGATTTTATCCACTTTCCAGATTCCAAAATGAACTGATTATACTATAGTCACTTAGCTCCTAATAAAATTCAATTGGATACAGATCTTTTTGTGTTCTATTACACTCTATATTGACATGTAATGTGCTTATTCAACTGTTAAAAGATATCACCTTGCAGGAGAATATAGCTCTATTTCAAAGTATAAGTAAAAAAAAAAGGTTCAGTGAACAAAGTACAGTTATACAATAGTACAGAATCTTGCCACATATACAAATTAATATATTGATAATGAATCATATGCATATTGAATTTAAATTCTCATCATGACAATACTAAATACTAAGCTATGCATATAGCCTGACTTTTAAATGTTTACATTTGTAACAATCAAACAAAAAAGAAATTTTGTTTCATTGTGTGAAATTGATTTTTATAAAAAAAAAAGTTGTGGTTTCATTATGTTCTAAAAGCAAGAACATAAGACTGAAAAAATATGTATATCAATTAGATAAATATGGATTCATGGATATTTCCCATGATTATCCTCATTTATAAAATTAGGGGATTGGATTAGATGATTTCTAAGGGTCTTTGCAACTTTAAATGTGTGATCCAAAGACCTATTCCATAATTATAGGATGCTACACAGTTACACTCCTTTCCCAAGTGAGCAGTAATAAAAGGTTAATATTTAGATTACTTGTTTTGAAGCACTGGGTCCTACCACCTTTCCAAAAACCATAAAATTACTTTTAAACTTAAAAAAATCCATATTCTCTTCTAAAAATAACAAATTAAGCAATGTTGCTGACACATTCTTCCCTTTTTATTGGCCTCTGATCTTTTTGTTTTTTAATTTTTAGATGTAATTTAGATTTAATAAAAAAAACAAAAAAGTTGTTTTTGTTATTATTTTAAAAGATCAATTTAATTGATTTGGAATTGGGAAATGCTTATAAGTGGATTTAACTGTACATCATGCTGTTTACAACATTCAGGTATGGGCATTGGTGAAAAGGAGGTTCTTACGAGTTTATTTTTTTAAAGGCCTATCATGACACATAGCAAGAGAAAATAAATTTTAGGAATGGAGACACTGGTAACCTTACTTGCAATCAATTTATATGTATAGATGAGTGATGCTGTCCCTGACTCATCTCCATCAATACAGATCCCATTATTGTCATTAAAAAAAAAACCTTATAGAATATGTGGATTCAAAAACAGAAGAAAGGATACAGATGTGAGGACAGCTGACAATACACAAGACTGTCCTGTTTACAAGATTGCTCCTCTAACTACTAAACCCAAAATATCTTATCCCACCCTGACTGAATTTGCTAACTTTTTACATTATTATTCTACTTAAAATTCTAATAACTGGAGTCATTTGAGTTGGTACAGATGTTTAGTGTTTTAACTAAATGACTTGCACATAATAGGTCCTCCAGAAAGTTTATGAAACTATTTATCATTTGAATTTTGATGTCACTATGTTTAGGCAAATGGCATTCTTCCTAATGCCCACCTGAGACCAATATACTGACAAAACAGGAGTTGTGATGGCACAAAGGAGGGTCAAATATATAATTCCATAGTGGAAAAGGGCAAGCCTAGTTAGTGAAACAAGAGGGCATCTGAGGATGAGAAAAATTTAAAAAGGAAGGAGGGAGGGTGCCAAAGATAAAATTTTCCAATTTCAAAATTTTGCCTATGGTTGGCCCTTTACCCCACAAAAAAAGGAGGAAAAAACTCTCTTCCTCCTACTCCTTCATGTACATCAGATCTTCTGCCTCTTGCACCCTGATTTGTCTATTTATTTTTTACCAAAAGAAAAAAGCTAAAAAGTTTAAGGAAAAAGAAAATGCTCAGTAGTGGTTAGTGTTCTTTTTAATGGAAATACAAGTTGACACATATTTTACATTATTTTCAGAAAAGAAACGTCCAACTCTTACAATTTTGATATGTGCAAACATTTCTTTCTTGGGGAAATGTAAAGTCTAAAAATTTAAAAACAGAAAGATCAGAGGCCAATAAAAAGGGAAGAATATGTCAGCAACATTGCTTAATTTGTGACCAAGGGGCATTATTGAAACCAAGTTTCTTCCCTCATGTGAATGCAGTTTATAAAATTCAAGCTTTCTAAATACATAGTGGCCATGACATGATCTTCACCAGCTTCTGGATGGAGTACAAACTGAGGGGCAGCCTAGTACAATGGAATGAATGAACATTCATCCACTCTAGGGGTTAGGAAACATGTATTCACCTCTCACCTCTGCCTCTAACTATCAAAACTTGGGAAGGTCACAACCTATGTGGGACAATATCATTTTTTAAATGTGGAGTTAAAATTTGGCCAGAATTGGGGGTGAGCTGATGAAAGGGGGAGGAAAGAAAACCTGAATTCTGTCTTCAAAACTGATAACTAGATGCTACTCTTCCAGTCTTAAAGTCCTGTTTTATTTCTTTTTTTTTTTTTTTTTTTTTTGGTATTAGGGAATATGTCAGATCTCCAAAACAAACTGGAAGGAAAATAAAATGGTTTCACATATCACTGAAACTCAGGGCAGGCTACCATCAACATCAATAGGATTGCTAATGTAGAGGGTTGCATTATAAATCTGGAGAAGGCAATCCAGTTAGCGTCAAATTCAACCTATCTCTTGTTGTTCAGTCGGGTCTGACTCTTCATGATCCCATTTGGAGTTTTCTTAGAAAAAATACTGGAGTGGTTTGACATTTCCTTCTCCAGCTAATTTTACAGATTAAGTGATGGACCCAACGTCACACAGCTAGCAAGTGTCTGAGTCTGGTTTTGAACTCAGAAAGATGAGTATTCCTGACTCCAGGCCACCTAGCTGCCCTCAGCTTATCTCCACAATGGTAATATTATTCAACCTTAGGGGAAGAGATGATTTTGAGAACAAAAACCAGTTTTTCCAGTTCTGGCAGAGGTTACCATTTTTGAGCACACTATAACAGGTAAGCAGATTAATGAGAAGAGGTTGAAATAAAAATAAATCTACATATAAAGCAAATATCACCCCTATTAACACAGCCATTTAGCTCTATGTATGTTTTTTCAACTTCAAAATATCATGTCTTTTCCTCTAATATGGACCCTAGGAAACACTGAAAAATAGAATGGGTAAAATTATTTTGTCTTATGTATCCACTGAGGTAGTATTTGTAGAGCAATTAGCACAGCATCTGACACATAGTAGGTGCTTAATAAACGCTTGTTTATTCCTCTCCCCTCTCCACTTAAACCCCCTGCCATCTTTTCACCCTAAAAAGAATCTAACTTGCTTTCTGAGTTTGAAAAACATTATTCTAGGCAGCAGTTGGGGCAGAGTATGTTTTGATGGACTGGGAAGCAGTACTAGGAAGACCACATTTATTTCACATGTATTCATTATTTATTTTCTTAAATAGGACACAGGTTGCTTAAATGTAAAATATACCATACTTGCTGTTAGGCAACTAGAACAAAATTAAAAATTTTTTTTTAATTGTAAAATTCTCTGTCTCTGTGTCTCTCTCTCTTGCTCTCTGTCTGGCCATCCCCCTGTCTTTCTCTGTCTCTGTCTCTTTCTGTGTCTCTGTCTCTGTTTCTGTCTCTCTATCTCTATCCCTCCTTCCACATTTTTAGTAAAGGAAAAAACAGTGGAATTAGAGTCAAAAGTCTGAGTTTCTTTCCCTGATCTCCCACTCACTAGACATGTAATCTTAGACAAGTTAATTTTGAGTCTGTTTCTTCATCTGTAAAATGAGAACAAAAGGGGGTGGCTAGAGGGTGCAGTAAATAGAGCACTGGCCCTGGAGTCAGGAGGACCTGAATTCAAATCCAGCCTCAGATACTTAACACTTACTAGTCATGTGACCTTGGGCAAGTCACTTAACCCCAATTGCCCTGCCTTCCCCCCTTCAAAAAGCAGGAAAAAAAATGAAAACAAAAAGAGTATGGCCTCAACTTCATACTATGGTTTTTAAGGCTCAATTAAGATAACATATGTAAAGTGCTTTGCCAAATATAAAGAATTATATGAATATTATTATTATCTGAAACTAGAGATAACACTTTACTCTTTTCCTTACTAGATTGTTTGAGGATCAGTTGAAATGGTTTCAATTATGTGCTTTATAACCATAAAAAAAACTCTATAATATTATTAATTATTATTATTAATCTTGCTAAAACTGAGGTTTTGATCAGGCATTAATTTTAAAGGTTAAGATCAATTCATTTTCATTTAGCAAGTGGTCAGCAATTATTTTGGAGAAGCCTATTACTTGTAGCTGCTTTTTGAAACCCTGCCTGCCACCTGTGTCAGATGGGACTGGGTTACTTTTTTTTGTATTTGCCACATTCCAACTTGCCCTATTGGACTTTTATCCCTTTTTTGAAGCTAGTCAGATGTAACTAACACAGCCCTCCCATATGTCAAATGTAGGCTAGGGGAAAGTATTTTAAGAGATAGGCTCTGGTTTAGCCATGTAATTCCAATTGACTTTAATGGGAGCCACATAGCTAAATCCTCTCACAATGCTTTGAAAAGATTACCCAGAACCTTTCTGAATCCGTCCAAATCCATGGGGAAAGGGAGAAGAACAATAATTTGAGCGTGGGTGCCATATAACACTGCTAAGCAGTAAAAGTGCTAAGCTAGCACAGAGATACAGGGTATTAACCAAGTACTATCAGTTCAGTCAATCTGGTCAGTCGTCCAGAAGAAAATTAAAATTAGACTACACTCCTTTCAGTGATGTGGCATTGTGAAATGTAAACACTAAAGATGGGAATTTCAAATTTCACTGAAGTCGTATAGTAACAAAAGATCTAAAAAGAAAATATGGTGGTTTGGTTTGGTTTTTTAAAAAAAACTCATGGTGTCCTCACCATACATGAATCGAAGACACCATACCGGGGTCCTGAAGGACTGTGTCTTCAAAGTCCAGCCAGCCCTTTCACTTTACAAATGATATAAAAAGACTTGCCCAATATCTTAATTTAAGATAGGACCCAGATCACTTAAATTAAGGATGTGCCATATTCTTAGGCAACTAGGACAAAAGTAAGAGTATTTTTTAAATGAAGAGAAATTGATTCTAGAAAACAATCCTGGTTTAAGCCATTTTTAACAGGGGGCAGCATAGCACAATGGATAGACAACTGAACTTGGAATCCAGAGACTTACATTTGAATCTGACCTCTTGAATCCAACAAACTGTGTGTTCATTTGTGTGAACCTAAATTTCCTTGTCTGTAAAATAAGGCTAGGAAGAAAAACAGCAACTACTGAACAGGGTTGTTGTAAGGCTCAGATGAGATAATCTGTGTAAAGTGCTTTCCAACATTTAAAATACTACATAAATGCCAGCTGTTAGGAATTTTAACAAGCAATAATAACAAAAGCAAAATTAGAAATTTTCTCATCATATGCTGAGAAGACTAAGCATGGAAGACCGGAAGGATGCAAAGTTGGAGAATTTTAGACATGAGGATAATTATAAACTATGTGTTTATAAAATAAGATATCATATTTTTGAGCTTATAAAAGATATTCTAATTTAATTTTTGAGTTAGTGAAAAGTTGATAAGTAGATCACATGTGCATTTTAATAGTATAACTTATTGTTGCATTATCCATTATTCCACTGACCTGAAATCAGGAAGACCTACGTTCAAATTCTGTCCCAGACACTTACTAACTGTGAAATCCTGGGCAAATCATTTAACCTCTGTCTGCCTGGGTTTCTTCATCTGTAAATTGGGGATAACAATAGCACCTACCTCTCAGATAAGTTACTTATATTTTGTAAACCTTACAGTATTCTAAAAATACTAGCTATTATTAATCTCTAAGATTTTGTAACTAGCAGCAGGAGTCTAAGAATAACATAAATTGCTAATCATATAAAACCAATGACTCTATGAAATCACAAAATAGAACAAAATTCACTAATCTTGTGACAGAAATGTGTTTAACTTAGCCAAACCTAAAACTGAAACTTTCTTCAAATGAGTTCATGCCTTCAATTTAAGCAATAACCTGTAAAAGGATGAGCTCTAAAAACTGCAGCCTTACAGCCTTCTATTTATCTGATACACTAAACCTACTCCTGTGATTGTGACTTCCAGTCCCTTGATCCCTCCCTGCTATCCTAGTCAATTTCCTTAACTCTGGTTTCACTGGCTTCCCTACTCCACCTTGATCCTTCAACCAGATATTCACCAATCTTTCACAAGCCACTGCTATGGACTCCCTAATTCCTTTGATTTTCTAATGTTTCCAACCTTCAAATGATCATCCCTGGTAACTTATTTCTCTAACTCATTCTTAGAATGCTGAGTGTTGATGGATTAAGTCATAAAATCAAGCTGATTTTTCCTGTTTTGAATTTAAAATTCATAACCTCAACTAGGCCCTCAGAACTGCTTGACAATCCTTCCATCCATCTTTTATAGGTGTCCCCATAGCAACTGTTATAAATGTTTTACTCTCTTCAAGCCACCAAAAGCCTTCCATCTTTACCCCACACATAAGTTTCCAGAAAATAACTTAGTTTCCTACTTTACTAAGCATATAGTAGCCATCTTAAGTGAATTTTCTCCACCCCTTTTTTCCAGTTCCATAAAACTGCACATTGTCACTTAGTATTTGTTCTTCCCTTTCGGGCATGAAGAAAAAATATTTCTCCTGAGGCTAGTCAGTCCACTTGAACCCTTGATTTCATTCCTTCTCATATCCTCTATGATCTTGCTTAAAGCAGTTTTTCCCTCCCTATGGTGCATTTTCTATTTCTTCCACCCATTGGCCCCCTCTGATTTGGCTACAAACATGCTCATATTTCCCTAGTTTTAAAACAAACAAAAAGACCCCCAAAATAACTTTTCTCTTAGTCTTTCCATTATATTCACCTCCTCCTATATCTTTTTCATTGTTATCATGGTCAAACATCTTGGCAAAGATACTGGAGTGGTCCAACTCATTTTACAAATAAGGACACTGAAATAAACAAGGTTAAGGGACTTGTCCAGAGTCACACAGGTGATAAGTGTCTAAGGTCATATTTGAACACAGGTCTTCCTGATTATGGGCCCAACACTGTCCACTGTGCCACCAATCATACTATTATTCTGCTCAAAAATCTCTTTATTGCCTACCAACTAAAAATTGAGCTCTTTTGATTAACATTCAAGGCCTTCCATAATACTGACTACTGCAACTTTCCAGTCTTATCTCCCTTTCCTGTACTCTAGGCAAATTGGATTGCCTCCATCCCCAAACATGACCTGGCTTTCCCATGTCCATTCTTTTGCATGCTGTTTCTTATGCATAGACTGTCCTCCCTATTCCTGTTAATCTGTTGGATTCATATTTATCTTATAAATCCCAACTAAAATGCTAATTCCTCCAGGAAGCCTTCCTTGATTGCTCTTTGATGGTAACAACCTTTCTCCTTGGTCATCATTTTGTTTTTAGGCTCTGTAATTCTCATAGCATGTAATAGTGTGTATTATAGCTGTCTGTGTTTCTGCTATATCCCCCTACTAGATTGTAAATTCCATAATGGTGGGGATCACTCCTTAATTAAAGAAAGACAACAGAGTAGAGTGGAAAGAATACTAGATTTGGAATCAAAGGACCTGAGTTCAAATCCTAGCTTTGCAACTTACTACCTTTATGATTCTGGGCAAATTACTCAATGTTACTAGGACTCAGTTTCTTTCTCTGTAAAAACAGAGATATGGACAAGATGACCTCTAAGGTTACTTCTAGCTCTGAATCTCTGGTTCTCTCATCTCATCTTCCTCAGAACTTATCATAGTACTCAGCACACAGTAAGCGCTTACTAAATGTTTGTTTTATTGAATTCATTTTCAAATCATGATACCTAAACAGTTCTCATTTCTTCTTTCCTGAGCCTTGTTCCAAGTCTAACTCTTTGATGAGGGCTATGAAGTGAATTATTCTCTAAACTATGGAAGCATGCAGGCTTATGTCTAATTGGATTCATTTCTGTATCAGAACTGTTGAAGCCAGTGCCATTTTAGATGATAATTTGTTTCTCCATCTGACCAATACATTTATTGTAGATGTAAGGAATGGATTAGATTTCACATTGTTAATAAAAAGTAATTGATTCATCATAAAAGAACCAATTTAAAATCCTTCAGGAAATGATTTCCCAAGGACTTAGGCACCAAAATTGTGTAAAGACAAGAACTATTTAGATAGTCCAGGGGTATCCTCTACATAAGTGAATTCTTTGCCCACACATGATTCAAAATCAAGGAGCTTTTAGAGTGGTCAGGATGACAAGCTTACTAATGAGTGTTCTAGAACAACCAAGCCCAGGAACACTGAAAAGAAGAATGATCTCATGTAATATTTCTGGACAGAATGAACACTTCTACAGGCTTTTTAACCTTCAAGTATTGTTGTTTTTCTGGTAAGTAACTTCATATTCACACTACTTAGCACTATCTGAGTTATTTTCACCACTTAATTGTACTATTGAAAACTCAGTTTCATCCTCTCTATCATAAATACAGACATTTCCACTGGGAAAAAGTCAAGAATTATTCAAGTAATTCCTTTCAAGAAAATTTGTCAGAGAAGAGTTCAAGAGAATTGCAAGAAGCTGTTCATGAATTATCAAAAAGAAAAACAAACCTGAATCCCTAGTTTTTTTTTCAAAGTTTGCTCAGCCTTCCTATGAGAAGTTCATATTGATAGCTGTAGTTACTAGTATCTTCTCTCCATGAAACAGTTTTAATTAACTTTGTATAAGCACTTATACATGCACGTAAATAAGCCTATATTTTCAGATATATTCACACATATATGCATATATGTATATATGCATATATATATACAAACACATATGTATATTACTGTGTTCACTTATCTATGTGGAACTGTGATTTTCCCACCTCAAAAATAATGTAAACTCCATGAGAGAAAGGACTATTTTTTGTTGTTATACCTTAGTAGTTGAATAGGTGCTTAATAAATATTGAATGAATGAGTTGAATGAATGAATAAATGATTGAATGAATGAAATGGAGCATAACTATTCTCATATTTATCAGGGGAACTTTACTGACCAAATGTGACCTAGTTTTTCCCCAAAATTCCAAATTAACATGAATCTGAGATTATACCATTCTATCTACCAATATCATCATTAATATAATCATTTGGAAAAAAGTTTAGTGAGTACTTATTGTGGCAGCTAGATGGCTCAAAGAATAGAGTATTGAGCCTAGAGTTAGGAAGACCAGAGTTCAAAACTGGCCTCAGACACTTACTAGCAATGTGACTCTGGGCAAGTCACTTAACCTCTGTCTTAATCCACTGGAAAAGAAAATGGCAAACCACTCCAGCATCTTTGCCAAGAAAACACCATAGACAGCATGGTCCATGGATCACGAAGTGTCAGATACAACTAAACAAAAACCGCCTTATCATGTGCAAATTGTGCTGGTGGCATATGAAAAGATATCTAAAACATATACACTCCTCTCACGGAGTTTACAATATAATAAGAGAGATGATACATGTAAACAAGTAATTACATAACAAAAATAACTATAAAACTTTCCAAATATGGTTTATTTGTCACACGAGATGGACAAAGAATTACAAGATTTCAAAGGAGGGAGAGATTACCTGTAGCTGGAGAGATCAAGAAGGCATCAGGCATAGGTGGCATTGATCTGGGCCTTGAAGATGTAGAGAGGAGTAATGTTATCCCAATGGAAGGAACTGCATAAGCAAAGGCAGGACAGTTCAAGGTATGTTCAGAAAACATTGAATAGTTCAGGTTGGCTGGAATGTTGAGTATGTGTTATGGAATAATGAGAGATAAGGTTGGAAAGGTATATTGAAGTTAGATTGTAGAGGGCTTTGGCTTCATTGATAAGGAATTCAGATTTTAAGAAGCTTAATCTGGTAGCCATATGAAGGATAGAGTGGATTAGGGGAGAGGAACTAGGAAAAATACAGCAGTTTAGAAAGTGACTACTGTAGTCCTGATCTGAAACCATAATACCCCAAACTGGGAATGGAAAAGAAGAGACAGATGCATGAATGTATAGCACTTGAGATGACTGACATTTCAAAGCTGAATGGCTGGGTGAATGGTGGCATCACCAACAGAAATGAGGGAATATGAAAGATCTCATCTGGGGCTTTGGGGAAGATGAGTTTGGTTTTAGACATGGTGAGCATGAGGTAGATATGTGCTATACAAATGGTAATTTGTAGCCAACAGAAATGCAGGACTCAGGATCAAAAGAAGGGTGAGAACTGGAGGCACAAATTTAGGATTTGTCTACTTATCATCACTACTACTTCTAATTTTATAAATGATCTCTTCCTTTATTTCAACATTCCCAAGATAAGTACTTCGCCTAATGAATTTATTTTGTCTAACTGACTTCTATGCCTTTCACCAGGCTGAAACCTCCCCCATACTATTACTTATTATGTGACATCTACAATCCACTCACCTACAGCCTTTAACCTAGTTATAACTACTCCTTTCACCATGATGAGGCTTCCAAACTACTGTCCCTTTCCATCAAATTTCTTTTACATTTCCAGAAACTCCATCAGGATACTGTCCTTCAAATTACCTTTGGATTACATGATAAACATTTTTACAATATACAAGTCACATTCATCATTTACTTTTCTCTTTAAAGACATCTCATCATGGACATGTCAACATAAGCTAAGTACTCTCAGATAAATGTTTTTACATTCCATTTACTATCATCAAAACCAAAGAAAGTCTATATTCTCACCCTTGAAAATTGTTGATCATCTCTGATTTTTATCTTGTTCTGCTTTCCTACTTCATCACACAATAACAAATCATTTCACCCTATTTTTGAGATCTACCCATAATTCTCCATCTTTACTGCCAAGACTTCAGTTCAATACTTTTTTCATCTCTAGCCTCTTTATAAGCTCTCCATTGGAAAACCATTTTCTCACTAATCTTTTTTTTTTTCTATTCTCTGTTAACTATTTCTTTGTCAGATAGGGCTTTTTGTGGTATATGTATGGATATGTATACATGTGTGTGTCATTTTCTCTTTAACATCAGATAATTGTGTAAGCATTATTCCTCCCATTAACACTGTTGTAGATTTATTTTTATCATTCTTCCAGATAAGGGGACCCAGTGATTGAATTCTGTGACTGTGATTCAGTTAGAGCTAGACACCTACTTCCTTGACTCTTTTCACCCCACTACTCACTTGCTAACCACCTTTAAATATTACATTATTTTGCAGCAGTTTGACTTTTTACTGCTCCTCCCCCTCACTTTCAAAGAAAGCACAACTATATTCATGAAATTACCTGCATAGTCCAAATCCCAATCCCACCCCCACAGAAGATGATGTCCTGGGGTGGAAGTGTGGAAGGGAAATAGTGAGTTCTGAAATCTGAAAATCTGAGTCTCAGACATATTTTCTATGCTTATTAGTATCCAACTTTTAAGAAGTCATTTTATTTCTCTTAGTATCAGACTCTTCAGTTGTAAAATGAAGGAAAGTTGGCCAGGATGATCTCTTAAAATGTCTTCCAGTTCTAACATTCTAGGACACATTAAGTGCCTCCCAACTGAAAATTCTTACCAACTTCAAAATTTTAACTTCTATAGCAATAAAACAGTAATAAGCATCTGCACACTATTGGAATTGAAAAAGACTATTAATTGTTAGCTTAATATTATTTATTTAATAATCTTTTCCCATAGGCATCATCAAACCTTCTCAACCCTAGGTATAAGTAGTAGACATTTCTTTTACCATTGAATCATATCAATAAGAATGAAAAAAAATCCCCAAGTAGTACATATTCTAAGAGATCTATTTGAAGTATGTTGTGTAGAAACCAATGTTATATTAGAGGGACTTGTGCACTTGGTTTTATTGTGAGTCTAAAAAAATATATAAGATTCAAACTGGAGAGGGGGGAGTATGGTCACATTTCAAGCCTGAACTTTTCTGAGTTTCATTTCTGTGTACTATGAAATATACAATCCCCAATCCTTCTTCCTTCCTTACTTTCACCCCCAATGAAATTTCAAATTTGGGTATTAAGAGGCCTGATTGGAATTCTTATAATGCCTATCAATGAAAATTTAATAATCACTACAGCACCATCACCACCCCCAGTCATTAACTCTTCTCCCAGACTGCTTGCTTTTGATCAAAGAGAATTTAGATTTAAAGTAAAATTTGATTTGGAGTTAGAGCTGTTTCCACTTGTATTCTTTATGTAGATTCCCTCCTCCTCTGGCTGCAATAAGGTTTGGTTCATTCCTAATCCAATGCACTTCAAAGTGTATTACATGTGAGTTGTCAACCAGCCCTTCTCAATGTTAATCCATTACTCAAACACCTGGTTTCATAAAAAGAAAGCGACAAATAGAAAGCCTGGAAGCATAGAAAGATCACATCTTGAAGACTATTGAGCTGTGCCATTTTACACAGAAACCATCGATGTTCATTACAAATCACAGCTTCGCACCCTCCAACCTAATCTAGTAAATCCTCCAGGTTCATTTTTTAGCTGCTTGGAATGTCCACTCCAAAATCACCTCATCACCACTAGACGGTGCAGAGCGGTCACCAGCCCGAAAGTAGACTGGCAAGCTTACAAAAAGCTTTTCCAGCTCTCCAAAATTAAAAGATGAGGTTGGTAATGCTGTCCTCTGAGCTAGGGGAATTTCAGAAGGGTCTACTGGTTGCTGATTGCTGCTGCTGCTGCTGCTGCGGTGGCTGCTGGCTGCGACTGCAGCTACTGAGGGCTTTGGCTCAAACGACCAATCAGTCCTCTCTCCCCACCTCCTCCCCAGCCCATAGATTTGCAGATCCACTCCCTAACTTTAAACAAAAGTCAGATCTTTCCTTATTGATCGGCACATGGAGAATTTCTAGCCTGGACTTAGGTATGATTTGGGGAAAAGCAACTAGACCAGGCTCATTCACCCTTGAGGGTTTCGTTTTTAACTACTGCTTCCCTCTATCTACTCATTCCTGATAGAACTGCTGAAGGTTAAGTGCACAGGCGAGGGAATAGGTATGGCTCAGCAGCATATTCCTTCCATCAAGGAATCCATTAACTTAGGCAACATGACTACCCCAGTCCCTTAGCTGCAGGGCAACCACAGGGCTCCTCTTCTGGAGAAAGCAAGCCCCAAAGCAGGGAAAGATCTTAATTCTGGGAAAGGAACAGCGCCCCCGTCCCCGGCCCCCTTTGGGCTTCTCAAATGTATATTGCCGTTCGATTGGGGGGGGGGGGGGAGGGGGAAGGAGACGTATTTCACTAACCTACATCACTGGCCATTTCAACACTAACTATAGGGGAGTTAAACCTTACCTTAAAGAATAAGATCGTCCTATCTTAACAAAACAAAACAAAACCATTCTCCTTCCCCATTCCCCTTCCCCGCCCCCTGTCAATTTATTTTTAGCCCGGAAAATGCTTTTGCTTAAGGAAAATAGAAGAGAAAAAAGAGAGAGAAGAGAAGGCTCAGGGTTGGAGCTTCTAGGAATGACAAGATGATGGCCCCACGCTGCGATGACTGGCAGAGTCCTGGAGATCCCAGCAGAGGGAACGAATGGGCTCCCTGCACCTTCATTTTCCCAAGAACACACACACACACACACACACACACACACACACACACACACACTCGCGCGCGCACACACACACGCACACGTACACACGGGAGCGCAACTCTCCCACATACCCCGAGCTTGGGTGCCCAGGGTGGATGACTGGTACTACCTTTAAGCAAAGACTGAATGGTTGAGGAGGGGGAAAAGCTCAGATATAGGACTAAAATCCCGCCTCTTCCTATACCTCATACCAAGCTTAAAAAAAATCTAAAATGTAGCAAGGTTTTCCCCCCTCCTCACCCCCCCTTCCCCCGCACCCCCCCCCCCCGCGCCATACTTTCACCCCAATCTTGCTGAGCTCCCAGTCCAACAAGGTCCGGAATCTGAGATTCTGTTCCATTGACATCGAAATTTAGGCTACCACGGGCGCTCGCCTACATTCCCAACGCACCCCCTCCTGCGGCGCAGCTCCAGGCGGCAGAGAAGTATGGTACCTTTCCTCTAACATACAAACTACATGATGGCTGTATGATAGCCGACTCCCCAGAGCCGGGCTGAACTCTCTGGGGAGGCGCTGAACCTGCAGGAAGGGAAGGCATAAGGCAGAGAAGAGCGAGCTTGCAAGCTGAGCCACTTTAAGTGTTTGCAAATCAACATAAGTCATAATTTAAATTAAAAACAAAACACAGAAGCAACCGGAAGGGAGGGTGGGAAATACCGGGAGCAGAAGAAGTTGCCTAGCCGAAATACAGCACCTTCAAAGGCTCCTCCTTTAGGAAGATTAAACATTTCTACACTTTCGCTGCTCACAGGAGCACATCTTCTTGGCCATGGAGGAGCCAGCCATGCTGAGGCTACATGCTGCGGCTGTCTTTAAAGGCATGCAAAGCGAGAAGGAGCCCGTCCACCTTAAAAAAAAAAAAAATCCCCCAGCCGCCTTAAACAGCACCTCTATTTCTGTCCCTTGCCTCCACATGGATGACCGGGAGTCCCGAGCATTCTGCTCCCAGGAGCTGGCGAAGTGGCAGCCAGACTCGGCGCCTATAGCCCTGGTCCATCACCCTTTCCCCCATTGACCTCAAGCCAAGGACAGGCGTGGTAGCGGGGGTCCTCTGGCTCAGCTCTTGTCCCAGCCTAGCAAGCCCTGGGCTAGAACTAGCATGGGGGACAGAAATGCCTCACCTGAGTTCAGAAGGCTCCTTTCTCCGTCGCCTCCTGGAGTCTGCTTCCTCCCACTAAATTCAACCTTCCTCAATGGAAAAAGTAGCTCAGGGTAGAGACGTGGGTCTGCTCACAGGTCCTTAGGAAGCAGATCTCTTTCTCTTTTTGTACTTTCCCGGTCTCGATCTCCAAGTATTCTGCTAGGATGGACTTGCGGCAGGCTCCGGGAGAGAGCCGAGGAGACTAGCAGCTTCCGCAGCGGCGGCGGCGGCGGCGGCGGCGGCACCTCTTAGCGCCCACCTGCAGCGCGCACAGTCCTGGGAGAGTCTGACAGCCCGCGCGACTCAGCCTCGGCTCCGCAGGCTCCGCCCCCGTCTCACCCACAGGGCCTCCCAGTTGGCTGTGCCCCTCATTCCGGGCGTTCCCTCGTTTGGGGGCCTCCCCTTCCCTCTCTTCTGCTTCTCCCTACCTCTGTGCAGGGTACAGCAGAGTGCTGTTCTTTCTCACTGCCTCGCCAGGGTTTAAATCAGGCGGGATCTCAGAGCTGGCACATTTGAGAGGAAAGACACAATCCAGCTCCCGCTGCATTTTTTTTTTTTTTTTGCGGAGGTGAAGGTAGTATGGGGGGTGGGGGCAAAAGGGGCGGAGGAGGGAAATGCACAGAAAAGATACCCTAAGAATTTTTAGCTAAGTGCCTGCAACCCCTTAAAAGAGTGTCACGGTAGCCAAGATTTGGGTGAACTGCTATGCACGCAATTTTTAATGTCCATTTTAAAAGTAGGCAGGAGAAAGAGGACAGTGAGAGTAAAGAGAAGGGAGGAGGGAAGCAACAGCAGCTTCCCCCAATTTACAAGTCATACCTTTGTTGGGTTAAAATACAGTTTTAAGATGGGGTGCGGCAGCGGGGGGTGCGGGGGAAGAAGCTCTAAGTGCGATTTGTGGAAACCGCATTGCATGGGAAGTGAAGAGAACTGGACTTGAATCCTGCTGGGTTTCTTATTCAGCTGTGACCTTGGGCTAATCATTTAACCTTTCTCGGCCTAAGTTTCCTTAGGTCATTTTCGTTAAAGCTGAAAGGAACCTTAAGGATTCCGTTGTTCACTCAATTTACAGACCAGGAAACTGAGGCCTTTTCCCGATGCAACTCTTAATTCTTTTAAGAGCCGCATGAACTGAAACTTCGCAACAAGGAAAGGAAGGCGAATTTCACCATTCACTCCCGCATTCAAGGTCATGAAGATAGTAAATGGAAGAACTAGAATTCAGGGATGAGAAGACTTTCTGAGGCCAAACTTTCCGCTATCCCCACGCTGCCAACTCACTTCCTGTGTACGAGGAGGAAGCCACCCAAAAGCATTGCCAAGGGCCCTTCCAACTCTCAATGCTATGATCCCTTTATCTTTTCCTAGGGCAGCATTATTGCTTTGGGGAAGCATCAGGTATCAGCACTCAGTGAAAAGGCGCTTAGCATTGCACTTCCAATTGCTACTTTTAGACTGGGAGTAGAACGAGGAGTTGACCCTCATTTATAGCTAGCTTCAGAGCTAAAGACCTGTAATAAGGGGAAAAGAAGTACTCTAGGCTAGCTAGAGGGTTTTAAATAGCACCCATAGCACCTACTTGCACATTTAACATACACACGTTTGTCTTAGTACAAATCCTTGTATCAAATCTTTGTACCAAAAACCCAGTACAAGGAAGCATGGGGTTCCTGCCAAGACTGGAAAGCAAGCCAGTTTAATTGAGAGAAGATGCTTGCAAAATGAAAGGGCCATCATCAGGGAAGATGGGCACAGAGCAGCTCTCTGGGGTCTCAGATGGAATAGGACATTATCTTCGTAAATCAATAAAGTGTGGGAAGGTTTTGGTTTCTTTGTTTTTTATAGGCCTTTTATCTAGGTCTAGTAGAGCCATGAATTGAGGGAAGGGAGCAAGGAACCTGTCCCTGGAGACTGGTGCTGATTCATGTTGCTGGGGGAAGGGAAGACTCCTGAGAAATAGAGAGGCTACCTGATATTAAAGCTCCCTACTGGAGGGAAAAGGGACTTTCCACAATTAATATTGGTCTTATTCTAGCAAAATGATTCAGCTTCCTTGTCAGGAGATTTTGAGTATCCCAGTGGCTTTTACAGAGTGGGGAGGCTACCGGGATCATTACAATATACATATATATGCATCAATGTATGTATGTATTTATACCTATATATGATCCTTAGCAGCTTAAGCAAACCAAGAGACATTTCCTAGTGACTTCCCAAACACCCCCACTAAACCACCCCAATTAAAATATTTGGGAAGAAAGTTTATGGATTTCCTATTCCACTGATTTAAAACATCCAATATCCTTTTTCCCACAGTAATTCTGATGAGCTCTCTTGTTGATGGTCTCTGCTAAACTGAAGGGAGAAAAAAGGAAATGCTTTGGGAAGTCACCTGAATTCCCAGAAACTTCCCAGTTTCAGGTGCTCTGAAGTGAAATAAGAACCATTTCCAGGCATCTCTTAGTTTATTAACATGATAAAAATCAACTGTGCAACGAAGCATGTTTTATAGGCCATTATGGAAGTGCCCACAATTTGAGCCTGCAGGTATAGCATATGTAAGTGAGCTAGAAACATCATTAACATCACTAAGAATGACTAGGCAGTATGTTAAGCAAGCTCAAGCCAGACTCCATGTCCCAGCATCCTCCTAGCTTCTATATAGAGAAGGCAGGAAACAGGCAGTTTCTAACAGCCTGGCACAGAAGTGAGGAAGGCTGTAGGCTTAAAAGGGAACCAGTTGTATGCACTTCAGATACAAATCAGGTGCAGTTGGCATATGGCATACCATTGTAGCTGTTAAGTAGCTTGGAATAGTGCTTTATAGTCACAGTTCTTAGCATTTTTAGACAATTGGGAAGAGCAGGTGGCCTCCTTTGACAAAGGGCACTTCTTCACTAGGTGTTTCCTATGCCTGTGAAATCACAGGTCTGGTCCCCCTCCCCTCCCCTCCCCTCCCCTGCCCTGCCCTGCCCCCACTGCTTCAGTTTGCATTGATTTTTTTTAATTCCTTTTGTAAGATAGTAGCCACTCTTTTTCTGTGGCTAATACCTTCCTTCTCCTTCCTGCCTGTGGATCCTTCCTCATCTTTCTTCTTGAAATATTAAAGCAGGGGCAGCTAGGTGGTGAAGTGAAAAGAGCACCTGCCCTGGAGCCAGGAGGACCTGAGTTCAAATCCGTCCTCAGACACTTAACACTTACTAGCCATGTGACCTTGGTCAAGTTACTTAACCCCAATTGCCCTGCCCTCCCCCCTCCAAAAAAGCAAAAAAAGAAAGAAAGAATAAGAAAAGAAACATTAAAGCAAATTAGTCTCCTTTAAGTATTTTACATTCCAGTCAAACTGACCTACTCCATGTTCCCTGTACACCTCCACCCCCTGACTTTGTATAAACTGTGCCCCATGCCTGAAATGTTCTCTTTCCTCATCCCTGCTTCAGGCATCCCTAGGTACCTCCTTTAATCTCAGCTCAAGTGCTAACTCCTATAGGATTTCATTCCAACATCCACCACCACGCCAACCCCAATTACTGGTCTCCCAGTGGAAATTATTTTGTATTAATCAATGGGCCTTGAGGGTCCTGCATAATAAGCACCATTGTACCAAGTACTAGAGATTTTAAAGCAAAATGGAAACAGTCCTTCCTCTTGAGGAGCTTACATTCTAGCTGGATAGATTGGCTGATTGTTGTCCTTTCCTGAAGATCAAAATGACATCACTATGTTAGAGTCAAGTTCCAGTGAGTTCCCCTGTGGCTGATCAGACCAATACAAGCTCAGAAGGCTCTACCACAGCTGGGTAAAAATAGTTCATCTGAACATTTGGGTGGAAGTGCCTCTAAATATGCACATCTCACATTTCTTTTGAGGTGCTACAATCCTGCTTTGCTCATAGAGCACAGAGCCATCTTTGATGTGGGCACATCATGCTGGGCGGTCCTTTGCCAGCATCTTCCATGTCACACAATAAATACCAAAGTTCTTCAGAGAGATAACATATACATACAGAGATAACACATACATAGATAGGTATATTCAAGATTTAAAGGAAACCATAGAGAGGCAGGCACTTGGGGCAGCTAGGTGGTGCAGTGAATAGAGCACCAGCCCTGGAGTCAGGAGGACCTGAGTTCAAATCCAACCTCAGACACTTAACAAAAACTAGCCTGTGACCTTGGGCAAGTCCCTTAACCTCAATTGCCCTCCAAAAAGCAAAAGAATCGAAATAAATAAAGAGAAGAAGGCACTTAGGGACAACTAGGTGGTGCAGTGGATAGTGTTAGATTTGGAGTGAGTAAGACCAGCATACAAATCTCATGGCAGACAATTACTAGCCATGTGGCCCTGAGCAAGTCATTGAACCTCCAACTCTGAGTTTCCTCATCTGTAAAATGGTAGTAATAAGGTTGTTGTGAGGATTAAATGAAATAATGTTCCTAAAGCACTTTGCAAACCCGAGGGCAAATTACCACAGTGCCATTGTGTGGAGTAGAAATTGGAGTGGGGAGAGGCAAGGCAGAGAGATTTTGTAGAAGGCTGTTACAAGCTTTTGTTACCCCTCTCTTGTTGAGAGGCAATGAAGACCTGAACTGGCATCAGAAGTACTTGCTCACTATTTCGTATTTAATTTTCTGTGTACATATTGTTTTCTCAAATAGAACGTAGGTTCATGACGTCAGTAACAATCTCATTTGTGTCTCTGTATCCCCAGGGCCTAGCATGGAGCCTGGAACATAACATGTATTCAATAAATGCTTGTTGAGTGAATGAAACAAGGAAAGAAGAGTTATGCAACATAACAATCCAATTCAAGAGGATTAAGGAGAAAATGCTTGTGTCCCATTGGCCAAATGCTCATTTATTCGGTTAAGTGTGCTTTAACCCTGAAAGGGTGAAATACTGAACAGGACTGAGGGGCACAGCAGCCAGAGATCACTGTTAGGTAACTACACATAATCGGAGGGGAAGTAGGCAGAGATAAATCTATGATTTATAGTGAATAATAGCACTAATAGGGAACCTACATGTATTAAGAGAAGAGTTGTTGGTATGTTCACTGACAACTGGGGGTGGGTGGGGGAGCAAACAAAGAGAGAAAAGGCAACCAGCATTTATTTAGTGTTTGTTAGCGCCCAGTCCTGTGCTTTACTACAATGAGCAGAGTAATAGGAAGTTCTATGGGGAAGGAGGAGAGTGTTAAAAAAGAAAATCCATTAGGAGTCCAACTGGGAGTTAAAGACAGCCAATATAATTTAATGAATGGTGTCTGTGTTCAACATACTGTGCAATACTAAAAACAATATATTAAAGAGGTAGCAGGGGCAGTTAGGTGGCACAGTGGATAGAGTGGATAGGGCTTGGAATCAAGAAGACAGCTTCTTGAATGCAAATCTAGCCTCACTTACTACCTGGATAAGTCACTTAAAACCTGTTTGCTTCAGTTCCCTCATCTGTAAAATGAGCTGGAAAAGGAAACAGCAAACCACTCTGATATCTTTGCCAGGAAAACTTCAAAATAAAGTCATGGAGAGTTGGATGTGACTGAGCAAAAAAAAAAAAAAAAGAGGTCGAAGGCTTATCATTATGGTGGTTATATTCTAATAGAGGAACAGAGCACCAGTGTGAAAACATGTAGAGGATATAAATGACAGAAACCCTTCTGTATTTATAAGACTAACTGCACTGGTATCTACATGATCAGTAAGGTTTTATTAAGATGACTGCAAGTAGTAGATCTAAGAGGGGTCAGGCTGCAAGACTGACAAGGAGACAAGAACCCTACCTTTGCCAAAATAGGCAGAGTTTAGGAAAACAGTAGAACCCTAAAGGAGAAAATTAGAAGGAAAAAAAGAACTTTTGTGTTGGGTAGGTTTGTAGCACTGCAGCTAAGCTGGAAATGAGAGCTTTCTGTAGGCTTCAGACTGACAATTTATTATGCTAAATGACTGAATCACATGTCACCATGTTGACGAGGTCACTGACAACACAGCTATAAAGGCATTAAAATCAGCAACTATAAAAAGATTCTAAACATGTTCTTTTGAATAAGGTATTCTGCCAAGAAGGTCTAAGAGACATTTCCTGCCATGGAAATGGGAACCCCTGGAGGCAAGAAGAACTAAACTCTCTTAGGATTTTGACTTTGCTACATTTTTAGGTGGCCACTCAAGTGACAGAGGAGATCAATTTCTGTCTTCTATTTCTGAAGCCCTACTTATGATAGAAATTAGTCTTTTTGTAGCACCTTAAATATTTGCTAAATTACAATGCAGATACTACATACATACATGTCCTAAGGATAAATTGTATGCATACATATACTCATGTGTGTATACATGTATATACACAACACATATATGTATACATATATAAAACCCTTTCAAGAGATATCACTTGAGAAGAGGGGCCGTGTGTGTGTGTTTGTGTGTGTGTGTGTGTGTGTGTGTGTGTGTAAAACAGTGTCTTTGAAGTAGGCTTAGTTAGCCTGACATGGAGGCAACCTGATGAGGGGTTGCTTAAACACACCTAGACTGCCTAAATTCAAAGCATTCTACCACTATAGCCTCCATTGGCTGCATAACCAGTTGCTTGCTTTCTGCTGGGCTTTCTGGCTTCTACTCTTTCCTTTGAGGTTCTATTGCACCCAGATAGTGAAGATGATAATTCACCCAGACTGTGGGTGTCATGAACTGAACCAGTGACATGGGACTGACCCCTTTCCCTCCTTCCTTCTTTAATCTTAGCTAAGAAGTGGGCCTGGGATGTTTGTGTTTGTTTTGGGTCTATGTTATTTATCTTTCTCAGTTTCAGGTGCAAAGTGGTGATCTTGGGGCCTGGACTGCAGGTAGGATGGGCACAGCCAACCC
Source organism: Petaurus breviceps papuanus (assembly GCF_028583685.1). NCBI lineage: Eukaryota > Metazoa > Chordata > Mammalia > Diprotodontia > Petauridae > Petaurus > Petaurus breviceps. The sequence continues at coordinate 28,161,987 of NW_027186304.1, read as the reverse complement.
AGCAGGGAAATCCAAAGAAGCCAGGGTGACTGGGACATGGGGAAAGGTTGAACCTAATTCCCTCCCCCTCCCCAGAGACTGAGGTGATTCAAGAAGGGAGGAGATTATACCTCCTATATGTTGGTGGAGAAAATTTGTATATTCATGATTATACTTTTTGAATACCTATTTCTTTTGTAAAAGCTAATCCAATTGGTAGTTGCTAAATGGAACAGATCTAGGGGATTTCCCTTATGCTTCAGGAAGCAGTGTCAGTGGAAGCAGGAACCTTTTCGGGGGTAAGGCAAAAATGTAACATACTTAGCTTTCCAGGTGGTAGGGGCCAGAGTGGTCAGTGTCACACACACTCTCGAGCGCACCCACAGACACGCACACGCGCATACATATGCACACACACACTCATGCATGCACTTACCTTAGCTGATATAAAAAAAGGAACAGAAGAAGTTCCTTCCTTTTTTTTTTTGAGGGGGGAAGGCAAGGCAATTGGGGTAAGCGACTTGCCCATCACACAGCTAGTTAAGTGTCAAGTGTCTGAGGTAGAATTTGAACTCAGGTCCTCCTGTTCTTCACTGCCGCCACCCAGCTGCCCCTCCTTCCTTTCTGATTGGTTCAGTTCATGATGTCCACATTATGAGTGAACTATGATCTTTTATAGGCATACCTTGGAGATATTGTAGGTTTGGTTCCAAACCTCTGCAATAAAACAAATATCACAATAAAATGAGTCACAGGAATTTTTTGGTTTTCCTGTGTATATAAGACTTATATTTACACTAAGTGTGCAATAGTATTATATCTGTAGAAAACAATATACATACCTTAATTAAAAATACTCTTTTAGCTAAAAAAATGCTGACAACCATCTAAGCCTTCAGCAAATCACAATCTTTTTGCTGGTGGAGGCTCTTTCCTCCATGTTGATGCTGACTGATTAGGGTGGTAGTTGCTGATCATTGGGGAGGCTGTACTTTCTAAGTTGAACTCATTCTTTCCAGAATGCTTGTGTGTGCAAAAAGAGAGTATGCTTATGTTAGGGAAGAGTGGAAAGGGAGAAGGGGAAGTATTGTACCAACTGCTTTTACTATGCCACATTAGTAAATATCTTTTCTAAAACCTAGGCTAAGTTGGTTGATAATTAAAGGGGAGCACAATGCATGGGAGCTCCTGAGTGACAACATTAGAAACCCAGGCCCATCAGAGTTACCTTTAGAACACCAAAGAGAGAATGTCAGTCACCCTCTGGGGATACAGCCTAAAAATATGAGTGGGAATTTGGGAATTAGCCTTGAAAGGAATGCTACATATACATAATCATATACAGAGTAAAGGTATTCACAATAAATACAAAATAAATATGAAGTAGTTAAATTTAAGATAGTTAATTAGAGAGGGTACTAGTACTAGGGGGAACAAGAAAAGTATTGAATGGAAGGTAGTACTTGGGTTTCATCTTGAAAGAAGTGAGGGATTCTGTGAAGTGGAACAGTCAGTGCAAAGGCACCAAGATGGTAGCTGGAGTACCAAGTACAGTTTGGCTAGACCAGAGGTGGAGAAATCTGTGACCTCAAGGCCACATGTGGTCCTCCAGGTCCTCAAGTGCAACTCTTTGACTGAATTCAAACTTCTTAGAACAAATCTCTTTAATAAAAGAATTTCTTTTGTGAAATTTGGATTCAGTCAAAGGGCTGTCCTTAAGGACCTAGAGGACCACATGTGGTCTGGAGACTGCAGGTTCCCCACCCCAGGACTAGACTATAGAATGTACTCAGGGGAGTATTATCAAATGGGCCTGGAAAGATAGGTTGGAGCCAAATTTTGAAAGACTTTAAAGGACTAACAGAAGAGTTTATATTTTATCTTAGAGTCAAAAAGGAACCACTAGATTTTATTGACAGGTAACTGACACAATCAGATCTATGCTTAAGGAAAATTACTATGGCAGCTATGTAGAAGATAAATTAGAGAAGTGAGAGATGAGATAGAGAGACCAAGGAGAAGGTTACTACAATGATTCAGGTAAGAAGTAATGAAGAGCTGAACTAAGATGGTGGCTATGTGAGTAGAGAGACGAGGCTAAGATGCACAGATGTTGAGAACAAAGAGCAAGACTTGGCACCTGGTTCGGTATGCTATGGGCACACATAACACAAATTCATCTTAGTAATTACAAAAATGAATGACTTTTAGTTGCTATAAACTTACAAATGATACCTATTCCAAAGATTCTGAGCACAGTGGTATGAATAAAAGATGGAGATGTGGTTGAAATTTTAGGTCTCCTAGCTCATGGAGGTGTTTAACATGATTGAGGAAGGCATTTCTTTAAATTATCTTATTGGCAGTTAATTTTAAAAATGAAGCTAAGATTCTGCAAAAGTTGTGATATAATTTATGTGCAAAGTTCTTTTGGAAAGAAATCCCTTCTGCATTGTCTCTGAGGAACCATCAGCACTAACACAATAGCTGGCAAAACTCATCGCTGGCATCATATGCCTATTGATGCACAACATGGAAACTTGCTACTAAAGCATAAATCCTTTCTTTGTGACATTGGAATGCTGCTGCTTGAAATGCAAAAAGTCAAATAAAGTTTTGACTTCTTGAAATGACTTCTTGGTTAACTAATATACACACGTGAGTTAAAAGCAGTCTTTACCATAAAAAGTGCATGAACCTTTGGGGTTGGGTTTTTTTTTTAATTATCATTAACATATACCTAAACTTGACTTTTCCTCTTGGACTGAGGTCCAGAATTAATTTTTGTAAATGTCAAATTCTAAATGAAAATTATCCATGATACTAAGCACTCTTTTACTCATGCTAAATCACCCTCTTTCTAGCATGAATGTTCAAGAATGATCAAAGATGACCCTGAAAATAATAAATGAGAAGCATTTATTCACACTGAAGATGGTACAAAGTCTCAGTTTAGACTCTATCCTGTGTAGGAAAATAGTAAGTAGCAAAATGTGTAATCGATAATTCAGGGACATAGCTGCAGCTCTCCAGTCCATTGGAAAGATTTGAGACACCAAGACTTGATCTTATTTGCTTGGCTTACCTAAACTCATAAAAAGCACCATTGGGTAGAAAAACTGATAAAAATTATTTTCCATTCCATTAGCTGCAAAATATTTGAATCCAGGTAAGTTGAATTTCATTATCTGAAACTAGTTTCTGAGCCAATCTATATACAGCAAGAAGGGTTCATAACACAATATTTTGTCATTTTCAATATGGTTGCTTTTGACATCTGTATTAACTTAGACCAAAGATAATAACTAGTATGAATGGTAAAATCTTGTTTTTACTTTTTTCCATGATAGTGTACCAAGTTATTATCAAGCAGAACCACATTACATACAGGAAAGAAGTGAAGTAGCTGCAAGCAAAGAGTGATTATTTTCACTAGTGTGATGTTAGTTAATTTTAATTTTCAATATAAGATATCCCATCTCGATGCTGTCATAATTGTTCATAGGATTCTGTAAAATTTTGAGAACATAGAATAGCAGCTACTGATTAATAAAGCTGGCAATTACCATCTTTGTTCACCTTGGTTTTTTATTATTTGTACATATGAATTTTTTGTTAAAATGTGACAAGGATCCTTCCTCGTCTTTCTTCTTGAAACATTAAAGCAGGGGCAGCTGGATGGCGCAGTGAATGGAGCACTGGCCCTGGAGTCAGGAGAACATGAGTTCAAATCCACTTAGCCCCAATTGCACTCCAAAAAACAAACAAAAACCCCCAAAATGTGATGAGGCAATCCAACAGTAATAATGATCATGGTGTGGATGGTATTCCTACAGGATCTTCTTTAAAGATATATTTCTCTTGCTTGAAAGAGAAAATGTGTTCACTTTATTACACAAGAAACAGATTGTTCAAGTTGGAAGGAAATTTAGAGAAAATCAAGTCCAAATTCTTCATTTTATAGATGAGGAAACTGAGGTCTAGAGAAAACTGACCTACTCGAAATAATATATTTATGAGCTGTATATAGCTGGATCTTTTCAAATATTATATTTATAAGCTGTATATAGCTGGCCAACAGTCATCTTAATTTGCCAGTTGTGCAATGACCAAATAAAAACAGTGGGAACCAAGGATGAACTTACAATAAGCTTAGTATTATTTGTTAAGTTTTTCCAATTGTCTCCCTCTACTGGACTGTAAGCTCTTTGAAATCAGGAACTGTCTTTAGTTTTGTCTTTGTATCCTCAGAGTTTGGTGGTGCTTAGCATATAATAAGTGTTTAATAAATACATTTTGATTCATTCATATGTTCTACTTGTCAATTTTTCCTAGATGTACATCTTGATAGGGAAGAGTTAACTGCATTTGTTGCAGGAGACACTTTAATTCCCTTAGATTAATGTTATGAAAAATGATGGAAGATAGAAGGGGGAAGAGATGGAAGAAATGGTATAGGTAAAAGTACATGAAAGCAGGAAAGAATTTTTGCTTCCTTTGATCACAGCATCTCAGAGTTGGAAGGGACCTCTGAGACCTAGTTCAATTTATACCTAAACACTATCAATCTAATAAGTGATCACTGAAAACCAGCTTCTGCTGGGAGATCTCCAGGAATGGGGAACCCACTTCCTGCTAAGGCAGCCCATTTCAATTGTTTGTTGTAGTTGAGCCATTTCAGTTGTGTCCATCTCCTCATTACCCCAATGAGGGTTTCCTTGGAAAAGATACTGGAGTGATTTGTCGTTTCCTTCTCTAGTTCATTGGGCAGATGGGGAACTAAGGCAAACAGAGGTAAGTGACTTGCCCAGGGTCACACAGTTAGTAAGTGTCTGAGGCCAGAATTGAGCTCAGGAGCATGAGTCTTCCTGATTCCAAGCCCAGTGCTTTACCTACTGCACCACCTAGCTGTCCATTTCAGTTTTATAACAATGCTTTTCCTTTCATCAAGCCTTAACTGCTTCTCTATGAATTCTTTCCATTGTTTTAGTTTTGCATCCTTATACAGTGAGACCCAGCTAAGGTAGATCATCCTGAGAACATTTACTGAGGAAATTATAAGGATAATATATGAAATAAAACTGCTCTATCAGCATTTCCACAGAAATATATTCTCTTCATCTATAACAATGAAGCCCCTGCATCTGGATTCTAACATCTCAGTACCAAAGAGATATGTATTTGAGAAAGTGGAAATGGAAATTAAGAAGGTGAATCCCAGAAGTATTGCTGGGAATTATGAAATATATGAGTGTATGTATGTATGTATTATGTATATACACATATATACATAATGCATATATACATTTGTATATTACGTGTGTGAGAGAAGTGATTATTTTCCATTATATTAATAGCCAATTATTAAATTTGAATTGGGATTTTTCTTTTCTATTTTCTCATTCAGGGATCAGTCTCTATAGATCAGTTAATCAGTTTCTGAAGGACATTGCTGATAGATGAGATTGACTAAATCCTCTGAATATCTGCTCTGCAGTCTTGGGCGAGATCCCAACCAACTAGAAGACCTTACAAACAGAATCTAATCTAGGTGAATTCTTGCCCTTAGGAAGTAAGTATATGCCCTTCCAGCCACACCATTGTAGCTTGGGATAACCCTACTTATGAAGGAGAAAATCAGTTAAAGTTGTCTGGGTAAAGATGGGTTCCTTTATCCAGATTGCTGGAGGAGGCTGAGTTCCATGATAAAGTCACGTTCTCAGCAGGAAGAGCTGAAGACTTTTAGCCCACTGCTTCATTAATATGTCCACCCTCTCATTAATTGTTTACCAATCAGAGTTGATTTTCACCTTTTCCAAAGATATTGGAGCATTCAGTGATCTCTATGGCTTTGTCTCTGGTTACTGAGAGAAACCACTGACCACTACCTTATTGATTATCAGCTAACCTAATTAGTAAATTGGTTATTAATTACCCAGAAACTGTCTTTCAGGCTTTTCATTCATTTTGTGAATGAAAAGTGTGTGTGTATGAAATTTATGCTGGAAGAAACATAATTTTAAAAAAGGGAACAGTACCCAAAATTGGAAAAGATCCACAATATATAGTGTGGATCAAGTAATGAAACAGACCAAAGGCTTATAGATTACTCAAAAATATCATACCTGCATCTCACAAATGCTTTCTTTTAGAATATTTTTAAAAGGTGCTAGGCAAAAACTGACCAAATATCACAAGAAAGCACCAGTTACTGATGTCAAAGTGCTTTCAAAATCAACTATCTGCAATCAGCAGTGGACCTGAGTTCAAATGCAGACTCAGACATGTACTAGCTGTGTGACCCTGGGAAAGTCACTTAACTTCTATTTGCTTCAGTTTCCTCATTGGTAAAATGGATATAATAACAGCACCCACCTCCCAGGGTTGTTGTGAAGATCAAATGAGATTATAATTATAAAGTGCTTAACATAGTACATGGCACATAATAGGTGTTGTATAAATACTAGCTCCCCTTCCTCCTTCTCCTCCTCTTCCTCTTCTTCTTCTTAAAAAAAATAATACCAAAAAGGAAGACAGATTAAAGCTGAGAAGACACTACAACATTACACCAGCTCCAATTTAACCTATTTAAGAAAACTGTCTATTCAAAAAAGGAGAGGTGAAGGAATGGGAAAAATAAATCCATTTATTCAAACTAACACCATTTGTTGGAGTTTATACAATGCAAAGTAGTGACTACAACAGGAAAGAAGAAAGACCTCAGTAACCACCTAATCTAGTAGACACCCAGTTTTCTACCAAGTAGAGATACAGGGCAGCTAGGTGGTGCAGTGAATAGAGTACTGGCCCTGGAGCCAGGAGCACCTGAGTTCAAATCTGGCCTCAGACACTAAACACAAAAACTAGCTGTGTGACCTTGGGCAAGTCACAACCCCAATTGCCCTCCAAGAAGGAAAAAAAAAAAAACAAGTAGAGATACATATTAATCCAAGTGCAATAATGGTTAGAAGTATAAGTTCATTTGCAAAACAGTATAGAAGAATATGGAAGATTAATTTTCTTTTTTTCTTTTTTGGGGGGAGAAGGCAGGACAATTGGGGTTAAGTGACTTGCCCAAGGTCACAGGCTAGTTTTGTGTTAAGTGTCTGAGGTTGGATTTGAACTCAGGTCCTCTTGACTCCAGGGCCAGTGCTTTATTCACTGCTCCACCTAGCCACCTGTAGCAGCAAGCACCCCAAGCATCCTCAGGGTTTGCTGCCACCACAGGTTCTTGGATCTGCTTTGATAAAGGAAAGCAACTCAAAATGGATTAACAAGCTTACTTTAATCAGTCAAACATATATCGTTTACCTCGTTCAGGGGAAAAAGGTCAGCACCCTGAACTTCAAAGTATACAGGCAGAATTATCAAGACAGAAACAGATCAAGTAGACAGCTTACCAAACTGTCCAACCATTACATCCATACCAAATCAACATCTGGGTTTCAACATTTAGGTTTTTCAAAGCCAGGGTGCTCTGGACAAAGGCTTCCCAGAATCCATATCAAATCACAGAAAAACTTCTCAGAGTGAGCCCCAAAACAAAGCTTCACATCAGGGCTTATATAGCCTTCTCCTGGCTCAGAGAATGTAACAACCTTATTGACTCACTGGCCAATCAAGAAGTATCTACAGAAAAACAAGCCTCCCACCCCAGGCTCCAGGCCTAGCCTAGGGGCAGGGAAGATCTTACAAATTTACATTCCCATTACACCACCCCAAGATCATTAATTTTATAATCTTGTAGGATAACAAAATGTCCCACCTTGATGCAAGACCCATACAACCCAAGTCATCTACAGAGTTTTTGGAGCTGAAACTGGAAAGAGAACAATAAATTAATATGGAATGAAAAAGATTCATCGGATTTTCTAGAGTCATGTATTCTTATCAGTGATGACAATAGAACTTCTGACTTGACCCACCATTATCTCAATATCCATTGTAAACAAATGGCAGTAGTACTTAATAAGATAAAGGTGGGAGTTGTTACTTGCCCTGACCAAATACATTCAACTGACATGAAGGTGATGAAATATTAAAGGTATTCAGGGATTGGGTTTCAAGACATTCTCCAAAATAATTGTAAACCTTTTTTTTAATAAATGTCTCCATGTTTTTTTCTTGTAACTTGATTTAGATAATCAGAAGATCATCAAAGTTGTCCCTTTGTTTGCATTTATTAAGGAATCTCATGTTAAGAGTATAAACATGTTAAAGATGCAAGGAAGGAGCAGGCAGGCTTTCACAGATGAATTTCTGAGCAGATTTGTTGTTGAGTCATTCAGCTGTGTCTGACTCTTTGTGACCTTGTGGAGTTTTCTTGGCAAAGATTCTGATGTGTTTTGTGACTTCCTTCTCCAGTGTGCCATCTATTTTACAGATGAGGAACTGAGGCAAATAAAGGCTAAGTGATGTGCCCAGACTCACACACTAGTAAGTGTCTGAGGCTGGATTTGAACTTAGATCTTCCCAACTCTTGGCCCAGAGCTCTATATAATATACCACCTATCTGCCCCTCTGAGCAGACTATTTATTATTCATTGATTAGAAAAGGCAATTGAAACATCTTCTAAGAAAACTTGGAAAGACCTATGTGAAATGATGCAAAGTGAAGTGAGCAGAAGCAGGAGATCACACATTGTACACAGTAACAGCAATATTGTGCAATGGTCAACAATGATAGACTTAGCTCTTCTCAACAATGCAATGATCCAAGACAATTCCAAAAGACTTATGATGGAAAATGTTTTCCACATCCAGAGAAAGAAATTACAGCATCTCAATGTAAATCAAAGAATACTATTATCATTTTATTTATTTTTCATAGTTTTTTTCTTTTGTTCTGTTTCTTCTTATACAACATGACTAATATGGAAATGTTTTATATGATTGCACATAAATAACCTATATCAAATTGCTTGCTATCTTAAGGAAGAAAGAGGGGGAGGAAAAAATTTGAAATTCAATGCTTTATTAAAAAATCAATGTTAAAATTGTCTTTACATGTAATTGGAAAAAATACGATACTATTTGAAAGAAATGTCTTCTAAGCCACCTACCTTAATTTTCTGTCAAGGATTAAAAAGCAATATTGGTCATAAAGCAGTTGATTCAACTGAGCAAATCGTAGGCTTAAAGATTCTCCTTCAATAAAGTTCCTCTTTTCTAAGTGAGATCACATGAGATTCTGTGATAAAGATAACCACAGAGATAACTTTTATGATCTTTTGAAAATGTAGATGAAGTTAGGTGCAAAACATGGAGACATATACTTGTAAAAAGGGTTCTTATCATTTCATGCCTGGGGTACCTCCTTGCCCACATACTTTTTCAGCTTCTTTTTATGTATCTTCTACTAGACAGTAAACTCCTTGAGGGCAAGTTTAAAAAGACTTTGTTGGCAAGGAACAACTTAGAATCACTAAAGGGTACATTTGATTTCCTTAATGCCATTTGATCAATATTTCTCTTCAATTTTCAGCACAGATAATTGTCCATTAACAATACTCATTTGAGATAGCAATATTTAAGCTCTATGACCCAACAGTTCACTACTGATGAAAGAATTGCACATTAAAATGACTCTGAGATACCACCTCATACCCATCAGATTAGCTAACATAACCTAAAAGGAAAATGACAAATGCTGAAGGGGATGGGGGAAAAATGGGATGTTAATGCATTGTTGATGCAGTGATGAAGTATAACTATTCTCCAGAACAATTTGAAACTATTCCCAAAGGGCTATAAAACTATGCATACCCTTTGACCAGCAATATCACTACTACATCTATATCCCAAAGAGATCAAAGAAAAGGGGAAAGGATTTATTTGGACAAAAATATTTATAGCAGCTTTTTTTGTGATGGCAAAGATTTGGATATCAAGGGGATGCCCATCAATTGGGGCATGACTGAATAAGTTGTGGTATAGGATTGTGATGGCATATTATTGTGCTATTAGAGATAATGAGCAGGATGGTTTCAGAAAAGCCTGAGAAGACTTATACAAACACTTGCAGAGTGAAATGAGCAGAACCTGGAGAGCATTGTACACAGTAACTGTCATATTTTAAGGATGATCAACTGTGAAAAACTTAGATATTCTGATCAAGACAACAATCCAAGAGAATTTCAAAGGACTTATGATGAAAAATGTTATCTACCTCCAAAGAGAGAACTAAAGAATTCTGAATGCAGTTTGAAACATACTTTTTTAAAAATTTCTTTAGCTTTTATTGCTTTATTTTGTTTGTGTTTTCTTTTGTAACATGCCTAATACAGAAAAATGTTTTTCATAACTTCACATGTGTAATCGATATCATATTGCTTGCCTTCTGAAGAATGGGAGAACAAGAAGGGTGAGAAAATTTGGAACTCAAAATTTTGTAAAATAATTGCTAAAAATTTTTATATGCAATTAATAAATATTTAACAAAACATTATAAAATAAAATTTAAAAAACAGGTTAGTGAAAAAGAAAGACTTTGGCTAAGGGTAGAGTTTCCGGGATCAGTTCCAAGAAGGGTCTGATGCCTGAGGTCAGCAAGGTTTATGGCCAATGGCAGAATCCTTTTGTTACTTAATGCTTTATCGTTGCTACATCTTGAGTCAAAAAGAAACACTGTTGAGCTTATTTTTTGAATAAGTGAACCCAAAAGACAGTCTTTCTAAATAATGTATACTACACAGGGTCAGGGGGTTTCTATCTTTCTGGAAAATTCTTTCTTGCTTTTAATTAGATCCTATAATATACAAACAGTAGTATACTCCTGGCTAGCTTACAATTTATGCAAGATCACAGCCTCCCAATCAAGATCAAATTCATTACAAGCCAACCACCCAGGTATTAGGCTCAAAATATATGCCAATCGATAAACTGTTGCAAATACTTTTTGACCCATTCTCCCTTGCCTTCTTCTTCTTCATTTCTTGGGACTGAATTAGGTGAATTCAGAATTGAATGTAGTGTGTCTTCTTTTTGGAAAAGGAAAGAAAGTACTTAAAAGCTACTCCTGATTAGCAAGAAGAAAGAAAGATGTGGCACCATTCTTTCACTACAATGAAGGCATCATCAAAAATTTATTTGTTAGATCCTTTTCTTTGTCTGTCTCTGTTGCTATCTCTGTCTTCTTTCCCCCCTCTACTCTCATCCAGACCTGTGATTTCATTGGTCTAGGAACTCACAATGATAAATCCCCTTCAATCCAAATCAGTAACTTGTACAACTACAACTTAGAAAATCAACTAACCACTGAGATGTTAAATGACTTACCCAGGATCACAAAGCAAGTACATATCAGAGTCTGGATTTGAACACCAGTTTTCCTGACGGTAGCCAGTCTTCTATCCAGTAAGCACACTACTAAGTTTGGTTAAGAGAATTACCCAGGAAGAAATAGAGAAACAGTATCACTTCTAGGTGGGTAGATGGCCAGACAGGAAGTCGTGAAAATCTATACTTTAGAACCACTGTTAACACATAGTAGCCAGGTGACCATATTTTCATGAAGCTTCCAGGCTAGGAAAAATGTACTACTAGTCGTGTTTTGGATTTAGTATTTCTCCAGTGAATTTTATAATAGGAATAGAGCATCCCTTTATTATCAATTCAATGCATCATAGTATAATATTTTTCCTTAAGATTTAGTCTTCTCATTGAACATCAAGGGAAAAATAGCCCCTACTTTATAGCTGTCAGAGTTCTTTATTCATAACTTCCTTCCAGCTAATAGAGTTGTGGTTTTTTTTTAATTTTAAAGACTTTCGAATATAAAATTAAACCTTAATTTAATGAAACAAACCCATCACATTTTCAGTCAGAGGCTTACTATATAATTGCTTTCCTGGGTCAATGGCTGGATTAACTTTCAACAGTTTAAATTTAGTCTTTTAATTCTATTTTCTATCAAAGGCCATAACATTTTCTTCTTGGTGCTACAGTTTTAGATTTTAAGTATGTCAATATCACCTAAAAACAATCCCCATGACATTATTATTGACTTTTGCTTTTTCTTTTCCAATTTCCATGATCTGGAGAATAGACTCTAATTTATTTTCTGATAGTTTTAATGGGACCGCATGGTATCTTAGTTTCTTGGTGAAAGACTTTTTTGGTTTTTGAGGCAATTGGGGTAAGTACTTGCCCACGGCCACATAGCTAGTGTCTGAGGCTGGATTTGAACTCGGGTCCTCCTGACTCCAGGGCTGGTGCTCTATTCACTGCACCACCTAGCTGCCCCCCAGTGAAAGGGTTAACAGTCAAGTTTTGGACTATATTCTGGTTGATGCAACTTAAACTTGGCATTAGAGTCAGAAGCTCTAGTTTCAAGTCTCAGCTCTGATGATTTACTAGCTATATTGGACAAGAGCTGGGATAGTCACTTAAATATCTCTGAACCTCAGTTTCCTCACTTTGGATTATATAGCTGGAAAGAACATTAGACATTTGCTAGTCTAAGCCTCTCGTTTTACAAATGGAGAAACTGAGATCTGGTGTTTCCTGCCTTAAATGGTTATTTCTTTTTTTTTTCTTTTTCTTTCTAAATTCTTTTTTAAAAAGTTTATTTATTTACTTTTAGTTTACAACATTCAGTTCCACAATCTCTTGAGTTTCAAATTCTAAAATGGTTATTTCAAGGAAAACACTTGATAATCTTTTAAATGGCAGCTCTCATAATGTAACTATTTTTATAACTGAGAGCTGGTATTGCTCTCTGTGGTTAGATTTAGCCTACCAGAGATTAGAGATTGATTTAGACAACATTTAGACTACCCAGATTGAGGTTGCCCTCAGCAACCTTTACTGAAACTAAATCAGTCATCAGCATTATAATGGCCCATAGGAAGGTATTTCTTTGTGAACATCCTTTCCTTGAAACAATAATTAAGGAGAATTTAACCGGAGTCTAGGATTTTTATTGTTTGTCCTTTGTTCTTGGAAAGGACCATGACATCAGGGAGGTGAGGCAGGACTGTGCAAAGTCACCAGCCTCACTTTCTCCTCTGGGGCCATCTGGGTCCAGTAGCCAGATACAGATCAGAACGACTTGAGATGCCTCTGGATACAGTTGGAGACCTTGGCCTTTTTAAGCTAAGGTCTGTAACTTAAACAGTCTTTAACTGAGGCAATGCCCATTCAGTGAGTAAGGCTAGTTAAGAAATGAGCTCTTATGGAAATGTGACTTGGCAACTCTCATCGCAGATACTGCAGCCTCTGTCTCCCCAGAAAAGAAAGTTCTTGCTGCTGAGGTCTTTAGCACTGTCAGATGTTCATCATCACAAATAGAATGGTTTTGTCAATGGAAATAACATAAAAGAAGATGCATTATATCTGCTTTGCCATTGAGACTCAAGGGTCATGGGGCCTCTCCATCTGACTCACAGCTAAAGTCTCATATTTATGTTATTCTCCTCCTACCCTGACCTCACAAAGTGAACTTCCCAAGAAAAGAGACTGTTTTGCTTTCCCATGGGGTGTCCCTAAAGTCTGGACACATAGGAAATCTTATTAATTATGCATCTCTTCAAGAAATGAATGGAATTTTCAACATTTTATTTAATTAGCATAAATTTTAGCCGTGACAATTTCATATGGAATAAAAGCTTTCATTAGTTATTGGGAACTATTTTTTCATATTAATGAGATCAATTTAATTAATGAGATTTCCTATGTGTCTCCTATGTCTTCCTATGAAATCTCATTTATGCTAATTAAATAAAATGTTGCTGAAAAATTCATTCATTTCTGGAAAATATGCATAGTTAATGAGATTTCCTATGTGTCCAGACTTTAGGGACACCCCGTATTTGTATTACTAATATTTAACACTGCTTTTGCACATACTACGTGAATAATAAACACTTTTTCTTTCGTTCATCCATTTTTTCATTTGTTCATATATATAGTTAGTCAAAGGAACCTGAAACTGTTATAGTATCTTAAATTTTTCATTTTAAGCATGGTGCTTTTGAATGATCCTCTATATTCATTTTCCAAGTTCAGTCTTCATTTGATATAGATTATACTTAGAAGCATAGAGCTAGTCAGAAGGCTGATTTTTTAAAAATTAGATTTCTCCTGTACTCCAATGCTGCAATGAATCTCTGACCTAACTGATTTGGCTATTCCCTCCAATACTGCTGATAGCATCACATCCATGCTTTCTTACATGCCACAAAGACTTTTTTTTCCCATTCCTCATTGGGCTGTTCTGGTGATCCTGAGCTCTCAGAGGTAAATGCAAACAGAGATCACAGTCTGGCAGAATAACTCTAAGTACAGTTCCAGCAATGTACTGTGTCTGTCTTTGATCAGACAGTAAATACACATTTATTAAATACCTACTGTGTTCCTGGTGCTCTGCTAAGCACTAGAGATAGAAAGAGAGGCAAAGATAGTCCCTGCCCCTAAGGAGCTCATAATCTAATGAGGGAGACAGGACACAAAGAGAAACTGAAAGGGATAGGGGGGATGATGGAGTCCAGAGGAGGGCAGTTGGTGGGAAATTATGACACAGCTGCCCTGGGTTGTTGTATTGTTGTTGTTGTTGAGTTGTGTCTGATTCTTCATGATACCAAGTCCATGGAGTTCTCTTGGCAAAGATACTGGAGTTGTTTGTTATTTCCTTTTCTAGTGTGTCCCCATTTTACAGATGAGAAACTGGGGCTAATAGGGGTTAAGTAACCTGCCCAGGGTCACACAGCTAGCAAGTATCAGAGGCTGGATTTGAATTCAGATCTTCTTGACTCTAAGCCCAGTGATGGTGCTCTATCCACTGGGCCACCTACCTGCCCCTGGATGCCGTGGATGCCCTCCTTAAATAGGGGAATCTGGGAGAAGCTCTTGGCTGTCCACCTGCAACCTCTGCAATCAGAGGGAGGGAGGGGCTCAGGAGCAGAGGGCACTGAAGAGATGAGTTTCAGGGTTAATGTGATCTTTGCAGGCTGATAGCATTACTATAAAGTCCACAAGTACAGCCAGGTGAGAAATTATGAGATGGCTGTGCTGGGGACCTTCCTTAAATGATAGATGCTCGTATAACCCCCATTTTACAGTCAAGGAACTGAGGCAGAAGAAAAGTGACTTGACCAGAGTCACACAACTAATAAATATCTGAGACTGGATTT
This sequence comes from Petaurus breviceps papuanus, assembly GCF_028583685.1. Lineage (NCBI taxonomy): Eukaryota > Metazoa > Chordata > Mammalia > Diprotodontia > Petauridae > Petaurus > Petaurus breviceps. Next base: position 28,146,877 of record NW_027186304.1, on the reverse strand, counting down.
GAATTGAGGTCTCCTTGACTTTAGCTCCAGTGCACTATCTATTGTGCCACTGAGTTGCTGTAGCAGCAAGCACCCTAGCATACCCAGGATGGCTGCTAGCACAGGTTCTTAGATCTGCTTTTCTAAAAGAAAGCAACTCAAAATGGGTTAACAATCTTACTTTAATCAAACATTTATCATTTACCTAGTTCAAGGGAAAAAGTCAGCACCCTGAACTTCAGAGAATACAAATGGAAGTTACAACAGAAAATAACACAATTCAGCAGACAGGGCTTCCAGCTGTCTTACCATTACATCCATACCTAGTTAGTTACCAGAGAGGGAAGCACCAACATCTGGGTTTTCAAAGCTGTGGGCTCAACGGCTGCCCAGAGTCTCGTCTGGCCAAATCACACAACTCTTCCCAAAGTGAGCCCCACAGCAAAACCTCACATCAGGGTATATATAACCTTCTCCTGGGTCAGAGAATGTCACAACCCTCTTGACCCACTGCCTAATCACAAGGTAACAAGGTGTGGGCATTCCTGAAAAACAGGCCTCCTGCCATAGGCTCCATGTGACCACATTCAGCCTATTGGGGTCAGAATATATTTTCAAAGCAGGGAAGGTTCTCAGATTCACTTAAGCCCATAAGGCCAAGAGGCAGGGAAGATCTTCAGATTCCCATTACAGTTGCCTGGTGATTTGCTGCAGCCACTATAATTATCACCTGGTGGCCAATCTTCTGGTATGAACCTGTTTGATCTGAGGCTTATCCTCAGATGACACTCAGAGACTGGGAATCACAGTTTGGAAGTCCATACTATGAGGGGACACTAAACGATGACTATAGTGGAGAAGTCAGAGATTTCTTTGAACTTGAACATTAGAAGAGTGACATTTCTTTAATTCTTCATAGTTTGAAAGGGTTGGGTAACAGCAATTTCTCTTATTTTGTCCTATAATTATATCTCCAGAAGCAACGCCCCCCCCCGCCAAGCCCCAAACCCAAAAAAGAGTCCAACAAAAACTACAAGGCTAGAGCCAGTTTGATATTATTTTTTAATTTATTTATTTACTTTTAGTTTACAACATTCAGTTCCACAATCCCTTGAGTTCCAAATTTTCTCCTCCTCCCTCTCCTCCCCCCTCTCCCCCCTCATGGCAGCATGCAATCTGATATAGGTTCTACAAATACCTTCACACTAAACATTAGTCAAGTTGTAAAGAAGAATTATAACCAGTGGAATGAACAATGAGAAAGAAGGAACAAAACAAAACAAAAGAGAGAGAGCAAGTGGTTTGCTTCAATCTGCATTCAGACTCAGTAGTTCTTTTCTCTGGATGTGGATGCCTCTTTCCATCAAGAGTCTTTTGGAGTTGCCATAACCTTACATTGCTGAGAGGAGCCCAGTCTACCAAAGTTAGTCATCACAGATACAATGTGTCTATAGTGGTGTACAATGTTCTCCTGGTTCTGCTCTCCTCACTCAGCATCAGTTTACATAAGTCTCTCCAGGTTATTGTGAAGTCTGTCTGCTCCTCATTTCTAATAGCACAATAGTATTCCATTATATTTATATACTGCAACTTGTTTAGCCATTCCCCAATTGATGGGCAAGCCTGATTTTAGCTAGATTAAAAAAAAATCCAGACCATATTTGCAAGGCGAGCAATTAAGTACCTTCCAATTTTGAGAACAAGCTCAATCACCTGTTTCAGTAGCACCATCCTCAAAGAAGACTTGAGCAGGTGAGCCTTTTCTGAATCCAACAACTTTCCACATCTGTCACTTGAATGCAAAGAGGAGCCAGTGCCAGGCAAACACTACATTTATCTCTGATTTCCTCTTTGTACACTTCAAAGAGCTCAGACAGATAGTGCAGATTAGACTGATGCTCCTCAGATTGCTCTCCAGGTAAGCATTCATGGCTGAATGAACCAGGGCATGAAAATAAATGTTTGTGGAGGCCAGTTTCTCATTTGGATTCCACATTTCAGTCTACTCATTTTTTGTTGAGTCCTAGGGGTCCTGGATTTGAACCAGGGCTCAAGTCTCAGGCAAGGACATTGTGAGTATGTTGCCAAAGCTTGTGTTTGTTCTTTTATGTTCACACAGAAAAGGCCTTACCAGATGTTTGTCACAGCTTGATCTCCTTGGGGCAGTCTAGAGAAGGCTACAACTGAGATTTTTATTTCTCTTTTTTACCCCTTTGCCTCCAGTGACATAGTGACTTCCTTTAGAATATTATATGTGATACTGTTTACAATAGAAAAGTAACTTCCCAGAAAAGTTCTTTTCTCCCCTTAAAAAATTAAAAAAAAAAAAAAGGTCTTCATATACCTTCAAAATAAATGACTGGCTCATGAAGTCCAAAGGGTAATTTGGGGCGGGGGGGAACCTTGTTAACATTCTGCTTATGAGTGTAGGTGGAAAAAGTTCCTGGCCAAAAAAAATTTCTTTTTGTCTTAAAATTATTTTCTTACATTCAGATGACTATTTTTCCCACCTCCTACTTTTCACAAAGTTATTCCTCAGTCAAAGCCAGCATCTTTAGATATTCTTAAAGAAATTAGGTATAGGAATAGTGAGGCAACATTTGACTTTTGCTTTTATTATAATTGTGATACTTAGGTACCAGACTTTGTTATACATCAACCTCATATGTTGAAATGAAGTAAAGATATAAAAAAAAATCTTCCTTGAAAACTGGTGCTCTATTTGCTTATGATGGTGAGAAAAGCAACCAGAAAATCTTATACAAAGTTGTCATCAGAAATTTCATTGTTTCTCCTCTTCCTTCTTCTCTTTCTTCTCCTTCTCCTTTTCCTTCTCTTCCTCCTTCTCCCCCAACTATTCTTTCTCTTCCCCCTTATTCATCATCATCATCATCATCGTCTTCTTTTGGAGGTATATTTTGTTTTGAAATTGACATTTCTAGATTATTTTCACTTCATGAGAGTTATGCTGTAACAAAATAAAACTTTTAATTAACACCAATAATAAAATGATCTCACCTGAAAGTGCACATAGCATTCTATATTTGCAAAATTCCACTGCCTCTCTACTAAAAATAAATCCACAGAAATCTTTTGTTTTTCTCTCCCACCCCCTTGGATAAAAAGAAAAAGAAATCAGTTTCTTACACCAAATATGCATAGTCAAGCAAAGTATATACATATATAAGACACATACACATACATGTGTGTATAAATATATATGTGTGTATCTATGTGTGTAGTATGTATGTATCTGCACCCAAAATCTATCACTTTTCTGTCACAGAGAACAAACAGCATGTTTCATCATCCTCTGAGATCATGAGTGGTCGCTGTATTGATCACAGCTCTTATGACTTTCAAAGTTATTTGTTATTACAGTGTTAATTGTTATGATATAAATTGTTCTGTGTCCGCTCATTTCATTCTACAGTTTATAAAAATACTCAAAATTGTTTTTATAACACTGATGCTATAGTATACATTTTTCTCCTTGTGCCTACTTTCCTCTGCATCAGTTCATACAAGTCTTTCCTTGTCTTTTCAAAATTATCTGTTTCCTTGTTACAGTGTTATAGCACCCTGGCACATTCTCATGCTACAATGTATTCAGCTATTTCTGTTGGTGGACATCCCCTAAGTTTCCTACTAAAGGGAGTAAAGGTGAGAGGAGATCCAAGGACAGAGAAGAAAAGCTTAAGGGAGAACGGTTTCATATCACATCAGATTTGAGTTTCATCTGGATGAAACTAGAGGAAAGATAATCAATAAGCATTTATATGAAGCACCAGGAGCCTCAAGAGAAGTCAAGGTTATGCAAAAAATATACCTGTCCAGGGATTCACATTGCATTAGGTGATATCTAGTAGAAGTTCCATAATAGTTATAAGATTCTATGGCTGAACTAGATACAGTGAAGAATACTAGTGATGCTCCTGTCATCTTGGCTCCTGGGTGGAAAGATCATAAAATTTGTCAGAAGATATTAATTCAATCTCAGGTTACTATGTGCTATTTGTGTGACCTTGGGCATCTCTGTTAGGCTTATTGAGTTTCATTTACTTTATCTACATAATTAGGGGATTGGGGTAGATGGTTCCTTCCCACTTCAAAGCTCATAGATCTTTTATGATCCACCACCTTGTGGGTGTCTGCAGTCCAACTGCTTTGATTCTTTCATAGAGCATGTTATCTCTCTTTCTCTCTCAATCTCTCTCTCTCCCTTCCCCCCTCTCAATCTCTCTGTCTCTCTCATCCTTTCTCCCTCATCTGTCTATCTATCCATCTACATACACATATACATATATATGGTTTGTAACCTCTTTATGCCTTTCATTCTGCATGAGATATTTTGTCCAAGTGCTTCTTAGAGGGAATGTGCCATAGAGGGTAAAGTATAAATTTTGAAATCAAGAATAATTGATTCAAATCCTGCTTCAGAAAATTTTTAGTGGTGTACTGCTGGCACCTACATCCCAGGTTTGTTGTGAGGATAAAATGAGATGCTATTGGTAAAGCACTTTCAAAATCTTAAATTGCTTTATAAATTCTAGCCATTTATTTATTTAAATAAATATTTATTTTATTTTTTATAAATAAACACATAAATATTTTAAAGAAATAAAAATTTTATATTTCATAAAGAAATATTTATTTATTTGCCTCTGAGTCTCAATTTCCTTCTTTGTTGTCCTAGCACAGTCAGTCAATAAATATTTATTAAACACCTATTATATGCCAGGCACTGGGCTAAGTAAGCACTGGGGAACTGTGTTCTATTTGTTGTTCCCTTGCACCTACTTTTTAAATCATATATATCTTTAATGTTGCCCTTTCATGTCACTTTTTATGTACCTGTCATCGCTAATTCTTTGTTATAGCCCACTTGAATCTACCATGGGATCCTTCATTGCATTTAGTTACTCACAAGTACCAAAAGTTTTGGAGATTGTGCTGCTCCATGATTCAAGGCATATAGCATTCTTTTGAGAATTCTGGAATTGGAAAAATCAACTTTTAAAAATATGGGAAGTCTAGGGGTGGCCAGGTGTCTCAGTGAGTAAGAGTCAGGATGACCTGGGATCGAATTCGGGCTCTGATACTTAGCACCACACCCAGAAATAACTGGTCGTGTAAACCTTGAGCAAGTTACTTAACCCTGATTGCTTAAAAAAATATGGGAAGTCTTGCACTTATGTTTTCTCTCTTTTTTTATTTTTTAGTTTACATCATTCATTTCCACAAGATTTTGAGTTACAAGTTTTCTCCCCACTACCCCAAAATAGCGTTCCCACTGAATATCCCTTCCTGCAATCTACTCTCTCCCATATCTTCCCCCATTGTCCCTTTAACTTTCCAGAAGGGTATGGTGGATCTCTATGCCCCAGTGCCAGTATATCTCATTTCCCAGTTACATGTAAAATAATAATAATAATAATAATAATATATATATATATATATATATATATATATATATAAACATTTTATTTTAAAACTTTGGATTCCAGATTCTTTCTCTTTCTCCCTCATCACCCACCCTCACTGGGAAGATAAGCAATTCAATATAGGTTTTACATGTGTAGCTATACAAAACATTTCTATAGTGGATATATTGTGAAAGACTGACTGTATTTCCCTCTATCCTATCCCACCCCCACTGGTTCTATTCTACTTTGATCCTGTCCCTTTTCAAAAGTGAGTGCTTCCAACTTCCCTTCCCCCACCAGCCTGCCCTCCCTTCCTTTATTCCCCCTTTCTTCCCCCTTCCCCTCTACTCTCCTGTAGGGTGATATACCCTATTTAGTGTATATGCCATTCCCTCCCTAAGCCAAATTCAATGAGAAAAAGGTTGACTCATTCCCTTTTGCCTTCCTGTTCTTCCCCTCCATTGTAAACATTTTCCCTTTCCTCTTCTATATTAGATAATTTACCCCATTATGCCTCTCCCCATCTCCTCTCATATTCCTCTTTCACGTCTTAATTTCACCTTTTAAGTTTTATCCCTTCCTATTCAATTGGTCCTGTGCCCTCTGTCTATGTATACCTGTAGACATATATACACACACTTACATATGTATTCATACACCCATATACCCTGCTACATAGACATATATATGCATGAATATGTATACACACATATACATACATATATGTGTGTGTGTGTGTATATATGTATATATATATATTTCTATTCCCTTCAACTATTCTCATACTGAGAAAAGTTTCATAAGCTACAATTATCGTTTTTCCATAATTGTATGGAATATAAGTAGTTCAATTTTGATAAGTTCCTTATGATTTCTTTTCCCTGTTTACCTTCTGAAGCTTCTCTTGCTTCTTGTATCTGAATGTCAAATTTTCTATTCAACTCTGGTTTTTTTCATCAAGAATGCTTGAAAGTCCTCTATTCCATTGAATGAACATATTTTCCCCTAGAATATGATGCTTACTTTTGCTGGGTAGGTAATTCCTGGTTTTAATCCCAGCTCCATTGGCCTCTGGAATATCATATTCCAAGCCCTTCAATCCCTCAATGTAGAAGCTGCCAGATCCTGGGTTATCATGGTTGTGTTTCTACAATATTGAAATTGTTTCTTTCTGGCTGCTTGTAATATTTTCTCCTTAATCTGGGAACTCCAGAACCTGGCTATAATATTCCTAGGAGTTTTCTCTTTGGGATATTTTTTCAGGAGGTGATTGGTGGTCTTTCAATGTCTATTTTGCCCTCTGGTTCTAAAACATCAGGGCAGTTTTCCTTGAGAATTTCTTGAAGGATAATTTCTAGTTTCTTTTTTTTTGTCATGGCTTTCAGGTAGTCCAATAATTTTAAAATTATCTCTCCTGAATCTATTTTCCAGGTTAGTGGTTTTTCCAAGGAGATATTTCACATTGCCTTCTTTTTTTTCCATTTGTTTGGATCTGTTTAATAGTATCTTGATTTCTCACAAAGTTACTCACTTCCATTTGCTCCAGTCTAATTCTGAAGGAATGATTCTCTTCAGTAAGCTTTTGAGATTCTTTTTCCATCTGGCAAATTTGGCTTTTTAAGGCATTCTTCTCCTCATTGCCTTTTTTGACCCTCTTTTGCCATTTGAGTTAGTCTATTTTTTAAGATGTTATTTTCTTCAGTCAGGTTGTTGACTCTCATTTCATAATTTTCTTGCATTATTCTCATTCCTCTTCCCAATTTTTCCTCCACTTCTCTTAATTGATTTTCAAAATCCTTCTTAAGGTCCTCTATAGCCTGTAACCAGCTCATATTTTTCCTGTAAGCTTTTGGTACAGGGATTCTGCCTTCATTGTCTTCCTCCTGTTCCATGCTTTGATCCTTTTTGTCCCCAAAATAGGAGTGTAAAATTGGGTTGCTCTGTTTGCTTTGTTTCCTTTGCTTGCTCATGCTGCTACTCAATTACTTGACTTTTGAGCTTTTTGCCACAGTAGAACTCTGCTACTAGAAATGAGAGCTTTATCCCAAACACTGGGGTTTTCTCAACTGCTGGAGGTATTAGTTGGGTACCCTCTCTGAAGCCTCCACACCCTCTGGCAGACTGCTCATGCACCCCAGAACCTCCACCCTAGACAGCAATCCAGATCCAAGCAAGTTAAAGCAAGAGCAATTACCCCTCTGACTGGTTGCTTGGTCCCCCTACAATCTACAGACCAAGAGCTCTGAAGCAACCATGAGGTGGCGGCTTCATGGCCAAGGTGCCTCAGCTGCTTCTTCCCTGGGGGCAAAGGCAGGATTGCACTCTGATTTCCCAGGTCCCAAAGTCCACATTGCACTAACCTCTCACTTTGTCCTTGGCATTTATGGGTTGATCATTCTGGAAACCACCACAGCTGCTGGTGACCTGAAGTCCCTCCAGCTGGTGGCTGGTTGGCCCACCCTGAGGCTAAAACCTTGACTAGGGCAGGGCTGGGCTCAGCTCCCACAGTGCTGCATTAGCCACTTGCTGCCAGCCTGCCAGGCTGTCCTCAGCAGGGGGTTAGCTTCTCTGTGCCATTTTGTGGGTTCTGTAGCTCCAAAGTTTGTCTAGAGTCATTTTTTACACGAATTGGAAGAGTTGGGAGCCAGGGCTACACAGAAGTCCTGTTTCTACACCACCATCTTGACTCCACCCCCAAGTCTTGGACTTACTAAGGAAGATGTTATCCACCCTCAGATAAAGAGGACAAAGTACAGTATGGACTTACAGAGATGCATATGAATGTATGTCTATATGTGAGTATGATTATAGATATCCATGTGTATACATATAGGTATGTATATATGTATGTATACCTATATAATGTGTGTATATATCTATACCTAGACTTATATCTCTATTTATATCTATATCTCTCTGTGTTTAATTGTAGCCTTCTTGGGGAATGGGGGGGGGAGGAAAGGAGGGAAAAGAACAAAATAAAAAGTGCACAGCAGAGAACAAAAGAAAACTTACAAAGAAGCAAAGAAAGGATGGACAACTCTGAACACAATGTGCAGTATTTATTATATAGCTTTCTTGAAATGGAAATTTATTGTTGTATATTTTGAATCTCTTATTTTCTGCTGTGCACATGGCAATACTTTTGTTATTTTATATTTAAGTTTCAGTATCTAAATTTATATGTTTATTTTCTTTTCTTATTGTGCATTGAAGTTTAAAATAAATTTGTGAAAAGTGGGGGACAGTCAAGTAGATCAGTGAATAGAGCACTAGCCCTGGAATCAGGAGGGCCTGAGTTCAAATCTGACCTCAGACACATGACACTTACTAGCTGTGTGACCTGGGACAGTTCACATAACCCTGATTGCTTCACAAAAAGAAAAGATTGACTTTTGTATGTATAAGCAGCTTCTGATTATTGTAAATGTTGCATAATTTCCCCTAAGCAATCTAATTCCTCCACATTTCTATAAAGCAAGAGACTAGAGGTTTAAATGGTCCGCTACCTAATATTCAACAATACTAAGGCTGAGGCAGTGACTAAGATTTCCAATGGCCTGGATTGAGGCCTGGATTTCTGATTAAGATCCATTTCCTTGGATGGGTGGTTGGTGGGGATCTTGGCAAGGGAAAAGAGAGAAGGGAAGGATCTAATGTGAAGTCTGGTGAGATAAAGGATGGGAACATTCATTTGTCTTCAAAGGTTTATACGTTGTGGTAAGATAGAAAAGGAAGGGATAGTGTTAATTGAAAGAACTCAAATCTTTCATTATTTACTGCCTTACAGTAACAATGTAGAGGTAATAATCTTTTTTAGTATTCTTCATAGAAAAATATAATTACAGCTTAATCAAAAGTCTTCCTCAGTTTTATATTCATTGTCTCCAGTGATAGTTGATTTGTTGGCAGCTAGGTGGGACAGGAGCTAAAATGTCTGCCCTGGTATCAGGAAGACTCAAGTTTGAATCCTGCCCCAGACACTAGTTGTGTGACCTTGGAGAAGTCAGTTAACATCTCAGCCTCAGATTCCTCACTTATAAAATAAAGGTAAAAATAACAGCTACCTCACAGAGCTGTTTTGAGAATCAAATGAGATGACGTGTAAAACACTTTGCAAACTTAAAATGCTATATAAATTCTGACTGTTGCATATCTACTATGCATGTCTAGCTGGCTGAGACCTACTGTATGGTGTTAGAACTTCATGTTACCAGCTCAAAGCTGTGACTAGTCATTTTATCATGCTTCCTAAGTCTAGTGGGACTTCTTGCTTTCTGCCCAGCTCCCTTGTCTCTCTGTGCATTGTTTCTTTCCCTCATTACAACTACCTGATTTGTCAGCACGGGCAAATTTCACCTACCAAGCTACTTTCCTTATCTCCCAGATAATTAGCACAGGTGTTAAACATGAGGGGGAGGACAGAAAGAAATGAGAAACGTTTCAGGAGTTTTTAATAATATAAGCCTACATTTTAAAGATGTGAAAACTGACATTTATAAGAAGAAAAAACCACACCTCTCACCAGGATCCTCAACACTTACCCACCTGAACCATTATACTGAGATTATCTGAATGTTGTGATGGGGGAAAAAATAGACCTGGAAACATCACATTGTTGATTACATGCTGGTCAATATGCAGCAGGTTTTCAAAAGATCCCAGACTGGGATCTAGAAGGGACCTTAGAGATGATCACATATCATCCTCTCATTTTACAAAGGAGGAAACTGAGGTGAAGAAATGAGAGGTCCAAGGTCACAAGTGGCAGAGCTGAGATTTGAACTTGCATCTTCTATTTTTGGGGGGTCTTTTTTGGAGGGGGGAAGGCAGGGCAATTGGGGTCAAATGACTTGTCCAAGTTCACACAGCAAGTAAGGGTTAAGTGTCTGAGGCCAGATTTGAACTCAGGTCCTCCTGATTCCAGGACCAGTGCTCTATTCACTGTGCCACCTAGCTGTCCCAGAACTTGCATCTTCTGAGTCCAAATCCCTCACTCTTGTTATCACACCATGATGCATTAGCACTCCCTTTTAGATTTTATTTTGCTAAATGACTTGGAGAATGACCCTTGAGGTCCAAAGGAATTCGGAAAGGGAACAAGCAAGCATTTGTTAAGGGAGGCAGCTAGGTGGCACAATGAATAAAGCACTAGCCCTGGAGTCAGGAGGACCTGAGTTCAAATCTGGCCTCAGACACTTAACATTTACTAGCCCTATGGCCTTGGGCAAGTCACTTAACCCCAATTGCCCTGCCCTGCCCCCTCCAAAAAGCAAAAAACAAAAACAAAAAAAAGCAAGTATTTATTAAGTGCCTACCATGTACCAGGCCCTGTGTTAAATACTTTACAAATATTATCTCCTTTAATCCTCATACTAAGCCTGGGAGATAGGCACAATTTTTATTTTTATTTTTATTATTTTGCTTTTTGGAGGGCAACTGGGGTCAAGTGACATGCCCAAAGTCACATGGCTAGTAAGTGTGTCAAGTGTCTGAGGCCGTATTTGAACTCAGGTCCTCCTGACTCCAGGGATGGTGCTCTATTCACAATAGGCATTATTTTGATCCCCATTTTGCATATAAATACACCGTGGCAGATAGAGGTTAAGTGACTTGCCTAGTGTTTCACAGCTAGTAAGTATTTGAGGCTCAATTGGAACTCAGGTTTTTTTGACTAAGGGAACACCTACAAAGGCAAAAAAAATTTTGCTTATTCTTTCAGGACAGCAAACATTCTGCTTCTTTTGATAACTACCAATTTTCTAAGAACTAGACATAAGTACCAGTCTTGGAGTTGGGAAGGCCCTAGTTCAAATTCAGCCTCAGATACCTATTAACTATGTGATACTTATTAGTATGACTTTGGATGAGTCATTTAACCTCTGCATGCTTCAGTTTCTTTATCTATAATATGGGGACAAAGAGCACCTACCTTCCAGGGGTGTGGTGAGGAACAAATGAGATGCTATTTGTAAAGCACTTAGCACAGAGCTCTGCAGATAGTAGCCTTTAGGTAGATATTATTTTTGAGCATTAGTGTGTGTAGGAGGCACTGGAATGGGAGGGCCTGGAATCTGGGTATCTATCTGGGTAGTGATCACCTGAACTAAAGGTAGAAATGGAGAGGAAGAGATAAATATGGGAGATGTTTTGCAGGAAAAATGCCAGGACTTGGTGACAATTTGGTTATAGCTTATATAGAGGTTTGAATGGACTAGGATGAATCAAAGAAGACTGAGGTCAGAAGTATTATTTGAGTAAGCAGTCTCCAAGCTCAGTGATTTAGAAAGATCTAATGTCCCAGATGCTGTATTGCCTTAGGGAAGGGAAGGAACTCTTAAGCACCTACTGTATGTCAGGCAGTGCATTAAGTAATTTATAAATGTCTCATTATTATTATTTTTTATTTATTTTATATAATATATAATTTGTTTTTATATATAATTTATTAATTATATGAATATCTCATACAAAATAAATAAATAAATAAATATTTTATAAATATCATTTGATCTTCACAGCAACCTTGAGGTAGGTGCCTTTGTTATTCACATTTTATAGTTTGGGAAACTGAGGCAGGCAGTGGTCAAATCACTTGTCAAAGGTCACACAGCTAGTGTCTGAAATCAGACATTCATTTAGGTCTTCCAGATAACATAAAATATAACATATGGGACAATAAAATAATGTAAAAACCGCTTCCATTTACCCTACTTCTTCTTTCCTTGAGGCTAAGGGGCTGGGAGCAGCAATCATCAGTGACAATTGCTCTAGTTCCTGCCTCCAAGACTGGCTGCGTCCAAGGGGTCCGATCACTGCTACACTGGACCCCCAAGGTGGACAAGGGAACGAGAACTTTGTTCAAGATGGGTTCCTTCAGTTGTTAAGGATTACTGATTCTAACACTTCTGGCTTACACAGTTGACCTGTGTTGTTTTTGTGAAGTATTTGAGTACTGGCTTTTATCACTCAGTGTGTTTCAAGGTTGGCTCATTCCTAAAATGTCACCCTCCGTACCTCCAAGCTCTTTTCTAGCCCAAATCATGTGTTGTCAGTCACTAGGGCAATTTTCTTAGAACTCCAATTTTATAATAATCTCTCCACCCCCAACACACACACACATACACACACACACACACACACACACACACTCACTCAAAAATCTTTCAAGGCTAAATAAAGTCCAAATTCCTTAGCATAACATTCAAGGTCCTTAAATGTCTGGTCCCAGTATACCTTTTTCAGCCTTACTCACCTATACAAACCCCTTTCTCTTAGTTAAATTGGTCCATCAACATTCCTTATATACACTAAACACTTCCCAGTCTCTGTGCTTTTATTCTAATTTCCTCTGCCTGGAAGGCCTTGTACCCATTTATGCCTATTGATATTGAATCATCAATTCAATAAACATTTGACAAAAGTCTATTAGGGGCAGCTAGGTGGCATGGTGGATAGAGCACAGGGCTTAGAATCATGAAGACTCATCTCCTTGAGTTCAAATCCAACCTCAGGTACTTACCTGTGTGACCCTGGACAACTCACTTAACCCTGTTTTCCTCAGTTTCCTCATCTGGAAAATGAGCTGGAGAAGGAAATTGCAATCTATTACAGTATCTTTGCCAAGAAAACCCCAGAACAAGGTCACAAAGATTCAGACACGATTTAAACAACTCAATAACAAAGGTACATGACATTGGGGGGCCGTTTTTGTTAGCTTTTTAGCGGTGGCAGTTGGACCTGCTGCTAAGTACACATGTGGTACTGCAGATTTGGAAACTCTTCCCACTGATGCAGACTGGGAAGTCTGTAGTTGATGGACTTAGAATTTCCTTGGGACACTGAGAAGTAATTTACCCAGCCTCAAAGCCAGAATGTGTCAGAGGCAAAATTTGAACCCAACTCTTTTAAACACTAAGGCTGACCCCTTATTTACTGTCGGGCTGTTTTTCGCTCAGAATACAGATGAAAAGTGATGTGCTCTCTGTTTTCAAGGAACTTTTTGTCTAATATGCATGGGGAAGCGGGGGAGATTGAGATAGATACACAAATAACAATGTTACAAGTTACGTCATGGTGAAGTGCATACGACTAGTCAAACAGGGGCCTGAGAGGTTTGGAGAGAGAGATCACAAGCTCCAATGGCCTTTCTCCAGTAAAACCTTCTCTCATCCCAGAGGGAAGCAATTTCCTCCTTCATCTAAATATCACTTGTCTATGTCATTCATGTGTCACTTATTATTTATTGTCTTATAGTCATTCTGAACATGCTTTGTTTCCTTATCTAGACAATATTCTTGTGGGCAGAGATTCTATTCCATCATCCATCTCTGACATCTTATACGTTCTTTTAGCCCACATAGTGCCTAGCCTACTTTCTCCCATAGTGTCCAGAGGAGTGTTTTATAACAGAGCAAGTATTCAATAAATATTTTGGTTTGGGGGGGGTGCTTTTTTTTGCAAGGGCAATTGGGGTTAAGTGACTTGCCCAAGGTCACAGGGCTAATAATTGTTAAATGTCTGAGGCTGGATTTGAACTCAGGTCCTCTTGACTCCAGGGCCGGTGCTCTGTTCACTGCGCCACCTAGCCGCCCCTCAATAAATATTTGTTAAATGATTGAATTAATGAATGAATGACTTGACTTTGCTTCATTCGTTCACTTTGTGCCTGGTTCCCTAGCTTTACACTGTGGTCATGGTCCTAGCATATACAAGGCTCTATTCTTTGTGAAAAAAATTAGAGGAGTGAGTACGCTGGCTTTGGATACCCGTTTGTATATATACTACTAAATAGAGGAATGCTTCATTTGTCCAGAGATCAGTTAATAAAAATAATGCTAAAATACCACTTATATAACTCCTCCTTAGCACCGTGCTAAGTGCTTACACATATTGTCTCACTCAATCCTCACAACAACCCTGGGAAGTAGATGCTATCATCATTCCCATTTTGCAGATGAGGAGATTGAGGCAGACAGAGGCTGATATGCCCAGGGTGACAGAGATAAGTGTCTAAAGCCACATTTGAACTCCGATCTTTGTTGAGTAAGTGAAGCCATTGGAACAGCTTAGTAGTGCAGTGGATAAAGTGCCCAGCCTGGAGTCAGGAAGATTCATCTTCATGAGTTCAAATATGACCTCAGATATTACTGTCTGTGTGACCTTGGGCAAGTCGCTTAGCCCTTTTTGCCTCAGTTTCCTCTTCTGCAAAATGAACCGGAGAAAGAAATAGCAAACCACTCTAGTATCCCTGCCAAGAAAATCCCTAAAAAGGGTCACAAAGAATCAAACATAACTAAAACAACCAAACAACAACCTCCTGACCCCAGGTCCCCAAAGTGTCTAGTGTAGCAAGCTGAGAATAGGTACGTGACAGAGATTGCTAGCTCCTCTCATGATTTGGCTTCTTCCCAGAGTCTTTCTTCCTTCAAGGCCCTGCAAAAAGGCTGGAATTCCATGTATCTTCTCTTTCAGTGCAGGAGGCAGAAACACTGAAGAGTCCAAGAGACCACAGAGATAAAGAGACTTAAGGGAATGGATCTCTCTTCTCTCTAGCTCTTACCAATTCCACACCACCTTTCATACAGGTGCCGAGCATTTGATCTCCACCAATGAGGACAGAGTTCCATACCAGTGGAGGCTTTGGGGCTCAGGTTACATTCCTCCCCTGGGTGGAAATTCTTTGCAGTCCCTTGAGAAGATCAGCTGGGGCAAGCAAAAAATCTATAACTTTAAAGTATTAAAAAAAAACAGTAACAGCAACAACCCTATAACTTTATGGTACTTTGAAACAACAGGGGTGATTTTCTTGAAATCTTAGGTAACCAAAGTTTAGTACCATTGAAACCAAAATAAAACAAATGCATATTAACAGGATTTATAGCAGACATGGCAGAGTGTCACCTGGGAGGCTACTGAAGTGACACCATCTCTAACTATATATAGGATATTACACGTGAACATTTCAAAGGTATACTCATGTCCATAGTACATCAAAAGCAAAAGAAAGCTAGAAAGCTGCAACAATAACATTGGACCCATATTGAAATTATAATTTAACTATAAACACTAGCACATACATAGGAAGATTAGCAAGCAGCCATTGTGATAGCATGTTACACATATATCTAGGCAGCAGTACCAGAGATTGCCCATGTAAAATGCACCTTATATGTAATTTCACGTGTTTACTCCTGCACAGGTAAATTACCGAGTGTTTGAGCAGGTTTGATTTTTCTTTTGCTGTTATGGTCATTTGATTCTTTTGTGTTGTTTTCATGTCCCAGATCTTTTTCAAATGAACTATAATTTATCCAAGTCTCCCTCATTTTGAATATTTAACTTTTTAATCTCAAATGTAAGATTTTACATTTGTCTTTATTAAATCTAATCAGTCCAATCCAGTCTCCACATAGACATATATGTATATACACATATACATATATGTATATATACATACACATATATGTATACACATATATGTATATATACATACACACATTTGTTGTTGTTCCAGTTGTATCTAACTCTTTGTGATCCCATTTTGGGTTTGCTTGGCAAAAATATTGCAGTGCTTTGCCATTTCCTTCTCCAAAATAATTTTACAGAAGAGGAAACTGAGGCAAACAGGTTTAAGCGACTTGCCCAGGGTCACACAGCTAGCAAATTATCTGAAGTCAGATTTGTACTCAGGAAGATGAGTCCTGACTCTGGGCACAGTCTTCTATCCACTGCAACACCCAGCTGCTATGTGTGTATATATAAGAATACATATGTGGCAAAAAGTTTTGTTCACTATGTTAGCTATCCCTGCCAATTCTGTGTGATTTGCAAATTTGATCCATTTCCTATATCAATAAGCATTTATTTTCTATTTAGTATTTTTTTTGCTAATAACATGTAAAAACTATTTTTAATATTTGTTTTGAAAACTTTGAGTTCCAAATTCTCTCCCTTCCTCCCTCCACACCTTCCTCCCAATTGAGAAGGCAAGCAATTCGATAAAGGTTATACATGTGTAGTCATGCAAAATATATGCATGAGGCAGTTGGTGGTGCAGTGAATACAGCACTGGGCCTGGAGTCAGGAGGATCTGAGTTTGAATCCGGCCTCAGACACGTGACACACTAGCTGTGTGACTTTGGCCAAGTCAGCCCCAATTGCCTTGCCTTTCCCCCTCCAAAATATATGACGAACATTTATTACGTGCTTACTGTGTACCAGGACTCTGTAAGGTGAAGGAGATGTAAAGACAAAAGTGAAATATTTGCTCCTTGCTCTAAAGGAGGACACAATGGGAGAGACAACATGTATTCTATTTGTATATACACAATAAATACATAGGAAATAAATACAAGGTGATTTGGGGGGAGACACATGATCTGACCAGCTCTTTAGCAATATCACATTTGCATCTCTGTGGAGGATGAATGGAGAGAAGAAAGGTTTGAAGCAGCAAGACGGACCAATTGGAAGGCCACTGCAGTAGTCCAGGTGAGAGGCGATGGTGGCCTAAGCTAGAGCGATGGTCATGTGAGTGGAGAGAAGAGGATAGATGAGCCTTATTAGTACTGGGACAACAACAGTCTACCACTTTTGTGCCATGAGTTTAGGCCAGTGATCAGGGATCATGCTGTCTACAATGGCATTACATTTCTGACATCACATGACACAAAATGCATCTCTAGAGACAAAAGGCATCTTCAGAATTATGTGGAAAACATCTTCAGTATTGACAAAATCTAGAATCTCTAAAACCTAGAATTTAAGAAAATCTATTCTAGCATAAAGATTACATGAAACATCTTAAAGATGTTTTGTTGGAATTAGATTTATAGGAAACCCTTCTTACTTACTGACCTCTACAACACAGGAAGACAACACATGACCACACTGGGCAGGCATAGATATCGAGCATTCTCACCTGTGTCCATTATGTTATGTAAATAGATGAAGTTGGCTTTGCACACATCCATCACACGCTGCTGGATTTTAGGCTCTGCAACATACTGAGCTTCATAAAACACTCTATTTTTTGTATGTGGGAGGGAGTCTGTGAAGCTGTGATGGAGCTGGTGGGGAGGGGTGGGAGATAAAAGAGGGGAGAGCCTCTGCAATACACCAGTGATTCTTCACTAAGACGCAGCCTTCCCTGCAGTCAATTTGGGAGTGCTGATTTGACTTCTGTGCCTGGGTGTTCACAGTCCACAAAGCTGTGTCTGTGTTCAAGGAAGTATGCAATCCCACTGTGACAGAGAAGCACAGGTCTCCTGTGAATGCTATTCCCCCAGACTCCAGAGCATCTTAGATACAGTAGCTAAGCAATCTTCATTCACATGCACCTAAAACAGGTGAGGTAGCAGATGAAAAGCTTGATATATAAAGCTAAGATATCAATGTAATTTTTTAAAGAAATATGCATTTTATAGAGCTAGTAATATGCTGTTACAACAATTCTCCAGAATTTGGAAATAGAATTCTTTATAGTATTTTGCATGGTATTCTGGTATTCCACAAGCAGAATCATCAAAGGGAAAACATACATTTGGGAATAGATACAAAAAGGCCAATCTGCCAAGTGAAAACAACAGTTGTTTTTATACTTGAGGTATACAACTATACCTCAAGTAAATTTCAAGACTCATGGAATCTGAGACTGAAATATTAGAGACCACCTTGTATAACTCATACCTGAATAAGAATACTCCTATAATATCTGCCATAAGTAGTCATTCAGTTTTTCCTTAAAGATGTCTAGTAAAGGGAAAACCATTGTCTTCTAAGTCAGTCTGTTATACTTTTGAATAACTATCAGGAAGTCTACCCCTCTCCTTTTACATGTAGCCTAAATCTTCCTTCTTATAACTTATGTTCATTACTTCTAGTAGATCTTTTTAGTCAAAATGGAACAAATCTGATTCATTTTCCAGTTATTGGGCCTTCCCCTCCCCCCTCCTCTATCTTCAGGTCTTCTTTTCAAATCTACCACATGGTTTAAGTAACAGGGAAAGGGACAGATAACAAGAAGTTATGTTTCTTGAGATTCTTGCATTTTTTTTTAAAAAAGAAAGGTCTTAAAAGAATAGTTAATTATTACATGGAATCTGAATCTAGGCATTTCTAGGGAAAGGTTCACCAAATATGAAGCTATGATAAAAAGAGTGACAGACAAGGAAAGAAAAGAATTATCATTGAAGTCAATCTGGGACGAGATCAGAAAAGGCATATAGTTGCAGCAATGCTAAATACTTATCTTTGAATGAAATTGAGCAAATCAAAGATCATGAATTATACTGACTGTGCTTGCCATTGCCCTATAAAGAAGTACATAATGTGCATTAAAATAGTCCTCCGGTGATGGATAAAGTACTCAAAAATTCAAAGAGACATTTTATTCTCTATTAGATACAGTTAATAGAGGACTTATTTTAGCCATATGCAGAATTTAATATGCATAGAGGTACCATCATCCCCTAGGGGTAAATTTAGTCTTGAGCTGCTGTTGCGTTAAGTTGTGACTGCTTGTGTGAATAGGGCTGCTGATGGAAGGAGCTCTCACCATGGCTGGTGATGTTAAGATAGACTTCCTGAAAACTGAATCAGTCAGAAAAAGATAGTAGCAAGAAGGGATAGCCAAAGAAAGACTGTGGAACACCAACTTGACCTACTTAGCACTTACTAGATTCCCTATTTGAGGTTTATTTTTTGCTTCTGGAGATAGCAGTCTCATTCTAAACTCAATCATTTGGAAAATATAATTTTCATTAAAATGTTTGAACACAGTGGCTTGTCCTCTGATTTGGTAGTGCCACTTAAGAATCACAAAGAAGTACTGTGAGAATCGAGAAAGAAGGCAATTTCCCTAAGCGATGTGTCAGGTATGCTGATCAAATTTCAAGCTGTGGGTAGCTAGGTGGTACAGTGGATAGAGCAATAGAACTGGAGTTAAGAAGACCTGAGTTCAATCTGACCTTAGACACTTACTAACTGTGGGTCCCTGAGTAAGTTATTTAACTTCCGTTTGCCTCAGTTTCCTTGTCTGTAAAATGGGGATAATAATAGTGCCTGCCCCATAAGGTTATAAGGCTTAAATTATATACTATCTGTAAAGCACTTAGTAAATATAGGTATTATAGAACTATTAGCTAGTATTATTGATACTAAAGCAAAACCTAGATAAATAGCCAAAATCTGGAGCAAAATCAAGACAAGACACTGTAAGTGAGTGTGCTCACTTTCAAAGACATGGACAGTTATCAGATCTTTTAGCCACATTCAATGGTATGGTGTTTGAGAATTTGGTGACATGTCAGTGAATAGTAGTGAAGAACAGCTACCGTGTTTCCCTGATAATAAGACCTATCCCGAAAATAAGCCCTCCCCCGAAAATAAGCCCTATTGAGATTGCTACTGTAGTGAAGGTGATCCCCTGCGCTACACGCTACATTACGGTACCATCTGTATGCACCGTCCCCCCCCCGTGAAACACACACCACGCTCTGAGCTGCATCCAATCAGAGCTGCAGCAGTGAGCGCGTCATCCTGTTCTTTATTGAATTCATTATTGAATAAAGGTACATTTTTTTGTTCACATTTACCTGTTTATTAAAATTTCTGTCAATGTTCATTAAAATAAGCGCTCCTCTGAAAATAAGCCCTCTGGTGTTTTTCTGTCCAAAAAAATTAATAAGACAGTGTCTTATTATCGGGGAAACACGGTAGTTGGTGCAATGGACCCATCTTCCTGATTTCAAATCTGACCTCAGACACTTATTAGTTGTGTGATCCTGGGAAAGTCACTGAATTCTGTTGGCCTCAGTTTCCTCATCTGTAAAATGAGCTGGAGAAGGAATGGCAAACTATTCCAGTATCTTTGCCAAGAAAACCCCAAATGGAGTTGCAAAATGTTGTGCATAACTGAAATGACTCAAGAACTACAAAGAGAAATGGGGGGAAATGTCTAAATCTAAAGTAAATGAGAAAGCTAGGCAGAGCAATACAAAATATAAAATTTCCTATAAATATGACTAATGCCAGCTAGCATCATAAATGATCTTCAAATATAGATAAATGTAACATTAAATATAAATATCTTGATATTTCATAAATAACTTTGGCATTTTTCTCAACCTGCAACTTTTATGTCATGCCTACCAATATTATGGTAATGATGAAATGAGTATCAATGTTTGACATAGTGTATTACTAATACTGATGATCCTTATGAACTTTATTTCAAATCTTCCTATGACTTTTTTATCTTAGATGAATTTCAGTACTTGAGACTAATGTTAACTAATGACACTAGACATTTTTCTATACACCATGACAGTATCTAAAGGTACATATATATGAAAGACATATGATACATTGTTGTTTTTCAATAAGCAAGGTGATTTAATTCAATTCAAAAATTAAATATTAAATTCCTATTATGTACAAAGCACTCTGCAAGGGACTGGAATGACAAAACCAAATACTAGTACATCCCTATCATAAAGGATCTTACATATTCTACAGGGATAATATTAGTGTTATTTCAAATGTTCAAGTAAATGGCATAGGACCTACTAATAATGCTATTCAAATATTTCTTTTTTTTTTAAGCAATCAAGGTTAAGTAACTTGCTCAAGTTTACACGGCTAGGTGTTTCTGGGTGGGTGCTAAGTGTCTGAGCCCGGATTCGATACCCAGGTCATCCCGACACTAGAGCCGGTGCTCTTACTCGCTGTGCTACCTGGCCGCCCTTACTATTCAAATATTTCACATGAAGATACTAGACAGACAGCCTTTTAAAATTATGTTGTCACATTTGAATGGATTTGGTTTAATTCTTTACTAATATTAATATGAAATGCAGTTTTAAGTCAGTATAGACTCCATAGAGAGGAGTATAGACAATAGCTTTGGAGTTTTACAAATTCTTCATTAAAGACAACTCTTAATTCCAGAACATTAAATCCTTTACAGAGTTTAGATAACTTATCCTCGGTGTTTCAGAGATTTTGTATTTTAACCACTGGTGGTGAAGTGAGTAAACAGGCAAAACAAAACAAAAAGACAGAAACCTTCCTGCTTGTTTAGGCTGACCACATAATATTTGTTCTTTCAACGACTTTCATCCTTAACCCTTTTATTTGATTTCATATCCTAAATCTTAATTCTAATTCCTCATGAAATAGAATAGACCAAAATTCCAGATGCAAGGAATGTTTTTTTTTCATAAGGACCCAATAGATATAATAAAATGATAAAAAAAATATATTCTAGCACAAAATCTAAGAGATAATATTCTGAATCAAGCTCTGAAGCAAACTGGATGAAGAGGTGGAAGACTGGGCAATTTGTAAATAAAATGAAATGAATAACTACCAGTCTCAAGACATTCTGGTTGTTTTTTTTTTTTAATAAAAGGTCCAAAATGGGGGGGGAGGGGATGATTACAAATTAAATTAAAAAAATTTTGAATTTAACAAACATCAAAGAAAGAATATTTTCATGTACACAATAGAACAGAAAAATGGCAATATCTGAGATTACAGATGTCTTTGACATACAGTTTGCTTTTTTTTAAAAATAGTAGCCCTGTTTATCTCTTTGGGATTTCCTTCTGTTCCCTTCTGTGCAGTGCTTCAATGTCTTTTGTTTCCTTTCTTTTCTTTTTTATGTTATACTATCAATAGCTCCTCTCATTCCCCAAATAAAGAAAAACACACTCTTTGTAGAAAATAAGCATAGTCAAGCAAAATAAATCTATACATTTGCAATGTCTAAAAATAACAGTAGTACTGCCAACTTTCCCTATTCCCCTCCAATGAAAAAAATTAGAGAAAAGAAAAAAAATCTTATAATCCTAGTCAATCAAGATAAGTCTACATAGTGGCCATGTCCAAAAATGCACATTTCATTCTACCTTTTGAGTTCATCAACTCATTGACAAGTGTTATAACAGAAGGAAATAGGCAACATACTTAATCATAGGCCTTTTGGAGAAATAGTTCACCATTGCATTGATCAGAGTTCTTAGTCTTTCAAAGTTATTTTTACTTCAAAGTGCTGTCCTTGTATAAATTGTTCCCTTGGTTCTATTCCCCTATCTGTAAAAGATAGCACAAGTCTTCCCAGGATTCCCCCAAACCCTCCCTTTCATAATTTCTTATATTTCAGTATTTCACTATGTTCACATTCTATAACTTATTGAACCATTCCAAAAATGTGAGGGGAATATATTTTTAAGTTGAAAAGAAAGTCAAATTAAGTAAAACATGTTAAATTAAGTCACATTTTTGTAGCATTCTAAGCTCTTCTGCCATCTTTATCAATTCTAAAATTCTCTTCTTTGAGTGCAATCTGTTGTCATTCTACTTTTGTCTCTGCTATGCAACTTTAAACCCTGTTCTTTGTCCCCACCATTACTTCCACTATCTTGACTCATTAATTCTTTCCTAGGTAATCATACCAGTACCCACTATACTTTCCTCTTTTCCCCATTTTGACACTTCAGTAAACCAGTTCAACTCTACACTATCCTCTTTTCTGGATATTGCCTTGCCAAATCTTAACTGGATTACTTCAAACATCTATTGCCTTTGCTCCTACTCACATGCTCCTGAACAAGGCTAGAAAAAAATCAGTGCAAAACTATGCTGAGCAAGTCCACTACAAGTTTATGTTATAAAATCTCAACTGGGCTTTCACTGCAACAATGCAATCCTTTTATCTCTCCTTAATCAATTTATTACATACCTCCAAATCTTTTCATCCTCCCTCAAACTTCCCAGAGCTCTCCTTTACCCACCCTCTCAGCTGAGAACCTTGTCTTATACTTCACTAAAAATTAGAGGCCATTCACCAAGAATGCCTTCTTTTCTTCTCTTCTTCGCATGTCACTCAAATGCTTCCCATTGCTATCTCCTCCTTCACCCCTGTCTCACATGAAGAGGCGACCCTGTTTAGTGCCAAGACTAACCCTTCCATATGCATGTCATCCCATTCCACCTCATCTCCACCATATTGCCCCTTCTATCAGCCCTGCTCTCCCAATAACCTTCAATTTCTCTGTCTACTGCTTGCTTCCGTATTACCTACAAACATGCCCTCATCTCTTTTATCCTCAGAAAACTCTCGCCTGACCTGTCCATCCCTTCTAGCTACCATCTTATGTGTCTTTTCCCTTCTGTTCCTAAACTCCTTAAGAATGTTTTTGATAATTACTGCTTGAACTTCTTCTCTCATTCTTTTCTTAACTAACTCTGACATCTGACTTCCAACCTCATCATCCAACTGAAAATAATTCCTTCAAAACTACCGGTAGTACCTTAATTGCCAAATTTGATAGCATTTTCTCAATCCTCATTCTTCTTTGCAACCTTTGGGGTTTTTTTGTTTGTTTTTGGAGGGGGGAAGGCAAGGCAATCGGGGTTAAGTGACTTGCCCAAGGTCACACACTTAGTAAGGTGATCAAGTGTCTGAGGCTAGATTTGAACTCAGGTCCTCCTGACTCCAGGGCCAGTGCTCTATTCACTGCACCACCTAGCTGCACCCTTTGCAACCTTTGACATTATCCATAACCCTATCTCCTTGATATTCTCTTCTCTCTAAGCTTTTGTGGCACTATTTTCTCTCTAGCTTCTTTTCCTCCCTGTCTGACTACTGCTCCTTCTCAACCTCCTTTATGAATCTTGATCCAAGTCATGTCCACTAGCTATGGGTTACCTGGATTCTCTTCTCTTTTCCCTTTATAATATTTCATACACCTCTCAGCTCCCATGTACTCACTTATCTCTGGGCTGATGATTCCAGAGCTGTTTATTCAACCTTAACTTCTCTCCTGACCTTTAATCTCTCATCTCCAACTGTTTATTGGACATCTCAGACTAGGTGTATTATAGGCATCTTAAAGTCAACATGTTAAAAACTGAGCTCATTATCTTCAGCTCCTCAAGCACTCTCTTTTTCCTAATTTTTCTATTTTTGTCAAAGGCACTTCTATACTTCCATTCACCTATGCTCTCCACCTAGGAGCCATACTTGAATTTTCTGTCTTTTTCCTCCCTCTATCCAATCTTTTGCTAAATTCCTTCATTTCTTAATTCATAACAACTCTTTTATATACCTACTTTTCCTCTGCAACCCTGGGCTAGGTCAGAGGTATCAAACTGACTTCCCACTGGCTGAAAGGACCCACAAAATTCCAAAGTGCAGCTTAAATCAGATTAAGAATCTCTTTCTATTTGAGACTGACTGGACTACTGCTGCTTAATCTCCCTGCCTTAAGTCTCTCCCCATTCCAGTCTATTCCTCACTCAGTCAATAAGCTGTCAAATTGATCTTCCAAAAGCATAGTTTTGATTATGTCAGTCCCCTATTCAATAAACTGCACTAGCTTCCTATCACCTCCAGAATGAAAAATAAAAATCCTCTACTTGGTATTCAAAGCCCTTCTTTGTTACCATTCCTTTGTTCTTACATTTTACTCACCTGATTCTGGCCTCTTTGCTGTTCCTTGAACAAGACACTCTGGTTCAGACTTTGGACATTTTTACTGGTTGGCCCATATGGAATTCTCTTCTTCTTTATCTCTGTATACTGCTTTCCCATTTGGGGTTTTCTTGGCAAAGATACTGGAATGGTTTACCATTTCCTTCTCCAGTTCATTTTACAGATGAGGAAAATGAGGCCAATAGAGTTATGCAACTTGCCTGGGGTCACACAGCTAGTAAGTGTCTGAGGCCAGATTTGAACTCAGGAAGATGAATCTTCCTGACTCCAGGCCTGGCACTGTCTCTAATGTGCCACCTAGCTGCCCGGGGTCTATTTTTTTTCTCTTTTTTTTCATCTCCTTGGAACTTTGCCTGGCACATTGCAGGTATTTAATAAATGCTTATTGGCTAACTTCCCCCAGAATTTGAATACAATGTTGAATGGATATCCTATACAAAATAAAAAAAGATTTATATGACTTTTTGGTAATCCATCCCCTTTCAGAAAACCTTTCAGAACCCAGAAAAATCCTCTGGTTTGTACCATGTGGTCCTTGGGAGAGCAGAAAGTAGAGATATTAAAAGCTTTCTGAGCTTATGTTGAAAAAACAAAATTGTATCTGTCAACTCCCAGGCTAATGACTTTTCAGAAATCTTTATAACCTTATGCCCTTAGCCAAAGACTTTTCAAATTGATTTTTCATGTGAGGGGAAAAAGGAGACAAAAATGGAAAATGTTTCTGTTAAAGTCACTTACACAAAATAAGCCATTAGCTTGTTTTGCTTTTTCATGGGGAAAGAGGACAGCGAATAAATTTCAGTGGCAGTGTGGGCCTAGATTCTGTTTTAAGTGGTTCAATAGATCTATAATGCCATAACTTACAATGCTGAGGCAAGAGCTTAAAAATCCTCATCAGACCATAAACAGGCCAATCATGCTTTCACTTTTGCCACAATTTCTTTTCTGCAAAGAAATTCTTCGGCTGGATTGGAGGTTACAAAGGGAACAGGAAACTTTGCCAGAGATTGATTAGCAGAGCTGGATAGAATCTTAGACATTATTTAGTTCAGTACCTTCTTGATATAGATGAAGAAACTCAGGCCTAAATATGGGAAAGTGACCAGCCATTGTAGAGAAAATACTTCAAAATCTAGTCAGTCAGGGCATAACAGGAAATGATTTGGAGTTAGTACATGAACAAATTTAAAATAACCTATTAAAACATAAACGTGTCTTTTACATTTGTAACACATGCCCTCTGGTCCCATTCCTTCAGAACCAGGCAGTATCTGTCCTTCCTTCCTCCAAGGAATACCAGATACATGTAAGGGTTTGGAGAGGGAATTTTTTTTCCCATCATCCACTGGATCCCCATTGGCTGTGTTCCCCCTGTTTTCTAGAGTGTCTGTGACTATCATTCCTTTTCAATTAACCTCTTAACACCAGGACATTTTTACAAAGGGAGATTGACTTCACAAATCTAGTGAGAACAAATGTAAGACATTTTCTCTGATAGTTCTGGGGCATATTCTCCCTTGTGCCAGCTTAGTCTCTGGAAACTAAGTTCAAAACTGAACTCATTTACTACATAGCATAGAAACCTCTCTTCTAGTTCAAGCCCAAAGGCAGCATGGGCCTTGTTTCAACTTTGGCTACATGGGTCCAGAAGGCTGCTCCCCATAAATCCTTGCTCATCTTTGCTGGGCTGGTGGCAATACTCAGCCTGGATTCCAACTTTTGCATTCTTGTGGTTCAGTCTCCAGACCAATTTGGAGACTCTACTCCTTGTATCTAGAACAGAAAGGAATGATAACAAAAAAAGTCTAGGAGGTCCTTTTGGGCAAGGGGGATGGGAAAGTATATGGCCCTAAGGCCCTTTTCTTAATAGCAAAAATGTCAGACACTTGGCTAGCTGGCATGCATATCCAATTGAGGCTCAAATCTGATTAAAATGCATTTCCTATCTGACTTTGATGTGTTGATATATCAATTTTAAAAAAGAAATACATAAAATATGAGATTTCCTAAGGCAATATGTGACCAACAGGGTTCAGTGACTGTGGTTTCTATTTGAGTCAGACACAATGCTTTAGAATTTTTAACCAGAGTTCATTAGTGAATGAGTCACCTCTCTTGTCCAGTAAGGAATTCAGCAACAAGGTGGTCAAAGCAGGAACACTCTGTTTTGAAGATACAAACAGATACAATCAAAAAGGCTGCTCTCCTCCAGGTGGCTAGCCAAGCACAGCCATTTAAAGAATGCCCATTCATTTTTGGCCTCTCCAACGCATTATCATCATCATGATGTATCTTCTTGGCATCTTCCACGTGGAGAGGTACCATCTAAGCAAGCTGATAACGTGCATATTTACCAGACCTCCACTATGCATTATGTATAAAATAAATATAAAATGTCATCAGCTAAGGACAATGTTTAGAAGAACTGACTCTTCTCTATAATAAATAGTGGGGTGCATGCAGTGTTCAGGGAAGACTAGCCCCTCTGGTGCGAGGGTTTACTGAATCCTTTTCAGGGCTACCCATTCACCTTTAGTGTCCACCTGTCACCCATGTCTTACCTGTGGCTCCAAGAAGCTGTAACATGCAAATTGACCACACCCTGGTAAATGGTCTCTGAAGAGGGGCTAAACCAGGTTGAAAGTAACTGAGAGGCTTCAAGTTCATTACCGAGTTAGGGGGATGTCTACTCCAATCATGTGAAAACTTACCCTGGCAGAATGGGCAGATGAGAAAAATTGGTCTCAACAGCCATGAAGGCAGGTGCTAGGATGGAGTACTTAGAGCTTGGTCACACATCAAAGACATCAAGGTCATCCATTGTGTCTCAGACCATCACCAGTCTCTTGACTTTTGTCCTGCTACTGGACTTCAGTGACTCTAGAAGAGAGGGGGAAGCTGATGGCTTTGGGCAACTCTGCCTTACTGAAATCCAAATCAAGGGTGAGTTAAGACATCATCCCGTGATGTCATTGGTCCTCTTTGAAAATGAAAGACAAATAATAAATAGTAATTTGATGCTCCTTAGATTTCAGATTAATCTACAGATGCTGATGAAAAGTTTTCTCATCCTCTGCTATTTTTTGAGCACACAGATTTAGGACTGGAAGGGACCTTAGAGGTCATCTTTTCTGATCCTATTTTACAGACAATGAAGCTAAGGCCCAGGCTTTACAGATAGCAAAGAGATGATTTAAGATTTGAACTAAGGTCTTCTGACAATACAGCCAATGATTTTTCTGTCAAACCACATGATTAAATTATCAACTCAAGGATTTAGAGCCAGTCTCATGGTTTTGTTAATATCTTGCTTATATCAAGGTACCACTTGAGCCATCCCTATGTTATCCCTCATTTTTTTTTTTTGCTTTTTGGAGGGCAATTGGGGTTAAGTTACTTTCCCAAGGTCACATGGCTAATTTTTGTGTTAAGTGTCTGAGACCGGATCTGAACCCAGGTCCTCCTGACTCCAGGGCTGGTGCTCTATTCACTGCGCCACCTAGCTGCCCCGCTATCCCTCATTCTTGCTACATCATTGGCCTACCTCCTTTAATTGTATACTTGTCCTCAATTATGTCTATAAGCCCATTTGTCAAATGCAAGTCATTGCTTTTATAAACATGTAGACAAGTGATTTGGTTTAATGGGCTATACTTACAGTCATGAAAACTGAGTTTATGTCCATAGTTTAATTCATACTACCTATGTGACTATAGGTAAATTATTTAACCCCAGCCTTATACATACATCTGTAAAATATTGTTGTTTAGTCATTTTCAGTCATGTATGACTCTTCATGACCCCATTTGAGGTTTTCTTGGCAAAGATACTGGAGTGGTTTGCCATTTCCTTCTCTATCTCATTTTACAGATGAGGAAACAGACCAACATGGTTCAGTGAGTTGCTCAGGGTCATACAACTAATAAGTGTCTGAGGCCAGATTTGAACTCAGGGTGGCAAGTTGAGGTCTCCCTGACCCCAGACCTGGCACTTTCCCACTGCACCACCTGGTTGCCAAATATCTGTAAAATAGGGATGACTGTACCTGCTCTAGCTATGTTTTGTTAATCTTACACTGCTATAAAGATGTGAATTATTATTTCCATTTTCCTTGGGTTATTTATAATTTTGAGTCTTTAGAGATTATGGTGTTCCATGATTTACAGTCATATATAATAATAGAAAGAATAATGTCATTAAAAAGATGGATTTTTCGTCCACTGAGGAATAGCTAAACAGTCTGTGGTACATCAATGTTATGGGCCATATGAAACTACCTTATGTGAAATGATGTCTATGAAGAATACAGAGAAAAATGGGGATATTTATTTATATGTGCTAATGCAAAGTAAACATAACTAGAAAATAATACACAAAAGTACAATTATATGTGTGTATAAAGAGCAACAATGAGAAAAACCAAAACAATACTTTTAATAGTTTTTTAAATTCTGAACTTGAACATCAAAAAAGAATATGTATATGTACAAAATAAAACAGATAAAGAAGATTGTATATGTATATACTTTTGTTTTTAGTGCACAGAAGAGAACGGGTAAGTTCAGAAGGAAAAACAAACAAGCAGGACAGTTCTGAAAATAATGTGTGGAATTTATTATATGCTTAAAAAAAAGAAGTGGTATGAAATTGAGATTTGCTTTTTAAAAAACAAAACAAGTCAAGCAAAAACAAATTCATATAGTGACCATGTGTAATGTAATGCCAAGCAAAGGCAACTTCCCAGGTTCAGAATACCAGCATAGGTGCTCTCCATTTTATTCAGTGACAAAGTAAGAACAGAGAAGATCAAAACATGACATCATTCCAAATACAGCATTTACTAAGTGTGATTAAATAATCTCCAGGTACTACCCCACCCCAGGACCTTCCAATCATTCAATCAATTACAAAGTCTCTGTTCTAAATACTTCTCCACCCCTAGGCTGTACCTTCATTTAGTCCACCACAAAGCCCCTCTTCTCAAATGGAGATTAGTTTCCAATCTAAGTAAAGTACATTCATTTGTTCGACCCTAGAACACAAAAAGGTCAAAAGTTCCACACCCCTGGATCACAATTGAATCTACCCCAGAGTTACATCAAGTTTAAGCACAGCATTTAATACACAAATGGAGGTCTTTTCTTCATCTTG
>NW_027186304.1:28086654-28116720 GCF_028583685.1 Petaurus breviceps papuanus | reverse complement strand
ACCCCTGGATCACAATTGAATCTACCCCAGAGTTACATCAAGTTTAAGCACAGCACTTAATACACAAATGGAGGTCTTTTCTTCATCTTGACAGGAGGCAAGTTCTCAGCAATCTTAGTTCCTGGGGAGACAAGGCTTAGCAAGGCCACAAGATACATTGCCAGTCCCTTCATTAATTCATCCTCTGTCTGTAGAACAGTCCTAGAACCCCTGAAAACATTAGCAAAACCCTCTCCTAGGATTTCTGTAAACATACAACAAGAAAATCCTTCTTCAGGGCTTCTGAACCAACACAAAGGTTCCCAGACCCCTGCAACAACAGCACTGCCCTTCACCAGTGGACAGTATTCACTCTGTCTGCAGGACAGTCTCCAGACCCCTGCAACAACAGCACTGTCCTTCACCAGTGGACAGTATTCACTCTGTCTGCAGGACAGTCTCCAGACCCCTGTAACAACAGCACTGTCCTTCACCAGTGGACAGTATTCACTCTCTGTCTGCAGGACAGTCTCAGGAGCTCTTAGCCAACAGCCAGGTTCCAGGACTTCTTCAACAAAAGGACTGTCTTTCACCAGTGGACAAATCTGGCAAAACAACATCAAAACAGACAGACAAAATACCAGCAAAACAGCTATGTCTCCTCAGTCCTTGGCAGCTCAGGGGGCAGGTCTCAAAAGTCCAGGGCGATTCAAAGTGTCCCCCAGCAATTCTCTCAGTCTCTCTCTGCCTCCACGAGGTGCTGCTTCCAAAAAGTTCTTCTGCCTCTCTCTTGTCTCTCCAAATCTACGTCACCAGCTCCTCCCAGTTCAGGACTTTCTTTTCACATCAACAAGTCCATCCCACAGGTGGGATTAACAAGCTCTGGGTTTTAACACAATCAATTTGAAAACCAAGCCAATACAGGGGAATCTTTATATTCCATTACTATCACACCATGTCCAAAAAAATATGTATCTCTGTACATTGAACCTGTCATATCTCGTGGGTAACATGGGTTCACGGGTAGCATGAAGCATAGGGCGGTTAAAGGGGACAGTGGATAGAATGCTGGGTCTGGAGTTGGGAAGACTTGATTTCATTTGTTCATTTCTCTCTGCATCAGTCCACACTGCTGAAGATTCTCTACATTTGTCTCTTCTGCTATTTCTTACAGAACAATAACATTCCATTACATCAATATACCACAATTCATTCAGCCTTTTACCAATTGTCTGGGGGCCATCTAAGGCACCCCCTTAAATTCAGTTCATTTCTTTTCTTCTCTCATCTTAATTTGTGCTTCATGATCAGGTTTGCTTTGATTATTACTATTCCTTTCCTGGAATTATTCCACACTCTTAACTACCTTCCCCTATAGTCCAGTTGATTTTCCTGTTAAGTTTAAAGTAGTTTAACCCAAAACTGTTGTATGTGTATGTGTTCAGCCTTCCTTTCTCCACTGAAGATGAATGAGATTCATATGTTGTCTATTGCCCTTACCCCACCTCAATTTTTTGTACACTCTTATTCTCATGCACTCCAGTTATAAGAAATAGCAAATTCTACCTCTTTCTTCCTCCATTCCTTTCACCTTCACTTCTCTTTTCCCTCTCAAAAACCCTCAGAATGGGACCTGTTTTTCTTATTTATCTTCCTCATTACCCTTTGAAAACAGTGTATGGAAGAGATGCTTTTGTTTCCTTTCTGGCTACTGGAATTTTTGTGCTCTTGCTGTTGTTCAGTCATTTTGGTCTCTTGATGAACCAGTTTGGTGTTTTCTTTATGAAGATACTGGAGTGGTTTTGCCATTTCCTTTTCTAGCTCATTTTGCAGATGAGGAAACTAAGGGAAACAGGCTTAAGTGATTTTCCCAGCATCACACAGGTAGTAAGTGTCTGGGGCCAGATCTGAACTCAAGAAAGATGAGTTGACCTGACTCCAGGTACAGCACTCTGTGCACTATGGTACCACCCAGCTTCCCATGCTAGTGCTAAGTCTTCTTATTCTCTCCATTCTGCTTCTGCTGCTCTTCCTGGTTTCAGCTCTGCTGAACAAGACTCCCAGGTTAGGTTCAGCACCTCTAATTTCATCATCACACTGTTATAGAACGCCTTAGTTGACACCACCTCCCTCAGCCTCTTCTCCCCTTTGAGGAGGGAGGGAGGGTGTCATACCAAACTCCCCTGAATGCCTTCCTTTATAGAGGGCAGAAACTGGACTTTTTGGCTCATGCCACTTTGCACCTGCTACTCTGTCTAATTTCAACTTCAACTGAAAAATATTCCATCCTCATCTCCTTACCCCCACCAACTCTCCAATCTCCTTTTGTGTATTATCTCCTTGTATTAGGCTGTAAGCTCCTAGAGGGCAGAGGGACACTTTTTATTGATTGTATCCTTACCACTTAGCAGAGTGCTAATGAATATTCATTGGATTGGATTGATACACTCTTCCAATTGCTCCAATAGATTTATCTTTTTATTGACTCTTGTTTGTATTTGAAAGTTGCGACTCAATTCTGGTCTTTTCATGAGAAATACTTGAAAGTCCCCTATTCCCTTAAAGGCCTTTTTAAATTTTTTTGCAGGGGGAGCAGGTTGTTTTGTTTATCCCTTATACTCAACATTGCAGGGTAAGTTATTTGTGGTCCTAAACCTCTGTTTTTTGCCTTCTGGAATTTTATATTATAAATTTTCTCATTTTCAGTAAAAGTTTCCAGGTCTTGTGTGATTCTGACTGATATCCCTTGATAGTTTGAACTGATTCTTTCTAGATGCTTGTAGTATTATTTTCCCTTTGATTTGGTACTATGACATTCCTTGGACTTTTCCTTTTCTTTTGGTTTGTTTTTTCCTCAGGAAATGATCAGGGGATCCTTTTTTCCCTTCACTTTGTCCTCTAGTACTAATAGTTCTGGGGATCTTTTCCTTAAGATTTTTTGAAATATAAGTGTCTGGATTCTTTTTAAACCATAGTTTTCAGGGAGTCCTGGGATTCATAATTATCTTTCTTTGACCTGTTTCCAGTTCTGTTGTTTTGGACCTTATATTTTCTTCTATTCTTTTCAATCTTTTGATTTTGTTCTAATCTTTCTTGCTAATTTCTGGAGGCCTTGATTTATAGTTAGTCTATTGTAGTCTTGGAGGAATGTGTTACTTGGGCAAAGTTTATACCCTTCTTTTCCAAATTATTTATTCTCTTTTCATTTTCTTCCCCAAAAGAGTTTTTATTTCATTTAAAAAATATGTTTTGCTTCATCTCTCCTAAGTATTAACAGTATTCCTGCAGAAATTGTTTTTCCTTTAAGTCTTTGATTGTACTTGTAATGGAATTATTCTCCCCTTCTGGGAGATCTCTAGATCTATCTAAAATTGTGTTGTTTCATTCTTGTCCATGTGCTCTTCAGTAAAATTATCTGACTATCCTTAATGCCTACACTGGCTCTTTGTGCCAGGAGCATGCTAAACCCCATGCTGTGCTTTGGGGTAGCAGGTAGCCCTGCTTGTTCTTTCCTCAGGTCCTTTGGTTTCCTGTTGGCCTCTACCTCCCACAATTGGCCCTTCCTGAGTCTTTGACATCCAGAGCCTTTTGTGGGATCTCAAGACAGAATTCTAAGGAACTCAGAGCTCCTGAAAGTCCGGACTGTTCCATTTTGAACACTGAAGCATTGAACTAGCCTCTGCTGTTTCCCGGAGCTTCCTAGGCCCACTCCTTGGAGTTTCCTGACCACCTTGAGGATTTATTGGGGGTGGAAGAGGGCTCAAATCTTACTGCTTCTGGACATATAGCCCTGAAGGCTGTGCTGTGTTTGTCTCTGACCCATCTCTGACCATAATAGAAGACTACCATTTTGTTTGCCTGTACTATTGCTGGGTGGTCCATTTCCTATTGCCCCTTGGCTTCTGTCTGACTTTTAAATGCATTTCTGGGATGGAAGAAGTCACTTATTCTAGTTTGTCACTGGATTTCTTGGTTATTATTTGTTTGGGTAAGAATTTTTGGCTTTTATTGGAGTAGGTATATGGGAGCTGAGTATTCTGCTTCTGTCCAGACAGCCATCTTGGCTAGAATAACATTGTACAATTTTTATATAGAACTTGACTCTTTAGAAGAGATGAGAAAATGCATCTTCCTCTCTTCTTTGCAGAGGTCAGGAACTATGGGTGCAGAAAATTGTATCACCTGTCACATATAGTTGAAATATTAGTTGGTTTTGCTGAACTGCTTTTCCCCTTTCTTTTTTGTTTTTGTTTCTGGTGTGTGTGTGTGTGTGTGTGTGTGTGTGTGAAAATGGATGACTCTCTGAATTGGGGAAGGGGAATGCATATTTTTAGAAATGAAGGTGATATAAAAAACAAAAGATGTAAATAATTTTTTTTAAAGATTGGCTTTTGTAATAACGTATAGTTTGTGATCATTGAAAGCATCTACTTGTCCCATTCATTTTTGAGATCAGTTCATTTTCCATGTGCATACATATACATACATAAATATATACATATATATGCATATATATATACACATAGACACATATGGGCAATATGTTTTTTTCATCAACTTTTTTTTCACTGCAAATGGTTTTATTTTTTTTATTGTAGATTTCATTGAGTGAACTTTGTAGTTTTTGCTAAATAGACTACAATATTCTGGAGCTTAATGCAATGAATATAATATTACTTTTAAATAGGAACATTTTTGAGAATTTCCTTATCAGTAAAGAATTATTTCCTAGGACAGGATATCTTTCATGACACTGGCAAACATGTCAACATATAACAAATATTACGTTATAATATTTTGTTGTTGTTCTGTCATTTAATCATATCTGACTTAGATCGTAGCAGCCAGTACTTGTCCATGGGATTTTCTTTTCCTTTTCCCCCCAGACAGGGGAAGGAAGGCAAGGCAATTAGGGTTAAGTGACTTGCCTAAGGTCACATAGCTAGGAAGTGTGTCAAGTGTCTGAGGTCAAATTTGAACTCAGGTCCTCCTGACTCCAGGGCCAGTGCTCTATTCACTACACCACCTAGTTGTCCTATGGGATTTTCTTATCAAAGATGCAGGAGTGGTTTGCCATTTCCTTCTCCAGTGGATTAAGGCAAACAGAGGTTAAGTGACACAGCTAGTAACTGTCTGAGCTCAGATTTGAACTCAGGTCTTCTTGACCCCAGGCATGCTTCTCTATCCACTGGGCCAGCTAGATGCCTATTTTAATATTTTCTACATGCCAAATGGGGCAAACTGTACCTTGAGGTAAGAAAGGTTTTTGGTTTGCAAATAGATACAGCAATAATAACTTTAAACATAAAATGAACAAATTGTGATGTTTTCCCTTTACAATCTCAGAGGCATTGAGTGGAGTACAATTTGTTTCATAAGAGAATATGTACTGGAAATTCAAACCTAATGAACTTTGAACTCTGAACAATCTTTACATATGCCCAGTACAAAGGCTGGCAGCAACATCTTTCTCTAGGGATGAGAAATTAAAAGGAAACTCAGCTGGTACAATTCACATTAATAGTGCTAGGCTGAATTGGACCACAGCTTTTGTTTACTGTTTATCTCCCCAATTCCAAAGCATGTTTTGTGTGGATAAGTGTGAGTCATGAACCAAGATAAAAGCCAACATCTCCCAACTCCACAATGATAACATAAGAGGACACCAGGAACTAACTACAGGTTCCTCCTTTATACCTTACCTCCCAGCCTCAAGCAGTCTCTCAAATAAAACTCTAGAAAACCGGGCTTTGATAAAGCACATTATGATTCAAACTTGACCAAGCCTTTAACCAAATCACTCTGGCCTACACTGTTTGACCTACAATAGGTAAGTCCCAGCCCAAACCTCACTTGCTCATGGTTTGGTTTTCATAGCTCAGAGTAAGTGTAAATAGCAACTGTTTTTGTTCCATCCAGAAACTCCAAGGATCTTCCCTCGAAAACTGATTCTTCTGTGAAGGTAAACTAGGCCCCTGTTTGCCTTGATTCTTACCTTTAATTTTATTTCTAGTTCCAGCCTTTAACTGCAGAAAATATTACCTCAGACAAACTGAGACCTGTGAAAGACTTTACCTGCATTCTGGGTCATCACCAGTTGTCTCGACCTGTGTCTTGCCAGAGAACTCTAATGACTCTGGAGGAAAAAGTGGGGCTGATGACTCAGCACAGTAAATCCAATTCACTTGCAAGTCTACATCACCCTGCTGATGTCATTGGTCCTTTTCTAGAATGAAGGAGGGACAACAATCTTCACACCTGTGGGCCATTTTTTATATGCCTCCTAATCAACATACAACAATCGCCTTCCCACCCATGATAAGTGTTAAAGGAATTCTTCATTTCATCTTCTCTTCAATGTTGGTTAGTATTCTCTTCACTGAAAATTGTCTGTCTTCTCCACAAAGCCAGTTGTTCTGTCTCTCTCCTCCAGTTTTCTTATTACAGTTCTTTATTGTATATACATTGTAAAGCCCTCCCTCCCCAATAAATGTAAGCCCCTCAAGGGCAGAGACTTATTTTTCTCTAGGTCCCCCATATCTTGTACCTTGCATATAGAAGACATTTTTCTATTCCATTCAATTGAATTTCTCATGTTGTACAATTCTTGTCTAGTTATACCTTCCCATAAGCACTTCAGAAATCTGTCCTAGTCATAAGTCAGCATTTGGTATCATTTCCTTCAGCCCTGGAGGGTAGATATAATCAACTGTTTTTATAAAATGAGGTAATATTTGTAAAGCACTTAACACAGTTATATACAAATTCTTGTTTCTTTCCATTTTGATAAAAACATATTCAAATGTCCTCAGGTAAAAGCAGAACCTAAGGCAGTTAAAAAGCAATTCACAGGATAAGTAGGTAAAAGTCATGGGTAAGAATGTTAAAAATAATAATAATCACAATCATAATGAACTAGGAAGTTCTATACGCATGTGGAGAACTCACTGCCAGAATCTTAGAATTGATTTGATATCCTCCTTGCCCCAAAAGGCCCACAGTTGCAATCCAGTTCTATCCACCTGAGGGTAAAACTAACTCAAACCTTTCCAGATCTGCTGAAAATCTTTTTTCCTCATCCAACTGGTGTGGTGGGGATATAATACAAGTATCTTTGTTTTTTCTCCAGTAAGTATCCTGTCCCACAAGTTCCACTCAACACCCTAGAGGCATTTAAATGATTCTTTTGATATTGCATAGATGTAAACATAACACTTATGTTGTGCATTTGTTCTTGATTCATCATCAGCTCACTTTCTTTTCTGGTCATTCATATTCTTGATGACAGGCAGCATGACACAAGAGTCTAGAACACTGGGCTCACAGTCTCAGAGAGTTGGATTCCAATCCTGTTTCTTGTACTTACTGTAGGACCATGGACAAATCACTTTACCTTAATTTATAAAATGGAGATAGATATATCTATGTAATGTCCACATCAGAGGATTGCTGTGAGGTTCACGAGTTCATATGTGACAACTTTAATGAGTTATATAAATGTCAGTTATCATTATATAGTGTTATATATTATGTTTGTGCCTCTTGCAGGTGTGGTTCTGAAAAGCTTATGGCATGCTATGATGCACAAACATATAGTATCATTGTAAGAATATTTGTGTGAAAAAAGTTGGGCTTTTGTGGCATGGAACAGTGTGAGATTGTTGAAATGCTACATAATTTCCCAAATGGTCATCTAAATCAACCTCTTTCTCTTTCCTTCTGACCTTAGAACATTGTCCATTCACAGTGTCTAGTCAAGACACTCATTAAGTTGTTTACTAAACTTAAAATTTTTGTTGATTATGTTGTTTTCTAGATATATAATCATCTGTAAATTTAGAGAGATACTTTGACTTCCCCATTAACAATTTTTTTAATTCATACATTATTTCTATTGCTAAGATTTTGAAAACTATATAAAGTGAGAGTATCAAGAGTGAACATCCCTGAATTACACCTGTTTTTAGTGGGATCTTCTTTTGTTCCTTCACTATATATAATCATAATTTGTGGTTTTGAATATTCACTTTCAATCATATTAAAGAAAGATCCTTCTGTTCTTGCATATTTAATACCTTTGTCTTGCATTTTTTTATGTAGTCGTATTTCTTTTAGAATTCTCATGTTTATTAGCATAGAGACATGCAGCAATTGCTGAGAGTGTCTGTAATCTGTCCTTTTTCATTTCTAATTTTGATGATTTGAAACTTCTTTATTATTGTATTTATTGAACAATTTTTTTTTAACTTTTCCAAAAAACTTAGTTTGGATTTGACAGGTCAATTTTTTTTTCCAGTTTTCATTTTTACTGATATCTGGTATTGGTTATTTTCTCATAGTGACCCACAAAGGGAGAAAAGGGGGAAGAACAACTGCAGAAATAGCCCTTATTTTTGTTTTCTGCAGGCATATCACTTTGTTCTTGTTTGAGGTTTGTTTGCTTTTGAAATGACGACAGTCAATTTATTTTTTCTCCCCTATTTAATTAAACATTTAGGACTCGGTTGCTCTTTGAATACTGCTTTGGTTACAATATATAATGTCTTCTATGATGACTTTTTCAAATAAAGTCTACCGTTGTTTTTAAATTTTCTCTTTCACTCAGTCATTATTAACCCTGTTTTTGTTTTGATATAGGCCTATACCTTTTATCCATTGTATCATTATTTTTTTTTTGCAGGCAATCAGAGTTACATGACTTGCCCATGATCACATAACTAGTGAGTGTCTGAGGCCAGATTTGAACTCAGGTCTTTCCAACTCCAGGGCTGGTGCTCTATCCACTGCACCACCTTGCTGCCCCTCATTGTATAATTATCTGTAAATGATATTATTTCCTCATTGTACATAAATGTGGTATATAAAATTTCCATTTCTTCCTATGGGGCTGGGTTTTGTGTAAATTTCATATACATTTGAAAAGTGTGGGGGTTTTTAGCTCTTTCCATGGAATCATTTGCATAAAATTTTACTATCTAATTTGTTCAATACTTTGTTCAGCTTTATAATTTCTTTATTATCTTTCTATTAGATTTATGATTTTCTGGTAGTGGTATACTTAAATGTATTGATTGACCCTAATATTGACTTCAGCTATTTCTTCTTATGAAACTGTGATATTTTCCAGTACAAATTTTACTGCAGAATCTTTCAAAGATTACTTTTGTTGTTGTTGTTCAAGATCTTTGATTTAATCTGCATTGGGAAACTCCTGATATGAAACCCATTTGCAATTTAGAAACAGAGTTTTCAAGCTAGAAGGGACCTCAGAAATTGTTTACTAATTTATGGTCTCAGAGTTTCATTTAGCACTAAGGGGTTAAGTGACTTGCCCATGGATACACAGCTAGCCAATGATAGAAGAAAGAATCAAATGTAGGTCTTCATAATTCCAAGGCTAGTTCACCTAATCAGTATGTCATACTGAATCTAAACAGAATTATGAAGATATATTTTAAATAGGCATACTCTCATTTTAAATAGAAACTTTTTACATAACATAACATCTTTGTTTATATCTTTTAATGCTTTCTGGTTTGAATTCATTTTTTTATAGCATCAGTGCCACTTTTACCTCTCATAACAAAGTGATAACATTATAAACTTTAAGCCACATTTTCTGTTTTGGTATATGCAAATCTTTAATTCCATGTATTTTCTGAAAGAAACATATTGTTGGATTCCAGTTTTTAATCCCTTTTTCCTTTTATTAGAGTGGTCCACCCATTAACATTTAGCATTACAATTGCTAGATTTTTCTTTTCTTCAATAATTCTATTAAAAGGGAACCCATACCTCTTAATCTTATTATTTATAATAATCTACTATAAATAAAATTCATGACTATTAATAACTATGTAAATTGAATTAACTTGTACTTCCCTTTTATTACAGATAAGAATTTATTTTCAGAATTATGTCCCCAACTCCCACCCCTTTCTTTTTCTTCCACTTTTTTCTTTGTTTACTCCAAATACCATTCTGAAATATTTATTAATTTAGCTGATGTAATATTTGAATGGTACTCACATTTTGCTTGCAACTGGCTTGTCTTGATTTGAGAAGTGGGAATTATTTTAATTACTTATCTTTTGGGCTTGGAGGCTTGGCTGCTATTCAAAGACTTCCCTGAAGTTTATATATGACTCTCTGCAAATTTTTCAAAGTTTAAATGTTTCTCAAATTTCCATCTCTTGCCTTCTTATAGAATACTAATTTTGCTGGGCTCGTGGCCCATGCTTCTTCATTTTGAATACATTATAGTATTCCATTTTCTGTAATGGTCCTTTCTTAAAAGTCTGCCATTCTTTGGTTTGTTATTTCTTTCTTCTTGCAATTTGGAGTATCTTTTCCATAGTTTATATGATGTAACTAATGTTGAATGTGGGGCCCTTCTTTTCCGGATCCCCTTAATTCATTTGATTTTTCTACTATTGCTTGAATTTCTTAATTCTAGAAAGTTTTCTTTGGTCATTTTCATGAAGAACTTTTGTTTTCCTTAATCTTTTATTAGTAATTTTAAGGTTATTGTGTTTTCAGCTGTCATTTAGACCCCATCACTTGAAACTCTAAGTTAAGTTCTTTGGGTAATTCAGGAACTTTCTGATCTTGTTTTCCCCATTACTTTGCATCATCTATCATTCTGTTTCCTGTTATAATAAGTCTGTTGTTTGTTACTTCTATTTTTTTTGTTTTCTATTATATTTTTTTAGTCATTTAAAAATTATTTCCACTTGATTTTTTTTTACCTTCTTTTAATTCTGGCTTCAATTCATCTTGTTTTTTTTTTTTTTTTTGGTGCTTTCTATAAGCTCTTGTTTTATATAGTCTCTAAGTCTCTAACTTTCTTACCAACATTAATTATTGCTTAATTTGTCTAAGCATATTGATGTCCTATGACAGCATAGTCTTGTATTTCTTTCCTATCTTCACTGCTCCTGGTATTTTAGCTGTTCCATTTGTTCTACAGCATTTTTTGAAAATCATACTGACATTTTTCTTCACTTCGCATTGCCATTTGTTGTTTTGGGGAGGGTATGTGAGCAGCCTACCTCTCTCAGAACCTGTCAACCACCTTGATGGGAAAACTTCATCAAGAAATCTTGCATGATAGCTACCCACACTTGGCAAGTACCTTTTTGGAGAAGAGCTTTTAAAGCTACATTTACTCTTTTATTTCCAAAGATGACTAAGTAGCAATACATACTTTCCAACTACCTACAAAATATGGCCACCTGGATGTCGCCCTGGTGCCTCAAGCTCAACAGGTCCAAAATCAAGCTTTCCCTCTTGAGTTGCTCTTCTCTCTGATTTTCATCATCTGGTATAAACTTATTCATGTTCCTTCATTTGTTCCTCAGGACTTCTCAGCGACATTGCCTTTTTTTTCTCCTTATTTCTGATTATAGCAAATATTTACTTACTCATATGTCCAGGTTCCTGTTTTCTCCTACCTTTACCAGCAATCTGGTCTATCAAATGTATCTTTAATTCCTCCCTCTTTTCTACTTATACACTTACTCTGGTCTCTCCAAGCTTTAAAATCCAACCCTCTTCTCTTGACCTTTCTATCTCATTTGCCTTTTGACCCATATTTCTTCTGGTCCTTTTATTCTCAGTCCAGCCTATTACCAGTGAGCCCTATGTCAGCACTAGATCTAGCTACCCTCAGGATATCTCCTAGCCTTTGATTCCATGCCAGGGTCTTCTAAGTGCATCTTATATGAGCTTCAGATGCTGGCTATCTGCCTCTTCCCTTCGTATTCCCCTCAGGGTCTTTTCCATGGCGCAGAGGCACCTCCCCCGTGAGACTCACCTTCCTCTGCCATCTTCTGTCTCCTAAGGATTGGACACTCCCCTCCTCCCTGTTCCCCTTCTAGGGTCACCCACTTTTTCTTGCTGTGAAACGAGTCCCTTAGACTTGTTAGGACACAACATCACCATCTGCCACAAGACCGACCCTTGAAAAATCTATCCTGCTGCCTCCTTCAACAGAGCTCTCTTTAACGACTAAAAGACCCCTTTGTAGCACCCATGGGACCAATTCCTCAGTCATCTGCATGCTTTTACCCTTCCCATCACAATGCTCCTGAGCCCGGCTGCTAAATAACAAATCCCATCCCCCGTTTTCACTTGCCTGCCTGGAGACTTGTTCCTCCTCACTTCTACCTAATTGGTTTCTTTCTAGCCTCAGCTGAAGCACCACATTCTGCAGGGGACTTTTCCTATCCCACCCTCCACTTTCTAGAGCCTCCCTTTAAGATTACATTTCCTAAAAAATACCCTAAATCACTATTGATTAGAAAGATGCAAATCAAAACAGCTCTGAGGTACCACATCACACTTATCAGAGTGGCTAACATGGCAAAACAGAAAAATGAAAAATGTTGGAGAAGAAAGTCGGAACGTTAATGCATTGCTGGTGGAGCTGTGAACTGATCCAACCATTCTGGAGAGCAATTTGGAACTATGCCCAAAGGACTACAAAAATGAGCATACCCTTTGACCCAACAATACCACTTCTAGGGCTGTAGCCCAAAGAGATCAGAAAAATGGGAAAAGGTCCCACATGTACAAAAAGATTTATAGCAGCTCTTTTGGTGGTCGCCAAGAACTGGAAATCGAGGGGATGCCCATCAATTGGGGAATGGCTAAAC
Source organism: Petaurus breviceps papuanus (assembly GCF_028583685.1). Lineage (NCBI taxonomy): Eukaryota > Metazoa > Chordata > Mammalia > Diprotodontia > Petauridae > Petaurus > Petaurus breviceps. Next base: position 28,104,085 of record NW_027186304.1, on the reverse strand, counting down.
AAGTTGTGGTATGAATGTAATGGAATATTACTGTGCTATGAGAAATGATGAACAGGCAGACTTTGGAAAAACCTAGAAAGACCTATATGAACTGATGCTGAGTGAAGTGAACAGAACCAGGAGTGTACACAGTACACAGAACAGCCACAGTGTGCAAGGACTGATTTTGATAGACTTATCCTTCTCAGCAATGCAAGGACCTAAAACAATTCCAAAGGACATATTATGGAAAATATCATCCACATCCAGAGAAAGAACTATGGAGTTGAAATGCAGAGCAAAGCAGACTATTTTTGTTTTGTTTTGTTTTGTGGAGTTTTTTTTTTCTCATGATTTTTCCCATTTGTTATAATTCTTTTATGCAACATGACTAATATGAAAACATATTTAATAGGAATGTATGTGTAGAGCCCCTATCAGATTGCATGCTACCTTGGGGAGGGAAAAAGGGGGAGAAAATTTAAAACTTATGGAAGTGAAAGTTGGAAACGAAAAATGAATAATTTAATAAAAAAAGATTACATTCAGCTATTTTATCTATTCCATATGTACATAGTTGCTTTCATGTTGTCTCCCTAATTAGAATATGACTTCATGGGAGCAAGGACTGTATTTTTGTCTTTCTTTGTGTCCCTAATGCTTAGCCTAACGTCTGCTGCATAGCAAGAACTTAATAAGTACTTGTAGCCTAACTAGTGCCTTTGACAGAAAAAGTGAAGTTTGGGAGAGAAGAGGGTTTGGGAGGGAAAGGTAAAACAATCAATTTTGGATATACTGAGTTCTAATGTCTCTAGGGTATCCAATTTGAAATATCCAGTAGCCAAGTGGTGACGTGATGTAGAAGTGGAGCTTGGGAGAAAGACTACAGCTGGCTACATAGATGTGTGAGTCACCTGCATAGAGATGAAAATGAAACCCATGGGAGCTGTTGAATGAGCCTCTCCTTCCTTAGTGGATCTCTAAATAAGATTTCAAAAGAAAACCTTCCCAGTATTGCCTAGTGAAGGCCATTGCCAGAGCGTGCGCGCGCACACACACACACACACACACACACACACACACACATATTGCCTCACAGGTCTACTGTATCCTGATACCTTTATTATACTAACAACAGTATAACTTGGAATCCATATTTCTCTGGTTTATCTTTTGGTTGTTCTCTGAATTCTACAAATTGCTCTGTGGTAGTGTTTCAAAATCTATCCGAGTCTGTGGATCCCTTTTTAATGTCAAAAGATGTCAGATTCCCATGTGCCAGGAGATGTATTATTAGTATCCATTGACTGAGAAAATACGTGATTACACAGTGTTATTAGGAACTCAGTAATGATTTTCCATGAATTTGTATTTTATTATTCACAACTCCACACATATACATTTGAAAAATAACTATACACACATATACACATACACATACACACAATTTACAAGATATGTTTGCTTATTTACTATACAGTGTAGCACTAAGTACTTTGCTGGAGCTATATGAAGATAAAAAAGGATGAGACTTGGTGGGAATAGGGCTATGCTGACTCCTTCCTCAGGGGCTGGGACCCAGGTTGGGGGAGCACTGGTCTAGAATGCCTCTTCCTCCATGTCCTCCCCCTTTCTCCTCCTTGTTTTCCTTTCTTCTCCATCTATGCTCCATTCCTTTTCTCTTCTTCCATTGCTCCCTAAATCCAAAGATGTATATGGTATAGGAGATAGAGTCAGAAGTGAAAAGCTTAATGAAAATTTGACTGTAAGTGTTTGTGATGTTATCCAGAGTTCCCAATCATTTTTAGAGTTCTAAAATGTTTTTGCTTTGCAAAGATGCAATGCAGATTATTGGTCCAAATGGAGGCATTGCCTTTTACCCAAACCTGATTTCTGTGAATCTCAGTTCACGTCATCATTGGTGTTCATTTTTACGGCATACATTTCTTTCAAAGAAAACTCATTTTAGTGGCATGACTTATATGTGGGGGTGGTCTATAGTCAAACCAATATGGTATTTTATTCATCTAGTGTAGGGTGGAAGATTATGTAGTATAGGAAATTTTATATACTTCCGCAAATATTGTATAGATAAGGGGAAAATATTTTTAAATGTGAAAATAAGCTTTATAGTTCCTTACTCTAGCCACATTTTAATGCTTCCCTCCCCCTATTTAACCCTAGGGTGTATAGTATACCTTAAGTGCACTTTATAAGCAGTATATCATAAAATATTTTTATGAGTTTGAACAGATCTAGACCATTCCATTTTTAAATATGGTCTCATGGGACTCTGTGTGATGTTCACTAGAATTGGGGGTTGGAAGTAGATGACAATGATTTAGTAATTTCATTAGCTGCAAGTCATCAACCTTGCCTAAAACTTGTTGAAGAATACCTTTCATGGACTAATTGGTCTTGTAAGCAGTTCACAAATGTGCAGAAGGAAGAAATGCTTCTAATATGTTGTAGCTGACAGCCCAGTAAAGCCACAGCAGTCTTGGGGGTTTATAGGCTACTTTGACTATTGCATTTTAGCCAGTTGTACTGATGTCACTGTGGGTTATCAGTCAGTAGGAGGGAATGATTGCAGTGTCAAACTGATACTATCTCTTTGTCTCTGAGACAAACAGCAGTCAGGTTGTACTATCACTAACCACCCCATCTTGTCGAGAGACTATATTAAAATACAAACCAAACTGTTAGGAAGCCTTATGTTCATTTCCATTTGGATAGCCACCATGGAAGGATAAGGAAATCTTGTCTGTTAGGGAAAAAATGGTCCCTGTTTTATGGGCATCACTTCTTCATAACAAAACTAGGTTCTCAGGAGTTTTAATTATTTTTAAAAGGTAGTCAGAAACTCTGTTTTCTCAACAGGCAAGTGGACAGTTAACACTACAAAGTGGATGTAAGCATCTGATTCCCTATTCATAGCTAGGGTAGGGAAGGGAAAGGTTTCAAAATCAACTTCAAACTGCTTACAATACTGGTGTGCAATGGCTGGCAAGGCTGTCCTTGTGAGGAAGTCACAGTCTAGCCTTGGGGGTGGCATGGAGGGGAAGTGAATGGCAGGGAAGAAACATAGAATCATGGATTTGGAATAGATAGAGACCATCTATTGGCACCATCTGGTCCAACATACCAGTTATGAATCAGAAAACTGGGACCTAAAAGTGTTAAGTAAACTTGCCCAAGATCGTAGAAGAAATAAATAGAAGAGGTAAGATTTGAACCTGGGTCCTTGGCTGCCAAATCCACAGTCCTTTCTGCCTATCACAACTTAATTGTTGTGATAAATGTTTGACAATCAGTTGGGGGAGTGGAGGGTGGGGAATGTATTCAGGGCACATTTTTAAGTTTAATGCTTATTAATAACATTTTCTCCATCACTTTCTTAAGCCTAGACTATCAACAAAACAATGAATATAAAAAACAAACAAATAAATAAAGCCCTGATTTGTAGTTTGCTGATTTCTGAGGTCCAAATGTTCACACTAAAAATTTAGCACTCCTCTCCCTAACCCAAAGGAGCAAGCACCAGCACCTCTGACCTTACATTTTCTGAAGAGTTATTGAGTGATCTTTTGGTGTTTATATATTCAAAGAAAGCAAAGAGGAATTTATAGGCTATATATTTCCCCAAGATGTCTTCTGAAGAAGGGACCTCATTGACCATTTGGTCTAACCCACACATGAACATGAATTTGCTCTACAACCTACCGGACAAGTGGGAATCCTTTACTTGATTTCCTTCAGCAAAGGAGAATCCACTAGCTCCTAAGACCAGGCCATCCTATTTTTGGACAGATCTAATTTTTAAAGTTTTTCTTGATGTTAAGCTTAAATTTGACTCTTTCCAACCGCTCTCAATTATTTATAGTTCTTCTCTCTAGGGATTTTTTTTTTGACATATCCCTTTTTCATATGATAGTCTTTCAAACACTAGAATCTCAGTTATGTACCCCTTAAGTCTTTTCTCCTCTAAAATGAACCTCCCCATTTCTTTCCACCAATATTTGTATGGCATGAACTCATGACTATTATTATCATCATTATCATGATCCTGCTGGTCCTTCTCTGAATACCCTCCAACTTACCAATGGTTTTCCTAAAATGTGATGCACAGAAGTGGACATATGCCTCTAAAATTATTTATTTTTAGTTTTCAACATTCATTTCCCAAAGATTTTGAGTTAGATTTTCTTTCCATCTCTCCCCTACCCCCGACCACAAGATGGCAAGCATACTGAATACCCTTTCTCCCAATCTGTACTCTCTTATATCCCTCCTGAATTCTCCCCCCCCCCTACTTTCTTGTAGGGCAAGATGGATTTCTATACCCCAGTGCCTGTATATCTTTTTTCCCAGTTGTATATAAATATATACCGTGTTTCCCCGATAATAAGACCTATCCCGAAAATAAGGCCTCCCCTTACTGTGTAAGATTCCTCTAAAATAAGCCCTCCCCCGAAAATAAGCCCTATTGAGATTGCTACTGTAGTGAAGGTGATCCCCTGTGCTACACGCTACATTACGGTACCCTCTGTATGCACCGTCCCCCCCCCCCGTGAAACGCACGCCGCGCTTTGAGCTGCATCCAATCAGAGCTGCAGCAGTGAGCGCGTCATCCTATTCTTCCCCAGTGAGTTGCTTATTGAATAAAGGTACATTTTTTTGTTCACATTTACCTGTTTATTAAAATTGCTGTCAATGTTCATTAAAATAAGCCCTCCCCTGAAAATAAGCCCTCTGGTGTTTTTTGTCCAAAAAAAATTAATAAGACAGTGTCTTATTATCGGGGAAACACAGTGTATATATATATATATATTAACAATCGTTTTTAAAACTTTGAGTTCCAGATTCTCTCTCTTCTCCCCTCCTCACCCACTCCCACTGACAAGGCAAGCAATTCAATTTGGTTATATATGTATGTGTAGTACTGCAACACATTTCTATAGTAGTCATATTGTGAAAGACTGAGGCTATTTTCTTTTTATTCAAAGTACAGGACTTCACTTATTAAATGTCATCTTACTTAATTTGATCCATTGTCATCCAGTGTATTTGCTCTGCCTCTTAGTTTTGTGTCATTGGTGGCTGTGATATCTTTTCTTTTATCCAAGTTATTAATAAAAATGTAAACTAGCTAAAGGTCAAGAATTCAATGTGCCCCATGGCATTCCATAGAGTCCTCCTTTCAAGTTTGACATAGACTCATGAATGATTCTTAGGATCAAAACATTCAATCAGTACTGAGTCCAACTAATTAGACTATCATCTTTCTAACCAGTATCTCTTCATTTTATTCTTGACAACAATAGCATTAGAGATTTTTTATTGAATATCTTACTTAAAATCTAGATAGATTATATCTCAAACTTTCTCCTTATCTCCCTTTCCTATACTTATATGTGACCACTTATCATACATTCTAGAATTTCCTAAGGAACCAAAGTCAAATGTACTGGATGATAATTTGTAGGCTCTACTCTCTTCCTTTATTTTTTTTTTTAAAGTTGGGACAACATTTTCTTTTCTCCAAACCTGTGGTTTGTTTCTCATTCTCTAAGATCTTTCAAAAATGCCTCATAATCGTATCCCATAATTTTGTCAATACCTGAAGGTGTGGCCAGTCTGAGACAGAGTATGTGAATTAATCATGCTCCTTACTTAACTTGGTATTGACTCCCAATTAAGCCTTTTTGTTCTGTCCTTTCCAACACAATGCCTAGTACAAAGGTGCTTAATAAATGTTTATTGACTATGACTATTGACTATTTTCCTTGGCAGAGAAAAAATGGAAACCAAATAAGGGTTGAACAACTTTGCCTCCTCTTTATCACCAATGATCATTTTCCCATCCAGTCCATGAAGAAATCTATCCCTTCTTTGATCCCCTTTTTTTTCCCTCCAATATAGCTTATAAGAAAAATAGCTCTCTTTGTTATTCTTAGCTTTCTTCATCAGACTGAGCTTATTCTGGGCTTTAACCTTCCTAACTTTATTGCAGCAAGAAGGAAGGAAATACACCTTTATTAAATTTACCAGGCACCTTGCTAAGCCATTTACAAATATCATCTCATTTGGTCCTCACAACAACCCCGTAAGGTAGGTGCAGTTATTACCCCCATTTTACAGATAAGGAAACTGACTGACAGTGGTTAAGTGACTTGCCTAGGGTCACACATCTAGTAAATGCCAGAGGTTGTGAATGAACTCAGGTGTTACTGACTCCAAACCCAGCATTCTATCTGAGGGCTACTTAGCTGCCTTTCCATGCTTTTGTATTCATCCAGGGTTGCCTTTCTTACTTCCATCCTTGGTATATGTCTTTTAAAAAATTTAAGCTGGGTATTCCTTGTGCATCCATTCTGATCTTTTTAAACAATTTCCCTTTTTCCCTTTATGGAATGATTTCCCTTTGTATTTTCAGAATTTCATTCTTAACTATTTCTCATCCCTTCTGAAAAGATATCTATATTACATTTTATGTTCATGGCACATCTGGCTTCTAGAAGCAGACATACCCTTAATTGTGTATTCTTTTAATCTCTCAGTGTCTTCCTCATCTGTAAAATGAATCAATGGTGTCTAAAGCTCCTTTCAATGTTAAGTTTTGTTTCTAACCACCTCTCTGAAGTTATTACAAGATTAAGGAAAACTAAAAAAGAACAAGGAAAAATATGGTAGACTCAGGGCTTGACAACCTAGGTTGGAATCAGAGATCTGCTACTTTCCAGTTGTGTGACCTTGGGCAAGTCACTCAATATTTCTGGGTCTGAGTTTTCTCATGTAGAAAATGACTCCCACTTTTTTCAGGAAGCCTTTATTGGCACTTCCCCATGCTCCACTGCTAATACCTTCCGGCTGAGACTGCCTTCTCTCTACGCTCTGTCTAGCTTGTATGTTTCTAGGTGTCTACATGGTGCCTCCCTGATTAGATCATACGTTTCTTGAGGATGGGGAATGTGTTTTTTTTTTCTTTTCTTTCTATCTCCAGCACTTAGCATAGTGCCTGGCACATAGGGCATCTGAGGGGCACAATGGATAGAGCTCCAGGACTGGTATCAGGAAGGCTTATCTTCCTGAGTTCAAATCTGACCTCTGACACTTCCTAGCTGTGTGACCCTGGGCAAGTCACTTCACCCTGCTGGCCTAACTGTCCTCATCTGTAAAATGATCTGGAGAAGGAAATGGCAAACCATTCCAATATCTTTGCTAAGAAAACCCCAAATGGGGTCAGGAAGAGTAGGACACGACTGCAACCAATACAACTGAACAACAATAACATGTTTTTTGACTGACTAAATGAGCTTGACTTAAAGGATCTCAAAGGTGTCTCCTAGCCCCAAGTCTATGATCTCTGAACATGGGTGAAATTAATTCATTGAATTGGACTGAGCTTTTTTTGTTTGTTTTTAGATTTTGCTTTTTCAGAGGGGGGAAGGCAGGGCAATTGGGGTTAAGTGACTTGCCCAAGGTCACACGGCTAGTAAGTGTTAAGTGTCTGAGGACAGATTTGAACTCAGGTCCTCCTGACTCCAAGGCCAGTGCTTTATTCGCTGTGCCACCTAGCCGCCCCTGGACTGTTTTGGGGTTTTTTTTGCCTTTTGGAGAGCAATTAGGGCTAAGTAACTTGTCCAAGGTTACACGGCTAGTATTTTTGTGTGGGTGTTAAGTGTCCCAGGCCAGAACTGAACTCGGGTCCTCCTGACTCCAGGGCCAGCGCTTTACTCACTGTGCCACCTAGCCGCCCCCCCTGGACTGAATTTTTAATGATTGCATATACATAGGACTTGGTTTAACTTACTCCTCCTGTGAGGAAAGTAAGCATTAAGGTTAGGAAGCTGAATGTAGAAATTAAGAGTTAACCAACAAAAAACTTCTGCTATGAAAAGTGTGCTAAGCACCCTCTTTAGTTTCTCCTTGTGACCTGACACTTACTTAAGAGGATGATCTGTTTAATGGTAAAAAGCATATTCATAAGAGTGTAAGTGAAATCTTTGAACCTGACAAATGGAATCCAAGGAAATTGAGACAAAAGACCCACATTAGGAGTTTTTCACAGGATCAGGAGCAAGAAAATCATGTTTTCATGGGACTTGTGGATCTTTAGGCAAAGCTTCCAGTCCCTGGAGGAGTATGATAGAACCTAAGGCTGTCCTCTCAGGTTACCTAGACTGCTTTGTATAGGATCCAGTGAATGCACTGGTCTCACCATCATCTTTCCACAGCCTGACCTAATTTTTCTTAGTTTCCTTTAGCTTTGTCATTCCATTTTTCTGCAGGTCCAGATGGTTATTTGCAAAGAATTCCATCCTGACCAGGCAATGCCAAAAGCAAAACCTTTGAATACACACAGAGGCATCAAGTCCTGCAGCAGAAAATGTTCCAGAGGCTAAAGCATTTTGGAAAAAAAATAAAAGGCCTTAGCCAAGGAATTAAGTGTTGAGGAAGCTGAAGATGCTTTCAAAACTGTTGTTTCAGGGATTCAAGTTTCTTCCCATTTAGTGTCTCCATTTAAAGAGGGTCTTGTGAAGCTACAATGTATGTTTGTGTAGCTTTGGAAGGCCTCGTGAAGGGGATTCATTGCCTAAGACCTCACTAGTGTGCAAACTCACTTAGATTCTTCCTTACTGAGGAAGGCACAGTTAGTGAGTCAATAAGCATTATTAGACACCACTGTGTTAAGTGCACGATTGGGGATGAGGGCATGGACATAAGGAAAAAGGACAAACAACCTCAGCTCTCAAGGAACTCACAATCTAACAGGGAAACAATGTAAGCAGAGAAGGTTGATACTTTTATATGGGTTTCCAAATAAAACAAGATCCTGCTCATCTCTTCCAAATACATACACTCCCTCCCCAAAATGGCCAGGGCAATGATAACAGTGAATGGCTGCCCAGGGTGCTAAAAAGCCAACCAGCTAGAATGGCCCTAATGAGAATCAGGCAGTGGACCTAAAAGCAATGGAATATGTGCATCTCTTTTCACTTTCTGTGGGAATTTATATTTGCAAGGGCACTGTGGCAATATTTGCTGTAGACAGATGTTTGTGTTCGCCTAGCCCAGAGATGTGGAGAATACTAGAAAGAGGAGGGAACGATTTGAAAGGAGAAAAGGTAGACTTAGTAAATGTGGGTCCAGCAAATGGAAATATGATGGGACAAATAGCATTTTCCCAAAAATATTGATTTTTAAAAAATGACTTTAAAATACTTTCAAGATTATTTTAATGGGCTAAACAGTCAAAGCAAAATACTGCTGCAGAAATGTATCGGTACTCTACTTGACTCTCAGAAGAAACTTCAGCACTTTCTCTTACCTGTTTGCTCCTCAGTTTTAAAGACCTCAATAATTATAGTAGGCTAAGGATAGATTTGCAACAACAGATCTGTCGATCACCAATTGGAAGTGAGCCAGTTTACTGCACCAGGAACCAAGGACACAATGAATGTGAGAGAAAGAGAGAGACAGACAGAGACAGAGAGAGACAGTGAGAGAGAGAGAGAGAGAGACAGAGAAAAGAGAGAGACAGAGAGAGAAAAGAGAGAGACAGAGAGAGAGAGCAGTTTGGTTTGATAGGGAATGGTGTAAATACAAGGGTAAAATACATGCTTATGAATCTAGCAGGGAAAGAGCTTGTCCCTGGTATATGCCAACTTTGTAAAGATGTGACATTGATGGGAATAAGGTCTTGATCTCTCAGTGTTTATTGATCAGTTATTTCCAAGAACAGAACTCACATCAATTTCAGGCAGAATGACTCTGGTTCAGCTTATTTTCTCTCTTTTCCACTTGAAATGGCAGATAGGAGACTGCCCCAACATCACATACTTCATCAGAGGGTAATTTTCATCTGAGATAGTCAAAAGTAAATCCTTACCCTGAATCTTGGCCCCTTTAGATATTACATAATGCACTCATTTCTCCCTTTTGAATCTTTTGTGGGTTTGGAAAGCAGGGATGGGAGAGAGGAGAAGGAAGAGAAAGACCCAGTGTTATCATGAACCCTTTCAGGCAAAAGTAGGAGATATCCCTTCTAATATTTCTCATAGTTTTTATGGAGAGACAATCTTAAATAGTTCTTACCATCTAAGTCTTAGTGTTAAATAGTGTCTGAGGAGAATAGGTTAAGTGTAGTTGATTTCTAGTAACTGGTTAACAACTCAGATCTCCAGGGGGAAGAATACATACATAATTTGAAGTTTAATCTGTATTATTACCACTTTCTTAAGTCTAGACAATCAACAAAACAATGTCAAGACAAGATTTGTAGAGATTTTTTTTCTGCTTTAAAAGAAATTTTTTTTGGAGGGGGGAGGGCAGGGCAATTGGGGTTAAGTGACTTGCCCAAGGTCGCACAGCTAGTGTTAAGTGTCTGAGGCTGGATTTGAATTCAGGTCCTCCTGACTACAGAGCCTGCACTCTATTCATTGCGTCCCTAGCTACCCAATTTGTAGAAATTTTTGAGGTATAAATGCTCAGGCTGAAAATTTAATAATTGGCTCTCAAGAGCAGATTACAACTGACTTGGGCACTTCCGTTTTCTCCTTTACTACTGCAGTTCCCCATCTAGCAAACATGCTCCACAGATTCATCCTAAGGTGCACTTGCCATTTTTGCTCTACTCTTTCCCAACCATGCTCCAAGCTACTCTTCATCTGAGGATAAATCACAGCCACATAGGGAGAAACTCCAATGGAGAGCATGGATGAAAATCTATGCTTATGTTAATTACTACCATCTGCTCCCATCACCAGACATATAGCTAAAAAAAATAATACTCTGATGGTTAATAACCATGATGGCAATAATACCAAACAGCTCAATACAGTTCATTTCTGGTTGTCAGGACTTTTACTAGAACCTCACCAGGGCTTACATTTAAAAAAAAAAAAACGCAAACAGGAACAACAAAAATAATCCTTAAGTGACTTTTTGGTAAGTCCTATAAATTGTTTTAAAACCCAACATTATAGGCTCACATTTCAATAACCAGCCACCTGTTCTCTGAAATTTGGAATGGAATGTAAAAGATGGGTAACACAGAGAAATGGTGCAAGGAAAAAATCTTTACGAGATTTTCCTGGGAACCAAATTTTATGGTATGTTTTATGTAGCATTTTAAAATGCTAAATTAACTGCTTCATGGGCTGTGGCTGTGGCTTTTTAACAGATAGTGAGAACATTTCTTTCCTTGCCTTTGTAGCCCTGTTTTTTTCCCAACACAGGCCTGTGAACTCCTGGCTCTATATATAGCCTGGGGGCTGTGTGCACAAGACACTTTCTACTGTACTCTTGGGACCACTAGCAGCCATTGAGGTATGGTGCTCAGGTCAGACAACAGTGAAACCAGGGAGAGAATGGCTGAAGACAAATTATTTTGGCATTCTCCAACTCCTCTACATCTAAATGGGATCCAAATGTCTACTAATTGAAAATGTTCCTTAGGATTAGTTCCTTCTTGACTTCAGCCCAGTTGGAAGGGTAACACACTTCTCAGACATAGCCATAGCCGGAGAATGCAGAGAATCTGAGGGAGGAGCTGAAGGCAGGCTTCTTTCCCCTAGGCATCTGGAGAATATATGACTTCAACCTTTTAAGGTCAAAGGGGAAAAGCTGAGCCTAGTGAGTGCAGAGGAGATCAAACAGGTTATCGGTACAATGATAGAAACAAATTTAGGGTGTCCCTAAATCCTAGTGCTGATATTAAATTTTTTTTCCTTGAAGAAAAGGAAACATTTACCCATCCTCCACATCAGACCAATAGCTTTGTGAATGGAAATGACCCTTCAGATCTCCTAGGTCACCCCCAACTTATTTTAGATGAGGAAATTGAAGTCAGCTGCAGGCCATATCAGAAGCCACTTGGGATGACCAGGCAAGAAAAATGTCCCACTGGGTGACCTTACCCCATTGCCTTCCCTATTACCTGGGCTGCTTCTCTGCTCACAACATTTCACTGAGGTGGGAATCAACAATTCCATACCTTATTGTTTGTGATGAAAAACCTCATCTAAAATTTAATCAAAAACATACAGTTCTCTTAGGATAAGAACAGGAATTTATTCTCTTCTCCGGGAGAAGAGGGCAGTCTTCCCCATGACTGATCATGAGGAAGAGATAAGGTACAAAAGGCCGAACAAGAATTTATACACTAAAGCAGTCAACCCACCTCCCCCTTTCCCCCTTCCCCCCATCCTTCTCCCATTGGCTAAGAGGTGGACACAAAAATCTTCCCCAATAGCAAATAGCAAGGAAACAGGGAATGGCCAATTCAAATGTACCTATCCTAATTTGGCAAACACCAAAGTGAAGAGGGGAGGGACTTAAGTCACCAGAAAGCTTAGAGGTCCTAAAAAGGACTTGCTGCTGATCAACAGCAGAAATGGAGGGGGAGAGGGAGAGGTGAAGTAGACAGTCAGAAATGACACCAATTTATAAGATTCATTTTGAGAAGTTTTCAAGTTTTCACTCCCCAGACATTATGATGAGATGGAGCATCTTCAGGTCTGATCACCTGCCTTGCTATTGCCTACAGAGAACCTCCAAGTCTTAACCCTCCCTAGACCCACCAACACCCTTTTCCTTGTGAGAATTTTTTATTTCCTTTTATTTTTCAGGACTTGGGACCATTCCTCCTGCAAATTTTGGTAAACTAGAGGTCTGTCTTAATATTTACTTTATCTGATCACATCTGTCCCATGGGATGTAAAAATGTACTTGGAACCTTGAATATTCTTTTTGAATGGGAAAAGTGAAACTTCTCAGCCCATAAGTTTTATGGGAGCAAGCCAGAGTTCGGCTTCCCTCTTCCCCCTTTTTCCTCCCCACTCTTTATTCCTGCCATATCTGCTTTAGGCCTCTTCAGGAGTCTTTCCACCTCCAACTTTGTTTGCCATACCCTTATTAGCATTAAGCCCTTTAGGAGTTTTCGACCTCCAACCTTGATGGTGACCTTTTTCCCTCCCCCTCCCTCAATTTAGCAGTTGCCAAATAAGGGCAATGAGGTATCCTGCCTCCCAGCCAATGGGAGAAGGGACAGCAGGGAGGAGGGGGCTTGACTTCATTAGGGTATAAATTCTTGTTCTGTCTTCTGTAACAGGCTTCCTCTCCCTGATCTGCCATGGAGAGGACTGCTCTCTTTCCATGGGGAAGAGAATAAAAACTTCCTGTTCCTTCCTCAAGATGCCTCTGATTTTTTATTTTTCTGGGTAGGGTATTTTTGGATGCCCCATACCCCACACACTTTGATAGGAATGTTTGGGTAAATGTTTGATAGGAAGTCAGAAGAAGAATCTTAACTGTTCCAAGTCCTTGGTAACATGTAAATTGTCCTCAGTCTACTTCTGTATCCATTATATGTAGTTTAATCTTTGACTTGACAATTTACCCATAGAACTTGTTTGAAGAGGTTTATGATGTAATGAGATTATGACTGTGTTTAAATGTTTATTCAACTTTTATGACATTAAAGGAGATATGGGATTATGGATCTATTTTTCTTTAACTCTTATGACCAAAGAAGAATGTACAAGATTGTAATATGTAAATGATTTTTTTCCCTGTCACACTGATGTAATTTTTTCTCTAAGAAGGCTTGTTAGAATTCTCATAGTTGTTCAGGTTTTCTGAAGCTTGAATCTATGCTTAAGCATGATAAAATCTAGGTTTTTACCTCTATAAATTTCTGCATTGTGGTAAATATTTATCTGGTAGCAGTTACCTACCAGATGCACTCAGAGAGAAGAATTTTCTCCCATTAACACCCTCTACTGCCATCTTATTTAAGAAACCTCTGGCTCCCTGAACCTTGATATCCACACCACTGTTGCATTCTTAGGACTTCTTGACTTTCCCATCTTTCCCACAGCTGAACTTTCTTTCATGTTCTATCTCCTTCAATGAATGTGTGACCTCCTTGAGAGCAGGAGCATTTTTCTATTTGTACCCCCAGCTCTTAATACAGTGCCTGGCATCTTGTAAGCACTCAATCAATTCTTTTTCATTCGTTTTCTCAGATAAGTAATAAGTAGCAGATTAAGGTGCTCTTTTCATAACACCATGGTGAATAAAACACATTTTTTCCCTTTGAGCAAGGCAAACACCCTTTCTTGCTTATAGGGGAGAAAAAAACCACCAACCACCTTTTCTCTTTCTGAGTTTTCTGATATGTTTTAAAACCCAGAGTGATACCCACCAATCATAACTCCGTTCTAGGCTGTAGAATAGTTGAGGAAGCATCATTTCCCCAGTGGATTTTCAGAGAATTTTCTGAGATAAAAAAGTTAATACCTTAATTTAAATTCAATTCAGCAAATATTTATTGACTACTATGATAAAAGAATGACCATAGTTATGTACAAATACTATGCATTCCCCACCCATCCTACCCAAGAAGGTCAAGTCTTCAGGAACTTGGTCTAGATTCAGTTGTATACAAAGTATTGAATGCAAATACAAAGAAGTGGAAAACAAGGCACAGTTTTTACAGTTGTACACACAGTAGGCTATGAATAAGAATTACTTATAGATGGAAAATTTGGACCCACCGGGCTAGATTGGGGAAACTTCTTTTTTGAGAAGATGAAGAGCAAAACTTGAAAGATGATGTCTCATAGCCAACTGTCCCAATTGCAGACTTTCTATAATGGCAGTGGCATTAACAACAAATAGAAATGTCTTTTCTGTATCTGCTGAGCTTTTATTTTATTTTGGTCTTTTTGGAGGGAAGAAGGCAAGGCAATTGGGGTTAAATGACTTGCCCAAGATCACACAGCTAGTGAGTGTGCCAAGTGTCTCAGACTACGATTTGAACTCGGGTCCTCCTGACTCCAGGTCTAGTGCCCGATTCACTGCACCACCTAGCTGCCCCATTGCTGAGCTTTTATAGTCAGTACTTTGGAGAGTTAGTCAAGGAGCTCTTCCGTCTGTTGATTTAAATGCTTAGCAAGGTTATCTATACTCCTCCCCGAAAAATCTAGTTTGACAGTGCTCTTTGAGGATATATGCTCTACCCCTTAGGAAGCAGTGGTCAATGTCCCCTAGAAATCTATAACTTAATTTTGACTTGCTGTTGACTTGGTATTCAACTGCATTCCTTTCCCCTTGAGACTTCCCTAGCCAGATATGCCCTTCTAAAAGCCCTGATTGGGTTAGCAGAGAACAGAATTAGTACTCAAGTTGCTGAATGTGCTATGCAGCAAAAATGTCCATTCTTGTCTTCTAAGAGTGAGGAATGTAGGGGCGGCCAGGTAGCACAGTGAGTAAGAGCACTGGTCCCAGTGTCAGGATAACCTGGGGATTGAATCCAGGCTCAGACACTTAGCACCCACCCAGAAACACCTGGCCATGTAACCTTGAGCAAGTTACTTAACCCCAATTGCTTTAAAAAAAAAAAAGAGTGAGGAATGTTGATTGTATTATTGGTGGTACAGATTCCATCAGAATGGAAAGAGCTAAAGAGTAATATCTCTTATCATTGTAGCCCCAAACCGGTTTAATGCATTCTGTACTTTGTTGCTGCTAAATATATTAAGTAATTAATTATGTATTTCATGCTTTCCTTGGGAGTATTCTGGACCATACATAGCCTAAGGCTCACCAATATACCCAAAGGGTTCAAATTGCAATCGGGGAAAGTGATCACAATTACTGTCTCTGGGTTTCTGTAATGATATTAAAATAAAATTTCCATACCTTATTATCATTTAAATCCAATTCAACAAATATTTATTAAGTGATCACCATTTAGGCACTGGGAAAACAAAGCCATAAACCAAAGAGTTTTTGCTCTGGAGGAAATTACATTCATCTTGGGAAGCTACAATATTCTTGTTGTTCAGTCATTTTTAGTCATGTATGACTCTTCATCACCCCCCTCTTTTTTTGAGGGGGTGGTTTTGGTAAAGATACTGAAAGAGTTTGCCATTTCCTTCTCCAACTCATTTTACAAATAAGGAACTGAGGTAAACAAAATTAAGTGACTTGCCCAAGGTCACACAGCTAGTAAATATCTGAGGCCAGATTTAAACTCAGATCCTTCTGACTCTAGCACTGGTACTCTAACCACTGTACAACTTTGCTGCCCAGCTATAGTTTCCTCCTTAGTAACTAACTAGATAGATAGATGAATGAATAAATAGAGAGAGAAATCATTAAATTATATATAGATAATGTGAAGATGAAAAATATTAAAATAAATAAAGATTGCCATAGATTTTGTATTGAAAAGGAGCTCAAAGGTTATTTAGTTCACTCTTCTCCTTTTACAGATGCACTGATTAATCATTCATTCATAAGCATGTATTAAATATATATTATATGTCAGGCATTGTGTTATGCATTGAGGATAGATACAAAGACACAAATAGAACCATCTTTTCCCTTAAGGAGATTATAGTCTATTAGAATACAGATGAAATTGGGGCGGCCAGGTAGCACAGCGAGTAAGAGCACTGGCCCCAGAGTCAGGATAACCTGGGATCAAATCCGGGCTCAGACACTTAGCACCCACCCAGAAACACCTGGCCATGTAACCTTGAGCAAGTTACTTAACCCCAATAGCTTTAAAAAAAAAAAAGAATACAGATGAAATCAGGGCCCACAGAGGTTGTGACTCACCCAAAGTCACACAGATATCAAAAAGAAGAGCCAGAATTTCAATGCAAATTCTCTAAGTCTTAAATAAAAAATAATGCTTTCATCACTATATCTTACAGCCATTTAGGGAAAGGTTCACAGAATAAAAAACATCTGGACTATTGCAGGAGGTAGGTTACTGGGCAGGGAAAGGATGTCTGAAAGGTGGATTTAAGTGGAGTGGCCATTACAAACATGAAGGACAGCTTATGCAAATTCATAGAGGTAGGAGAGCAAATGTCAGTTTTGGAGAATAGCCAGTAATCCATTCTAGATGGAACATAAAATGTGTATATGGAAATAGTATCATATAAATCATCAGGAAGATAAGTTAGGGTAAGATTGTAGAAGGCTTTAAATACCATGCTAAAGTGTCTGAATTTTATTCTAGAGGCAAAAGGAACACCCCCCCCCCATTTCTTAGACAGCTCCTATTTGGACTGAGAGTGGGGGAGCAAGAAACTGTGGGAGGCAAAAATATGAATAAAGGATAACTCACATCTAAATGGTACTTAAAGGTTTACAAAGTGTTTCTTTCCCAACTTTACATTGTCCCTGTTTTGCAAATAAAGTAACTAAGTCTCCAGAGTCCTTTTGTCACTTTGATAGAGTCACTCATGTGGAATTAGAATTCAAACTGATCCTTTTGGACCCCAAGTCCAATGTTCTATTCATTATACCCTACTATTGAACTTATTGTACACCCTCTTTATTACACTTTGCTCTTAAGTAGGGAGTCCATTCACATAATGTTCACAGAACTGCTGTCACCAGGTCCAGAGAGTAGCTTGGAACATGCAAG
>NW_027186304.1:28076837-28086554 GCF_028583685.1 Petaurus breviceps papuanus | reverse complement strand
AAGGAAGGAAGGAAGGAAGGAAGGAAGGAAGGAAGGAAGGAAAGAAGAAAGGAAGGAAGGAAGGAAAGAAGAAAGGAAGGAAGGAAGGAAGGAAGGAAGGAAGGAAGGAAGGAAGGAAGGAAGGAAGGAAGGAAGGAAGGAAGGAAGGAAGATAGTCCCCTTTTCTCAAAGAACTTCCAATCTAATGAAGGAAGATAAGACAAAAGGTAGCTGAATGGGGAGGGAAGAAGTTAACCAGAATAGGTAAATCATGGTGACATCCAGAGGCATGTAATCAGTGGGAAATGAAGAGATAGTTGACCTGAGCACCTTTTTAAAATGGAGATTCAGGAAAGACTCTTCTCCCCTACCCTTTCTGATCAGAGGGAGGAGCCCCAGAGGCAAGGGGTACTAGTGAGGTGTGAGTTTCAGATGTCAGTTACAGGTACTCATGAGGTGTGCAGTGATCTTACAGGACCATGGAGTTCCTGGGGCATGATGGCAAAATCATTCTGAATCAGAAGGATCTGGGTTAGAGTCCTACCTACACCAGATTTTTAGTTGGTGTGTGACATGAGCAGTTCCTTAATCTTCCTTTGCCTACATTTCCATGCGTGTAAAATGAAGGGGATCCATGGCATCTAAGGCCCTTTTCAGTCCTATGGTCCTATGAGTTGAAGATAAAACACTTAAATGTCATTGGCATTTCTATACCCAACAAAGTAAATTATATTGTGAGTAGGGACACTGCTTCTTTCACATTCTAAAAAGATTAAGAAGCCACTACTGCCAGCACAGACTGAAGCTTCTTACCTCATGGCACTTCTCTGCCAGGCCCTGACAGTCTGTGACAGTCTCCAAAGGGAAAAGCCAGTACAGCCTAAGTCCTATCAAGTCTTCAAGGGTTCTCACTTGCTTTTGATCTTATGGTAAATGTTAGTGAAATATAAGCCACATTGCAAAGCCCTCAGAAGCAGGGATCATGTTCTTTTCTCTTGTGTGCCTAGAACAGTATCTCATAGGGATATAGGAGATACTCAATAATTATCAATTGCTTGATTTATTAATAATGACAAAGAAAAAAAATTCAAAGACTCTGTGGTTAAGCTGTGAGAAAATTTCCCATATCATTTATATATGTATTTTTTCTTTTCAAATCCTTAGAACTTGTTTGCTGCTAAAAAAAAAAAGTTAAATATTTTATGGGTCTTATCTTTCCCTTAAGTTATATTTTCCTTGAGGTCACTTCCTCTAATACCTAGAATAGCATCAAGGAAAAGTTTAATAAATATTTGATAAAGTCTTATGTTGAGTTACCAGTGCCCAAGAGCTATTCCCTATTTCCTTTAATTCAATTCAGCCAATATTTCTTAAACACCTAGAGGCTGAAAGGCACAGGACTAGGCACTGGAGATACCATAATGAATAAGAAATTGCACCTGCCTTCATTGTCTTCCAATCTAGTAGTGGTGGTATAAGACACCAACCCAAATAAATATAACATGTCAAATGTATAAGAAAATTATAAATGCCCTCTGAGAGGTCAAAAGGCCGAAACAATTTGTCCTGGGGTTAGGGAGGGAGGTTAGGTAAGATCAGAGTCTTTAATGACTAAAGATCAGAGACATGTAGAATGGGTAAGGTTTTAATTTGTGGAGGTGAAGGGAAGCCATTCCAAGTCATACACAGTAAGAAGATAATCCAAGTAATGGAGTTAAATAATCAAAAGACAGGTTTAGGGAATGCTGAGTAAATGGTTTTGGCTGAAAGAAGGGCATGTGAGGAGAAGCACTTTGACTTTTCACATAAAGGGCAAGAGAAGGTGAAGGAAGATTCTTCTCTTGTATCACCTTATCTTTGATGCAAACTGGGTCTAACTATTTAAGACATGAATGGAGCTCCCCCCCCCCCCATCTCTACCTAACTTTAAATCTATAGATAACCACATATTGATAGAACTTTTAAAACTGGAAGGAATCTGAGAAATCATCTAGTAAAACTTGTTATAGTCAAAAATGAGGAGACCAAGGTCTAGGGAATTTGAGATTTTTGTAAGGTGATATAGATCACATACACTGAAAAAAAATTATTATTACTAATAAAATGGACAACTTTCTGAAATAAAATACTAGGTTGGAATAAATAGAAAACAGTACAATGGGCCGCCATTAAAATTTAATCACAAATGACTCATCACATCAATTGTCATGCAGATTGATAGTCTTCACCCTCTTTGTGAAGCCCTTCAGAAACCTATTGAAATGTAAAAACTATATGAAGGATTGGAAAGGAAAAGTGTTGGTAATCAAAATTCCAAATTTCCATCAGAGATCCATAATCTTCCACCTAAATGTCAGTTTGTGCACAGTGTACAATATTAGCATCTTGAAATCTAAAGAGGCAGGGAAGGGAAGGACAAAAGAATGCTTAGGCGTTGAATCAACTTGACTTTATTTTCCAGTTCTATAGCATCACAAAATGGAATGTATTGAATCTCTCAAACTATAGACATAAGAGAATAATAGTTTATGTAGGGTTTTTTTTTTTTTTGATCCAGGTTGATATGAACCACAAGGAACACAATGTTTAGATCCAGTTGCACTCTGCCTTCTTAAGTGGCTTCTAATAGCATGAGAATAGCCTTTCAGTTGAAAGGTTGCCCTAAAGGGAATTTGTTGAAAGTTGTATTGTTTACACCTTCCAGTGTGCTTTTTTTGAACTATTGAATTATTTTCCATTTTTCTTTTATATTGCTTTCATGTTACATCCATTATGGAAAGAAAAGAAAATGCCAACATTGCCTCACTATGTAAAACTGAGTCTACATACAAGTTAAAAATGTCACACTATGTTTATGTCATTTTTCTTTCTTTGGCTCTAAAGAGATGAGGTTGTAAAGATGTAACTTTCATAATTCTGGCTAAGGAAGGAATTCTTAGCCAAACAAGGGAGGGAAGTGATTAAAAAAAATGAAATAGATAGCTTTGATTATATAAAACAGAAAAAAACTTTTGCATGAATAAAATCAATACAGCTAAAAGAAGACAAGATTGAGAAAAGTATTTGTATCAAATATCATAGATTAAATTCTGATATCCAAGACATATAGCAAATTGACACAAATATATGATCTGGAACCATTCCATAGTTTGACTGAGGGAGATCAAAATGCAATCTTAAAACACCTTGGTATCCATTCAAATGCATGGCATAATCTGGTCAATAGACATTTTTCATTCACTTGGCTTTTCTCCTGTGGATGGTCAAAAGAAACTCTTTTGAATGCTATGAATCTCTTTCAGGAGGCTCTGCAATATTCCAGGGCATGATGAAATCAGCAGACTCTCATCTGAAAACATGAGGATTTGGAGGACCTCTCATAGCATGTAAGATGCATAGTATTGGATATTTTCTCCATCCCTCACTGCATTTAAATTTTGTTCTAGAGAGTTGTTGATCTGGTACAGTGAAGGATTTGGAGTCTGAATATTCAAATAATTTGTCACTTCACATTTTCAAGCAGTAGTACATAGGTATCTTAGGTTAATTACCTAGAATGCCAGAAAAAAAAGTCATTCTTGTTCTAAAGCTCTGATATTTGTGTTTATACTATATATTGAGGTTTACAGATGCTGGAACCCCAAAAGAGCAATGGGGTACTGCTCAAATGAATTTGACCCAAGCCTTTAAGCCAAAGAAAAGCAAAGTTTATTAAAAATCAGCCATATTGGCCAGTATCTTAAGAAATCTCACCATTTCTGAATGGGAATGGCTAGACTCAAGGAATTTGAGCATCTTCATGGAAACAAGATGGGTCTTATATACAGAAAGACCATGGGAGGGATCTAGGGTTGGCCAAGTATTATGGGATGACTAGAGGAGGGGTTTAGGGAGGGTCTTGATGGGAGTGGCTAGTAGCTGTGGTGACTAGAGAACAGATGCCAAGAACCAAGAGAATGGGATTTTGATAGGATCGTGGGTGGAAAGTAGCTGGAGGCAACCTGGAGCTAACAGACAATGGAAGGTATAAGTAAGGTGAATATCAGTGTGTGTAAAGTGAATTTTTGTTATTTTTTAGAGTTCAGTTTCCCAGGATCCAAAGCTATAACAATCTCTTGTTCCCAGGTATTAGATATGAGTTCCCACAATTATGGTTCAAAACATCTCCACCACACGTGTGCAGCATTATGTAACGATAAATAATATAAACATCCACTGTGACTGTGCAGTGAAATACAGGAATGAGGTGATGTAAACTTGTCAATATGCCTTCTTTGTCTGTTGCCCCTATAAAACAGATAGTCATTGGTCAGTGAATGGGGAAACCTTAGAATTGAATGTACAAATGTTGGGTATGCCTCAACTGGCCCCCATTGAGGCTTAGGGGGAACCATGGGGTTCAATGCACAATCTGAAATGCTGTGTGCCTTGACTGGCCCCCATCAAGGCTTGGGGGGAATCTGTGTTTGCCTCAATTGGCCCCCATTGAGATTGAGGGGATTTAGGGGGATATACAAGTTGTACCAGTTGCAACTGACCCCAATTAAGACATAGGGGTAGTAGCCTCCCCCTTCTCACCAGTGCCTGCAACAAAGGTGATTAGGGAATGCTTTAGGAGTTTGTCCTCCCATTATCAGCAATCCTCTTCAGAAGAAACTAGACTAGAATAAAGTATGATTAACTCCTTCTTAGTGTCTTTCCTGTCTGACCAAATCAAGAGTGAACCTGTGCTAGGAGCCTTCTTGTGTGCTCTGTTTATCTTGTCTTAGAAAGGGCTAGGCTAGGTTAAGGGCAACAGAAATTTGAGCATAGCAAAAATTAAAAGCTTATGGCCTACAGCCAGATCAAGTGGGCAGATTCAAGGAGAGTCCAAGGTGGGATTTTCCAGGGCACATAGAGAAATGGGACTCAGATTCTTTTGGGGTAAGGGGCAAAGGTCTTGGTTTGGGCCTCTACCCCATCACTATATAGTTACAGATTTCAACCTTGCCCCAAATGATTTTTGTAATGGATCATAAAAGATCTGACTCAGAGGAGGAACATAACCCATACTGAAAGCACATTTGTGTGGGGGTTTCTTTATTGGTAGAGACTGATGCTCCAAACCTGTGGAACTGGTGAAAGTTTGGGAGAAGAGAAAGCCTCATCTCCTACCTTGCAGCTTTAAGAGAGAACATGAAGATTCCAGATTCTATCCCTGAAGAGAGAGAAAGACTCTGGGAAGAAGTCAGCATAAAGCATAATCATATCCCTATCCCTAACTTGCTTCACTAGAAACTTTGGGGAATTTTCCCTTGAGATCTGGAACTCTCTGAATGTCTTTCAGTCTCTCTCTCTGTCTCTCTTTATGCCTGTCTCTGTCTCTCCTTTTCACTGAGATATCTGGCTCCTAGTAGAAGAGTTTATTCACTCTGTATTATCTGGCATATTACCATATTTATACCTTCTCTGATTTCTATTTTACTACTAACTTACTTAAATGGTTTTATTTACTAAAAAGATACACAATAAGTACAGTTTCTATTATAGTCTTTCTGTCAGGGTACAGGCCCTGGGACCCCCACTCCCCCAACTTCCCCTGAACTCTCCCACAAGGCCTGGCATTGGCCAGAGGCTCATTTCAGTATAATCCTCTTAACTGCCCTTTTATTGTGACCCTCCTACTCTACAACCGGCCCCACCCTAGACCACCACTCCTTAATTCCATCTAGACACCAAGTGGCCCTGGGTCCCTAAAGTTCACCTGCCAAACTTGGCCCTTCCAGGTCCTTCTCTGTTACCTCCCAGTCATCCCAGAGTACTTGGCCACTCATAGATCACATCCAGATCTTCTCTGTTCTTCTGTATATAGGGTCTATCTTGTCTCCATTAAAGTGCTCAGATTCCTTAAGGATCTGTCTAATGCTCAGATTC
Organism: Petaurus breviceps papuanus; assembly: GCF_028583685.1. NCBI lineage: Eukaryota > Metazoa > Chordata > Mammalia > Diprotodontia > Petauridae > Petaurus > Petaurus breviceps. Next base: position 28,080,662 of record NW_027186304.1, on the reverse strand, counting down.
AATCTGTCCCACTTGTAAATAACAGCATCACAAAGCCACCCCAACTGGCATTCTAATAAACTTTGTATTCGGTTGAAAGAAGGCTTGGGTTGAATTCATTTGAGGCAGGAACTGCTTTGCTTGCCCTTGAATTTCATGTTCCCAACACCCCTAGACCTCAACATTTCTATTACCTTGCAAAGGTTCTGGGTAACCCCCAGGCAAAGAAAACTGGCATTAAGCTAGAGGTTCATTCAGAGCTGAAAGATTTTGAACTGGAAAGAGGACCTTAGCAGCCAAATTATGCCACCCACTCATTTTGGTACTGCCCCTTTGTTTTTACTTACTGAAAGACTCAATCAATCAATCAATAAATCACTCCTCCGAGTGAAAAACAGAGGAAAACAGCTTGAGGAGAGACATACACAGTTCTAAGGACCTGAAAGAAAATGTCTCTTCAGATAATAGACTGAGAGGACTTAATGGGGAGTAGCTCAGAGGTAAAATCATAGATTGCTGTTAGTAATTCCAGAATTAATTCTTAGCAGCTAATTTGAATACAGATGTTTTCAGGACTTTGGCGTTGATTGCTGGAAAACTTTAAATCGAAGAATCATTTGGAGAATAAGAAACAATTCTATAATAACGATTTCAGCCATGTCTCACAGAAATTTGGGGTTTTAAGATTCTAGGGTTTTAGGTTAGAGATCATAGGATCAAAGACATTGACATGAGAAGTCATAGCAGGCCGTCTAGTCCAACCCCTTTATTTTCCAGATGACAAAACTGAGGCTTAGGGAATTTTTGACTTGCTCAAGTCAAAGATGGTAAATGTCAAATACATGAAGAGGTCCAACTTTGTAGTATTATAAAACAGTTAAAAAGCCACAACTTTGGAGGGGGCGGGGCAATGTGGGGGAAGGGAGGAATTGAACTGATTAGAAGAAAGCTTTGATTCTGGGATTAGATGGGCAAGAACACCATACTATTCCATGTAAAGAGCTGGCTGGGGAAAGGCTGATATCTAGAGCCACCTATAGGTTTAAACATGGAAAATCCTTCAATGATTCACATTTCCCTTCACTGCCCTCTGTGGCTTCAGAGGGTAAAATTCCTTAAAGCCTATCACAGAACTAGATTTGGATAGCTTTATAGAAGCCAGGATTAAATGGAACTAATTCTCACTGTAAAAACCTCATGTTACTTCAGTTTCAACAAAAGGATCAAACCTCGGAAAGTATTCAAATTTCAGACTTAAGGATGATTTTTTTTGGTGTCTTTTTTTAACTTTTTAATTTATTTGTAGTTTTCGATATTCACTTTAAAATTTTTTTGTTTTTTGCTTTTTGGAGGGCAATTGGGGTTAAATGACTTGCCCAAGGTCACACAGCTAATTTTTGTATTAAGTGTCTGAGGCCACATTTGAACTCAGGTCCTCCTGACTCCAAGGCTAATGCTCTATTCACTGCACCACCTAGCCACCCCCCACAATATTCACTTTTATAAGATTTTGAGTTCTAAATTTTTCTTCCTCCTTCCCTTCACCTCTCCTCAAGACAGCATGCAATCTGATATAGGCCATACATGTTCAATTATATTAAACATATTTCCACATTAATCATGTTATGAAAGAAGAATCAGAACAAAAGTGAAAAACCTCAAGAAAGAAAAAACAAAAAAAAAGAGAGAGGAAAAAAGTAAGCTTCTATCTGCATTCAGACTCCATAAACTTTTCTGGATGTGGAAAGCATTTTCCATCATGAGTCTTTTGGAGTTGTCTTAAATCATTGTATTGCTGAGAAGAGCTAAGTCCATCAAAGTTGGTTATTGCATAATGTTGCTATTACTGTGTACACTTAACGTTGATATTAGCTAAAATAATTTAACATTATTTGAGAGGCCCCAAAGTAACAGATGAGTGGCTTTATCTAGTAGGAGAGTTCAGAAGCAGGTAATTTGTGGTATATACTGTTCCCTAAAGAGACCAAAAATATCTAGCCTACAGAATTGTGAGTTACCTCTGGCACATGGGTTTTTCTACTGCTGCATTTTATGGCTTGATTCTACACATATGGGTTCTTTCTCTCCCATGAACACTGTGTCTATTGATGGGAGAATGTGACTCTGGTTTATGGATGATAACCATATTATATCTTGGTTATTCCTTTTTTCCCCTTCTATTTAGTAAATGTTTCATGTTTAAGAGTTAATGGTGTAATTATAATTGACTTGTACAAATGGGAAGCACACCAATGGGGACTTGGGAGTTTCATTTGTGAATATAGATGTATATTCTCTTCCACACCAGGGCTACTCCCAGGACCCTGAGAGTAACTTGTGATAGAGGGACCACCCCTTTGGAGGACCACCCTCACTTAAGTAGGTAAAAGTTGGAGTTAGCCAGCCTCATCTTAGGAAGAAAGATCCAGCAGAGAATCAGTGTGTTGGGGTCATTTTCTTTATATGTGAATTGATGTCCAAAGAGGTTAAGGGACTAGTCCAAAATCACAGATAGTAAGTGACAAGAGTCTGATTTGAACCCAGATCTTCTGATTGAATTCTAACCAGTGACCCATATTGTTGATAGACCTCTTTATTGTTATCAGGTGGACAAATTCACTAGTCAAAGTAACATTAATCTTTTTTAGATCCTTCAGACACCTTCACTCTGCTTTTTCAGAAGGTCCAGCTTCCTCCTCCTCAGAAAAATCGACATCTTAGCTACAAGTGCTCAATGGTCTCTCCTTTGTCCTTTATCTATTAGATCTCTGCTTTTTGAGATCCTTTTTCTTTGTTCACATTGACACATTTCTTCCTTTTTCAAAGGGACATTTCATTCTCCCTTATAACCTGGAATGTGGAAAGGGGATGTTTAAGTCCTTTCACTTTCCTTTCTAGGAAAAAAACCATCCTGCAAGGTAGATAACAGTCACTTGACCATGGCAGAAATATCATAGACTTTCTGCAGGTCACTGTGAAATTCTCCTTTCTCTTAATAATTGCTGGAAGTGAGATGCTGTTTTTTGTTCTTGCTAGCAGCAACCCTGGAGACTTGCCTCCAGGAAGAACTACTTGAAGTCAGACAACACCAAGCTCCTGGTGCCTTTGAAATATATATTAAGACAATTGAACCTGATTCTCTGAGCATCACTTTAATGGAAAGGGATGGAAAGGATTCCTAAGGCCTATTCTTTGGCACATCACTGATACTTGGGTACAACCTTGTGGGGTGAATCCAAAAGAGATCATGGTCTTAGAATGGAAAAGGGAAGAAACCAAATGTTATCTTTACTGATTTTTCTTTCTCTTACACATGTATTAGCAACCTCTCTCTCCCATGATCTCTTTTGCAAATACCCATATATGTTGTCTCTCCTGATGAAATGTAAATTCGAGTACAGGAACTGTTTCACTTTTGCCTTTTCATCTCCAGCACTTGGCCCAGTGTCTGGCATATAACAGCAACTGAATAAATACTTCTTGAGTGGTTACTTATGGCAATCTTTTATATATATATATATATATATATATATATATATATATATATATATATATATATATATGCAGTGTAGTGTACAGAAGACTGGCCTTGTATTGAGGAAGTCTTGAGCCCTGATCCTGCCTCTGAGACTTACTAGCTATGTGATCCAAGGAAATCATTTAACTTCTCTAAGGTTCAGTTTTCTCATCTGTAAAATGGGGACAATAATAAAGGGAAAATGGTATAGTGTAAAGAGCAAAAGATTTAGAGTCAGGAAATGTGAGTTCAAATCAAGTCTTTGTTACTTGCTATCTGTAAAATCTTGGGGTCTCTCTGGGTCTCTGTTGCTCCCCTCAGAAATCTGG
>NW_027186304.1:28015638-28076737 GCF_028583685.1 Petaurus breviceps papuanus | reverse complement strand
AGTGACTTGCCCAAGATCACACGGCTAGTTTTTGTGTTAAGTATCTGAGGTCGGATTTGAACTCAGGTCCTCCTGACTCCAGGCTTGGTCCTCTATTCACTACACCACCTAGCCATCCCCATGTAGATTCCTTCTAAAGTGCCTTCTAGATCTCTATCTGCGTTCCTACAATCAGTGAAGATAATCACTTTGGCAAAACATTTTGCCACTCTTAAAGTTCTCTGTAAAGGTAATTTATAATTATTGCTTTCACTTTTGAGATGAGCATAGCTATACCAACTAGTGTTTATATAATTCTTCAAGTTAAAAAAAAACATTTAAGCTACATGGTTTCAATTGATCCTCACAATATTCCTATGAGGTTGGTACTACAAGTATTATCATCACTCCCTCTTAAAAGATGAAGACATTGAGGCTTCAAGTGGTTAAATGGCTTGTCCTTGACAGCACACTAGTGCCTAAGGTGGTATTTTAAGACAGGTCTTCTTAAAACCGAAATAATCCACAAATCCTTTGCTGTTCTCTTGATATCCTGCTGTTTAGTGTCAGGGCAAGGGAGGAACTATTTTCCCTTACTGAGAAGGAAGTCATATGCTTGGTACAGTGCCTGGCATATAGTAGACACTTAATAAATGTAGATTAATTGATTTGTAGCCCCTAGACATAAAGAGCATTTGTACTATGTAGAATCAAAATAAGGTGTTTCGTATTTGGGGGGGGGGGGGAGGGGAAGAGGGCTATCCTTCAGTTTTAAAGTTATTTTACATTGGCCATCTCCTTTACTGTGGAGCAGTCTTCTGAACTGTGCCAAAAATATCTACGTCTTCTCACTGCCTAGTTATATTTCCATTCATGTTTTTTTCATCATACTTTTGATTTTTACAATAGACAAATCATTTGATATTATTTAACACTGGCAACAGGCAATAACATTATCTCTCCTGGGTTGTGAGGGCAGTTGTCATCGCTTAGAAAAGAATAAAAAGGAAATCTGCATAGCAATAAGGACATTTAGACAAAAATAATTACAATTTATCACTACTACAAATAGATCAATCATTATCCCTTGATGAGGGAAGAGGAATCATCACTCCTTGATGTTGAAAGAAAAACAGTCATCCATATTAGAAAGTATAAAATTCACTATTGAAGTCTTTTTAATAGTTTTAAATTATGGACAATTTTAGAATGCATTTGGGGGAAAGATCCTCAGGGCACCAATATGCAACTTTTCATAATTGCTTTGGAACATTAAATAGAATTTGTTACTGATTTTAAAAAATAGGTATGAGAGGGATTAAACATGAAGGAACAGCTATAAACATTAACCAGCCACTTCTCACAATTTAAAATCCTTGTCGTAGATTAAAAAGCCTAAGATTATACATTGTTTCTCAAAATGGAGAGTCCTGACTCTCTGAGGGCTTAGGTCACCGTGATTCAAGGGAGAAATCTTGCTACATGTGATGTGATTCGCATAAAACCTAAATACCATCATGAAGCTGTTTCATCTGTAGGCTGTACTTTTAGCACTTGCACTATAGAGTAACAGTTATGGGAAGGCAGATCCAGAAGATAAAGGAAGCTAAGAATCACATCATTTTCAGGCTATCTTTTGGACATTCACTTAACTTTTGGTATATAATATTGAAATCTTTGTCCAATGACTAATGAACTGACATTCTTCTGGAAGAACTGAATCATCAATTTTTTTCATTCTATTTTCATGATAAACAAAACCAGGAGACAAGGAAGTTGCAGCTAAATGAAAAGATGGTCCATAGTCTTTCCTCAGAAAGGTACAGAAAGGAGTTAGTGGTGTTAGTCAAGTCAAACTCTTGAGGAAACAAGCATTCATTAAGCCCCTACTATGTGCCAGGAATGGTGTGAAGTACTGGCAATAGAAATTAAAGGCAAGCAGCAGTCCCTGCTCTCAAGGAACTCACAATCTAATGGGGAAACAAAAAGCAAACAACAATGTATAAAAAAGTTATATACAAGATAAACTGGAAAAAAGCAACAGAGGGAAGGCATTAGAATGAAGAGGGATTGGGAAAGGTTTACTGCAGAAGATTGGATTTTAGCTGAGACTTGAAGAAAGTCAGGGAAGCCAGGAGGCAGAGATGAGGAGTTAGAGCATTCTAGATCTGGGTGACAGCCAATGAGAATGCTCAGAGTCAGGAAATGGAGTGTTTTATTCCAGGAACAGAAAGAAAGCCAACATCAATGGATCATTGCTGTTTTTAGTCCTTCATTTTCAAAGAGGATTGATGGGATCACAAAGTATGGGGAAGGGATGGTGTGGAACGTGTAAGAAGATTAGAAAGATAGAAAGATGACAAGTTACGAAGGGCTTTGAATTCCAGACTGAGGATTTTATATTTGATCCCAAAGTGAATTGTGAACCTCCAGAGTTTATTGAAGAGAGGGGTGACATGATCATACCTGTATTTTAAGAAGAAGCTGAGTGGAGAATAAACTGGAGTGGAGAGAGACTTGAGACAGAGAGACCAACCCAAAGGGTATTGTTATAGTTTAGGCATGAGATGATGAGAGCCTGAATCACTGTAGTGACTGTCAGAAGAATAAAAGAGGACATATGGGGCATGATGCTCAGGCATAATCATTTGTACTTGGCAACTGATATGGATGTGTGGGGTAGAAAGAGTGCAGAGTCGAGGAGGAGACCTAGGTTGTGAGCTTGCATGACTGGGAGGATGGTCGTGCCCATGGCTATAATGGAGAAGTTAGGAAGAGGTTTGGAGAAAAGACAATTAATTTGGTTTTAGACATGTTGATTTTAAGAAGTCTATGGGACATTTAGTTTGAGATGTTCCATAGGCAAGTTAAAATGTTAGATTGGGGGTCAGGAGGAATCTTAAGACTGGCATAGGATTGATTTCATTGTCTGCTCCCAAGTGACAAAAATCTCATTTTGTGGGATACTTGGTTATTCCATCTTCCAGGGTTAATGATAAGCATAAGTAAAATATCTTGGTTATATGGTAATCTTGGAGATTGTAATTGCAACTTATGTGCTGAAAGAGGTTTAATGCCACCTACGTTGTCACTTGGGCAGCTAGGTGGCATAGTGGATAGAACACCAGACCTAGAGTCAAGAAGACTCATCTTTCTGAGTTCAAATATGACCTCAGACACATTAGCTAAGTCATCCTGGGCAAGTCATTTAACCCTGTCTACCACAACTTTCCTCATTTGTAAAATAAGTTGGAGAAGGAAATGGCAAATCACTTAAATATTTTTGCCAAGAAAGCTCCAAATGAGGTTATAAAGAGTTGGACATGACTGAAAATGACTAACATATTATCATAACCTCAATAAACTATTCATAACCTGTCTCTTTTCTAGGCCAAAGATCCTATTTGTTCGAATGATCCTTGTGTAAGGGGTGTGGTGTGTGTGTATGTGTGTAGATCATGTGTGCCCACATGAATCTATCTAGGTGTGGCTGACATGGATAAATAGATCTCTAGAGTTTCCTCTGACCACTCTTCTCCAAGGGAGACTTTGATTCTTATCAAGTGGAGAGCAGGAAATAGGGGCCATAAGGCTGGGTACTCTGCTTTCCTCAGAGAAGAGAGAGGAGGTACCAGATTAGAATTATATCTATTTGCTTCCTTAACCATTTTTAATCTGGAGGAAATGAGTTTTAGCTTCAAGCCACTCTCCTGATCACTATCCCTTTAATGTAAGGAGTATATATATATATATATATATATCTGAACGCTTGCCTCCCTTCCCATCAGATGCCAGTCCCATAAAGATTATCACTCATAGCAAATAGCAAGTGAAATCATTTATTCAAGTCATTAGCAAACAGAAATCATAGAAATTAAACAGATTTGAATATCCTAGGTAATAATATACTAGATAATATGCACAGTGAATGATCTTTCCCTCCAGGACTGAGATATTTCAGCTTAATAGGAGAGACAGACAGACAGACAGAGACACAGAGAGAGAGAGACAGAGACAGAGAGAGAGAGAGAGAATTCCTGATTTCCTGAGGTCACTCAAGGGAGGCAAGTTCCATACTATGATAAGTTGGGAATAGGGACATGACTGCTCTACATTCTGGCTTCTTCCTGGAGTCTTTCTCTCCCTCCAGGGACCCCTCCTTGAAATGAGTCTGGATCTGAGTGTGTCTTCTCTTGAGACTGGAAGCCAGAAAATCAAGAATGTTTCCTCTGCCATGCTTTTGCTGATTCCACCCTGTACACAGGCACGGAGCATTGACTAATCATTCTCTACCAACAAGGAGTCATATATATGAATTAGGGCCTTGGATCATAATTGATTCTCAATCCACCCAATCCTGAACAAACAATTTGGTCGATGTCCTTCCTAAAGTTTGATGCCCTTATTACAAATATTCATTTTGCATTTGTAGAAGTCTCAGGCAATGGGAAAAGGAGCTATATCTGGAATCTAATACTAGTGTTCTCTTGTGCAATGTGGTGGAATGAGAACAGTACTAGTGTGCTCTCATCATCTACACTAGAATGCCAGTAATCGAAGAGTGATTCATAGGCAAAGAAAGCAATAGCTAACTGACAGGAGCATGTGAAATCATTGAAGAAAGGGCATGGCATAGGCAGAGAACTTTGTGAAAAGTTCCAAGTGAGTAACCAGAAAGCAGAAATCCAGAAATGGATTAAAAAAAAAAACAGAAATCCAAAATGATAGAAGATTGAGGGAATAGAGAGAAAAATATGGACTCAGACCAGGAATAACAAGTTCTAAACTGAGAAGATCCATGCAGACTAAAGCCAGAAAGCAACATGAAAGGGGATTTCCAGACCATTTGCTACTTAAAATTTGTCTCATGTCAAAAATCAACTCAACATAATTTTATTTGAAGACTGTAGGGTGCTACTTATGTATCATCTTAGTCTCAAACTCCTACTGCCAGAAATTAAAAAAAAAACAAGTGATTTCTTCATGTGATACAATAGTTGCTTTGACCAAATGCCACAATGCTCAAATGCATCGGCATGACTGGAGTGTGGGCCAGGTAGAAGAAAGTTCAAATAGAATATTTCCCCACATATTGCCAGCACCCCTAGATACACCCAAGCACACAGAGCTTATGTACTTTATGTGCTTTTATAAATGCATCAGTGATAGCACACCCTTCCCTGAATGTCTCCCATTTGTGCAACACTCATCTACATCCTTCCATAAATTCTCCATAGAGGGTGCACTCATTATGCTGGGAACTGTCTTCATATTCTCTTGATGTTGCATAGGTATCTATAGAGTATGTAGACTGTCCCTACTTTGTTCCTGTCTGTCTTTTGCCTCTATTCAGTCATATTTGATCCCTTTGATGGCATCTTTTATACCATTTCTCCTTGTTAATGATGTATCTGCTCACATCCAGCACGCACCTTTCCTTTGCAATTTAGGCCATCCTCAACTTCAATTCTGTAAAGATTATAGTTTCTTGATTCCCAATCAAACAGTGACAAGAGTATCGGCATTGAGAAGATGGGCTTTTATTGATTGCCAGGAGAAGTTTGGGAGTCATTAACAACTCTGGAATTTCCTAAAGGAAAAATATGATGTGTTCTTGTCCTCCTGTTTAATAGCAAGCCTAACTTATACATTTGCAATGTGGGCTCAAGAATGTACATTTATCCTCTCCATATTGCAGGGGATAGGGACATAGACCCCTCGGAATCTGGAAAATCCAAGTAAAAAATTTGGCTCCCCCTTCGTACCAGAGAAATCTGATTTTTTTCTTTTCCTTTTATGGGGTGTTTACAGTACTTTATTGTAAAATTTGGGTTAAGTATTTAGTCATAGGCTCTGTGTCAACTGGCATCTGTGGCTTCTGCAAAACTCCCCCCAAATTCCCATTTAGTTTCTTATGCCAACCTATGATATATCAAAACCACAATGGGGAAAGTCATGATGGGGAAGGGATAATGTGTGTGCATGTGCATGTGCACGTGTATATATATATATATATATGTGTGTGTGTGTGTGTGTATATGTATGTATATGTGCATGTGTATGTGTGTGCATGTGTATGTGCAGATGTATGTCTGTGCATATATGCTTGGGTGTTTATGTGCATGCACGTGCATGTATACGTATTACATGTGTGTATTGTGCTGCATGTCTATGTGTGCACATGTGTGAGCATGTGCATATGCATGTGTATGTAAACATGTATGTGCATGTGTAAGTGTGTGCACGTACATATGTGCGTATATGTATATGTGTATACACACAACATTTAAGTGTATGCATATATATCATCACACAGAAAGTAGGTGTTCAGAATACCACCAAACAGATTATTCCACCCTGTGCCTTCCAGTTGTTCTTCCCAATAGCATTCCCAGTTACCCTGTTTGGGCTGTATTGTTTCATTTAAGAAGCATTTTGCCTTTCCACTGAGCAATTAGAGACGAGCCACCATGGTGTCATATTGATCTTCCCTGTTCAGATGTATAATTAGTTGTTAACATTTCATTATAATCAAGGTTTTCCTGTGTTCTCTATGACCCTTGATTCATGAAGTTCCAGGAGTTCTGAATGCTGTGCGTTAATTAATTTTGCTGCCTGATGTGAACACAAGTAACCTGAAAAATGTAGTCTGAATACTGCTATAGTACTTATTAATGACATTATTTTTCCTATTAGGCAAGCACTATCAGGCACTATAACAAAAAGAAGGAGATTATCAAGTTGAAGCTCTCGCTATTCCCTCTATGCAGGCAAGTAAATGAGATATGAAATGATAAATTTGGCTATTTGTACATTTTCCTCTCAATTGCTGTGCTAATGGGAGAAGCAAATATGCAGATAATCTGAAAGAATGGATAATCCTACAATGTTACTGTTTGATTGTAGAATGCAGTCAAAGATATGTTCCCAGATAACCTAAAATGTTCAATTACCCTATAACCTATGGAAGCCCTGCACCATCACTGCCTGACACCTTTCACCATTACTGTGACTTCCTATACAAAAACACTTTTTCTTGATCACCATTCCTGTGTGTGTGTGTGTGTGTGTGTGTGTGTGTGTGTGTGTGTGTGTGTGTGGTCTCCTAATAAAATGTAAGCTCTTAGAAGGCAGGATCTGTCTTGTCTTATTTTTTGCATTTGTATACTCAGTGCTTTATATAGAACCTGGAACACAGTAGTGCTGAATAAATTCATCTCCCCTTTCCTCCCTCTTTCCTTTCCTTCCTCTTCCCCTCCTTCCTTTCTTCTTTCTTTCCTTCCCTCCTTCCTTCCTTCCTTCCCTCCTTCCTTCCCTCCTTCCTTCCTTCCTTCCTTCCTTCCCTCCTTCCTTCCTTCCTTCCTTCCTTCCTTCCTTCCTTCCTTCCTTCCTTCCTTCCTTCCTTCCTTCCTTCCTTCCTTCCTCCCTCCCTTCCTTCCCTCGCCAAACCACCCCAACTTATACTCTACTACTGACAGTGAGATAATAGGAAGTAGGGGCAGTAGATAACCTTCCATGTAAATAATGATTCTAAGTCCAATTTAGGTGCCCCCTCTTTCACAAAAACTCTTGGTCTCCCTTCGAAATTTCCACTGCACTTTGTGTCAGTCTCGTCTTTGTACTAAAACTATATGCTTTGGATCATCAATATTTTTGTACATTTCTTATCCTTTTTTACATTATAAATTCTTTAAATGTAGAACTTGTGTCTTGTTTCATTTTTATATCCCCAGCACTAGTCCTTAGTAACTTACAGAGAGTAGGCTCTTAAATGTTTGTTGACTTGAATTACTAAGATTTGATATTCATATTAGCACTATAAGGCTTGCCAAGCCCATATCATACTTTAGGAGGCAGTATGGTATAGTAGAGAGAGTGGTGAACTTGAACTCAGAGGACCTGAGTTTTATATATCACTGCCACTTACCATTTGTACAACCTTGGTCAAGTCATTTAACCTCCATGGACCTCAGTTTCTTCATCTGTAAAATAGGGGAGGTTTGAATTAAGTGCTTTCTAAAGTTCCATCTGCCTTTAAGAGATCTCATATCTTTTAGATGATCTCATTTGATTCTTATAACAATCTTGTGATGTAGACTATACAGGTATCTTTCTTCTCATTTTATAGAGGAGGAAATTGAAATCAGAAAATAAAGTGATTTGCCTAAGGCCACTGGGCTAGTAAATATACATGGCAGAAGACAAATACAGGTTTCCTTTGATGTATAGGTCCAGTATTCATTCCCTTCTACTATATTCTGTTTTAATGACTAGGGAGCTAAAGATATGATTTTAATCATTAAAATTTAAAAATTATGCCACTTAAGATTTCATCACTATCCTTGATTTTGGGTGTAGTTGAGGAGACCAAGTGTCCTTTCCATATTGTGAATATATGTAACCCATGGCCCAGAACTCCAAAATGTGTTTATATAACTTGGGTTCAATTGTGGAGGAGCTTCCCACAAATCATTCTTTGGCTTATGCCCTCACCCAGTTTCCCTGAGAACATCCACATTTTGCTCATTTTGTCCCTGATCAGGGACTCCCTTGGGAAAAGAAAAATACAGCTGGTATCTATGACTACACAGAAAAGGTAAAAGAGGCTTTAGACACTATGCAAGCACTCAGGGTAACAATATATCAAATACCATATGGCCTTTCTTAAATTCCCTAGAAAATGCAAAATAGAAAGGATTCACATGGTCAAGACACCTTTTCTTGTCTTTGTTGTAATCCTCATCTCCCAAGAGGACTTGTCAACCAAACTTACAGTACTCCTCTAAAGTTGAGAGGGATTTTAATTCCCCTAATGGGAAATTTGTGGTTGGGATTGCTGGAGAATCAATCTCTTTCCCCTAGACCTACATAGTCTACGTTGACCTGACTCAACATTAGTGAAAGACAAGATCCACATTTGTTTCTTTGCATTGTGACTCTGACCCTAGATACTCTTTCATCTCAAGGCCACATGGTCGTTCCTCTTCTCTCAAAATGTTTAGTTCAGGAAATTCAGTAGAACTCCCCCTCTTGCCTCTAGGAAGTTGGGTCTAAGAACCTGATGTGGTGTGAGAAGGCTTTATCTTCTCTCCAGGAGTTTCTGCCTTAGGATATCTTCACTAGATGTTTTTTCCTCTAGAAACTTCTTTGGTACTCTGCCATTGCCTCTTTACAGTTGCCATTTCTGGATCCAAGAGATTCAATGGATAGGGTTATATGGTGACCCCTCAGCACCCTCCAAAGACCCAAGTCCACTTTCTGTGTCCCCTCTCTTTCTCTTTGCTTTTGTGGCAGCTGTCATTGATCCTTTATTCTGTTTTCAAGGCTGAATCCAAAGGTGTGGCTCAAACCCACAAGAGCCATGATAAAATCAATCATCTGAACATCTATGACTCAATCACTTATGCCCAGCTGTGGTACCAATGGCCAGCAAACACCCAAGGCAAAGATACTCATTTAAACTTCATCAAGGAGACATAATTAAGTCTATATTTATATGGGCTATAATTAAGTATAGGCTATAATTAAGTATCTATGGGGATATTGTCACCTTGAAAAAGAAGTTATATTCAAAGTTAGCTTCAAAGTCAGGACAAAGGTCTTATCCTTTAACCTTATTCTTGACCAGAATTGTCTTTATTACACCCTACATATTCAAATGCTTTTAAAATTTGTAACATTAGCTGTGTTTGCAGGCCTACTTCCCCACCTCTCCCCCACCCCTTTAGAGTTCTGCAATCAAATACCTCATTTAAAAGTAAGCCAATGGATCTATCTGATGGCTTAACTCCTCCAAATTCCACAGTGCATTGGCTAAGAGTATGATTTTTTTCTCTTGATTTTGCTTACTATAGCCCTGCTGAATCTCACCATGCAGTAATGAGTGAATGAATGTAGGCATCCATCAGCTTTGCAGGTAGGACCTAGCAAAAATGTGTCATGGTAAGCATAGATTCAATGCTGATAATTGGCTGGGCCCCAGGATTTGATTATTGACAATTCTGGGCTCTCTTTTAATATTCAGAAGAGTTCCCAGCTGACACTGGTGAAACTGCTTGGGAAGCCAGATGTTCTATCTGGCAGATCCAACTTTTATATCCATTTAGAAAATTATAATAATCTCTGGCATTTATTTAGCACTTTACATACATTATCTCATTTCAGCCTTATCACAACTCTGTGAGGTAGTTATTATTATCCCCATTTTGCAGATAAGGAAAAAGTGAGATTCAGATAGCTTAAGTAACTTTCCACTAGTCACATTGCGGCTATGGGGTACAATGGTTAGAGCTCTGGGCCTGGAGTCAGGAAGACCTGAGTTCAAATCCATCCTCAGACACTAACATTAACCCTGAGCAAGTCAGTTAACCTTTGTTTGCCTCAGTTTCCTCAACTGTAAAATGAGGATAATACTTCAGATGGTTATGAGGATCAAATGAGATAATGTTTGTTAAAAAGTGCTTAGTATACTGTCTGGCACATAGTACGTACTACATAAATGCTTCTTCCCTCCCCTACTTCCTTTCTTTTCTCCTTCACATACCTAGTAAGTCCCCAAGGTCATATTTTAACCTAGATCCCTAATGGTTCTAGGACCAGTACTTATTACACAAGATCACATGCCTGCTAGATAGCTGGATATCAATGGCATACATTGAAACTTCTGTATGTAAGTGGGGGTGATCCTTATTCAGAGAAATTCACTGTTTAATTTGTTTGCAGCCTTAGGAACCTTTGATTGTCCATAACTCTCTCCATAAAGTGAGTAGACAGAAGTGAATAGAAAAACAGTTATTAAATGCTCCCTATGTGCCAAGCACTGTGCTTTGGTTGGGTAGGGAGGGGCGGTTAGGATACAAATACAAAAACAAAGTAAGTCCTTTCCTTCAAGGTACTTATATTTCAATAGAGAAGACAATAGACAAGGGATGGTGTGACCAAAGAGGGATATTTTCCTTTTGGAAATTTCTAGGGATGACAAGTGGAGCCATATGGGAATAGAATGACACTCCCAAACTAAGAGCAATGGCAGAGTTGGGTTGACCTCATTTCCAGAACTGTAAAGAACTAGGGGGTGGGAGAAGAGGAGGGGAGAAAGGGAATGCATGGTGGCAACGTTGCTGGTGAAACGATATCTGAGGAGTAGGAACTGAACTACAGTATAGCTGAATTGCAAAGCTGCATGACATAACTGAACCTTGTTAAGACGTGAAAATACAGGAGCTGATTAAGGCTTAGAAACTGGGGCTGCCCAAGGTGAACTGGCTGGTTTGGAGTTGTCCTTCAGTTGGTAGGAGTTACTCCGAGAGGAAGTGTTTCAGAGACAGACTTTCCCAAAGATAAATCACTTGGCTGGGACTCTTGGGAGGACTGACTCTGGCCGGAGGAGCCATTCCCTTATAATGGCCTATAAAAGGAATCTTCATGGTGGAATATGAGTTGCTCTTTTCAAAAAAAGAAGGAGGGAGGGAAAAATCCATTAACAGCTACCTCGAGGCAGAAACACAGGGGAGCTGCAAAGTTGCATGTGCTTGTCCACATAGCCTTCAAGGAGATTTTCTTGTCTCTCTTTTACATTTCTTTTTTCCTTTTCTGAACAGACCTATGAGAAGCAACCAGGGCCATGGCAATTGTGGAATATCTTGGAGAATTCTAGGACCTACATAAGCTCTCTCGTGACTCAAGAGAGGAGTTCACGGGCAATGCTATTGATTAACCCCTGTCACCAAGCTAGTAAAGGAGGGATTTCCTTAGTCACCTTGACCCTAGAATCTTTCCTTTCAGACAAAAAAGATAGTGCCAAGGTTGCCTTGCCAGTAACCTCACGTTTGAGAGTGTCCAGAAGCAGACAACTGCTCAATAACATACTTCTTGGAGAAAGAAAGGAATCACTAACATGCTATCCCACTGTCAGGACAGCACTGAAGAATCAAAGTCATGATTTGAGAGAACAAAAAGTCTTGTTTTGTTTGCCAATTTTAGAATAAATTATTTGGACAGATGGGAAGGGGATTACCTATATAGGAGCTTCAAAGTATATTCCCCTTCTTGAGGGAAGTCTAAACCAGGTTATCAGTACTAGTCTGGAAGAGATCGTATAGGAGGACTCTGTAGGAGACAGGGAGTCCCTATAATATCAGGTTGTTTCTGAATTTGCTGCCCAAATAACACAATCCATCGATGGCACATAGTTCTTTTACTGCATAGAGGTAGGTTTTTCCAAGTGCAGGTTAAGATTTCAGAAAAATCTAAAAGACTTACATGAACCGATGCTGAGTAAAGTGAGCAAAACCAGGAAAACATTGTACGTAGTAAATGAACTATTGTACAGGGATCAACTATTAGACTTAACTCTTCTCAGCCATACAGTGATCCAAGACAATTCCAAAGGACTCAAGATGGAAAATACTATTCACATCAAGAGAAAGAACTGTGGAGTCTGAATGCAGAGAGAAGCATACTATTTTCACGTTTTTTGGTTTTTGTTTTTTCTTTCTCATGGTTTCCCCCTTTTGTTCTGTTCTTCTTTCACAACATGACTAATGTGAAAATGTTTAATATGATTGTATGATTGCTTACAATCTTGGGGAGAGGAATGGGGAGTGAGAGACGGAGAAAAATTTAGAACCCAAAATCTTATAAAATGGAATGTTGAAAACTATCTTCACATGTTAATCAGAAAAAAACAAAATGCTATTAAGTAGAAAAAATTGAATGGAGCAATAAGAAAAAAAAAGATTTAACTTTTGTTTTCTGCTCTTTTTTGGAGGGGGAAAGGCAGGGAGATTGGGGTTAAGTGACTTGCCCAATGTCACACAGCTAGTTTTTGTGTTAAGTGTCTGAGGCCAGATTTGAACTCAGCTCCTCCTGACTCCAGGGCCAGTGCTCTATTCACTGTGCCACCTAGCCACCTCAACTTTTGTTTTGTTTTCTTTTCCTTTTTTTTTTTTGGAGGGGGGAAGTCAGGGTAATTTGGGTCAAGTGACTTGTCCAAGGTCACATGGCTAGTGTGTCAAGACTTTTGTTTTTTTGAGACAAAATATAGAGCCACAGTATATTCTGTCTAAGCAAGTCTATGTATGAGTTATTGTTTCTATATGCACTTCGAATACATTGTCTTCAGCACATAGCAGCTCCCATAGGACTTAGTAACTTTAGATGGTGCTTGTAGATGGTTGATTATTGAGTTTCTCTGAGGATAATAAGTATAGTATACAATGTCAGGTCACATTGTGGTTGTGTAAAATAAATTAAGTTAGGCATAGTAGGCAATGCTTCTTCAGATAATTAGTGATGGGTCAGCTAGGACATTTTAATATTGATATTCCATAGGTAACCTCAAATCCATTGAATTTCTCAGGGAAGCTATATTTGCTGATAATTTCTTGCAACTATCTCTGATAATAAGAAGTTTTCCTGATCCTTACAGTTGTTACTACTCTTTCTCACCTCAAATTGCCTTGTATTTAAGATCTTTGAGAGCAAAGACTGACTTTTTCATTTTTAATCTTTAGTTTCTAGTATAGTCCTTAAGCATAGTAGGTACTCAACAAATGCTTGCTTTTAGATGGAATGGGAATGTTGCAGTTACAGGGTGAATTGACCTGTGTTGTTGCTGTTCAGTTGTTCAGTTATGTTCAACTTTTTGTGATCCCATGGACCATAGCATGCCAATACTGTCCATGGGGTTTTCTTGGCAAAAATACTGGAGAGGCTTACCATTTCCTTCTCCAGCTCATTTTACAGGTGAGGAAACTGAGGCAACAGGGTTAAATGACTTGCCCAGGGTCACACAGCTAGTAAGTGTCGGAAGCTGAATTTGAACTAAGATCTTCTTGATGCCAGGTCCAGTACTCTATCCACTGAGCCACCTAGCTGCTTCAAATTGACCTAAATACTACTAGCTAATAGGGAGAATGAGAGCAAGTCTTTTTTTTTTTTTATCAGACTATTATTTGACTCCATGTTTAAATAGATTTGCAGATAGCTAATAGTTATTTTCAGATTATACCAACTAAAAGATGATGATGGAAAAATCTATTGTGCAGATGGATACAGTTGCTAAATCCATTTAAACACGGAGTCAAATAACAGTCTGATGAGAGACTTGGTCTCATTCTTCGTGATTCACAGACAAGTCAGGGATGGGTCATTTTTGTGATCTGATTTTTTACTGGTCCTAATTGCTGAATAAGTTATATTCCTGAAAGCTGCTAACCACTAACAAGTTAGAAACACTGGAGGCCAGGTGTGTTTCATTGCTACATTTTAAAATGAATTCTTTTAGCATAGTGTTCTGGGCTGGGCTCCAGAGCCTATCTTAAGGAGCATTCATGGCAGAACAAGGAAAGAGAAGAATAACCCTCCCAGACCTATCTCATTATTCCTTCCCCTAGAGGGAAACTCTGTCCTGTCCAGACAGTTCTCCTCTCTATATTCTATGCATTTAAGTCCATTTTTACCTCCATGCCTTTGTTCAAATCATTTCCTCTGCCTAGAATTCTATTCTCCGAGCCACCCCACCCACATTTACATATCCATAATAAGCCCTTAATAAGTACTTGTTGACCGATTTGCCTAAATTCCATCCAACCTTCAAGGCCCAGCTCAGGTCCATCTTTTCTCCTACGGTGACCCATGCTTCCTCTGAACTCACAAAATTTTGTTGGTACCAGTCACTGATCACATGATATCTGCCACTTTAGGACTTCTATTGTCATTTCATTTTTAATATATGTGAGATGTATCTTCCTAAATGGGTTCTAAGTTCCCAGAAGCCAGGGACTGGGCCATGCTTCTCTATAAGCCTCTGAGTACTCAGCACAATGCAGTGCTCAATAAATATTTGCAGAAGGATGATTGAGATCAAGGACACTTGTACAGAATAATTCAATGTCAGTTCTCAACACTAGGCTTGAAAAAATGCCTGGCACTTGCAAATCCAGGTCTGCCCCTTCTAGACCTTGCCATGTGCCCATAGCATTAGGGTATGAGTATGCTTACATCTGCTCCCAACACACATCCTCAGAATCCTCCCTCAAAATGTTAATTCCTAGGAAAGCCAAATTTAAAAAGGGACTGTAAAACAAAGTAGATCATCTAAAATTTATTTTGGGTTTGCAGCCTGATCCCTATTCTCTTTGCCTTTATTTCTTTTAGGCACTAGACAGATGGGCAGTGCATATTTTCTCTTACACATAGTCCTTACCAAAACACTTTCATATACATCACCACATTTGATCCTCAGAACTCTCCTTCAATGTGGGTAGGATAGGTCTTGTTATCTTTATTTTAGAAATGAGTATATCAAAACTCCAAGAAATTTAGACATATGGTATACTATGTGTATGTATAAAATCATGTATTTAATGTGAGATAGTCAAGTAAGATAGAAGTTCCTTGAGGGTAAAGACTGTCTCACTTTAGCATTTGTAGCTTCAACACTTGTTACATGGTAGGTGCTTATTAAATGTTTGTTCATTGATTGCTGGTTGATATTGAACATGGGAGCCTGAACTGAAATTCATATCTTTGACTCTTAGATGAAGTTTCTTTCCATTTTATCATGGTAGACCATATGGTTATTGATCAAGAGCTTGTTGGAAAAATCACAAATCTAACAACAGGTTCTCTTATTAAAGGACACAGAGTTGAAAGTCAGAGGTTAACACTTAAATGTTTAATCATCTACTTTAGTTTAGAAAGGAGGAATGTTTTACAAATAGAAAAATGTTCATATTTCCAGACTAGACTATGAGCACTCTAGGTAAGGAATGGCAGAAAATAGGAACCCAGTTGAATGGATCTCTAAGACAGAGCTGCAGACTCTTAAATCAATCAGTAGACAAACAGTAATTGAGTGCCTACTATGTACCAGGAACTAGATATGGGTCTTCCAAGCTTAGTCTTTACACATCTAGATTTGCTTAGTTAGTCCAAATTTTCTCCCTTGTTTAAATAATGAAATGATACTTAAGTACAAAAATGTACATGGAGGCTGATCTATTCCTTTGTTGCATCAGCTTTACAACAAAATCTAAAAAAAAGGGAAAGGATCCCAGGACTTTGGGTAGCTTCTGTTATGGGAATGGGAATCTGAAGATCTCCCCTTCCCCTTGGCTCTTTGATAGGCTTAAGTGACTGAGAATCTTCCCTGATTTGAAAATATACTCTGCCCCCCTAAAAGACTGAATGTGATCACCTGGAGCCTGTGGCAGGAGGCTTGTTTTTCAGGAATGCCCACACCTTGTTACTTTGTAATTGGGCAGTGAGTCAAGAGGGTTGTAACATTCTCTGACCCAGAAGAAGGCTATATATACCCTGATGTGAGGTTTTGCTTTGGGGCTCACTTTGAGAAGAGTTATGTGATTTGGCCAGATGAGACTCTGGGCAGCCGTTGAGCCCACAGCTTTGAAAACCCAGATGTTGGTGCTTCCCTCTCTGGTAACTAAGTAGGTATGGATGTAATGGTCAGACAGCTGGAAGCCTGTCTGCTTAATTGTGCTATTTTCTGTTGTAACTTCTGTTTGTATTCTCTTCAGTACAGGGTGCTGACTTATGCCCCTGAACTAGGTAAATGACATATGTCTGATTGATTAAAGCAAGACTGTTAATCCATTTTGAGTTGCTTTCCTTTGGAGAAGCAGATCTAAGAACCTGTGCTAGCACCCACCCAGGGTATGTGAGGGTGCTTGCTGCTACAACTTCTCTGTGGATAATCTGTCAGAGAACATGGACAAGCACGGTGAAGAATGAGAAAACTGGATGGGTGGCAATCTGTGCCATTGCACGGACAAAGCCCATTGCTGAGATCACATATTATTGAGTTATTATAGCATATTTATTGAATGCTCACTCTGTGCCTAGTGTTGTCCAAAGTGGTGTCCAGGAGTAGTGATGTCGCATTACTATCACTGAAGTTGAGCCTTCTGAACATGTAAGCTCACGTGTGTGGTGTGTTTCCCATGCTTGCCCGATTGTGACATTTTCTGTTTTCCCCTATTCCCTGGGAGTGGTACTTCTACCTCAAAGGTGCAAAAACACCAGGGTGTGGGGGCACTAGAAGTGCCATGATAATAGTTGGCATTTATATCGCATTTTAAGGTTTACAAAGCACTTTACAGATATTATCTCATTTTCTCCTCACAGCAACACTGGCAAGGTAGCTGCGATTATTATTTCCATTTTACAGATGAAGAAACCTAGACAGGTATTAAGTGACTTGCCTAGAGTTGCACAGGCACTAAGTGAAAAATTTGGCAAAATTCAAACTCAGGATCGCCCAATTCTAGGCCCAAATGACTGCCATGATTCTGAAATTTGCAAATCTCTTTCTACTTGTATTTTATGTTTTTGGATTGTAGGATTGTTTTTTCAAAAATCTCCTAGGGATTATAGAAGAGAGAGGGAGAAAGAGAGAGAGACAGAGAGACAGAGAGAGACAGAGACAGAGAGACAGAGAGGGAGGGAGAGACAGAGACAGAGAGAGACAGAGAGAGGGAGAGAGAAATCCTGTCCCATAGTATGGAAAAGAGGAGGACTGAGCACTTTTTGAAAAGAAAAAAATATCGAAAAACTTAAGAAGTCTGATAAATGCAATGGCCAACCATAATTCCAGAGGACTGAAGATGAAGCATGCTATCCATCTCTTAAAGGTTGAATAGTAGACTCAAGATGAATAGTGAGATCTACATTTTTGGACATGACCAACGTAGGAATTCATTCTGCTTGGCAATGCATATTTGTCAATAGAATTTGTTGTTAAGTTATTTATTTTAACAATTAGATAGGAAGAAAATAAATTCTTGTTAATAAAAAAAAGAAATAAAATATTTTAAAAATTGAAAAAGAATGCTGCTTTTTATCCTGGGTTGTCCTGATCTCCAGGAATTTCACCAAATAGAGATGGGTCTGAGCATTAGGGCTAGGCCTTTGAGGATGACAGTAGTAACACTATGGATAATGAAAATGTTATTGTGAAATAAATGTGAATAATAGACCTGAGAGTCTGGTCCTTGTCACCCCCTTGTATAAATGAGGAAGATGATGGGCCAGGTAGAGGCTGATCATGACTCTTAACCAGAGCAGGGGTACTGAACCATTGAGCTCTGTGGTTAAATTTAGCTTCATTTTTCACATAGCAACTTTGGCTCTGTGTGTGCTTGTGGGTGTGTGCTTGACAGTGTTTGTAATAATCTTTCCTATTTTTCCACTCATGGAGATGTGCTAAGAATTGTGAGAAGATGCAGGATGAACCTGCTGATCCAAAGGTTACCATAGCGCCTCCTTCCAGAGCTGTAGACATCACCTACTGATTTCATGAGTAAGCACAAGCTGTGAGGTTGGACACTATGTCCTACCCCAATGGCAAGACTGCCAAGGGATGTGTAATATAATTATATCAGGTTGTGCTAAATAGAGGATTGGACACTCTAGTCTCTCTGCCCCTCCCCCTGCCCCTATTATTCTTTATGCTTATCAATGAGCTGCTGTTCTCAGTCATCACATTTGTCTCTGCAAATGTCTTACCATTGAAAGTCTGCTCATATTCCTTTTTCCTTTGATTTTAGACACCTTTCCTTCAGCAGCCTTTGGCAGAGATGAGGCAGCTGGTTTTCCTTTTCATATTTTTACCAGAAATGGTTACTCAAACCTTTAAGGAATTTGTAGGAATGATGCCCATAGATCTATTGTGGATTGCAATATATCAAAACGTGTTAAGACCCATAAAGTATCGCCACCATTTTGATCACAAAGATGGATTGAATCTCTCGGGCACCCGTGCCCTTGACTTATCACTGGTGACAAAATGATGGACGTGGTGCTGGATTAAACATTTCTTGGCAGGATTATTCAAAATTTATTTTTCTTGTGTTTTCTGGTAGATTTTGAGCTTCTCTTCTATACTTAAACAGTAATTTAGGAGTGTGGGACACTTCTTGCCCTGTTTAACCTTAGACCTACCATCATAGTTGAAACTGAAAAGCATACATGGTAATTACAAATTCCAGTTATTTAAGGTACATGCCCATGGACAGACTTCCTTTTCCACAATGCTTGGAGCCAAGCAAGCTTTATTCTTGGGAGTGGAGAGTATTCTTTAGAATATATGTAAGCAAAGTCTACATATATGGATCTGTCATGTGGTGATGTCATGAAACATGAATGGGGATAGGGTGAGATAACTCTGCCCAAAGGACGTTTTTGCTTTTTAAGAAACTATTTTGTTAGAAAACAACCCATTTCACTAGAAAACAAGCACAAATGGTAGAGATAGGAGAGGTGGGGAGAGATTCAGAGGGAAATTCTGGTGTCATAGATCTGACTATGGCCTCCTGAAATTCTGACATCCCAACCTAGCCTTTGAGGAGGACTGGGAGATCTGTAGCAAGAGATTTTGATGTTCTCTATGGAAAGCCACTGCTCACTAGATTGCTATGCCAATATTGCAGAAGAAAAGATTAAAGGACAGTAAGATCCAGTGGATAGAGCATTGGGTTCAGAATTGGGAATACCCAGAGTCAAATCGTTCTTTAGCCATTTAATAGCTGTGTGACTCTGGGCAATACACTTAACTTCTTTGGGTCTTTGTTTCCTCATTTGTAAAATAAGAGTATTGGAATCAATGACCTCCAAGGTCTCTTCCAACTCTTAATATATTATCCTATCATTATTATTGAGTAGAATTTAATCATCTCAACACTGGTGCCCTGTGTTCTGTATTCCTTTCCTTTGTGTTAGGAAGACAGAAGGTTTATTGGAGCATTGAGTAGCATTCTCCTGAGAGAGTGGGATGTGGCAATTATTTGGTATGGGATGACAGAATTTTATGTTTCTACCACCTACATCTCTCTCCACCAAGACCATCTTTGCTGCCTACACTGCCTTCCTCTGAAGACCTTCATTGGGATGAGAAATGTGAGAAGTATTTCAATAGCTTTGCCAGTTCCTGCACACATATACTAGTGTTGGCTTTTGCAGATCCAAGCAAACATTGATATTAGTCTATAGGGCCAGAGAGCCATTTTATATTAGAGGAGTGACAGTTACCAGAACATGACTGCATTTGCCAGTAAAGGACTTGCTGACAGTGAATTTTATTATCTCATCTTCAGATTGGAGTTCTTGTCTTTCATGGAGAAGTTCTGAGAATGTATGTGTATGTGTATGTTTATTATTATATGTAACCCCTATTCCAAAGCCCATTGGTATGGAATTATCCTTATCAGTGGAGATAAATGCCCTGCCCTATGTGAGGGACAGGGTCAGAACTGGTGAGAGGCAAGAGCTTCCATTCTCAGTCAGTGCCCCATTTGGGACTCATCATTTGGGTATTCCTGGCTTCCAGCTTCAAGAGAAGATGGAAGAGACTGACCCGACTTCTGCTTGCTGAAGTAAAAGACACTGGGAAGATATGAAAAGAGCCTGCCATCTCTATCATGTTCCTATTCACTACACTCATCACCTTTATTTTCTCTCCTCTCACTCACTCTTTTCTTATTTGCAATCTGACTTTGGATTTCACCACTCAACTGAAATGGCTTTCTCCAAAGTTGTAGATGATCTTTTAATTGCCATATCTGATGATTATTCCTATTCTGCTTCTTTTTGGACTTCTGTACTGCAGCTAAAAGTGTTAACCTCTCTGTCCTCCTGGATGTACTCTCCTTTATGAGTTTTTGTGACACTAGTATCTCTGAGCTCTCTTCCTACCTCTCTGATAACTCCTTCTCATTCCCTTTTTCTGCCCCCCTCATCCACATAAAATCTCCTAAATGCAGGGGAATTCCAAGTCTCGGTGCTGGACCGTCTTTTCTTCTCTCTCCACATTATCTTTCTGATTGACTTCATTAACTCCCTTAGAGCCCCTCTTTCTCCATGCATATTACTCATAGATCTACATAACCAACTAGCCTTTCTCTTGCCCTCTAATGCTACACTGCCAACGCCTTTTTGGACATTTCAAACTGAATGGTTCTCAGACATCTCAAACTCAACATCTCCATAGCAGAGCTCATTATCTTCCTCCCACCCCCCAACCCACCCCTCTACCAAACTGCCTCACTTTTGTTGAAGATATCACTATTCTTCTAGTCTCTTAGGTTAATAATTTTAGGATTATTCTCAACTCTTTGCTTTTTTTCCCCACCTCTATCTAATAATGGACAAGTCTTGCTGTTTCATTCTCTAGAATATCTCTCACATCTGACTTCTCCTCTTTACTCATGCAGCCATCTTCTTAGTTCAGACTTTTACTACCATTTATCTGGACTATTCTTGTGGCCTTCTTATTGGTCTTCATGCCACAAGTCTTTCCTTATTCTAATCCATCCTCACATTGCTACCATACTGTTTTTTCTTAAGTCTAGATCTAGCCAATTTACTCAATAAACCCCAGTCCCTCTCAAGGATAAAATGTAAACTAGTTATTTGATTTGATTTTGAAACCCTAAAATAACCTTGACCCAGGCTATCTTTCTAAACTCATCACTCCAGGGACCCTTGCCAGTCATCTTGATCCATTGCCACTGGACTCTGATGACCCTGGAGGAGAGAGTAAGGCTGATGACTTGCACAGCTCTGCCTCATTTAAATCCTATTCACTTGCAAGTCAAGACATCACCCTCCTGATGTCATTGGTCCTCTCTGAGAATAAATGACTAACATTAATGTAACTGCCTTTCCTGAATTCTAAGTTCCACCAAAATGGCCTTCTCTCTGATTCCCACACAACACTCCATCTCCCATCTCCATACCTTTGTCTTGCCTAATTGTACTGTGTGTCCAGAATGTACTCTGTCTTCACCTTTGCCTCATAAAATCCCTCATTTCCTTCAAAATGCAGCTCAAGAAACACTTTCTATACAAAGCCTTTGCATAGATCTATTGTGTATATATTATCACCTCTGGTGAGAGGGCTTGCCGAGTCCTTTTCAGGGCTTCTCATCCACCTTTGGTGTCCACCTGCCACCCAACTCTCACCCATGGCTCCAAGAGGCTGTAGCATGTTCAGCAGCCACACCTTGGTAAAACTGTAAAGCAGGTGGGCTCAACCAGGTTGAGGGTAAACTGACAGACCTCAAACCCATCAGTGAGTTAGAGGAATATCTATCTGCACCTTGCTGCCATACTGATTTTTCTTAAGTCTAGATCTGACTTATGTCATTAATACTTCCCCCGGCAGAATAGGTAGATAAGAACAATTTGTGCCAGTGGCCATAAAGGTAGCTGAAGCAGGTGCTGTGGAACACTGAGAGTTTGGTCAAACATTGAAAATTCCAAGGACATCTGTTGCATCCTAGGTCATTGCCAGTCATCTTGACTTTTGCCCTGGACTTCAATTACTCTGGGAGAGAAAGTGAGGCTGATGACTTTGTGCAACTCTGCCTCACTTAAATCCAATTTATGTGCAAGTCAAGATATTACCCATCATCCACTATTCAACCCTAACATCATGATGTCATTGGTCCTCTTTGAAAATGAAGGGTGAATAACAATTTATATACATGCATGCTACTTCCAATGATACAATGGAAACTCCTTGAGAGTAGGATTTTTTCTTTCTTTTTCCCTTTGTTTTTGGTGTCTATATCCCTGACAGCATAATGCCAGCCACATGGTAGGTACTTCAAATGCTTGTTGCTTCATTCATTGATTTATCTCTTATGGCCTCCTCAAAAAGAGGTGATAAACTAACAGCTGTTGGACACCTCTGGACTGTGACCTTTAATAAAGTCTTCATTTTAAAAAATATTTGTACACTGACCTGATTAAAAACAATGACAACAACAGCAATGAACCAATGATTATGCTGAGATGGACAGGACAGCATACAAGCTTCTTGACTTTGATTGTTCTGCATCCAAGTCAGATGGTATGTTAATACTTGTAAATTGATTGTTCGTGTGATCTCTGTCGATTACCGTTTACACAGCATATCTTTAAAACTTGCTACAGTTTGGCATCTAAAGTGATATATGCTGGATGTGGACAGTCCACTAGGGATCTTATAAATCTTAGTCAGGGCAACACCCATTTAATTAACTGGTTTTTAGGGATGATATTCAGTACATTCATTTTGTGTGTGTGATAGGGTCGAACATTTTGATTTTTGTACAGATCTCATGGATTTCCACATTCATAGCATCCTCTGACCAGGAGGGTATCAGCTGCCTAGGTACACTGGTCTCACAGTCATTAAAGTAATCTGTTCAGGTACCATCTAATTGCTAAAAAGAAATCTCCCTCCAAATATTCCACAGCACAAAATGTCATATCAAAGATGAAGAGGCCCTCCTCCATCTCAAAATCTGAGAGGATGGGGTTCAGATGTTAGGCTTTTGCTATCTTCAAATGCATTGGGAGGGGGCAAAGAAAGGAGCAGCCAGGTTCCTTTTTCCACAACTAAGTATTAATGACATATACTGAACCTTTGGAACAGGTTCTGTGGTGCCATCAGCTCTCATAAAAGTCCTCGGTGGGGGCAGATAAACATTGAGAGGCAATGTCAATTTTTGCCATGAATTGTGCCTTCCTCCTACCTGACCTGTGGTCCCTCTCCTTTCAATGATCCTTCTAATGCAATAGTTTTGATATTTCCTTATACCATAACTCATCCATAAATTAACAGAAAGGAGTATCTGAGCTAGACAGGCTTACATGTCAACAGTTGCTGCTAAAGAGCTGATAAAGTTTCAACAAATTTTCCAGGAGTGAAGGACAAGTGTCACTTCTCATCTGACTCTCCCTATTGATCTCTCTTAGTGGGTCACTTCTCACAGTGGATCCTATAGCCATGCTCTCTAGCTTTGAAGGACTCTCGTGAAGACCACAAGATTCAAGAGTCCTTCTCAGGGCTTGCATGGCTTCAGCCCTTGACCTATTCCTGGCAACTCATACGGGAAGATGGGGGACAGATTCTCAAAGCCTATGATTCTAGCAATAGCTAGCTCTATGAAGAACAATTTCAATTCTGAGAAGATGCTAGTAGTCTCTTCAGATCCAAAATACATTTTGTAAAGTCCAGAAAAGGATATGGTTGGGAAGAGAACTTTGTAAAATCCAAGGATCCAAAGGCCATTTTGTAAATTACAAAGAGATTTGCCAACTCCAAAAATTCTCCAGTGACATACCAGTCCAGGAGCACACAAAGTGAGCATCCTTAGTTTTCTCAGGATGATATGACCTTTTTGAGGGCACAGATGATTAAACTTTTTGTCTTTATATCCCTAGCATGAAACAAAATGTCCAAAACATAGTAGGACCTTAATAATAGATCACAGATTTAGAGTTACAAAGAACTTGAGATGTCATCAAGTTTAACTCACTGATTTTATAAATGAATGAATGGATAGGTAAATAAATTGAGGCAGTGACAGGTTAAGTAATTTACCTATGGTCACACAGCTTGTAAGTGTCTGAGGTAGGATTTGAAGAGAGATCTCCTGACTCCAAGTTCAGTGGCCTCTATACCATGTCACACTGCAAATACATGTTGAATGAATGAATGAATTAGTGCTTTATACACTTTTGAAGTAAAAGTACCACCCCCAGGAGATATGAGGAAAGCTGTCACCAGAGATTGAGGAAGGAAATTACCCCATGTGATACTGCAATGGAGGGAGTAAGTGTTGGAAAATTCTCATGTAATCCCTCAAGGGGTAAGTATGGGAAATTTTCTTATTTAATGTCACAAGTGAGTGATATAAAGAGCTAGACTGACATTGCTACAAAACATAAGATGTATTCTCTGCCCTTGAGTAACTTACAATCTTGGAGGGGAGATGTGATTTACACAGATGAAATGACTAGGGAATAATTTAAGAGAGTAAATGGCCAGATACCAAAATGTGAGCTATTGGCAATAAGGGACTCATCTCTGTATGTAACTGAGTTACCTAGCCTTGAAAATCAGTGAAGAGAGAGATAAGTGTGCACGGGTATAATCTGAGAAGGTTTCAAGGAGAAAATGACTCTAGACATGGGGCCAGAACAATAGGTAGGATTTCGCTAAAATAGCCTACAGTGGTGCCTGCAATTCCCACCAATTCCTTTGGATTAAGACAATGTTTTCCAAAAGAACTTGGCAAATGGCAAACGTTATCTGGAGCACATAACATATTAATACATTATCTCTTTTAAGTCAGACTGGTTTGTCAGATTAACTAGCACCTATCAAGGAATAGAATTTTAGTGAATGAAGTGTAGGACTGATAATATTTGGCGATAGGAGCGGGGTTTTAGAGGTGCTGAGGATATGGTACAATGCCTGTCAAGAGAAAGTGTCAGGTCCCATAATGGGGGGCCCTAGAAAGCTAGAGAGTAGTACGGTTGCTCTGAACCAACGATTTGGGGGGCTGAGGGGGTCTTGTAACTAGGGATAGTGCCTTTCTGATATCGAGAAAGGTGGTTGATACAATGGACAACTGAAAAATTTTGCCTGTCCCTGGCTTTGCACTTCAGCAAATGAAATGATGACATTTCAGATTTTGGCATTAGGTAAATGGTATCACTTTCAATAGTCTATTTTTACTTTAAAGTCTTGATTGATGTCAAGTTGGTTCAATATAGTTCTAAACTATTGCTGAATGGTAAGTAGCACTAAATGTTCCCTCAAACCAACAAACATTAAAGGGAAAACCTAGATGTCAGGCCCATAAGGGAGATCCTAGGACAATATTCTCTGTTGGAAGTGAATAGAGAGACAGCAGAAAGCCAGCTTCAGGAGGCAGAGACTTCAGGAAACCATAAGGCAACCGCCTTGAAAGTTGCCAACAAAGGGCCGGCAGGAAGGGTAATAGTTTATCTAATATAAATTTTTTTTTCCATCTTCTAAATTTCACTGCCTTGGGACCTAGCCCAAGTCACCTTTCCCTAGTTATGACTCTGCTCTATACTCTATTTTTAGTTTCTTAAAAACCCTTCTAATAGTGATTCAATTTTGAAGATACATGGCTCTCCACATCAACTTAAGTCTACCTGGTGCCCCCAAAGACCACAATTTAGAAGTTAAATATTGAGTCAGGAGTAGGTTCCCACAAGGGTTTGATTTGACATTATCATCATCACTAGCACTTCTTTCAGGGGATATTTAATGATCTCAGTTTGAGACTCACTGAACTCCAAAAAGGCCGTCCAAAATGAAAACAATTTTAAAATATGGTTTTAATGAACTCATTTGCAGATAGCAATAAGCTATTCCATGAAATGGAACCAACGAATAATTGAAATGATAAAATGGCATAGCCTCTCTTTCAGAGTAAGTTAAGAACACACCAAGTTCCCTGCCTTGACTGCTTTTTAAGATAGACATGCCTGCAAACCTTTTCATGTACATGACTTTCATTTCAAGTGGTAAAGCCATTTAGTGTCAATTTTTTTTTAACTTTTCCATTTCTGAAGACTCATTCAGAACTGCACACACTGGGTCAAACAAAGCAAATGAGCAAAATCCTTTAGAATTTAAATCACTACCAAAGACTAGAGTGGCAAGCTTTGGTACCAGCTAATGGGATAGAAGAGGGGATTTAAATTAAAGATTCAGTATCCCTTCAACCTATCCTGAGTTAGCTCTGAAAAAAATGGATTTAGGGGATACCTGACCTATCTGAAGCAGCTTTTGACACTTCAGAATAGACATATACTCAGCTTCACATATAGTAGTCTAGAGAGGGTCTAAGCTTTGCAAAGCTGCTTTCTGCTGAAGATCAGAGCACTTTAGAGCAAGTAAATCCCTCTCTGGCAGAGGTTCTAGTAAAGAACAAATAATAGAATTCTCTGGAGAGTTCAGTGAACCTCCCTAGGCATCTTGCTCTTCTAAAGAGAAAACCTCTCTGCATGGCTTCCACATTTTTCAAACACTCCATCCACAGATATTTGAGGGAGAAAAGAAAAGAATGAATTTTAAAATGAACCAACTCCCTTAAAACCATGTAGCTTCTACCAGGGCTCATCCTAACATAACTGTACTATTATGGTCACTGATAGGGTCTACAAAGGTGGGGACACTGTCTCCATAAGGTTAGTCTTTATGTTATGTTAGGATCCAGTCGCTTTCCCAGGAATATTTTAGTGTATTGTCATGCATTTGTTTATCAGAATATGTAGGTGATGTCTTAGAACATGAGGAAATGAGATGCAGAAGAAGTAAGTGTATGTGAGGAGAACACAATTGCTGTCTTACTGAGGAGATGGGAATGTAGGGATATAGAAGGATGTTCTACAGTGATAATACTCATTTGACCTCTCTAAGTCTCAGTTGCCTCATCTATAAAATGGGAACAATATCTCATAGGTTTGTTGGGAAAATCAAATGAGGAAATGACTATAAAGTGCTTTGTAAGTGTGAAAGAACTATATAAATGTCAGCTATAGTTATAACATTGCCTTGGGTGGATATGACATGTATGAGGGTAAGGGAAATATAAGGTAGTATGTGGTGGGGTCAGAGAAAAGTCTGGGCAAGTGCTCTAAGAAATATGAGGTGAACAAGACCACTTGCAGCCTGAAAGGTCAAGGAAGACTTGATAAAGTAAGGGAATAAGCACCTACTAAGTGTCAGGCCCTGTGTTAATGAAGCACTTTACAAAAATAATCTCATTTGTTCCTCACAACAAGCCTGCGAGGCGGGTTCTGTTGTTACCCCTATTTCACAGTACAGAAAAACTGAGGCAAACAGCACTTAAATCACACATAGTGTCTGAGACTATGAACTCAGGTCTTCCTGATTCAAAGCCCAGTTTTCCATCCGCTGTAGTACCTAGCTGCCCTTACAAGGGAGCTCTTCAGCTGATCCTTGAGGATAAAGATTCTGAAGGAAGGAAATGAGGAGAGGATGCATTCCAAGCATGGGGGATACCCTAGGTGCTTCCCCAGAGGCACATGGCACCATGTTGTTTCAGGGAATGGCCTATAGATCACTAACATCAAAAGAATTATCACTGGAGCTCTTTCTACATCACAGAATTGTAAGAAAACTCCTGAGTGAAGAGATGGTGATAGCATTTAGCTCTTCTGTGACCTCCATGAATTCAAGTGACCAGGCCTAGTCAAACTCAATTCCCAAGTTTTAACAGAACTGGCAGCTGTGAGTGCTGAGCTGCTTTGGGGCATCTTTGTATAACTGTAGGATTATGTCCTAAGACATAGTGAATGTGTATGGGGCGTCTAGGTGGCGCAGTGAATAGAGCACCGGCCCTGGAAGTCAGGAGGACCTGAGTTCAAATCTGACCTCGGACACTTAACACAAAAACTAGCCATGTGACCCCGGGCAAGTCACTTAACCCCAATTGCCCTCCAAAAAAAGCAAAAAAAAAAAGAAAGAAAGAAATAGTGAATGTGAAGAATACAGGAAAACATGGGAAGACTCATATGAGCTGACAGGCACTCAGGTAAGTAGAACCAGGAAAATGATACTGAGACTACAAAGTAAATTGAAATAGCAAAATACAAGAACAGCAGACCTAAAGGCTGTATAATTATAATGACCAAGCTTGGTCCTAAAGAAGACATGAGAAAATGCACTTCCCTTCCTTCTTTGCTAAAGTGGGGGGTAATGTTCTATGATGTCGGGCTTGTCCAATGTGTCATTTGCTCCACTTCCCTGGGTGTTTTTTTCCCTCTTTTTCTTTTTTGATGCTTACTTTGGCTCATTAGTTAGAGGAGGTGGAGGACATATATGGAAATCAATGTGATACAAAACCAAAAGTTATTAATGCAAAGTAAACAAAAGATAGTAGAAAAGAGAAGTGGTGCCATATTTGATAGCATTAATGAACTAGATTAGGGTGAATGCTGTTCTGAATTTTTTAAAAAGGAAAGAAGGTAAAGTCTACAAACTATGGGCCCTGGAAATTGATTTTAATAACTGAGAAAATTCTAGAACCCGTTATTAAGGGTGTATTTTTTGAGCTCTTAAAAAGGGAAGTCGTGATCTCTAAAAGCCAATGTGGTTTCATTTGGAACAGTTAATGCCAGACAGCTTCTGTTTTGACAGAGTAACTACAAATATGTAATATAAAGTTGGGCATAGGGGAGAACAAAAACTGTTAGAAAAGGTATTCCAGGATCAAGAAATATAAGAGGTGGGGCAGCTAGGTGGCACAGTGGATAGGGCATCAGCCCTGGAATCAGGAGGACCTGAGTTCAAATCTGGCCTCAGACACTTGACACTTACTAGCTGTAAGACCCTGAGCAAGTCACTTAACCCTAATTGCCTTACAAAAATGAAAGAAACATAAGAGGCAAAAGGCTGATAGAAGACTCAGAAGTTTTACACTTAGATATCATGAAGACTTCCTTTCAGAAAGGAATCAGGAGACTCTGGATGTGACAAGTACCAAATTACATCAGAATAAATGAAACTGACTGCATTACAGACTGGTTATTAATTAGGGAGCATTTCTCAATCAGCAGTCTGTGTACAGTCAAACTATTAATTTAGTAAAGATTGAAATAAATATCAAACCAGAATAAAAGAGGAGAAAAACACATGACAGTCAATCAAAACAGCTGCAGATGGACCTACTTAAATAAGCTATTGACACAGAAAAAATGGAAAGTGGATGACTGAAATGATATTGAAATGGACTATTACCAATTTCCTTAGAAGTTTAACAGTTAAAGCAAATGAATCAATAAAGAGACCAAAGAAATCAAGGAATTGCTTCATCAAGCAAATACTCACGCTCTGTGCCAAGTTGCAAGATAAGACAAAAGTTGCCACTGACTTAGTATGCAATTTCATTGGTAAAATATTACGGAGGAATGTGGTAGGGAATTATGAGCAATATTATTTTATAAAACAATGAGAAGTGATAGAAGGAAAAATGAGTTTATAAAAGGTATGGTGTGATACTCAACTAGACCAGCTCATCCTAGGGGTACTTTGGGATGAGACTGGAAGGAAGATAACAAATAGATGACAAATGGGAAGGACCTCTCAGCATTTCTGTAACAAATTATTTTTTCCATCAGTGATGGTAGAATCACTCCATTTGAAGTCTAACATCATAGTCCTGCTTGCACAATATGAGGAAGTGGAAGTGCCATTTATGAAAACAAAGATGACTAGAATAAGTCAGCCTTACCAAGTATACATAAAAAAAAGGCTTAGTGGTAGTGACATGATATCGAAACTTGTAACAGAAAAATTCTAATGAAATCTGCAAAAGGGAAGATAACAAATGTCTGGAGGCATTTGTTACTGGAGGCATTATTACTATGCAAAAAAATCAACCAAGAGGATAGCATCACCTACAAAACAATATGCCTACTTTCTCAACTTTACAAAATCAGTACGAAAATAATTTACACCAGTAAAAAGGATGTTCTCAAGGAATGTATGTGTAGCACCAACACAATTATCACAGTGCCAATAGTGACTACGAACATGCCAGCATAGTTGTTCTCAATCACAAAATATAACATACTCTCCATATAGAAGACAGAAGCAAAACATTTATTCAGATACCAGAAAACCAAATCCCAGCACCAGAAAGTCAAATCCATCATAGTAGCAAAGAAGTTCATATACCATGACATAGCATGGGGCCATACTATCCTTTAGCCTTCCCACAAACCAACACTCACAAGCCTATCTGTCTCCCTGGATGTGTCCTCTCCTCCTTCCAGTTCTAAA
The DNA here is from genome assembly GCF_028583685.1 of Petaurus breviceps papuanus. Taxonomy (NCBI): domain Eukaryota; kingdom Metazoa; phylum Chordata; class Mammalia; order Diprotodontia; family Petauridae; genus Petaurus; species Petaurus breviceps. The sequence continues at coordinate 28,046,121 of NW_027186304.1, read as the reverse complement.
TACTCTGACTGCCAGTTTCCTATGGGCTCTGTTCCACCCTTCAGCAAATTCCTCACGCCAGAGGCTCCATGTGATTACATTCGACCTATTAGGGGGTAGGGAAGATCTTTGGCTCAGGGAGGGTCTTCACATTCTCTTAGCTTATTAAGGGGTAGGGAAGATCTTCAAATTCCCACTACCATTACAGTATGAAAAGAGAATAGACTTTTGAAGATTATATTTTATGTTAGGCCAAAACTTTATAGCCATATAATTGATTGAAAGTTATGGAGAACATAAGATCCCAATGTGTTCATTGTTTATTGACTATAAAAATATCTTTTAATTCAGCAGAACAAAATGCAACCTTAAAGGCTCTTTTGCAGTAAGGTGTTTCCCAAGCATATATTAAGATCATAAAATATTCCTTGATATATTCAACCTAAGAGAAAATTTTGCATGATGATTCTCTGATTATTAATATCAATTTAGGCATAAAACAAGGAGATTTATGTTTACCGTAGGTGTTTGTCATTGTCCGGAGGTTGTCTAGTGTAAAGCTAAAAAGTAATTCCCTCTAGCTGGTGAGATCTTTCACAGGCTATCTTTTTTTTTTTTTGGAAGGGGGAAGGCAAGACAATTGGGGTTAAGCGATTTGCCCAAGGTCACATAGCTGGTAAGTGTGTCAGGTGTCTGAGGCCGAATTTGGAGAGATTCTCCTTTGAGAATGTCATGGAGTTGCTTCCATCAAACCTTGAAATATGGTGGAACTTCCTTAAAGAAAAAACCATGGTTTTTAATTCTCTTTTCCTCTTTTAAAATGATCACTGTCACCAATGCCACCTTCTATAAAAGAACTTTCCAATCTAACAAGTATAGTCAAGTAAAACAATGTAAGTTATTGGCCATATCTGAAAATGTGTTTTTTTTTCTTGCCTGAATCTCTACCACCTCTTTGCCAATAGATAAACTTTACTATCAAGTGTTCCAGTGTTGGCATTATTTTGGTCATCATGATCATAAATTGTTGTTCTGGTACTGCGTTGTTCTTTTCCATCAGTTTCATGCTAGTTATTTCAAACTTCTCTAAATTTTTCATATTTGTCATTTCTCATGGCGTCAATGATATTCCAATACATTCATATATCAAGCTTTATTTAATCATTCTCCAAGTGATGGGCATTCATTTTCCTTTCAGTTCTTTGCTACTTCAAAAAGTGTTGCTATGAATATTTTTGTATATGTGGGACCTTTTCCTCTGCCTTTGTTCTTCTTGGGGTATATGCCTAGTAGTGATATTACTGGGTCAAAAGTTTATGTCTAGTTTAGAGATTTTTTTTGTATAATTCCAAATATATTTCCAGAATAATTGGACCAATTTCCAGCTCTATTGAATGCATTTGTGCTCCCATCTTCCTATATCCTCCCTCCAACATGTATAATTTTTGTCTTTTGTCTTTACCAAGCTGATAGCTAAAAGGTTAAACCTTAGAATTGTTTTAATCTACATTTCCTTGTTATTGGTGATTTGTAGCATCACTTTAATTTGGTTGACAACTTGCATTTCCTCTTTTGAAGATTCCCTTTTCATACCCTTTGACCACTTACCCACTGGAGAATGGTTCTTGTTTTTACACATTTATATCCACTCCCCTAGATACCAGACCTTTATCTTTTAGTAATATTTGCTATAAAGGTTTTGTTTCTAAATCAATTCCTTCTCTTCTAATTCCAGCTACATTGAATTTGTTCATACAAAAGATTTTCAATTTTATGTAATAGGTTATTTAATCTATTACCTGATATTTATGTAGTGCTTTATGGTTGGTGAGGTAATAAAATCTCATTTGACCTTCATAGTAACTTTGTGAGAGATGTACTGCTATTATTACCATTTCACAGATGAGGAGACTGAGGCTCACAGAGGTTAAGTGACTTGCTAGTAAGTGTCTGAGGTAGGATTTAAATTTATATCTTCCTACTTTTCAGTATTCTATGTACCTTAACTTCACCTCTGTTTCTTGTTTCATGAAAAATTCTTCCCCTACCCAGGACTGTACTACAGAGGTTCCTAAATGAGATCCCAAATCATTCAACTCCTTTGGCCAGACTATCTACATAGAAGGAAAAAAAAAACACAAGTGGATGAACAATATCTATTATCTTAACTATGAATATGCAGTTGGATGGACAACACATGGTCTATCAGTACATATGTCTTATTCAATGGCTAACAATGGATGAGGAACTGGATCTAATTTTGAATATGAGAAACAGAGCAAGCTGGGTTGTCCTTGAGCAACTGTGTTATGCTTTCAGTGATCGCATGCTTTTCCATGAAACACAATCCCATCTTTTAAGCATCAGTATTCTTCTGGGGGTGTTTTATGAATGGGTAACAGAGAATGTTGTAGTATCTGAGGAATTAAAATTATGGATCACCCACGGGCCAATGAAGAGATGGATGGAAAGCACAAAGAGGTTGGAGAATACTATGAATGGTGATTTGTGCGAATGAAGTGAAATAAAAGACATAATAAAAGAGATTTATGGAGGGAAAAGGAAGTGGACCAGTCAGATCAAGAAAGAGGAATAAGGAATGAACAGCCCCTGGCCTGTAACTGTGCCGACACAATAGTAAAAGATCCGTAAGAGTATCCTCGATAATGGGATCGTGAATCCATCAATGTATGTAAGAACTTTCGTTGTTGTTCAGTTGCTTTTCAGTCAACTCTTACTCTTTATGACCCCACTTGGAATTTTTTTTGACAAAAATACTGGAGTGATTTGCCATTTCCTTCTCCAGCTTATTTTTACAGATGAGGAAACTGACACAAACAACTAGTAAGTATCTGAAGCCAGATTTGAACTCAAGTCTTCCTGACTCCAGGCCTGGAGCTTTTCCACTGTACTACCTAACTGTCCATTTGAAGAACTAGATATGCTAATACTAATGACTTACCTAGTACTTTAAAGTTTGTGAGCACTCAATGTATATGATCTCATTTCACTCTCGGAACATCCCTGTGAGGTGGAAATATAAAATATGAATATGCCCAATCTGCATATGAGGGAACTGAAAATGAGAGAGGGTAAAGTGACTTGTCAGTGGTCAAACACCCAGTGTCAGAAGCAGAATCCGAACCTAGATTTCACCTGATTCCAAATCTAGAGTTCTTTTCAGACTGTAGATCATCAGAATGTTGCAGACATTGTATACTTTCACCTCAGGAAAGCATTTGAGAAAGTTTCTCATGATATCCTTCTAGACAAGTGTAATGGGAATGTAAATTTGGAAGATCTTCCCTGCCCCTAGGCTAAAGTGCACCTGGAGCCTGGGGTGGGAGGCTTGTTTTTCAGTAGATACTTCTTGATTGGCCAGTGAGTCAATAAGGTTGTTACATTCTCTGAGCCAGGAGAAGGCTATATAAGCCCTGATGTGTAGCTTTGTTTTGGGGCTCACTTTGAAAAGTGTTCTGTGATTTGATCTGGATTCTGGGAAGCCATTGTCCAGAGCCCCCCGGCTTTGAAAAACCCAGATGTTGAAACCCAGATGTTGATTGGGTATGGATGTAATGGTTGGACAGTTTGGAAAGCTGTCTACTTGATCTGTTAATGTCTTGATAATTCTGTCAGTATATTCTGAAGTTCGGGGTGCTGACCTCTTTCCCCTGAACTAGGTAAATGATACATGTTTGACTGATTAAAGTAAGCTTGTTAACCCATTTTCAGTTGCTTTCCTTTAACAAAGTAGATCTAAGAACCTGTGTGAGCAGCCACCCTGGGGACGCTGGGGTGCTTGCTGCTACAACAAGACAGAAAGATGTGGGTATTTTGAGAGTGGTACCAATAATTCCTAAAATTTGTGAGATATCAGATTGGCACAGCCTGGAGCCCTTAGTTGTCCTCTCAAGGTGAAAAAGAGCATAGGTGAGGTACCAATTGACCCCAAAAGAGTTTGAGAGTATATGAGACTGTTTTTTAGGACCCTCCAGAGACAAGATCCATATAAATAAAAATAAGTGAAACAACATGCTCACATATTGTAACCAAGTGGTTCCTTACTTACTTATGGTCAGTCACTTAACATGACAAGAACTAATCTAGGCTAAATGCCTTACTCACTAGTATGTCTAGACTGAAGAAAACATAATCCTTATGTCACATCATCTCTGGCTTAAAAAAAACCCTCTTTGTCATCAGCATGTGACTTTCATCTAACCATAGGAACTGTTGCTTCATTTAGTATTTTCTCATCAGATTCTAAGAGTTATGACTCTCAGAGCTCCAATTTTCATTATAGGGGCTCTCTAAGATCGAGGAAAAGACTCTAATAACATTTATATTTCCAGAATACTTTAGTCAATGATAGCAGCATAATTTCATTTATTCAAATATATTTATTTCCAATGAAGGGCATAATATTGGGGTGGGGAATACCAAAGAAATCTAGGATACATTCTGTACCCTGTGGGAGCAGTTGAAATTGAGGAAGACAAAATATCAAACTAAGTCACAACGCAAGGCAATTTTTAAATGAGGTGGCATGCTATACATTTCCTGTACAATCTGGGGACTGAAATCAGGGGATTAGGATTTGGGATATGCACCCCAGTTATATCTTATGCTCCTTCCTAGAATATAGCAAAATGAAGATTGGAGTCACTAAATAGCTTGCTCAAATATTGAGTGCCAGAGAATTGAGAAATAGAATAAATCTGCGAAATAGAGTAGAGTTATTTCTGGAGGGTCCAAATTAATCCTTTTCATTGATTCTATGTATCTGAAATTCAAAACACTTCAAAAATAGATCCACAAGTATATAAAGCTTTTTAATCATATAAAAAAACAAAAAGAATTTCACATGCAGGACAGAAAAGAAGGATATAACTCAAGTATTAAACAATAACTGACATTTATGGAGCATTTTAGAACTTGCAAAACATTTTCTTCACATTGTTATGTAGAGAGTGAAAGTATTATTATTTTCACTTAATAAGTGTGGAAATTGAGACTGTGAGATACTTAGAGGTGGACAGCACCCATGAGGGGTCTTGTAGGACAGAACCCATAAAAGGCAGCCCAGTGTAGAATACTAGGGGTGGGAGGTGGGGAGGGGAATAAGATTTATTAAAAACCTGTTACATGCCAGGCATTGTGTTCAGTAAATTATAAAAATGAACTCATTTCATCCTTACAACTCTCTTCGAGGTAAGTACTATTATTACCCCCATTTTACATTGAGGAAAGTGAGTCAAACAGGGACTAATTGACTTGCCCAGTCACACAGTTAATAAATAATAGAGGATGAATTTAAACTCAGGTCTTCCTGACTCTAGGTCCAGCTTTTTATAGTAGATAAACAGCTAATCTCAGAAACTGAAAGACCATGGTACAATTCCTGCCCCTGACATATTCATTCATATGTGACACTGGGAAAATATTAATTTCTCATTGCCCCCAGGAAACTCTCTAATCCTATCTGTTGCTTCAAAGCAAGGGCCTTTGCCTTCTGCCTAGGTCCAGGCCTCCTCCCACCACACCATACTGCCATTCTCCACCAAAAGTTAACACATGTGAAAAGCTTTGCTTGCCGTAAAGCACTATATAAATGCTAGCTATTATTATTATTCCTAACAATAATAACACATCTACATAGTGCTTTCAAGTTTATGAAGCATCTTATTTGTAATAGCATTGTGAAGTAGGCGGTATTAGTACTATTATTGTCTTTTTTGTAAATTCTGGGGAAGAAGAAGACACAGGGGAGGAAGAAGAGGAGGAGGGTGACAGGGGGAGCAGGGTAGAAAGAATTAGGAGCAAAGCTGAAGAGAGAATACTAGTTTGTGTTGGCCAGAGATGCTGGAGGTCTGGAATGGACCACATCAGAAAATGGCAACTTTCCAAAACCTCTAAGAGAAAAAAAAATGCACAATTATCTTCAACCAATCTTGGCACCAGAACTGATGCCTGGAAGGGGAAGTGGAAATGCCCAGAATGAAATCCTGATCTAAGCAGATCTCCCTTTCAACCCTTGTTGATCCAGTTAACAAAGGTCAACTAACATCATTAGAAATAGCCCTAGGAAAAGAAGACTTTCTCAGAATATGGAGTATTATTTTTCTTTTCAATTCACATATACATCACAGAAGCTTCTGGAATTTTGGCTTAAAATTTTAGGTATTGTAGCAAGATTTTCTAAGTGCCACTGCTTATGATTTCCTGGCCCAGAAGATAGAACAAGTCTTTCTTGTATGGGTTGGATTAAGGAAGACCTTGTGGAGAAAATGAGATATGAGATGAGTCCTGAAAGAGAGGTAGGATTTGGAGAAGAGAAGAGGGAAGGGGAGATGAGAGGAGGAAATAGAAGAGGAGAGGAGAGGAGAGGAGAGGAGAAGAGAGGAGGGGAGAGGAGGGGAGGGGAGAGAGGAGAGGAATTCAATATGAAGAGAATATCATAAGTAAAATCTTGGAATTTGGAACAAACATGACTTTGTTTTGAGGAAAACAGGAGAAACCTAGTTAGAACAGAAGATGCTGGACAGTAGAGGTAGATAAGGTTCACCTCATACTCTGTATCCCAACAAAGCTCTAAGTGATATTGAAGTAGACTCAGCTGTAACAGTTAGGTGCTCATCTCTGAGCTGAACTGGAGCACAGGTAATTATTGCCCTGCTCTCTCAGTGGTGAAATCTGTGACTAGACTTTAAAATAATACAACAGCTGAATCAGACACACACATTAATGCCAGGGGCATAGATACCACTTGGAGTATTCGAAGCTTCTCCTGGGAACTGATGTTTAGTTGGACACACACACACACACACACACACACACACACACACACACACACACCATCACTATCACCACCACCAACAACAACCAAAGGAAGACACCCAGAAGTCTCAAACCATCAGTTACACTGCTGTGCCATTCACATAAATCCTTCTGGTCCCTGCCCCTCACATTCTCCTCCCTAAGCTGTCATAAAACAGTAATGCACGGGGGCCAGTTAAGGTTCACAAGCAGTGAAAACCCAGCTCATTTCAGCCTTTATTTGTTGCTTTCAGGCAGCCACTGCTTGGGAAACAGGATATTGCAGTCTTTAAAGCTATTAACCATAGCTGATCCGGGGCAAATCATTTAAGTTCTCCAAGTTAACTTAGCTTAACTTAGTTTTGTTTCATTGAGCTAACTTAGTTTCATTCTTGAGAAATGAGGCTGTTGGACTAGTTGGACTTTAAAGTTCCTTTTAGTTCTAAATCTATGATGTTATGATCCTTTCTTGAATTCACAAAGTAATTGCCCTACCTCCCTGACCATGCTAACAGCTGGTGGTGGGGGGGGGGGGTGTCTGACCTATACTGAAGTTTGGACTAATCAATAGAATGCCACTAGGAAAACCTAAATATGAATCCTGCCTATGGCTTTTGATAGCTGTGTAACCATGGACAATTCACAGTATTTCTCAGTTTGAATTTGTTTATCTGTAAAATGGGCATAATAATGACTATAGTACCTACTGCTTAGTTTGGCTTAAATAAGATAATATGTGACAGAGGCATACTGGTAAATGTTTAACAAACTGCTCTCCAAAAAAATGCAGAACACACTTTGCAATTTTTAAAAATTTTATTTTATTTTTAATTTATAGAATAAAATAATCATTTCCATAACATAGTATAATAAAAAAGATAATTGCACATGAAATTCCAAATCTACTATGCACAACTTGCTGTTTTATCAAATATACAATAAAATTATCTTGCAAATTTCTTTTTTTTCCCTTCCCCTCCCCCAGAGATACCATTAGACATAAATATGTATATATGTAAAACCATCTTATACATATTTCTATTTGTCAGTTCTTTCTCTGGATACAGATGGAGTCTTTCTTCATATGTCCTTTGTGGTTAATTTGGGTATTTATAATAGACAAAAAGACTTAGTCACTCAAAGTTGTTCTTAAAACAATATTACTATTACTGTATACAACATTCTCTTGTTTCTGCTTATTTCACTCTTCATTATTTTGTGCAAGTCTATCCATTTTTTCTAAGACCATCAAGCTCATCATTTCTTATAGCACAGTAGTATTTCATCACAATCATATACCACAACTTGTTAAGCCATTTCACAATTGATAGGCATCCCCACAATTTCCAGTTCTTTGCTACCATGAAGGGAACTGCTATAAATATTTTAGAACATATATGTTTTTTTCCTTGTCCCCTAATCATCTTTGGAAATAGATCTAGTAGTTGTATTACTGGCTCAAAGGGTATAGGCAATTTAATAACTCTTCAAGCATAATTCCAGATTGTTCTTCAAAATGGTTGGATCAGCTCATAATTCCACCAGCAATGAATTAGTGCCCCAGTTTTCCTTCATCCCTTTAACATTTGTTGCTTTCCCCTTCAATCCTTTTAGCCAATCTGATAGGTATGAAAAGATATCTCAAGTTTGTTTAATTTGCATTTCTCTAAGCAATAATATTCAGAGCATTTTTCATATGATTATAAATAGTTTTGATTTCTCCATTGGAAAACTGCATCTTCATAGCCTTTGACCATTTATCAATTGGGGAATAACTTACATTCCTATAGATTTTATAGATTCTTTATCTATTTGAGATATGAGACCTTTATCTGAGAAACTAAGAACTTCCTCCTCCAGTTTTCTCCTTTCTTTCTGATCTAGGCTACATTTGTTTTATTTGTACAAAACTTTAATTTAGTGTAATCAAAAATTATCCATTTTACGCATTACTCTCTTGTTCACAAATTGTTCACCTGTTCATAAGTCTGATAAATAATATGTTCCTTATTCTTCAATTTTTCTTGTAATATCTCTTTTTATATCTAGGTCATGTATCCATTTTGATCTTATCTTGGTAAATGCTGTAAGATATTAGTCTATGCCCAATTTCTGCCATACTGCTTTCTAGTTTTCCCAACAATTTTTACCAGATAATGAATTCATATTCCCAAATCTTAAGTTTTTACATTTTTCAAAAACAAGATCACCATATTTATTTGCTGCTGTAAATTGTATGTCTACTCTGTTCCATTGATCTACATATTTCTTGGTCAGTACCAGACAGTTTTGGAAATTGCTACCTTACAATATAGCTTAATATTCAGTACTGCTAAACCTCCTTCCTTTACATTTTCTCATTATTTCCTTTGATATTCTTTTTTTTTTTTTTTGGTGAGGCAATTGGAATTAAGTGACTGGCCCAGGGTTACATAACTATTAAGTGTCAAATGTCTGAGGCCAGATTTGAACTCAGATACTCCTAACTCCAGGATTGGTGCTCTATCCACTGTACCACCTAGCTGCTTCTCCTTTGATATTCTTGACTCTTTGTTCTTCAAAATGAACTTTGTTATTTTTTTAATTCAGTAAAATAATTTTTGGTCATTTAATTGGGATGGTATTGAATATATAAGTTAGTTTAGGAGAACTCACTTTTAAGTTTAATCTGCATAATTGATTATTATTATTATTAATATTTACCCCATCACTTTAAGTCTATTCCATCAACAGAACAATAAATGAAACCTTGATTTGTAGCAATGGAAGATTTCCAAGTTGTAATTGCTCATGCTGAAAATTTAACAATTAGCTTTCATCTCAATTGACTCCAGAACATGTAAAGGATTTTGCAAACCTCCTGGTGTTATAGAAATGTCAGCTATTATTTTTTTTTTAAAGCAATTGGGGTTAAGTAACTTGCTCAAGTTTACACGGCCAGTTATTTCTGGGTGTGGTGCTAAGTGTCTGAGCCCAGATTTGATCCAGGTCATCCCGACTCTGGAGCTGGTGCTCTTACTCACTGCGCCACCTGGCCACCCCTAAGCAATTGGGGTTAAGTAACTTGCTCAAGGGTACACTGCCAGGTATTTCTGAATGTCAGCTATTATTATTATTATGTTATGTCTTGAACACCAGATTGGAGAACTCATATCTTATATGGTAGATAATGGGAGATGACCAGAGAGTCTTAGAAGACTGATGTAATGAAATCTGTGTTTTAGGGGGGAAAGTCAATTTGGTGACAGTAGTAGATGGGCTGGGAGTGGAGAATCTGTCAGCAAGAAGACTCATAGGAAGGCTGTTAGCAGTAGTTCAGGCCTGAGGTAACAAGAGACCCAAACTAGAGAGGTTCCTGATTGGAAGAAAGGAAGAGATAAATGCATAGGAAAGAATTACTTTGGGTGACATTGAATCAGCTCCAACATCCTGTCAGGTATATGTTCAAAATAATAATGGTGGAGAATTTTAGAAGCACCTGCTATTATCATCAAAAATTTATTAAGAGACAGCATGCACTCCTTACAACATTGAACTTAGAGTCAGATGAGACCTGGGTTTGAACACCACTTTATCTCCTACTAGCTGTGTGACTGACCAGAGGGCAGTCACTTGTCTTCTCTGAACCTCAGTTTTCTCATATGTAAAATGGGCATGATAACTATTTTTTTGTTTAATGCCTTTCATTCTTCATATCACAGACATTTCCAGATATATAATCACTGATACCACTGCCCACCCCTCACCCTGCCAGTCCTCCTATTCTTGAACTAAATACTCCCTTGTAACAAAAAAAAAAAAACAGTTAAGTCAAAACAATTAATAGAGTGACTGGAATTTGACAACATCCTGACTTTGTAGTCTTTTTCCTCACTGATGAGAAGAGTTAGGTTCATTTATTTATTTTTTCAAAGTCTATTGCTTTTGTATTGTAATGATGATCAAATATGAAGGTTTAGCTACTATGATCAATACAGTGATGCCAAAGATGATTCCACAATGAAAATACAATGATTCCATGATTCAGTGCAATGATCCAAGATGATTCCATGATGAAAAATGTTATCCACCTCCAGAAAGAGAACTGATGAATTTTGAATGCCGATTGAAGCGTGTTTTTGTTTTTGTGTTTTAAATTTTATGTTTCAGGGTGGCTAGCTGGCAAAGTGAATACAGCACCGGCCCTAGATTCAGGAGGAACTGAATCCAAATCTGGCCTCAGACACTCAACATCAAAACTAGTCGTGTGACCTTGGGCAAGTCACTTAAGCCCAATTGCCTTCCAAAAAGCAAAAAAAAAAAAAAAAAAAAAAAACCCCAAACCCAAACACCTTTGTTTCTTGCTTTTTTATTGGTTGTCTTTGTTGTTTTGCTTTTTTCTTTTTCTGTAACATGGTTAATAAGAAAATGTCTTTTGCATGACTTCATTTGTATAATTGATAGTATATTGCTTGTCTTCTCAATGACTGGGGGATGGGCAAAAGGGAGGGAGAGAATTTGGAACTCAACATTGAAAAAGAGAATATTAAAAATAAACAAAACCAAAAAAACCTTTTGCTTTAGGGGATTTTGTTAAACCTAGTACAAGATAATCCAGTTCTTTTCCTCCCTAAATGACCTTGTATATATACTTTTCTATGTACATGTTATTTTCCCTTACCCCCAGAATATAAACTTCTGGAGGGAAGGGACAGGTCTCATTTGTCGGTCTTTGTATTCCCCAAACCTTACATAGTGACTTGAGTGTAGAAGGATATTATAGTATAGAAAGATATGAATTAGTGTTTATTAAGTTTAATTTAATAGAAATTCAAACTGATATCTTCTTTGCCCCTTCAGAATCTGCGGATTTCTTCTCTGTCATTGTTTACTCCTGTTCTAAGGTCGGATCAGGACGTCAGACGAGAACGGGCATTACTGGCAGACAGAAATGGGCATTACTAGCTGTCCCTGGATGGGCTCCTTAGAATGAGTTGTCCTCCCTACTGCTGAATTCAAATGCAATTTCTGTTTCATAATAAATATGCATTTGATTTATGAACACATTTTATGGCAAGCCTTTCTGCATTATATAAACATTTCACTGTCTTTGCCGACCATGAAATTACTCACATTTTAATCTACTTGTTATATTAAGAGAAGGGGCTTTTAATTTAATAGGTTTCACAAAAGTAAGTAATTTATAAACATGTTTTCAGACTCTTTGAAACCAGATGAAGGGACACAAGGCTATGTTAGGAAGAATAGGTCAGAGGGACAGTTTTTGAATTTGGGATTAGGATGAGTCATGAAGCCCCCATCCCTCACACCCACATACCCAATTAATTTGGAAAACAAAGACAGCCCAGGTAGACATCAGAGCCTTCTGTCCATTAAATGATTAAGCAGAAAATTCCCCTTGTTCTTAGGACATAAAACAAATGAGTTGAAATACATCAAGGCAGACACAAAACCCATTGCAACTTGCCACCCACCACCCCTAATTCAACACTGGGGGAGGACTTTTTTGTTTTAAAATATATACATAAGCAAAAACACCTGATACAAGGAGTCAGTCTGATAATGTATACAGAATTCTGTCTACCTCTCTGTACTGAGAAGGAATTTCACTTCTTTGTTGTTGGGAACCAGAAAATCAGTCAAGTAGCATTTATTTATTGAGTACCTACTATGTGCCAGACATGTACTAAGTGTTAAGGATACAAAAAGAGTAAAAGAAAACTCTGTCCTCAAAGAGTTTGTAACCCAATTATCACTGGTTTTTCTTTTCTTTCTTTCTTTCTTTTTTTTTTTTAAGCAATCGGGGTTAAGTAACTTGCTCAAGGTTACATGGCCAGTTATTTCTGGGTGTGGTGCTAAGTGTCTGAGCCCAGATTCGATCCCCAGGTCATCCTGACACTGGAGCCAGTGCTCTTACTCGCTGAGCCACCTGGCTGCCCCCAATGGTTTTTCTTTTACTCAGAGTTTGAAGCCTTTTATTAATCTTTATTTACATTGTTGTAGTCATAGCAATTATTGTTCTTTTACTCTTACTTATCGTTCATTTTGTACCAATTAATAGAAATTTTTCCAAATTTTATGCATATGCTTCACATTCTTCATTTCTGATTGCTAAGTGATCTCCGTTATACTCATACATCTTGGGGTTTCTCCTTTTTAGTTGCTCCTCCATTGATGAGCATTCACTTTGTTTCCAATTCTTTGCTATCATCTAGAGTGTTGCTGTGAATATTTGGGTACATATTCTGTCTTTTTTTCTGTCTTTGACTTCCTGGGGATTTTATGTACAGTGGTGGGATCACCAGGTCAAAGGTATGGACATTTTTGTCACTCCCCCTCCCCCTCAATTATATATTTTTTTTTGTTTTTGCTTTTTGGAGGGCAATTGGGGTTAAGTAACTTGCCCAAGGTCACACAGCTAGTATTTTTTTTGTGTCTGTTAAGTGTCTGAGGCCGAATCCAAACTCAGGTCCTCCTGACTCCAGGCCGGCACTCTACTCACTGTGCCACCTAGCCATCCCTCCCCCTCAATTAAAAATAGATATCTAGAACAGTTGGACAAATTTACAACTCTACCAAAGTATTGACCTGAACTGTGTCTGTCTTCCCATAGGTACTTAATCACTGACGTTTCTATTTTCAATCATCCTATACAATAAAGAAATCAATCTACAAGCTTTTTAAATTGCCTACTATATGCCCAGAATTATACTAAGGAAATATAAAGGCCAATGCAAAATAGTTTCCTGCCTATAAAAAGCTTACATTCTAACTTGTTCCAGTTTGATGGGTGTGAGATAAAATATCAAAGTTTGAATCTCTTACTCATAGTGATTTGTAGCATGTTTTCAAATGGTGATCTATAGTTTGCAATTCTTATTAACTATTCTGATCACTCTGCTGGAGAATGGTTTTTTGTTGTTGTACATGCGTCATTTCTATTTATTTTGGGTGTAAGATTTTATCAGTCACATTTGAAGCAAATATCTCCCCATTTTACAGTATCTCTCCCTATTTCTCAATTTTTTACTCATGAAGTTTATTTAACTGTAACCAAAATTGTTTATTTTGTTTTATTATCTCTATATCTCATTTGTTTACAAACTTTCCCCCCAACCATAGATACAAAAGGTACCTGAGGAGGAACATTCTCTTGTAAACTCCAACAAACCAGACTACAAACTTCTTGAGGATGGATTTGTTATCATATTTATTTCTGTAACTAGACATAGATTCAGAAACAGTATGGCATAGGGCACAAACAGTCAGCCTGAGAGCCAGGAGGTCCTGGGTTCAGGGTCCTGGCTCTTTTCACGCACCAGCTATGTGTCTGTCAACAAGTCACTTGTTCTCTCAGTGATCTAAGACCAAAAGTTAAAGAGAAGTTGCCAACTTGCATTTATAGAAGGAAGTTGGGAGTTCCCCATATCAAAGAAATTGCTGGTTCAGTTCCTATTCCTGTCTTTATCCTAACTAGGCATAAAGTCTAGAATAGAATAACACTGTGCTGGCTCTGAGACACAACAACACCCTTACTAGTTGTGTGATGAATGACAAATTACATGGCCTCTCTGAGCCTTAGTTACCTCCTGTATAAAACTGAGTCACAAAGTTGTGAGGAAAGTTCCATACAGGGCATTCCAAAAGACTTAGTGTAATATTAAGTTTTAATAACTCGAAATTGCACTAAAGATTTTAGGAATCTGTTTAAATGGGAATTAATTACTACTAGGTGAGGGCTAGGTGGCACAATGGATAGAACACTGGACTTGCTAACAAGAAGACCTGAGTTCAAATTCTGACTCAGACTAAAAATTACTAAATAAATTATCTTGGACAAGTCTTCTAGCCTGTTTCCTTTTCTATAAAATGAGGATGATAATAGTATCTGTCTCACAGGGCTGTTGTTTGTAAAACTTAAAGTGATATCTAAAGACTAGCTTTTTATTATTTGATATGAGTTTATTAGTGAATACTTATTGAACTGATATTGTTTTATTTTTATTTATTTATTTTTTTAAGCAATCAGGGTTAAGTAACTTGCTCAAGGTTACACGGCCAGTTATTTCTGGGTGTGGTGCTGAGTGTCTTTGTGCTGAGTGTCTGAGCCCGGGATTCGATCTCCAGGTCGTTCTGACACTGGAGCCGGTGCTCTTACTCGCTGAGCCACCTGGCCGCCCCCTGATATTGTTTTATAATAGAGAAGTGCTGAGTAAATGGTGAGGAGCAGCTAGGTGACACAGTAGATGAAGCGTTGGGCTTGGAGTCTGGAAGACTCGTCTTTCTGAGTTCAAATCCAGCCTCAGACACTTACTAGCTGTGTGACCCTGGGCAAGTCACTTAACCTCGTTTGCCTCAGTTTTCTCATCTGTAAAAGAAGCTGGAGAAGGAAATAGCAAACCATGTCAGTATCTTTGCCAAGAAACCCCAATGGGATCAGAAGAGTTGAACTACAACAGAAATCAATGGGGAAGGAGACACTTAGGAGACATGGGGAATGGCCCTTCCTTAATTGGTGACCCTAGAAAGTATTTAGCAGGCTCATTTTGTTTCCAGGAAAATGTCTTTTGTGTGTGTATGTGTTGACCCCAGTGTGATCGTCAAGGCATTAATCAGTAAATAAGCATTTGACTTACTATATTGCAGGGTCCATGCTAAATTCTGGTGTTATAAAGAAAGGCAAAGAATGTTCTTGTCCTATAGGAAGTTATATTTTAATGGGGAGAAAATATGCAAACACTATACCTATAAGATATATACAGGATAAGGGGGAGGTAATTTCAGAGGGAAGGCACTGAGGGTCCAGGAATGAGAAGGTTATGACCTCTTTCAAAATGTGGTTTGGAGTTGAGTCTTGAAGGAAGCCAGTGAAGTCAAGAGACATGAATGAAGAAAAGCATTTGGGACATAAGGGGAAAACCACTGAAAAAAGCACCAAATTAGGAGCAACTAGGTGGTGCAGTGAATGACTTCCTGGAGTAAGGAGGACCTGAGTTCAAATTCGGCCTCAGATACTTGTCACTTAACTAGCTGTGTGACCTTGAGCAAGTCACTTAACCTAAACTGCCCTGCCTTCCTCCCCCCCCCCAAAAAATGTACTGAATTGGGAAATGAAAGTCACATGCAAGAAACAGCTAGAAGACTAGTATCAAACAGATTGCAAAGTACACGAGGGAGAGTAAAGTGTAAGAATAATGGAAGGGAAGAAAGGGACTAAGTAACAAAGGGCTTTAAAAGTCAGAAGGAGAATTTTGTATTACCTGGAGGTAATAGGTAGCCTCTGTAGTTTGGGTAGGTGGAGGTGACATGGTCAAACATGCACTTTAGGAAGGCTACTTTGGCAGCTAAGTGAAGGATGGACTAGAGTTGGGAAAGACTCAAGGCAGGGATATGAAACAGAAAGCTATTGCAATAATCTAGGTATGAGGTGATTAGGGATTGTATAAAGGGGGCAACCATATGAGTATAGAGAAGAAGGTGCACACAAGAGCTTTTGTGACAAGATTTGGCAATCAATTATATGTGGGGAGAATAAGATAGAAAAGTTGAAGTAAACACCTTGGGTGAGTCTGGATAACTGGGAAGGCAGTGGTGCCATTGATAGCAACATGGAAGCTTGGTAAAGGCAAGGGTTTGGAAGAAAATATAAGTAGTTCTGTTTTAGACATGTTGAGTTTGAGATTTCTATGGGATTTCCAGTTCCACATCTAAGAAGTACAATAGGCAGTTGGTAATGAGAGACTAGAGGTACAAAGAGAGGTTAAGGTTGGACAAGTAGGTCTGAGAATCATGTGCATAGAGATGATAATTGAATCCATGGGAGCTGATGAGATCACCAGAAGAGACAGTATAAAGGAGGAAGAGAAGGTCAAGGATGGACCCTTGAGGGATGTCCTTGGCTAGTGGGCATGACCTGGAGTAAAATCTAGCAAAAGAATGGTCAAACATATAATAGGAGAGAACCAGGAGAGAACAGTGTCACAAAAAAACTAGAGAAGAAAGGGTAACAAGGGTAAGAGGGTGACTGACAGTGTCAAAAGCTGTTGAAAGGGGCAGCTAGGTGGTGCAGTGAATAGAGTACAAGCCCTGGAGTCGGGAGGACCTGAGTTCAAATCCAGCCTCAGACACTTAACACTAGCCGTGTGACCTTGGGAAAGTCGCTTAATTCCAATTACCTTCCCTTCCCCCCTCCAAAAAGCAAAAAAAAAAATTGTTGAGAGTTTAAGAAGGATGAGGATTGAGAAAAAGTCATTAGAGTTGGCAATTAAGTGATCATTGGTAACTTTGAAGAGAGAAGTTTCAGTTGAATGATAAGGGTTTAGAAGATAGTGAGATGAGAAGAAGTAATGGTCCAGATTGTAGATAGCTTGTCAAGGAAGAAGAAGCAGCCCTCTGTAAATGGCCTCAATTTTTTTCAATAAAGCATGAGGTGAAGTCCTTAGCAGAGAACAAGGACAAGGGGTACCATGAGAGGTATGAGAAGGTATAAATAGGTTTGGAATAATTGCTGTGGTGAGGGATATAGTGAAGTGATTGGGGAGGTATAAAAGCATTGCCTTGTTGCAGTGAGAGTCCATATGAAATTATATAATGTAAATTTAAATGATCTATCTTTTATCTATATAGAGATGATATGATGTATTATGCATATATGTGTGTATACCAGTGTATATAATTTATGTAACATAAATATAAATTATAGTGGACCCAGTCAGCACAGTTTCTGAGTCTGAGGCCTTTTAAATATGGATTGGATTTCATGGGCCATGAGGTCCCTTCCCACTCTGGAATTCTGGGATCCCATGAGATGCCAACCATTTAAGCTCATGTTATAAAATGTCTTGATTTCTCTATATATCTTGACACTTCATAAAAACAAATTTGACAGTAACAAAGGTAAACTCCCCTGAAAACTTGGAAGGGAAATGATATCACTTACATTGCTTGTTCCTTATTAACCTGTGTTAACACAACTATTGGTTTACAAAATCACACTGAAATTGGTTTTGCTTCTGTGGGCAATGACTAAAAAAACCCCTGTGAGCTGATTTCTATGTAAAAATACCTTGAGAATTCACACCACTAGAAGTCTTGCAGTAGTGCTGGTTGCTTTGGGTTTTTTTTTAAGAGTTTAAAAGTAGACAGTCTGGAGAGAAGTGAATAGATGAGTCAGAGCTTTCTGTTTTATATGTATGACTCCAATTTCAATCTAGGGCAGGCTATGGGTGAAAGCTGGTTCCTTTTTTTTTTCCTTTTTGGAGGGGGAATTTGAAGGCACAGCAATTGGGGTTAAGTGACTTGACCAAGGTCACACAGCTAATAAATGTTAAGTGTCTGAGGCCAAATTTGAACTCAGGTCCTCCTGACTCCAGGGCTGGTGCTCTATGAGCTGCACACCTAACCACCCTATGAAAGCTGATTCTAAGAGTGAGCTATAGTATGTATAGCTGCGGGAGGCAGCATGCTTTGCTATGGAAATCACACTAGATCTAGTCAGGAATTGTGTTAAAATTCTCTGTCATTTAACTAGCTGTGTGACCATGAGCATGTCACTTAAGCTCTCTGAGACTCAGTGTCCTCATTCTCAAATTGAAGAAAAGTAATACCTATAGTAACCATCTGACAGGGTTGGGCAATGAGCAAGAAAGATAATGTATATAAACTGCTTTATAGGTCTTAAAGGGACTGTTTTTTACCTTTCCTTGTATTCCCAGCACATAGCACCTTTCCTGGCACATAGAAGGTACTTAAGGGATGCTTTTTGATTTGACAGGGTTTGTTGATTAAATAACATAAGTGGTCAGTGGCTACTCTGTCAATGTAGTTTGCTTTAAACAAACTCAGTATGTTTCATTTTTTTAACACAAAAATAAATGAGAGAAATAATACTTTGATTTACAAAGGATTCACAATAGAATTTCTTTTCTTGGAAAACTCCCCTAGAGCTTGCAAAATATGATTAAGTTATAAAAATTTTACTTGCAAATTCTTTGAATTGTCTTAGAGTTATCTTTTTTCTCTATTCCAGGGCTATGATATTTATGACATGGAGTCATACAATTCTACCACTAGAATATGGATGTTAAAAAAGATGGGGGTTTGTTTCAGGAAGAAGCTTGGAGTCATTAAATGAACTATGCAATTTCCCAAGGGCAATCCAGTCTGCTTTCCTCCTCCACCTCTGTAACTAGTTCATTATACATATGCAGAGTCTGCCCCAAACATATGTATTAATGTACCAGTTCTATGACCTATTCATTCAAATGCATATCATAGCTTGGACAAGAGGCATCTTGCCATGTATGGTCAGTCTAAACTCCTTTTTTTTGCTTTTGGGGGGGCAGTTGGGGTTAAGTGACTTGCCCAAGGTCACACAGCTAGTTTTTTGTGTTAAGTGTCTGAGGTCGGATTTGAACTCAGGTCCTCCTGACTCCAGGGCCAATGGTCTACTCACTGTGCCACCTAGCTGCCCCAGTCTAAACTCTTTAGGGTGAGTTTTTAAGTGATTATGGATCTTACAGGAGAGGATGAGCAGGATTTCAGTACTTGGTTTAGCAGCTGAAGGATCTTACCATCTATGAATAATCCTTACTCTGGTTGTTCAGTTTTGCTTTTGGCTGGATAGCCTCCATGACAAAGGGAAAAACCTTTGGTTAGCATATGTCTCTCTATGAATTGGATATGCCATAAAACAAGAAAGAGTTACCTAGGAGTAGAGGGAGTTAGGGTGTCATCAGAGAGATCCACAGCTTGAGCAGAAGGTACTCGTAAGAGTCAAGGATAACCAATGGACCCCCCGCCGTGAGCTGATATTATCCGTGCAGCATCAAGAGATAGAAGACAATGGCTTCAGCACATGGGAAGGACTCTCTTTGAAGGATGTATGGAAGGACATGGTGATCCAGAGAAACACTAGATGAGACAGTAGGATTGGGTTGTAATCCACACAATTGGAGGGAGGATCTACAGGTCAAAGAATTATTAAAATGCTAAAATATTTCCTGCAGCTAGAGTAGATAGGTAGTATGATAGTAGATAACATGGTAGATAGAGTGCTGGGTCTGGAGTCAGAAAGACCTGAGTTCAAATCTAGCCTCAACCACTTACTGTCTATGTGACTCTGGTCAAGACACTTCCTGCCTCATTTTCCTCAATAATAAAATGGGGTTTTCTAACAACCTCCCAGGTTTGTTTTAAGGATCAAATGAGATAATATTTGTAAAATGCTTTGCCTGGTATTTGGTAGGTACTTATTAATTTTTTATTCCCTTTCCCTCTAATTAGAGTCCAGAGAACCCAGACCATGAAAGAAATTAGATTAGATCAAAAAGAAAGTGGAATATGGAACTGAATAGAATTTTAAAGTGAGCCCAGTATCACCTTAACCTAGTAAAACCTCAGTAACACAGATCTCAACTTCTTGGTTAAAATTCAGCTAGTTACAGTCTTCTTTTCTCCATTCAACTTCTAGAAGGAAGCAGTCTTTCACAAGGAAAAAAAAAAGAAATTTTTATCGAGAACTTATTTTTAAAAATCAGCTATCAGGATATGTCTTGAGGTCAATGCTTATTCACCCCAATCTGTTATACCTTCTACAGCTACCCTTATAATCATAATTTATATTTCCTCTAAATGATAACCCTGAAATACTTAGAAAGACTCAGCAACAAAAAAAATTTAATTATTCTCCATATACTGTACTTACTAAGTCAGGAAAGTAACTAAATCATCTTAGATTTTTCAATAATAGAAGTTACAAAATAAGAATTATCTATTTGAATAAATGAGTATATTCAAATATTTAGACCACTTTGTTTTTCAAACATTCTACTTAAGTGAGGATACTATTGCTTATTTTTTAATCTAAAGCATCAATTCTATGCCACTCTAAGGTGAAAAAAAGGACCATGAGGGGTAAGCCAATTACTAGCAGACTTGGAAATTTTAACCAGTGAATATGGAGGTTTGGAAAGGGAATAAGCAGGGTCTTTTTAAAAATATATATTCTGCAGCATGCCATAGATAACTTTGTTCCTTGAATATCTAGCTATTAATATCAAATGTTACCAAAAAAAACCCTCAAAAAAACCCCAAACAACCCCCCCCCAACACACACACACAAAATTAGAAAAATATTTGCTTGTGCAACAAAACACCTTTTGTCATTGAGGTGATCCAGTGCAGAGTTCAAATGGTGGAGAGATTCCCTATAGATGATAAGGTGCTCAAGATTTTCCTATTTTCAGTTGACATTGTGCTGGCTACATCAAGCCCCAGAATGCCTCAGAGCCTACTAAATGAAAACTCAAAAGTCTGAACTCAACTATTCATGAAGGAAAACCAAAGAAATTCTCAAATATATTGAACATTTTGTAGGTATTTTCATAGAATTTCTTTTTTCTACATCCTCTTACTTTTTGATTTTGATTTTGATTGATTTTGATTTTGATTATAATAATCAACAAGAATTTATTAAGTACCTACTATACAAGGACAGGCACTGTGCTCTGCCTTAAGTATACAAGCACAAAGAATGAAATAATCCCTACTCACAGAGTGTTTACATTCTAAGAGAGGAAACAAGTATGTATAAAAATATATGAAGCATAAATAGAAAGTAAATAAATTACAATAAATATAGAGTAGATAAAAATAAGCTAGTTCATCAGGGAGGATGCTAGCTTTGGGGGGTTGTGTCAGGAAAAGTTTCGTGCAGAAGATGGTGTTTAAGTTGTATCATAAAGGAAGACAAGGACTTTATTACACAGTGGTAAGAGGTAGAGTATTCCAGGCATGGGAGATGACCAGTGCAAAGGCATGGAGGTGGGAGATGTAGTATCATGTATAAGGAAAAAAATGAGGGTATGCCTGTTTGGAAGGATATAAGAGTATGGAAGAGGGAGTAATGTTCAATGAGGCTATAGATTAGGACCAGATTGTGTGAGAGTTTTAAAGGCTATACAGGGGAGTTAATTTTTCATCCTAGAGATGGCAGAGAGCCAGTGGAGTTGATTGAGAAGGGGAATGACATGGTCAGGTCTACAATTAAGGAAAATCACTTCAGTAGCAATGTTTAGAACAGAGAGACTTGAAACAGATGAGAACAATTACAATGTTATCCCAATAATCTAACTGAGAGGTAATCAGAGTCTGAACTAAGATAGTAGTTGCATGAGTGGAGAGAAGGGGTTAGATGTGAGAGATGTTGTAGAGGTAGAAACAGTAATATTTGTTAATTGAATATGTGTGGTGAGGAAAAGTGAGACTGGGGAGATTATAAGTCTAAAGATGCTTTCTACAGAAACATGGAATCATGGAAGAGGGAAGAGTTTTAGTGGGGAGATAATGAATTCAGTTTGACATATTAAGTTTAGATGTCTCCATGATATCCAGTTTCGAATATCTATTGGGTAGTAGGTGATGTAAGACTGAAGCTCAGGAAAGAGCCTGGGGTTAGATATACAGATCTGCAGAGATCATAATTAAACCCATAGAAACTGATAAGCCTACCAAGAGAGGAGGTTTAGAGGGAGAAGAGAAGAGGACTTTGGATCTCCACTTAAGGGGGCCATGATAGGCATGAAGACCCAGGAAAGGAGACTGAGAGTTAGGAAGAGAAACAGGAGAGAGAGGTATAATAAAAACCTAGAGAGATGAAAATAAAATCCAAGAAGACTTGTGAATTCTGTGGGTTTATTTTACATTCCATTGTCCAACTAATTTTTCAGTTGAACTTATGGAGTCTTCTAATTTTATTTCTTCTGTATTATTTTTATTCCCGCAGGTCCGACAATTCTTATTTGTAAAAAAAGGAAAAACTTCTCTTGGAGTGAGGGAAATGAAGTAGTGGGTGGTGCGGGAGAAGAAAAAAACATTTAAAGAAAGAAGAGAGCATCAATAAAACATTAAATAGACACAGAGGAAAACAAAACACAAACAGGGCCCTTTTGTTTCCACCTTGTTAAATTAATTAGACACTTTAAAGAGACCAAATTGCATACATGTAATAAGTGACATTTTAATATACAATTACCTTTTTGGCTCTTTGTATGCTGAAATGCATATAATTGCTGGTAATTAAAAAGTTCATAATAAACAAGAAAATTTAATTTTAGAAAAAGATTGAGGGGATGAAGAGTACCTTCTGTCCCAGCTACCCTCAAGTATCTGTATTCAATCAAAGGAACATGGGAACAATAACTTAATGACTTGGATGGAGCCAATTTTTAGATTAGTCTTTTGGGTTGCTTGAGATGTACAATTATGGGAAAACTCCTTGCATCAATCTTCATATCTGATTGGGTTTCTGGTTAGCATAAACTAGATCCATAGTTAAGGGTTTCTAAGCAACAGATAGAAGTAGTCCATCTTCCCAGTGATGCAGGGCTAGGTTCAAACAATGCAATAAAGTTTTCTCACAAGAAAGAAATTGAACTAGACCCATAATTGAATAGAAAGGAAACTGAGCTAAAGCCAGAATTGCAGAGATCATAATTAAACCCATGGAAACTGATAAGCCTACCAAGAGAGGAGGTTTAGAGGGAGAAGAGAAGAGGACTTTGGATCTACATGAGATGGAGTCAGTGTGGTTCATTAAATTCCCTCAATATGCAGTTGAATGGATAGCCATGTATTTATAACTTAGACAAAACTTATGGTTGGACAATGATATGGTCCCAGAATTGATACGAATGAGCAGGACAACAATGAGCTTATGCTTTTACAAGATTGCACGATGTTTTTTAATGACCCCCATATTGTTCTATGATTTTTAAAAAAAGATCTTTTAATGTCAGTGTACTTCCAATGATGTTGTATGATTACAAATAAATATTTCTTATGTGTTATGTTCCAGGCACTGGAATAAGCATAGATTCATGTGATTCTTAAACCTCTGAAGAATTAAAGTCACCCAAACAGGAAGTAAGAGGCATATGGTAGGTGTAAGTAGAATGCAACACATTACCAAGAAAAAGTTATGCTGAAGAAGCAGCATAAAGGCTGTCACCATAAAAACGTGTGACTGAATGGGGAGGTGGATTAGTCATATTACAAGAGGGAATGATAACTAACAGACAGCTCATGTATTCCATGAGCATCTGTGCAACATCAGGATATCTACACAAAGTCTATCAACACATTGAATGGAATCCTAGTGGAAGATTTACAGAAGGACATGGACAAGAGTTCTATGAGATGAGAAAGTATAAATGCATGGCCATCTATACTGTGGGAGGAAGCATGCAAATTAAGTAAATCCCAGGTCCATTGAAGGAAGAAGAAATTTCCTAATAATTAGAGCTATCCAAAAGTGGAATGAGAAGCCTGGGGAGTACTTGGTTCGCCTTTGCTCTAGGTCTTCAAGCAAAGATTGGATGACCATCTACTTAATTCATCCTAATACATTGGATAACCATCTACTTAAGATAACATTTGGCCTAGATAACTTCTGAGGTCCTTCCCAACTCTGAATATCCATCAATTGACAAGCATTTCTTTTTTAAAAGTTTATTTATTTTTGGTTTTCAACATTCCTTTCCATAAGTTTTAAATTTTTTCCCCCTTCCTTTACCTCCCAAGACAGCATGCAAACTGATATAGGCTCTCCTCTACATATACATTCATATTAAACATAATTTCATATTAGTCATGTGGTATGTAAGAATTAGAAGGAATGGGAGGAACCACGAGAAAGAAAGCAAAACAACAACAAAAGAAAATAGTCTGCTTTGCTCTGCATCCAGACTCCATAGCTTTCTCTGGATGTGGACGGCATTTGCCATCATGAGTCCTTTGGAACTGTTATAGGTCCTTGCATTTCTGAGAAGGGCTAAGTCTATCAAAGTCAGTCATCACACACTGTGGCTGTTACTGTGTATAATATAATATTCTCACTTCACTCAGCATCAGTTCATACAAGTCTTCCCAGGATTTTCTGAAGTTCACCTGTTCATAATTTCTTATAGCACAATATTATTCCATTACATTCATATACCGCAACTTGTTCAGTCATTCCCCAATTGAAGAGCATCCTCTTGATTTCCAATTCTTTGCCATCACAAAAAGAGCTGCTATGAATATTTTTGTATGTATGGGTCCTTTTCCCATTTGTATGATCTCTTTGGGATACAGTCCTAGAAGTGGTATTGCTGGGTCAAAGGGTATATATATTTTTATAGTCCTTTGGACATAGTTCCAAATTGCTCTCCAGAATGGTTAGATCAGTTCACAACTCCACCAACAATGCATTAGTGTACCAATTTCCAACATCTGTGGCATTTATAATTTTCCTGTTTTGCATGTTAGCCAATCCGAGAGGTGAGATGTGGTACCTAAGAGTTGTTTTGATTTGCATTTCTCTAATCAATAGTGATTTAGATAATTTTTCATATGACTATATCTTTAATTTCTTCCTCTGAAAACTGCCTGTTCATATCCTTTGACCATTTGCCAATTGGGGAATGACTTTTATTCTTATAAATTTGACTCAGTTCACTGTATATTTAGAAATGAGGCCTTTATCAGAGGCAATGGTTGCAAAAATTCTTTCCCAATTTTCCACTTCCCTCCTAATCTGGGTTTCATTGGCTTTGTTTGTACAGCACCTTTTCAATTTAATGTAATCAAAATTATCCATTTTGTATTTTATAATGATCTCTATCTCTTGTTTGGTCATAAATTCTTACCTTCTCCATAAATCTAACAGATAAACTATTTCTTGCTCTCCCAGATTGCATACAATATCAGCCTTTATATCTAAATCATGAGTTCATTTCTGCTTTATTTTGGTATACAATGTAAGATATTGGTCTATGCCCAGTTTCTGCTGTACTATTTTCCAGTTTTCCCAGCACTTTTTGTCAAATAGTGAGTTCTTATCCCAGAAGCTGGAGTCTTTGGGTTTATCAAACAGTAGATTACTATAGTCATTGACTACTGTGTCTTGTGTACCTAATCTATTCCACTGATTGACCACTATATTTCTTAGCCAGTACCGAGTAGTTTTGATGCTGCTGCTTTATAATACAGTTTAAAATCTGGTATGACTAGGCCACCTTCCCTAGAATTTCTTTTCATTAATTCCCTTGATATTCTGGACCTTTCATTCTTCCAGATGAATTTTGTTATTATTTTTTCTTGTTCTATAAAATAACTTTTTGGTAGTTTGTTTGGTACGGCACTGAATAGGTAAATTAATTTAGGTAAAATTGTCATTTTTATTGTATTAGCTTGGCTTACCCACAAGCAACTGATGTTTTTCCAATTATTTAGATCCAACTTGCTTTGTGTGAAAAGGGTTTTGTAATTGTGTTCATATAGTTCCTGGGTTTGTTTTGGCAGGTAGACTCCCAAATATTTTACAATGTCTACAGTAACTTTAAATGAAATTTCTCTTTCTATTTCTTGCTGTTGGGCTTTGTTAGAAATATATAGGAATGCTAAAGATTTATGTGGGTTTATTTTATATCCTGCAACTTTGCTAAAGTAATTTATTATTTCAAGTAGGTTTTTACTTGATTCTCTGGGATTCTCTAGGTATATCATCATATCATCTTCAAAGAGTGATAACTTAGTTTCTTCTTTGCCTATTCTAATTCCTTCAATTTCTTTTTCTTCTCTTATTGCTAAAGCTAACATTTTTAGTGCCAAATTGAATAACAGGGGTTATAATGGACATTCTTGTTTCATCCTTGATCTTAATAGGAATGCTTCTAGCTTATCCCCATTACATCTAATACTTACTGATGGTTTTAGATAGATGCTACTTATCATTTTAAGAAAAGCTCCATTTATTCCTATGCTCTCAAGTGTTTTTAATAGGAAAGTATTAACATTCACATAATAACATTAAATGTATTAACAAGCATTTCTTAAGCACCTACTATGTTCCTGTCACAACCTTGGCACTAAATATTCTGTCTTTTATATCACTTCTAAAATGAAAGTCATCACTAGTAACATGGTACTATCCACAAAGTTGGTTGCACATCACCCCGTGTCTCTTTATTGTACCTACAATTTGGATTTATTTGAGATCACAAGACTTTATGAATCTTAACCATATCACATCATCAAGGCCACATTGGTGTTTTTAAAAATCTTAAGCACTAAAGAGCTCAGGAATATTGATATCACCTTATAGTTTGTCAGCCATTTTCTGACATGATCTCTCATTCAATTTTTGGCCCACTTAATTGCCCATCTCTAGCACTTGTTCGAAATAAAAGTATCGCTGCATTAACTCAATGAGCTTTACATCCAAAAGCATGACATTGAACAATGTGTCTTCTTTCCTTACTTTGTGTTTTTTGTTTGTTAGTTTTCTTTAATGTGTGATTAGATAGGTTCATCTCTTATGGCTGACTCTAAATCTCTTATGTAAAGTAGTGCTCCAGAGTTCCATGCAATCAGAGCATAGCCCCTTGCAAAAATATCTGGAAAACTCTGTTGGCAGTAGGCAATCTTTCTTGTATTTGGATTTTGCCCAGTTCATCCTGCATAACTGTGTTAAAATTATATTTTGTTCTGGTCCCCCTGATTATTCCCCCCAATATCCACCATAAACACTCCTAGTTAGTACAGTAAGTTGATAAATAGTCAGTGTAAAGGGGCAATAGCAGGATGTAAGATTGCAAAGGAGAACCTAGAAGTCACATGCAAACCAATCCAAAGATCAAAGGAGCATACTCTACAAATTATATATGAACCAAAATTCATTTCCTGTAATGTGTTTTGAATCAAGGGAATGCGTTTAGGTTTTGCTGTCAGAGCCTTTTGGTCCTATGACATGTAATCTAGACCTCTGCAATAAAGACCAGGATATCACCAAATGGGACTAATAATTTTGAGAAGATATAGACATGACAACTTAAAGTTTTATGGACAATTTTGAAATGATTTGTATATGTTAATGAACTAACCCCAATGTGGGACAGTTAATACTTAGTCGTTTGTCCCCAAAACTCTATAAAAATAAAATTCCAAATCCTTAACCCCTCCCCCCCTGCCCCCCACCTCTGGCTCTTCTTTCTTCATTGGGTCCATGCTACCTAGTACTCCCAACTTTAATTCATGTCTACAAGAGTTATACTCTGCCTCTCCCCCTCCCCACCCTCTTCCACATGTTGCTTTCTCTCCTTCACCATCCCCTGTCCACACACCAATTGCCTCTGTACCCTTTTCATGGCTTGTCTCTGTACTTTCTGTGCTATTTGCCCCCTTCCTGCCCCCCCCCACCCCGTGGCTATTAAAGTGTGATTACAGCCCCATTTCCCTCTACCATCATGGTCTTTCCCTGAAAGTACCCAAAGATCATGACATGCCTGCCCTCATTTCATAATATCATAATTTCACAAATTAATTATCAATTCAATGACACACTGGCTAATACCTTTGGTGAGCACGATTTCACAGAAGGCTATGGCAGAAAAACAAGCTAAACACTGATGAAATTATTAACAGCTTTCATTAACATAACACTTTTTGAACAACAATCTAGTGAGGTAAGTTTCAAAATAGTATTGTCCTTATTTTATAGATGGCGAAATAGAAGAACAGTGACTTGCCCTAAGTTTTATAACTAATGAGGGTCTGCATTAAGGGCAAAAGCCAACCTTTTTGACTTCAAGGCTGGTTCTTCTTCCCCTATAATTAGTTTGGTTTGCTGGTAAACCTTAACTCCAATTCTGTTTAACAACCTGCTTGCTGAAAAAACACAACTCTTAAGCTGAATTATTATAATTTCTCCATCACGTTCTTAAATCTAGACAATAATTAAAACAATAAATCAAGCTCTGATATGGAGCATTTGCTGATTTCTGAGGTGTGAATGCTCATCCTGAGAATTTAACAATTAGCTCTCCTGTAGAATTCACAATTTAAAGAGAAAATGCATATTAATGGCATTGCAACAGAGGAGAAGCAGAAATCTTCATCTAAATGGGAGTGTCCAGGGAGGGGGAATCATGAATAGTGAGCATGGCAAAAGTGGCCTTCTTTTCCCTTGGGAACTGCTATCTATGATAGTATGATAGTCTGCTTATCTACAAGGGGCCTATATACACGAGCAATTTCTCAGGCTAGGACAGAATGCCTGCCACTTGCCTTGACTCCCAAGGACATGCAGGGAGTCTAGCAAATAACAAATTATGTCAGCTCAGGGGAGGTTTTGTCCTTGACACGTTCAGGGCCACCTGGATGCTCTGGGTCCAACGTTTCTGGAAAGTATGGCAACCCAAAAGGACAAGTTTAGGGGATCCCTGACACCTGAGATTGTTTGAGCTGGCTCCAGCACACTGATATAAGGAGGTATTTGTTCAGGTGGCCTTCCGTGGGGTGATAAATAACATTTTCAGCGGTTGGGGATGCCTCTTGGAGGGATTCTGTGACTGACTTCTGAGAATTGGGATTATTGGAAGGAAGCGGAGAGAGGGTTCTACTTCTGCTCAGCTCTTTCCCACATGCCAGTCTTGTCCAGCCCTGCTTGTGTTTCCCCAAGAACAAGTTTTCTTGAGAGTACATCAACAAGCTGAAGAACATTTAGGATCATCAAAACAATACTTGTTAGGAACATGGAGCATCCAGGACCCCAAACCACCAAGCAAAGGCAACCTCAGTTTGAGAGATTTGTAGAAAACCGAACTTTGACCACACAGTTCATTTAACCAACCATAGACTGTGCAGGCATGACCTCAGGATAATTCAGATATGTAACTTAATCTTTTTCTTATTGTGACAAATTCTTCCAGTGTCTCAAGTCTCTTTGGAAGCTTTCACAACATTAGAGAAAATGGTCATCTTCCCAAATAAGGAATTTTACTAAACCTAATTCTCCTTCCAAAGGGATTGTAGAGAGCATTGATGCATAAATGGATAATTTGGTAATTCTTTCTTCCAAGGGATACAAATTGAATGGGGGAATATGTTGTAGCACAGGTAGGAAGAATGTTAAATATGGAGCCTAAAGACTAGGGTTTGAAATCTGCTTCTTTTGTTTACTAGCTCTATGGGCAAAGCACTGAACTTAACTGGGCCTCAGTTTGCTTGCTTGTACAATGAAGGGTTGGATAAAATTGACCTCTAAGGTCCCTTCCAGCCCCAATTCTATGATCCTATGCATCCTGTGCTTCTAGAGATGCTTGAAAACAAAGATCTGCTGCCCTGAAAAATAAATCCAAGAAACCATGTTGCCAAAGAAACATGACTGATGACTACAGAGTGAGTGCTGAGAGACCCAACCTCTAAAAGTTGTAATAAGTCTGAATCTGTGAAATACCAAAGAGAAGACCTGGGTATGAGAGAGACAGACCAAGACAGAGAGACAGAAAGGAAGGTTTCTTTTTTCTCTTTCATTAGGGAATTCCTCTGTAGTTCAATGGTACCCATATATAGCTTTTCTCTCTAGCCTTGGTGGGATGCATAAAGAAGATACGAAAAATATATATATTTCTAGGAAATGGAACATGCTGTCCGATTTTTCTGAGTTTAAAAAACTGGGGCAATAAAACTGTACAATTCTTGTTAAAAATTTGCTGGCCAAACTCCTCATCCTACTCTCCACAGCCAGTTCTGCTTTTGTCTGTTTTTAGAGGATTCTGCTGAGCAATAAAGCTCTGCTAAGGAAATAACAGCTGTATGTTTTTCAGTAGCTGTTTCTAATAGTTTTGCTTTGTGGTTCTTTGTGTTAGG
>NW_027186304.1:28008729-28015628 GCF_028583685.1 Petaurus breviceps papuanus | reverse complement strand
AGATGATTAGTAGAGTCTCTGAGTTATATGGTGCCCTCCTCAGGTAGGAAGCTTTTGTCTGAAGGAAGAGGTGGAGGCATTTGACTGAACAGAGACTGGATTGTATGTGGATTCCTGGAAATCCAACTGGCAACATGGAACCTCTGATCCTTAAAAGGATAATATTTTTAAAACTAGTTCAATAAAGGGTCCTGATATTATGGATTTGCTTATTTTGATGTTTCTTTAATATAACATTACAGCCCCATCTCCCAACTCCAGGCATTCCCTCCCCCCAGCCATCCCCCATGCCTGGAATTCTCTCCTTCTCCCTCTCCATCTCTGTCTCCTGGCTTCTCTGGCTTCCCACATGTCCCAACTAAAGTCTTACCTTCTGCAAGAAGCTTTTTCCTGGTCTCCTTAAAATCAGTGCCTTCCCTCCAAGATTCTCTCCAATTTAATCCTGTACAAATCATTTTTGTGACTAGTTGTATATTGTCTTCTCCATTAGTCTGTGGGCTCCTTGAGAATAAGGTTTATTTTTGCTTATTTGTTTTTACCTCTATTTTTGTATCCCCAGCACTTAGCACAGTGTAAAAACACAGGTACATAGCAGGCACTTGATGTTCCTTGTCTTGACTTATACCTTGATGGTATTTCAGGGATAAGAGCACAGAGTCAAGTCAAAGACAGAACCTTGAAGGATGCTCATAATTACAAGACTGACAGTAGAAGAGGAATCTCTAAAGCCCAAAGAAGAGGGAGTTCCAGAAAGGAAGACATGAACAACAGGAGTGAATGTAACAGTGAAGTAAGGAGAAGAAGACTAGAGAAAAGAGGACTAGATATTGTCAGTAGAAGGTAACCCCAGAGACCATAGCTTCATTGAACCTTGTAGGACGTTGGTTGGAAGAAAGAACAGCTTACAAAGTAAAAAAAAAAAAAAGTGATGCATTCCAAAAAGGAAAGGTTAGGTCACATGACTGGCAAGATGGCAGAATGGCTATTTTCAATATAACTCTTCCACCTGTGCATCCTTAAAACAAGAAATGTGACTAATACGGAGTAATGAAAACAGCAAAACTAAAACAACAGTAAGGAGATAAAAATACAAGGCACCATAAAAATTGAAATAAGTGGAGGGCTTAACTATCTAAAACTCTTGCTCTAAGTACACCTACCCCAACCTGGATCTAACAAAATGAAATCTATATTGGACTCCATGACTCCAAGGTTAGAGCACTGGCCTTATAAACCAGGGATAGTAAGTTCAAGTCTCATTGTGTGGATTCTCTATATTGGGAGGATAATGAATATGTAAAGAAAGCTTTCAAGGTTAGAATGTCATACGGTACCACAGACTTAAATCTGGAAGGGATTTTAGAAGTAGTCCAATCCACTCTATTTGCAGACGAGGAAATTGCAGTCTGGAGAGGTAATAGGGGCCGCTTCGTGGCCCAGTGGATAAAGTGCTGGGCCTGAAGTCAGGAAGACTCATCTTCCTGAATTCAAATTCAACCTCAGACACTTACTAGCTCTAACCTTGGGCAAGTTACTTGACCCTGCTTCCTCAGTTTCCCCATCTGTAAAAATGAGCTAGGAAGGCTTCACACCAGTATCTTTGCCAAAAAAAAACCCAAATGGGGTTATGAAGAGTCAGATATAGCTATACAATAATAATAGAGATAAATATAATATGGAACTTTGGTTCAAAAAATCAATTTCACAAGTAGAGCATGAGAAAGATGTTGCTTGAAAATAGACTGAAAATATCTTGATGGACTGACTGCAAATTCAATATTAGTCAACAGTGTTGTATCACAGACAAAGAGTTAATGTGATCTTCATCTGTGTTTAACATATCATAGTATCCAGGACAAGAGTGGTCATGGTCTCCTTCCCCTCTCCATCCCTCTTCCCAGCAGTATCTGGCTCTAGTCAGGCCACATTTGTGGTATTATGCTCCATTCTGGGTCTTGTATTATTTGAAGACAATTTAGAAAGTGGGATTTCTTCTAGTATTTCATGGGCTGTTACAAAAAAAGAGAGATTACACTTGTTCTCATTGGCCCCAGAGAACAGAACTAAAACAAATGAACAGAAGTCATTAAATGGCAGATTTTCAGCTCAATTTGAGGAAAACCTTCTTAATACCTAGAACTACCAGCAGAAATGGGCAGCCCCAGGAAGCAGAGGCAATGGCTGAGGGACCACACTGGACAAGGGATACCTACTTAGGAACTAGAATAGATCGTTTCTGAAGCCTCATAAAAGAATACAAACATATATACATGGCACTTTAAAGGTGATAGAGCAGTTTCCTTGCAAAATTTAGGTAGGTAGTATAAGTTTTATTATCTCCACTTTACAGATGAGAAAGCTGAGGCTTATAAAGCCAGTGTGATTCTAAGGTGAGATTTAATTCTTCAAGCAAGGTGTTCTCTAGGCAGTGGGATTCTATACGCTTCTTTCATTTCTGGGGTCCATAGTAAGCTGGCAGGGACTCCATAGGAATCTGTTCAAGATGGCAGCTATATTCCAAATGAAGATTCCTTCCTGCAGAACTTTCTTGCTTTCATAAAATACTACCTCCAGCTTTTGCCCTGGTTTTCTACCTTGACAGAACCTCTCACTGAGCAGCTGAAGGACAAGATTTTTTTTTAGTGGATACGGAAAGTAAAAGGTAGGTACATTTAATAACCAGAAGAACTGGCTTGCCTTAGCACCGATCTTGATACATCCAGATTTGAAGATATTGACGTGACCAGCATTGCTGTAGAGTCATTTCCCTAAAGGACACACCACTCTCCTTATAGTCCTATCACTAAGTACTTGTTCAGTCATTTCAGTCATGTCTGACTCTTTGAGACCCTATTTGGAGTTATCTTGGCATAGATGCTAGGTTGGTTTACCATTTTCTTCTCCAGCTCATTTACAGATGAGGAAACTGAGGCAAACAGGGTTAAGTGACTCGCCCAGGGTCACACAGCTAATAAGTGTCTGAGATCAGATTTGGACTCACAAAAAGATGTCTTCCTGACTCTAGGCCTGGTTCTCTATCCACTGTGTCACCTAACTTCCTCTAGACCTGAGCATACTTGTCTTAAAAATTGGCTGACGCAAAGACGGAGGAGGATCTACATTCAGTCAAAACCATATATTAGGCATGGAGGCATCCATGTCATATCATTGTCCACATAGTCGTAAGAACCTAGAGTGTTTCCAGACTGTTCAGGAGCTCAATCAAATGCCAAACCCACCAAGCACTATTTACATAGGCCTAACTTCACTACCACCCTATGTTCCTATGCATCACAGTCTGCAGGCAGATATGTTGTTATTAGAATCAGCTTAACCACTACGTGGTCTTCACAGCCATCCGCTGGGGAGTCCAGTGTTCATTCATCCCTGCGCTTTGTGCATACCTTACTAGGATGCAAATATTGTTCATGATTGCTATCAGAGGCAGAAATCATCTTCATCTTTCTACAGGGAGATAGTAACCTGCAGCCTTATTAAAGAATGTGGATTTGTGTGGATTTGTGGATCTTTTCCATCAAAATTAACTCAGAAACCCCACCCACTGGCTAATCGCCTACTCCTTTTCAGCTGGTTATAGCAGTAGTTATGTGACATCAGTTTTATACAGATACAGAGAAGCTTGCATTTAGCCTTTATGCTTAGCATAAAGACTCAATGAGTAAATAAACTGTGCGTAATAACTGGGCAAAATATACAATTAAAATATAATAACCTACTATATAGCACCAAAAGGCCATCATTCTCCCAGATCCAAAAAAAAATCCCTCCAGAAATAGTATTGATCTGGACGCAGGAGTTCTAAGATATTTAGTTTAAATTTGCTTAGTTCACCAATGTTACTTCCATTTGATCAGGCAAAGGACTCCCAGCTTCATCCAGGGCTCATCAGGAATTCTAATCCTGCAACTAAGGACACAGGGAATGGGATAGGGATCCAGGTGTGCTTGTGATCTCAGTTCAATGTAGGGTGTGGAACTCAATATCTGGGGTGAACTAGGCAACTAGGTAGTGCACTGGAGGGAGAGCTGAGCCTGAAACTCAGGAAGACCTGAGTTCAAATCCAGCCTCAGGTGCCCACTAGCTGGGTGACCCTGAGCAAGTCACTTAACCACTGCCTACCTCAGTTTCCTCATCTGTAAGATGGGGATAATAATAGCACCTACCTCCTAGGGTTGTTGTGAGGATCAAATAAGATAATAATTATAAAGTACTTGCTGCAGTGTCTGGCACATAGTAGGTACTATAATTAGTTCTTATTATCATCTAGAAATCAGGAACGTTGACATTTTCCTTGGTATTGACTGATGATGGGGACATCTGGCTGTGTTTGGCCATTTAATTTTTATCCAATTTCAGAGCATCATCAGTTGATTCAGCTGAATTCACCAGAAGAGAATAATACTGCCACTGTCCTTGGGGTCTTTTCTCACTTTGAGTGTCACCTCCTTGCTAAAGCCACATCACAGTTACTCTCTCTCTGCTCCCCAAGTCTGAAACTGATGTTTCTTCTTATTCCAGGGGGAAAGGAAGCTACAGAGGAAGGAGTGTTGTGCTAGAATTTAAGCTTCTGGAACATCAGTACCCTGATTGGATGAGATATAAACTGTCAAATTGCTAATGATCCATCTTTCAATGAGAACTACCAATAACAGGGTATTTCCATCCTCAGAGCTGGTTGCTTCTTGTCCAAGTAGATATTATGCCTATACCCAAGGGGAAGAGCAAATTAATATGGGTTTTTGTGCCTTCGCTCCTGCCTAGCCATGCCTGGTAAAGCTTGCTGGGTAGGGCTCTGCCTGCCTCACAATAGCCCAGAAGCAGGTCTCTGGGGACAGTTCCAGGCTTTGTACACAGTTGCCTAGGACTCTCAATAGCCATGACTATGATTTAACAGCTGGTGGTACTTTCAGTCTTATGAAGTATATGCCTGGGTTTTCTTCCTGAGTTGGAATAATGCTTCCATGGCTACCAGTAATATATTTTTGTGCAGTGGGCAAGAGGTGGGAAAATACTGAGATGGAAGAAAAAGAGACCTGCCCAATATAGGGTTCATGTCACCTTCCTCCTGTAGATAGAGCCCCTGTATCTCAGGGTAAGTTTCCTGGCTCCAGAATGCAACCCCGATGGATCCACTGGAAAAATGATCTTGCCAGGGGCAAGCTGTATGAGCCAGTTAGTAGTAAGAAATGAAATAGCCAGTCTACTAGACTTACCCCTGGGTGGCTGGCAGCAATATATCTAGGCAACTCTTATGGGACATCTTAAAGTAATGTAACTCCAAGTAGCTTGTGCTCAAGGACATTTAAAAGACACTCTAAAGTAAAATTTCAAAGGCAAGATCCTGGGGCCTGTAACGTCAACAAGGTGTTGACCCAACAGTGGGTTTCAGGGTAATACCCTTGGGAAACTGCCTCATTTTCATCTTCCCTTCTGGGTTCACTTTGACCTCAAAGATTAGGTGAGGGGATAGGAAAAGCAAATTCTGTGTGGAAACCTAAGCTCAAAGTATTTACGTGATTTGCCTGTGGCTGCACAAGTCTTAGGTGTTAGAGGTGGGATTTGAGTCTCTGTAGCTTTTGACTTTTAAGTTTAGCTCTCTCCATCACACCATGATGACCATGACAAATCAATGAGCCCTTCTCACTAGATTTCTGGGTACCCAGCCTTCAATCCTATAGCAGGGCTTTTAGTGGTGGAGGAAGAGGGTGGTTCCAGGTTTCCTGATAACCAACACTAGGCTTGGTCATGCTCAATGTCACTGGGTCAGCCACATCAGGAAGACAGAGTAAATTAATCAATTAAGTGACCAATCAATAAATGGTCCTGGTTGTCAGATTACAAAAAAAAAAACAGTTGTGGCCCTAGTTCTTCCCTGATGCTTGACTGGTAGACCACCATGGTCAATTCAAAGACAGAAGAGTTGAACTTAATGGAACCAAGATAGTATCCTTATATATATTTGTTGACTAAGGTTCCTAAGTATATAATTTTATTCCGATCTTAAATCAGGTTTGACTTGCCACATGGTACCTAAAGCATGAGTTCCCAACACCTGGTTATCCAGCCTTTGCTTTAGTACCTCCTGTGATGAGGAATATACTCATTCTACTTTTATTACCTCCATGATAAAATAAGAAATTCTCTGTTTGGTATTTTATATACACACTCGTGTGTGTACATATATATGTACATATATACATATACACCCATATGTATACACAGTATATATAGTTGTTTTCATGTTTCCCTCCCCATTAAACTGTGTGTTCTAAGAGCAAGGACTGTTTTTTTTTCCTTTCTTTATATATCCAGCACTTAGAAAACCTAGTACTTACATATCCAGCACTTAGTAAACACTTAAATGCTAGCTGACCGACAGAAACTATAAATTTCTGGCCAGTTGCTGTAACTTTGAGAATACATGTAGAGAGGTGTCACATTCAAGAAATCCCCATACTGATGAAATCACAAATAAGAGACAAAACAAAATGGCTAAACCAACCTCGGTATAGTGCATGAGAATTTCATAACATTTGATGAACTATGGAAGGTGAACCTACAAGAAGACCTATTCCCTAGAGGTTCAGAATACCCAGAACTGTTTTAGGATTAAATTATCAATACAGATGTCACTTGCTCAAACAATACTTTCCTAATTATGGAAGAAATGAGCAATGGCTGGTTAAAAACAAAGAAATTAGAAATCCCTAAGACAAAAATGTTAAGTAAATATATATAATGTTTGCTATTATCTTTATGAACTTGTTTTGGAGATAGCTTCTCAACTGTAAAGGTTGAGTGTGCAGTCCTTCAGACTCTACTTCCCCTAATGATAGCTTGTTCCTCAAAAGGGCAACATAATTCCATAGAATTTTAAG
>NW_027186304.1:27993013-28008629 GCF_028583685.1 Petaurus breviceps papuanus | reverse complement strand
CTCTCTTCCTTCCTTCCTTCCTTTCCTTCCTTCTTTCTTTCTTTCTTTCTTTCTTTCTTTCTTTCTTTCTTTCTTTCTTTCTTTCTTTCTTTCTTTCTTTCTTTCTTTCTTTCTTTCTTTCTTTCTTTCTTTCTTTCCTCCCCATCCCTGGGCACCTGACGCCATTGGACAGTCATCTGAGAAATGGTTCCAATATGCAGGGAAAGCTGTTTAGCTAAGGTACTGATCTCACAGCCTAGAATCTGTTTCTTGCTCATGCCTGAGAGCTGTTCTTTTTAGCTGATGGGTGCTCAGGATAGGTGAACGTCAGCAGAGATAAGAGGGTAAGGAGAGTAGACAGGAGTCGCTGCAGGGAGAAAACTTGGATCTGGCCAGTATGCTTTGAATGCCAGAATCAATTTTCCATTTTAGTTGTAACAGTCTGCTTCTGGATTTAAGGAACAGAGAGACAGCTCATGCTCACAGGGAACTTCCCAAGATATTCTGTATTGATGATAAAACACAGGTGGTGGGGAGCATGTGCCAGTCTGTGATATAGCCACATGGGGCCATTTTGTTCTGATATAGTTCCCACCACAGCATGAGATTCCACATGTGGTCCAAAGGAAAGCAGTTTTGTTCTGCCCAGCCACTCCTGACAATTGGAGATTAAACTAATTTATACTTAGAAGTAAACAAAGGGAGCTGGCAACTTTTACAAATGCACCAATCGAGAGTAAGCAGACATTCAGTACCTTGGAATATACCAATCAAAAGTAAGCTGATTAAGGACGCACACTGGGACTCATAAACTACTTTCAATGCTGAGTGGTTGCACCTTGACATTCAGCAGTCATTAGGTGTTTTTATCTACACATCCTCCCCGCTCCCTCTGGGGAGAAGAGTCCCAATCTGACAAGAATGACTGACAATCCATTCCTAGAATCATTGAATAATAGATTAATTGAATTTCTGTGCTCCTAGGAGCCTTGGTAGGCAAAGACCACATCATCTTTATCTCTCTTCCCCTGTGTCTAGAACAATGTACAGAGTAGATACATAAATGTTTGGGGAATGAATGAGTCTGGTTCATTCCCCCTCATTTTATAGATTAAGAAACTGGAGGCAGAAAATTTCTTCCTGGTGATGACTATTATAATTTCTCAGATCTATGAGCCAAATATGGATAAAATGCTTAGGCTGCAGAACTCTGTCATTTTTTACAAATGTGGTCAATAGACATGAAATGAAACAGATCTGCCAGTACAGTTATCCCTTAACACATCAGTGAGGTTAGGGACATGCCCCCTTGATCTAGAAAGTCTGCATAAGATTTTTTGGCCCTCACTTTGTACCAGAGAAGACATATGATTTTTTTTTTCTTTTATGGGCTGTTCATGTAAAATTTGGGTTAAGTATTTGGTGATAAGCTCTGTGTCATATTCTGGCCTTTGTGTGTTGTCTGTAGTTTCCTCCCATTTAATTTCTCATGCTAACACATTATTTATTGAAAAATTGATGGGGAAATTCATGATGTGGAAGGGATAAATTATATTTTTAAAAAATTTATTTAGAATTTTATTTTTCCCCAGTTACATGTAAAAACAATTTGTAACATTCTTTTTTAAAACTTTGAGTTCCAAATTCACTCCCTTCCTCTCTTCCCCTTCCCCCATTGAGAAGGCAAGCAATTTGATATGGGTTATACATGCGTAGTCATGTAAAACATATTCATAATAATCATGTTGTGAAATAAAATATAGACATGAAAAAAATCAAGAAAAATAAGGTAAGTAAAAAAAGAGTACACTTCAATCTGAATTCTATTTCTTTTTTTTTTTAATAAAAAATTTTATATGTATTTTTTTACATTTCCCCTTGGCCCTTCCCTCCTCTGCTGGAGAGCCATCCTTTATAACAAATGTTTTGTCGTTGTTTTTTAAGAGAAAACCCCCAGAAAGATTGATAAATATGTTTGAAAATTTTTAATAGGGGCGGCCAGGTAGCACAGCAAGTAAGAGCACCGGCTCCAGTGTTGAGAAGACCTGGAGATCGAATCCCGGGCTCAGACACTTAGCACCCACCCAGAAACACCTGGCCGTGTAACCTTGAGCAAGTTACTTAACCCCAATTGCTTAGGGGCAGCCAGGTGGCTCAGTGAGTAAGAGCACCGGCTCCAGTGTTGGGATGGATGACCTGGATCAAATCCGGACTCAGATACTCAGCACGATGCCCAGAAATAACTGGCTGTGTGACCTTGAGCAAGTTACTTAAGCCCTATTGCTTTAAAAAAAAAAAAGAAAGAAAATTTTTGATAATACATTCAGTGTCCAATGCCTGTGGATCCCTTATTTCTGCAAAGAAGCAGGTGGGAGAGTGTTGTCTCATATCTCTTTCTTGGGCCTATATTTCTTATCTGTAATATTGTGTCATTCATTTTTTATTTTGAGATTGTTCTTTCCATTTACATGTTTGTTTTGTTGTTGTTCAGTTGTTTCAGTGGTGTCTGACTCTTCATGACCCCATTTGGGGTTTTCTTGGCAGAGATACTACAATGGTTTGCCGTTTCTTTCTCTAGCCCATTTTACAAATGAGGAAACTGAGGCAAACAGGGTTAAGTGACTTGCTCTGAGTCACAGAGCCAGTACATATCTGAGCCCAGATTTGAATTCTTGACTTCAGGCCTGGTTCTCTATCACTGTGACACCTAGGTGGTTCTGCTCATTTCACTCTGTATCAGTTCCTGTCATCCTTTCAATTCTTCTCAGCATTCATAACATTTGTCATTTTTGGTAGCGTAGTAATATTCCATCACATTCATATAATACAATTTGTTTAGGCATTCATAATCAATGGGTGTTGATTCTGTTTCCACTTCTTTGCTATCACAAAAAGTACTGCCATAGATATTTTGGTATAAATTAAGCCTTTTTTACCCCTTTCATTAATGACCATCTTGGCTCCTAGTAGTAGAATCTCTGGGTAAAAAGTTATGAACATTTATGCTACTTTATTTTCTGCTAGCATTTCTTTGATGCTCTATTCTTATCAGTAATGATTATGGAAACGCCTCGTTTGGACTCCCTCTGCCTCAGTCAACAATATACTAGAGGAGGAAGCAGAAAATGGTAACTAAGATACATTGGGAAGAGAAGCTGGACCTGGCTGAAGTTAAAGAAAAGATATCCTTGTCATTGGTGACACAATTTTAAAGGAACTTGGGTCTTGAATTTCAAGATATCTTTGAGGGAAGTAGATCCTAAAATCATGGGAAAGATCATAGAAAATACTATTAACAAAACAGCAACCAAAAAAATGTAACCGAAGACACATTAGTAATTCTCAACCCACATGCCTACTTTGTCATCTGTATAAAATCTTTATGAGAATGGCTTATACATACATTGAGTAGATCCTTGATTAAAATATGAGAATATATATATATATATAGGTTTTCCTAGAAAATTTTTCAGCAGCAGATCTTATCTTAATAATCATGTAATTGCCTGAAAACCATAGAAAGTATGTTATTGTTATGGCTATTGCTTGTTGATCTCTCTCTCTCTCTTTCTCTCTCTCTCCACACACACACACACACA
This sequence comes from Petaurus breviceps papuanus, assembly GCF_028583685.1. Lineage (NCBI taxonomy): Eukaryota > Metazoa > Chordata > Mammalia > Diprotodontia > Petauridae > Petaurus > Petaurus breviceps. The sequence continues at coordinate 28,005,051 of NW_027186304.1, read as the reverse complement.
CACACACACAAACTCGGTTGAGCAAAGTACAGCCTTAAAGGCTTTCTTCAAACAAGATGTCTCCCAATTAAATATTAATGTTACATAGCATTGCTACTGTATGAAACCACAGTAATAACTCTGGACAATGATCCACTGAGGATTGGTCAGCCAGCCAAGAAAAACTGTCTTAGATGCTTGCTATGTGATAGGCACTGTGCTAAGCACAGGGGATGAAGGGCAAAGAAAGGCAAAAGCTAAATACCAAACTCAGAGATTTACACCTAGTACAGTGTTTGCTAGTTTCATAGTTGATTTCCTGAAATAGTCAGTTTAGAATAAGGCTTCTCTATCGACAAGAAGGCACTACAAATGATGCAACAAATGTCATGTTGATGACAGTCTTCTCGATAAGAGTAGCATGGTCAATGGGATCTGCTTTCTTCCCTCAGTGTAAGAAACAAAATTAATAAAGAACACATGTTGTTCAGATTATGATATATGCTTGGATGGACAACCATGAAGTTATTCCATCAATGAATTTGTCTTCTATCATTGTACAGATGGATAATGGATGAAGTAGGTCCAGAATTGAATAGGAGGAGATCCCACTTGGAACACATAAGGATATTGTACATTTCTTCTTGTGATTAAAGCTGCTTTCTGTCACAAAACCCAGTACTCTTCCAGTGATGCTATATGATTACAAATTATGGAACATTGCAATCTCAGAAGAATCCCAATGGCAGATGACTCAGAGGGCAATGGAAAGATGGGGAGTAAATATACAGGTGGCAGCATACTATCAATTATGACTTATACTCAGGATATAAAGGTATCTTCAAGGACAAATATAACTTGAAAGGGAGGTGACAATAATGTCCTAGGAGTGAGAAGTAACAGAAAAACAGAACACAAAATATGAAAAGAATCATGAAAAGTGGAAGGCTCCCAGATTTGTGGAATGATGTCAGGATCAAACAGAATGGGAATGCATGAATAGGTTGAAATCTGTACTAGTGAAGGGAGTCACCAAGTGAAAAAGACCAAAGGTTCATTGTAGTATTGACCATCATGCATTAATAACTGGGAGTCAATTTTCCTGCAAGACAAACAAATAAGCCTGTTGCCTTTCCCAGGGCTTCTGAAATATGAGCGATTGAAAAGGGATGCAAAAGCAAATCAGTCAGTGACTACTTTATGGAAAGTCCTCCCCCTTCTCTCAGCCTGCAAATTGGAATGAAAATGACTCTGCTGTTCACTCTGAATCAGTCACTGGTCAGTGCCAAGGTCAGGTTAAGTACTTGTTGAGGAAAAAGTGCAGATGCACACAGTTAGGCTGTAAAATTTGGGAGAACTCTGCTAATGAGAAGGTGAGGTAGGAAATGAAGAATGCTTTCAGATTCTCAGCAAACAAAATGCTAAAATATTCAGTCATTTGGATATTGCCCTGTTACCAATTCAATTAACCTTGCCACATGCTGTAAACTGCTTTCAGGGATACTGATGCATTACAAAGCAATATAAAACATTCCAATGCTGATTATGGCCTTAGATACATGAGGAAACACAGCTCAATAGCATTACAGTTCTTCAAAGAAGTGAAATTCAACTCCCAGTTATGAAGGCATCTATAACCTCTGCTTTGATTGAAAATAAATATGATTTCAGTTTTATCAACAACATAAATATATCAAAATATTCAGAGTGTGAGACTCCATGTTCTGATTAGGAGTGATAATAGGAAATGAGTTTTAATATCTCATTGTTGAAATAGCCCATCAGTAATGAAATAAAATTAATACACTGAAAATGTTTTCTTGCAGAAAGGTTATTTTGCAAGTAACAGCTAGAGCATTTCATTATTTTTTTGCAATTGCTTTATAAACAGAAACAAACATTTCTTTTGCAGAAACTTCACTTCCTTCTTGCAATTTCATTTTCTGCTAAGGGTATAAAATGTATTATGCAAGTGGTTGAAGGAGATTGATCTAGCATCAGTGTGTCGAATGGATTGTTCAGGGGAGAGACTGGAGATGGGGAGACTAGTTAGGAGGTTATTATAAAGACACGAGGTATTAAGGTCTTGAACCAGAGAAGTGGCAGTAAAATTGTAAAGGGATAATAGGATAAGAGAGACATTATGAAGGAAGACTTGGTGACCACTTGGAGAAATACCACAAATAAGGAGTCAAGGATTTTAAACCTTGGGGACTGAGAAATGAAAGTACTAATGACCCAAATAGGGAAGTCAGGAGGGAAAGCTAATTTTAGAGAGAGGATCATGAGTTTGGCTTTATATATTCTGAGTTCTAGAGAGAGGCAGGACAAACAAGTGGAACTGTCTAAAAATTGGTTCTAAGAGATATAGAACAAGAACTTGGGAGAGAGAAGGGTAGTGGACAGTGAGAATCTAGAGTCATTCTCCTGGAGGTCATGACAGGTATAATTGCTAACTAGCAAGCTTCTCTGACCCCAAATTCCTCCAATCTTGCCACTTGGGGCCATTTAAATTTCATATGCATAAATATGCTTATCACAGATTCTGGGGACAATTTAGACCTTGAGCAGAAGAAAAATAACTGAGCCCTCTATTTCGTACCCTAGTTCTAGGAATTTGTTCCCCCTTGTATTTATTCTTTTGCATTCAAGTCTCTTCCTTGGTTATTCACCCCAGACCCCAGTTTCTCTTGGACTGAGATCTGGCTCTGTCAGTTCTCTCAAAGATGAGAATCTTGCCTCTAAATCCAAGTTGTCAAGGTTGGGATCCTGTTATCTGATGCCAGGCCACCCAAATGATGACCACCTGCCTACCTGGACTCCTGCCCAAATCCTGCTCTATTTGATACCTGCCATGACATTTCCCTGTGGGTTCTTGCCAGACCTGCCTATAGCTGAACACTTGAATATTTGGCCTTCTTTGTATTGCCTGCTGCTGAATGAGATCTGGCCAGATCGCTCCAATTCTGATGCTTCTGTTAATCTTTGGGTTTCATCCATCCCTATTATAGCCCATTCTATCATGTAGATGACAGAGTGGACCGAGTGCTGGACTTAGAGTCAGGAAGAGCTGCTTTTACAACCTTACTAGCTATAACCCAGGTCAAGCCACTTAGACTCTCTTCATCCTCTGTTTCTCCAACTTTAAAATAGTGGGGTTAAATAAAATGGCCTCAACGGTCCCTTCCAGGTCTAAATATCCCATGATCCTCTGTTCAAATTCAGGTTCTGACAGTAGATGGGATCTTTAAGAGAGTAACAGTAGAGAGAATAAGGGCTAAGGGCTTTTTTCACATTTGGGAGGAATAGAGAAAAAAAGTATAACAAGTGAAAGAGAAAAACTAATTGATTCAATGACCATTCATGACTCCAGAAGATTGATGATGAATCATGCTTCCCATCTCTTGACAAAGAGGTAATGAATGAGAGGGACAGAATGAGATTTATTTTCAGACATATAAAATGCATGGATTTGATTGGTTTTATTTTTCTTACTTGTTATAAGAGAAAGACTTTCTTTTGGGGGAGGGAGGGAGGTGGGAGAGCTGTAGGCATTAGTGGAAGAGAGAATAGTGATCATAAAAGGGATTTCTGATTTCATCAATTTCAGAGTTGACTTCAGTGCCTAGACCCATTCATACCTGCCCATCCTATGATACTCCCACAATTTCACTAAAATAAGAGGTCCATTGAGCATGCTGGAGGCCTTCTGAAATTCCTCATCACAAGGGCATGAGGGGAGCATTCTGGTTACCCACCTGTCATGCCAACTGACACATCTATCTTCTCTTTCTTTCATGTGATTCTTTTTTTTATTAAATTGGTTTGTTTATTTACTTTTAGTTTACAACATTCAGTTGCACAGTCCCTTGAGTTTCAAATTTTCTCTCCTTCCCTCTCCTCCCCCCCCCCCACATCATGGCAGCATGCATTGGAATATAGGATCTACAAATATCTTCACATTAATAATTAGTCAGGTTGTAAAGAAGGATTATAACTGGTGAAATGATCAGTGGGAAAGAGGGAACATAACAAAACATCTTCCATATGATTCTTTAATGACATCTTGACTCCTGTTCTTTTTTTGCCTGTTTCTTCTTGGTCATATGTGGCCATTTGGTTATACTTGCACCCATTATACATCTTTCTCTATGCGCTCTGTGTGATGCTCACTTTTAGTTCTTCAGAAGAAGTGTTTCAGGGGAATCTATGGGGTCACGGAGGTTATACTGCTATAGAACACTTAGGTCTACCATATATCAATACGGGTTTTGCTGACATATAGTAATACTAGTAAAATGTTTATATTAAAGAAATGGACCTATAACTTGGGGTCAGCAAAAGTGACTCCGAATTTCTCAAGAATAATACAGTCTGCCATCCTCCCTTTTCAACTTTAAACCCTGCTTTTTGTCTATCTGTATTGTCTGTCCCAGATATAGATGCTATTGGAAAAGTTTTATTGGGTTTCCACTCTCATTCATCATCCATTTTGTCTTTCCTATGTATATGGACAGGCCAAAATCGTAATCATGGATCTCCTTCATCTGCCACATGGATCTTGATGCAATCAACAGAATGTAATCCACAGGAACAATCTCACCATCCACTGGGAGCCCCTCTTTGAACTAGACACTGCATTGTTCCATCACAGTGGTGAATACTTTTGGCGAGCATGTATTTCTATTTTATCCCTCAGCTGTGACAAGTTATTTCAGAAATCTGAAATAACTGAGAACACAAAAGTTTTAACTTCTGAGCATATTGATTTATTAAGGAATGCCTCCCAGTTGCATAACAAATTGGGACCAGAACTCTTCGTCTTGGCACTAGACTCTGAATACAGGGAGAGACAGATCTTTTACAAGGCCTTTCTCAACCTTTCTCAAATCATTAAAGACTTCTTGGGACATCTAATAACAAAAATAATCCTGTCAATGATCCTCTGATTATAAACATTGGCTGTGAGAGAGAGAGCTGCAAGAGGGCATGTGGGAGAGGCAGATTTAACAGGATATAAATCAGGATATAAGATTAGGTAATCTGATTTCTAATAGGAGGAAAGTTTAGGGGCTTTCTGAGCTGGGAGGTGGATTGAGTGAGTTTTAAGAGCTGGGAGGAGGGAGATCAAACAGGTGGATTTTTCCAGATGTGAAATAAGATTTCACTGAATTCCAATGATTACCAAGTAGGTGGAATGTACAGGAAAATGAAATTTAGGTCTCAAAATGGAGTCTGTTTTACAAGATGAAGTCAGTTTGGTTTACACAATTCCCAACATACTCTCACAGTCAATATTTATTATTAGAGGATCATTGAACAGGATTCTTTTTGTTGTTAGATGTCCCAAGGAGTCTTCAATGATTTTGGCATATGGTTGAGAGAGACCTTGTTGTAAAAGATCTGGCAAGGAGAATGCTATTTCAGAATTAAACAATCAGCACCATGGGATTTTATATTTCCTACATATTTTAGTCAAATCTGAGATGACAAAGCTATTGAATATTATTTGGGAAAGCCTGTATGTCTCTTAATAATAGCATTATGAAGGATATTCTCAATTCATGGATACATTATCTTCAAAGATTTTATACAGGTGGGAAGAGAGGCAGCATAGTATATTAGATAGTGACCTGGCCTTGAAACTGAAAAGAACTAGCTTCACATCCCACTTCTGACACATACTGGGCAAGTTGCTGAATGACTCAGTGCTCTAGGCATTTCCCTAAGCTTACAAGTTGAAGAGAAGTTGCCACCATGCTTTGATAGAACTTCCTCATCCAGGAATTTTCTATACTAATGAAATCACAGGTCCAAGATCTATCACTACAGGTGGGAGGGTAGGCATATATGACTGCAGTTGCAAAGTTTTCATGTTTTTTTTTGGGGGGGGGAATCAATGAAGTTTAACATTTTGTTTTTCCCATGACTACTATGGTGATAGGAAAGATCAAGACACAAACCCAGAAGACAACAGAGTCAAAAAAAACCACAAGCAAAGCCTCAAAGGAAAATATGTTTTTCAAAATCAGAGTAATAAAGAAAAAAAATTAGGTAAATAAATTAAAGCAACAGAAGAATGAAAAGACAATTAGTATCTTGGTAAAAGAGGCACAAAAATGTTAAAGAAAGTAACACTTTACAGAATTGAACAGGCAGGTCAGCTAGAAAAAGAGGTAGAAAATCTCACTGAAGGAAATAATTCCTTAAAAATTAGAATTTGGTAAGTGGAAGTTAATGATTCCATGAGACATCAAGAAAAAATAAAACAAAGTAAAAAGAATGAAAAAAATATAGAAGAAAACACAAAATATCTCCTTTGGAAAACAAATGACCTAGAAAATGGATCAAGAAGAGACAATTTAAGAATTATTGGGTTACTCAAAGCTACAATTAAAGAAAGAGACTAAATATCATATTTTAAGAAATTATCAAGAAAAACTGCCCTGATACCCTAGAATCAGTGGGTAAAATAGAAACTAAAAGAATTCACTGATCACCACCTAATAGAGATTCTAAAATGAAAACTCCCAGGAATATTATAGCCAAATTCCAGAGCTCCCAGGTCAAAGAGAAAATACTTCAAGTAGCCAGAAAGTAACCATTCAAATACCATGAAGCCACAATCAAGATCACACAAAATCTAGCAAATTCCACATGAAAGGAGTGAAAGGATTTAAATAAGATATTTCAGAAGGAAAAAGATCTGAGATTACAACCAAGAATAACCTACCCAGCAAAACTGAGTATAATCCTTCAAGGGACAAAATGTCTATTTAATGAAATGGAGGACTTTCAAGAATTTCTGATGAAAAGACCAGAGCAGAATAGAAAATATGGTTTTCAAATACAAGACTCAAGAGAAACATTAAAATGTATACATGAAAGAGAAATCATAAGGGATTCAGTAAGATTGAAGTATTTACTTTTCTCTATGGGAAGATGATACATGTATTTTCTAAGAATTTTATCATTATTAGAGGAGTTAGGATTTTACAGAGAAAAAGGATGCAGAAATGAGTCAATTATGTTGGGATGATGTAACAAGAAAAGTACATAGGCAAGAAAGAGGTATGCCCTAGGTTGCTGCTGCTATTTGTGCTTCATTCTTGAAGAAGACCATGACATCAGGAAAGTGATGCCATGACATGCAAGTGAATTGGATTCAAGTAAGGGAGGGCTATGCAAAGTCACCAGCCTCACTTTCTCCTCTGGAGCCATCTAGGTCCAGTGGCCAGATATGGATCAGGACGACTGTAAATGGCCCAGGATGAAGTAAGGGTTCTTGGCCTTTTCAAGCTAAGGTATTTAGCAGGTCTCAGTTTAACTGAGGCAGCACCCATTCAGTGATTAAGCCTTTTTAAAAAATGAGACAAAGATGGCCTCTTTAAAAAAAAAAAGTAATTCTGGGAGGGGAAGACCTTGAAGGTTTCTGGCCAAAACAGAAACAATTGTTATTTACATTAATTCTGAGCCTATCAGGGCCCAAACAGTGACCAAGTAAAGCTTGGTCTGGGAGCAGAGTGATTTGGGGTTATAGTTGTTTTTAGAGAAAAAACAAAACAAACGTTTCAAAAATTAAAACTTACATTCCCTTTGGGCAGAGCACCAGATGTCCTAGGAGAATGGAGAAGGGAGAGGAAGAATGGGGAAATTCATCTCACATAAAAGAGGTACCCTGGGAAGATCTAAAGGGGAAAATGGTGGGGAGGCTGTGCGCAATGCTTGAACCTTACTCACATATAAATTGGTTCAAAGAAGGAAAATATATGTATACATACTCAATTGGTAATAGAAACCTATCTTACCCAACACAGAAGTGGGAGGGGAAGGTGATAACGGAAGGGGGGGCGATAAAAAGAGAGGATAGATAAAAGAAAATAGTGGTCAGAAGCAAAACAGACTTTAGAGGAGGGACAATTAAAAAAGAGAGGAATGGATAAGCAGAATGAAATAGGATGGAAGGAAATGCAGTTAAAAATCATGTGAATGTGAATGGGACCACTTACCCATAAAATGGAAGCAGACAGCAGAATGTATTAGAAACCAGAATCCAACAATATATTATTTACAAGAAACATACTCTTAATAGAGAGACACATGCAGAGAGTAAAAATAAAGGACTGGAGTAAAATCTATCATGCATCAGATGAAGTAAAAAAGCCTGTAGGGGTAGCAATCATGATCTCAGACAAAGCAAAAGCAAAAATAGACCTAGTCAAAAGAAATAAGTAGGGAAACTATATCTTGCTAAAAGGAACCACAGACAATGAAGTAATTATCAATACTAAATAGTTTTGCAACAATTGGAATAGCATCCAAATTCTTTTTTTTTTTCCTTTTGGAGAGCAATTGGGGTTAAGTAACTTGCCCAAGGTTACATGGCTAGTTTGTGTGTTTGTGTGTGTGTGTGTGTTAAGTCATCCAAATTTTTAAAGGAAAAGTTAAATGAATTACAAGAGGAAATAGGCAGTAAAACTATACTATTGGGGGACTTCAACTTTCTCTTGTCAGAGCTAGGTAAATTTAACCACAAAAATAAATAAGAAAGAAATCAAGGATATAAATAAAAGTTAGATATGATAAACCTTTGGAGAAAATTGAATGGTAATTGAAAGGAATATACGTTTTTCTCAGTTGTACATAGCACCCTCACAAAAATTGACCATGTATTAGGGCATAAAAACCTCATAACCAGATACAGAACAGCATAAATATTAAATGCACCCTTTTCAGACCATAATACAATTAAAATTAGATGAAGCATAGATTAAAAGTTAATTGGAAGCTAAATAATCTAATCCTGAAGAATGAGTAGGTCAAGGAACAAATTATAGAAATAATCAACATTTTCATTAAAGAGAATAAGAATAATGATACTACATTTCAAAATCTGTGAAATGCAGCCAAAGCAGTACTTGGGGGAAATTTTGTTTCTAAATGTGTATATCAGCAAAAGAGAGAAAAAGAAGATCAATAAATTGGGCATGCAACTGCAGCAGCAAGCACCCCAGCATACCCAGGATGGCTGCTAGCACAGGTCCTTTGATCTTCTTTTCTAAAGGAAAGCAACTCAAAAGGGGTTAATAATCTTACTTTAATCAAACATATATATCATTTACCTAGTTCAGGGGAAAAGTCAGCACCCTGAACTTGGTAAATGTTATATATGTTTGATTAAAGTAAGATTGTTAACCCCTTTTCGAATTGCTTTTCTTTAGAATAGCAGATCAAAAAACCTGTGCTAGCAGCCATCCTGGGTATGCTAAGGTGCTTACTGCTACAGCAATTAAAACAAAACTAAAAAAAAAGTGTTAAAAATCCCCAATTAAACATCAAAATGGAAATCCTGAAAATCAAAGAAGAGATGAATAAAACTGAAAGTAAAAAAAAAAAACATTAAACTAATAAATAAAACTAGGATCTAGTTTATGAAAGAAAAACAATAAAATAGATAAACCATTGGTTAACTTGCTTTTTAAAAAAGGCAAATTACTAATAAGAAAAGTCAAAAGGGTTCACCACCAATGAAGATGAAATTCAAGCAATTATTAGAAATTATTTTGCCCAATGACATGCCAGCAAACTGACAATCTAAGTGAAATGGATGAATATTTGCAAAAATAACAACTGCCCAGATCAGCAAAAGAGGAAATAGAATATTTAAATAACTATTTTTGAAAAAGAAATTGAAGAAGCTGAAAGAAATCATTTAAGGAACAATTAATACCAATATTTTAATATAAACTATTTGAAAAATAGGTAAAGTCTAACCTCAAGTTTTTGATAGAATTTCTTTATTACTTCATTCTCAACAATTAAACTACAAATATTTTCATGGTGGTCTTTATGCAAATATTTATCAACATTGAAAGCCATGATGACCAAGTGTTCCAAGACACAATATTTCTCGTAGCTTTTGGTCATATAATAGACCTCATTCCATCAACCTCTTGGACTTGTCTGTGAGTCCTACTTTCATTTAGTTTATTTCTTCTGGCTTTATTTTTAGAAATAATGCCAATATTGGTAGGGTTCACTTTTAATTTCAGTGGTGATAGTGCTACAAAAAAGATGGGCTGGGGAATGAAAAAGATATCAATGAAGCATTTAAAAAAATAAATACAATTCAGAAAGGATATAGATGATCAAGATAGTATTGAGATTATTCTGTTAATCAGCCTATATAATTAGGCTAAAATGGCAAATATGTATATTAATTTAAAATATACTTTAAAAAGAAGCTTTACCTAGTAGAGATTCACTGTTTTTGCATTAACTCTTTTTTTGTTCTTCTTTGTTTGCAGAAGCATAAATGTCTTTTAAGGCCATAATTTTAAAAAAGAAAGACAGGGAATTAGTAGTCTCTGAAAATGTATGCAAATCTACATTGGAAACCTGATTCAGGTTTTCTTGTGGAGTCCAAAGCTTATTTGGGCGTCAGGACTTGGGATTTACAGATCCAGCATACTCGACCTGTCTCCCAAAATATACTTAAATTCAGTTAAATTTTTAAAAAATCTTTTAAAAAGTAAGGGCATTCCAAACCCTCCCCTTTCCTGTTCAGAGAAAATGGTTAGGAGAACAAGATAAATGTACGTATTTCATTAAACAGGGCAGTATAGAAGCACTAAATGAGATGTAAATGTTAAGTGCCAACGGAGTTCAGAAGAAGGGGCAGAATAAATACAGAAAGCGGAATAAGTTCCACAACTAAGCAGTCAAATCTATTTATTAATTGAGAGCAAAGGAGCTAATGCATTTGACCTCCGTGAGTGAAGTAACTGAATTTGAAATGCAGAGTGCTAATAATGAAAAAAAAAAAAAAAGCAAGGTCAAGCATTCAAAATGTAAGTGAGTCTAGAGGAAGTAGCCACGAGGCACCAGTCATGCTAGGGCCTTTCCTAATTAATCAGGCTTATGTTACATACACATCGTGGTTATGCTAGACTGGGAAAGAAAGTCAGCTCTGGAAAGTTTTACTATAGTGTTTTTGTAAAGAGTAGCCACTAGGCCAAGAGTGCCACTGGGAGAGACCCAGAAAGAGTATAGCCCAAAAGGTGTTAGTAGTTTAGAATCTCTAAATAAGGGACAGAGAATCAGTCTTCTCCCAAACCAGTCCCTGATGGCTCTGCTATGGGTGGTCCTGTTGATATTTTGTTAAACCATTTTTTTTTTCTTTTTGGAGGGCAATTGGGGTTAAGTGACTTGCCCAAGGTCACATGGCTAGTTTTTTGTGTTAAGTGTCTGAGGCCAAATTTGAACTCAGGTCCTCCTGACTCCAGGGCCAGTGTTCTATTTACTGTGCCACCTAGCTGCCCCCTTTGTTATAGTATTTAAAAGTCCCCATTTAATTTAATATCTCATACATGGTTTATTAACCTTGTTAAACCAACTTGGGAAAGACAACCTTTAGTCAGAAAAGTGGGACTCTTTCTCCCTTGTTCTTTTTTTTCCTCATTGGACAAGATCCATGATTTTCTCAATATTTAAAAGGAATTGCTTAGCACAGAAATTACCTCCACCTCTACCAGTAAGGATTGGTTCCTACTCTACAATTTATAGTCTTAGATATTTCTTGGGAGCACTGAGAGGTTAAGTAATTTGATTAGGGTCACACAGATTACATGTCAGAGATAGGACTTGAACCAAGGTTTTCTTGACTCTGAGACCAGCTTGTAATACAGTCTCTCTCATATTAATCAGAATTCTCTGCATTCCTGGGATTTCTATTAATTATTCCAGTTAGCCTAATAACGGGGAAAAAACCCACCAACCATAACTTTATTTTGGGTGGGGTATCGGAATAGAAATTAAAAAAAATTTCTCTTGGTAGTCATTAAAAATATTCAAATTAACAAGTGATGATTTTGGAAATGACCATGTGTAAAGCCATTAATTCCAAATTGCTGCAAGTTGTTGCTGTTTTAAAACATATATATATATATATATATTTAAATTGAGCAAAATAATAACACAAGCTTCCCATTTCTATCAGTATTTCATTTTGTCCTCTCTCTCTCTCTCTCTCTCTCTCTCTCTCTCTCTCTCTCTCTCTC
>NW_027186304.1:27920768-27993003 GCF_028583685.1 Petaurus breviceps papuanus | reverse complement strand
TCTCTCTCTCTCTCTCTCTCTCTCTCTCTCTCTCTCTCTCTCTCTCTGTCTCTCTCTCTGTCTCTGTCTCTGTCTCTCTCTGTCTCTGTCTCTGTCTCTCTCTGTCTCTGTCTCTCTCTCTCTCTGTTTCTGTCTCTGTCTCTCTCTGTCTCTGTCTCTGTCTCTCTCTCTCTCTGTCTGTCTCTCTCTCCTATGTATGTATTTAGTAGATTTTGTTTCTAAATAACATAAACTTCCTTTTCCTGAGTTGCCACCCAGTCACAAGTAGGACAGCAATAGTATTGAAGAATCTACATTGTTTCTGAGTGTCAATCTGAAAAAATCAAGAGGCATGTGCTCTTAATCCCCTGGATTTAAAGGATACAGTTCTTTGTCTCCAGAAGTCAAAATCTCCATAAATCAATTTGATATGATGTTCTATGCTCACAATGTTCCCCATTTTGCTAAAGGAAATCCAGGAATATACCTGGCTTCTCCATTCAACAAAAAGGCAAGTATGTTATAAAGTGTTAGCCTGGACTGTTCTCATGTGAAAAAAAAATCTCATCTCTAAACCTTTCTCCATGTTATAAGAGGAATAGTAATACCCTGGCTAATTAAACAAGGTCATTGCCCTTCTAGTCATACCCTTTGTTTAACTAGCACCCTGGCCTAGCCATACCAAATTTCAAACTGTAGTACAAAGCAGTAATCATCAAAATGATCAGGAAATGGCTAAGAAATAGAGTAGTGGATCAATGGAATGAATTAGACAAACAAGATGCAGTAGTAAATGACCACAACAATCTAATGCTTGATAAATGCAAAGATCCAAACTTTTAGGGTAAGAACCCAATACTTGACAAAAAATTGCTGGGAGAAGCAGAAAGCAGTTAGGTAGAAACTAGGTATAGACCATCTCATACACTGTACCAAGAAAAAGTCAAAATGGGTACGTGATTTAGACATAAAGAATGATACCATGAGAAAATTAGGGGAGTGTGGAATATTTTACTTGTCATATCTATGGATAAGGTAAGAATTTATGACTAAACAAGAGATAGAGAACAGTATGGGATGTAAAATGGATCATTCTGATTATATTAAATTAAAAAGGTTTTTGGCAAACAAAACCAATGGGGCCAAAATTAGAAGGAAAGCAGAAAATGGGGGTGGGGTTGGGGGGGAAATTTACAGGAAGTTTCCCTGATAGAGTTTTCATTTCTCAAATTTATAAAAAGCTGAGTAAAATTTAGGAGAATACAAGTCATTCCTCATTGTATGAATGGTCACAAGGATATGATGAGGCAGTTTTCAGATAAAGAAATCAAAGCTATCTTTAGTCAAATGAAAAAATACTCTAAATCACTACTGATGAAAGAAATGCAAATTGAAACATTTCTGAGGTACCAACTCATGCCTATCAGATTGGCTAATATGACAGAAAAGAAAAATGACAAATATTGGAGGGGGTATGGGAAAATTGGGTCACTAATGCATTGTTGGTGGAGTTGTGAACGGAGTTAACCATCGTGAAGAGCAATTTGGAATTATGCCCAAAAGACTATAAAACTACCACCCTTTGACCCAGCAATACCACTAGTAGGACCCCAAAGAGATTTTTTTTAAAGATGAAAAGGACCTATATGTATAAAAATACTTATAGAAGCTCTTTTTAATGTGGCAAAGAATTGAAAATTGAGATGTCCATCAATTGGGGAATGGCTAAACAAGTTGTGGTATGTGATTGTGAAGGAATACTATTGTGCAATAAGAAATGGCAAGGAAAATGTTTTCAGAAAAACCCAGAAGGATTTACATGAGCTGATGCAAAGTGAGATAAGCAGAACCAGGAGAACATTGTATATAGTTACAGCAACATTGTATGATGATCAAATGTGAATGACTTAGCTGTTCTCAGCAATACAATGATCCAAGACAATTCCAAAGGCCACATGATGAATAATGCTATCCACCTGCAGAGAAATAACTGATGGACTCTGAATGCAGATCAAAGCATACTCTTTTTTACTTTCTTTATTTTTATTGGGTTTTTTAGTCTATATTTTATTTCACAACATGGCTCATATGGAAATGTGTTTTGCATGACTGCACATATATAATCTTTATGGAAATGCTTGCCTTCTCAAGGAGAAGGGAGGTACAGGAAGGAGAGAGAATTTGGAACTTAAAATAAAAAAAAAACAAATGTTAAAAATTGTTTTTACATACAATTGGAAAAATAAAATATTTAAAGAAAAAAATTTTAAATGAAATAAAACAACTAGCACCTTCCCTGACAAAGGTTAGAAAACAATTTAAAAGGAAAAAGATAAGTTGCAATTCTAGAATTAGCCTGGATATAAATATTATTTGTTTGGTCAGCAGATCCTTTTTTATTTGGATAGGGTATGTTAATTGGAAGAATTGTTGCATATCATAGTTATTTGTGTATATTACATTCCCTTATTAGATGAACTAAAAGCTTTATGAGGAGGGGTGGCCAGGTGGCTCAGCAAGTAAAAGCACCGGCTCCAGTGTCGGGATGACCTGGATCAAATCCGGGTTCAGATACTCAGCACCACACCCAGAAATAACTGGCCGTGTAACCTTGAGCAAGTTACTTAACCCCAATTGCTTTAAAAAAAAAAGTTTTATGAGGGGAGAGACTATGGCTTATTTGAACTTTGTATAGCACACAATAAATGCTTACTACTTTATTTTTATTTGGGTTACATAAAGAATAAAATGTTTCTGATCATTCCCACATCTTAATGTGGAACAATGTAAGTAAAGATATATTGTAATTTCAAAAGGTGATTCCTATTACAGGAATAAAACATGGTGCCATGCAGGGTGATTAGCAATTAAATTTGTTTTAACATTTATACTGTAGAATGAAGCAGAGTCAGAGGTGTGGTTTATTTTTAGTTCTTGCTGGGAATGAATGACCATTCCCTGTGGTTTAATGATTATGTGGGCATTCCTACAAAATCTACAAAATCAACCTATGGTTAGGGTAACTTTGCTTTTTCTGAAGTGATTATTCTAATGATCAAAAATGCCCCTCAAAAGAGGGGCAGCAATTAGGTCCTTCATTTAGATGACACTAGACTGTAAAAAAAACTCATTTCAAATCCAGTCTCAGACATTTACTAGCTGTGTGACCCTGGGCAAGTCACTTAACCTCAACTATAAACTAGATATCATAAATAGCACTGACTTTATAGAGCTGTTGTGAGGAACAACTGAGGCATTATTGGTAGTGATTAACACAGTTCCTGGTACATAGTAGAAGCTTAATAAATGCTTATTCCCTTCCCCTCCTTCTATTGACTTGTATGTTTTCCAAGCTCCTTAAGGGTAAGAATGACATCATTTTTGTCCTCATTTCCCTAGAGCCCAGAACAGAGCTTGACATACACTAAATGCTTGGTGAATTGATTGCTTGATTAACATATATTAAACCACATCTGGCCTAAATCATTAGAGCTTTTTTGATTATTTGAGAATTAGTACTTTCTGAGCCTGTGTCTGAGAGATATTGATGGATAAGCCCCAGTCCCTGTCCTCACTGGGCTTCTAGTCCATTGGTAGGATTTGATTCCTATAAAAGTAACTATTATCACTATAATTACTGTTACTAATAATTATACTTGATATCTGCATAATACTTTAAAGTTGGTTTTTGTTCAATCATTTCAGTTGTGTCTGATTCTGCAACCCAATTTGGGGGTTTTCTTGGTAAAGATACTGGATTGGTTTGCCATTTCCTTCTCCAGCTCATTTTAGAGATGAGAAAATTGAGGCAAACAGGATTAAGTGACTTGCTCAAAGTCACACAACTAGTAAGTGTCTGAAGCCAGATTTGAACTTACAAAGATGAGTCTTCAGGCAAGGCACTCTAATCAACTGAACCAACTACAGAATCTCCATCGACCCTCATGAAAACCCTGAAAGATAAGTTTTATTATAATGTTAACAAGTGGGGAAACTTTACTTTAGAGAGGTGAAATTACATCAGGGAATTAGTAAGAAGGGGGGCATTGAGAGGGGCAGACCTGTGTGCATATATGTATGCATTTGTATATATTCACACACATACATGTGTATGTATATATGTGTATATACACACATGTTTAGAGTTCTAAACCAATCTCTTTTAACAAGTCCAGAAAATCTTTTTTGACATAATGAAAGGTAGCAGGTAGAATGGAATGGGAACTAGATTTGGAACCAGAAAATCTAAGTTTAAATTCCTGCTCTACCTATAGGACAAAGACTTAACCTGTGTGAACCTCAGTTTTCCCATATGTAGAACAAAACAATAATACTTGCTCTGTCTTCCTCACAGAGTTGTTGTGAATTTCCATTGAGATAGTATTCATCCTTGCTATTTTCAAATATGCCGGTCACCCTATCCTTACAAAAGAAGAGTTCACTAGACCCTCCTATCCCCTAAAGCTATCGTCACATATCTAGCCACTTTCTCAGTCAAATCCCTTTAAAAAATTTTTTCTCTAATCATAACTCCTACTTTCTCTCTTCTCACTTACCTCAACCTTTTACATTCTGACATCTAACCTCAGCACTCAAATAAAACTGCTCTCTCTAAAGTACTAAGAATCTCCATGAGCCAAACTGAGTGACCTTTTCTCAATCCTCATCCTTCTCAACCTTTCTGTGCCATTTGGTGCCATTGGCCACTCTTTCCTGGATGCTCCTTCCTCGGAGTGTTTATGATATTGCTTCCCTCTGGTTCTCCTCCTACAGGTCTGACCATTCCTTCTCAGTCTCATGGCCCTAAATATTGGTGTTATTCAAGACTCTGCCTTAGGTTTTCTTTTCTCTAATACTCTCTCACTTGCTGACCTTATAAGCGCCAGTGGTTTTCATTATTATCCCTATGTAAATAATTCTCAGATCTACATATAACACATGCTCTCTCTCTCTCCCTCACTCCTCTCTCTGTCTCCCTCCCTCTTCTCTGTCTCTGTCTCTCTGTCTCTGACTCTCTCTGTCTCTGTCTCTGTGTCTCTCTGTCTCTGTTTCTCTCTCTGTCTCTCTCTCTCTTTCTCTGTTTCTCTCTCTGTCTCTCTGTCAATGTCTCTCTCTATCTGTTTCTCTCTCTGTCTCTGTGTCTCTCTGTCTCTCTTTCTCTGTCTGTCTCTCTCTGTCTCTGTTTCTCTCTCTGTCTGTCTCTCTCTCTGTCTCTGTTTCTCTCTCTGTCTCTCTCTCTCTTTCTCTCTCTGTCTCTCTGTCAATGTCTCTCTCTGTCTCTGTTTCTCTCTCTGTCTCTCTGTCAATGTCTCTCTCTGTCTCTGTCTCTCTCTCTCTGTCTCTCTGTCTCTGTCTCCAATCAGGACTAAGTAACTTGCCCAGGCCTGATTTGAACTCAGGTCCTCCTGACTCCAGAGCCAGTGCTCCATCTACTGTTCCACCCAGCTGCCCCTTCAGTCTCTCTTCTGAGCTCGTTCTACATTACCTGCCTACTGTCCACTGGACATATGAAAATGTCCCATAAACATTTCAAACTCAACATGTCTAAAAGAGAGCTCATCTTTCTCCCAAAACTCACCACTCTACTTAACTTGCCTATTTCTGTCAAAGTTGCCACCATATTTCCAGTTTTTTAGGTTTATTTTAACCTTATGTTCCAGTCCTCATTCTCCCTCACCCTGTATATCCAATTAGTTGACAGATTTCTCTGTTTCTGGCACCAGAAAGACCCTTGCATTCATCTCCTCCTTACTATTCCCATAGCCATCAATTTAATTTAGACACTCATCTCCTCTCCCTGGGACTACTGCAATCCCCTCCTAACTGTTCTTCCTACCTCAAGTTTCTCCCTACACTGATCCACCCCACACACAACTGATATAGTGATTGGGCTGACCATGTCAAACCAGTTCTCAATGTACTCCAGTGGTTCCCTATCAGAGAAAATATAAAACCCTTTGTTTTGACCTTTAAAAACCTGACCCCAATCTATCTGGTCAGAGCCATTATGCATTATTTTCCTTCCTCTGACCTTCTCTCCATTCCCCACACACAACACTCCCATCTCTGAGCTTTTATACTGACCCTTCTCCATGCCTGGAACACACTCCCTCTTTACTCCAGCCTCACAGTATCACTCACTTCTTTCAAAATTTAACTTAAATACCACCTTCTACATGAAGTCTTTCTTTATCTCAACTACCATGTCCTCCCTCCTTAAATATTTTCTATTTAATCATCTTGTGTTTATTTTATTTTTATTATGAATATGCTTATGTATTTCTGTGTCATCTCTTTGGGTAGGGAGTAAGGGTTAGCTTTTTGACTGAGAGCAAGGATTATTTCATTTCTTTGTCTTTGTATCCTCAGCACCCAACACAGTGGCTGACACATAGAAGATGCTTAACAAGAGATTTTTGATTAATGGAATGTATGTAAAGAACTTTGATTGGACAGTAAATCATTATATAAAAAGTTGGTGGTGGTAGTAGTAGTAGTAGTAGTAGTAGTAGTAGTAGTATCACTATTTTTCAGTCATCTTCCTGATGTGCTGTTTTGCCAGCACTCCTGAATGTTGGGAGTTCTCCATATCTAGCCCAACCTAGATCCAGCATCCTGCCATCTGGTCACCTTTGTGCTATGCTCCATTACAAATAACCTCTCCTTCACCTGTTCCTCTACTTTCTACCTCTAGACCTGGGAATAGTGATCAAATGAACAGTGCTATTGCCAAAAAGGACATCAGTTGCTCTGTGCTCCACTTCCCTCTGGCCAGAAACCATATATGTATATATGTAGATCTATCTAGAGATAACTAGATAGATCTAGAGGTGTGTGTGTGTGTGTAGAAAGAGATCTACATATGTATGTATATAGATCTATATAGCTATCTCTAGATACATACAACACACAATTCATGTATGTATATAGTTATATACATGCATCCTGTGTATATGTATGCATGTGTTCTTGCATACATACATGCACATACACATCTACACACATATTTGGAAAAGGAGGTGCCCCTTATAGGTAAAGATCTAACCTGATTGGTAAATAATCAATGAGAGGGTGGACATTTAATGAGAAGGTGGGCTAAAGGTCTTTAGCTTCTCCTGCTGAGAACATGTCTTGATCATGAGACTCAGCTGCATCCTACAAAATGGACAAAGGAATCCACCTCTTACTAGATCATTCTGGTTGGTTTTCTCCTTCATAAGCTTGATCACTCTGAATTCTAATAAAAGATTCCGAGGAGAGGGGCTTATTTCCTAAGGGCAAGAATTCACCTAGATTAGATTCTGTTTGTCAGGTTTTCTAGTTGGGTGGGCTCTTGCCCAAGATCCTAAATCATGTCCCGGAAAATGTGGGCTATCTCATCTGTCAGCAATATCCTTCAGAGACTGACTGATTGGCCTACAGAAGCTGGTCCCTGAATGAGGAAATGGAAAGGAAAACCCACAATTCTAACTTAATAATTGGTTATTAAGATAAAAGAAAAATAATCATTTCTCTCAGCACCAAGACTTTTGGAACAGCGTATATTCATCAATGCAAGTAATCAGAGGCAGCACAAGAATGAGTAACATGATGCAAGATTTTTAACTAACAATTTACCCTGTTCATGCTTCCTACTGGACCTCTAGAACAAATGGCAATGGGTTCTCCAAGTCCTGCTAATGCAAACGCAAGCAAAAATATCAGTGCAAACATCTGATGTGTGAATTTTTTAAAGATCAACCTGGAAATTATTCTGTTAGAAAGCCCCTTCTCAGTAGGAGGCAGAAAGGAAAATCCACCTACTCTCCTCTGAATGGGCAAGAGAACAACCTGCAAGGGGGCTTTTTCTAGGGAAGTTGGGGTGGGGTTTTTTTTTTTGTTTGTTGTTTAATGAAGTTGAACAAAACTGGATTTTTTCTAATAAAGACATCAAACCCAGGCATGACTGCCACATCACAGCTAAACTCTTATGGACCCTTAAAAGCTTATCTGTTTAAGAGATGCTGTTGTGCATGGTTAGTACTTGCAATGAATTGAGGAGCCAATTATGAAGAGAAATATACAATAATTGCTGTTTTGCTTATCGATTTGTACTCAACAAAAGGAATTCTGGTTTGTGAGAACTACCTTGTAATCACTGAAGATCTTTAGTAGGAAGATAAAAGACAGTGATATACCCACGGATCTAGAGAATAAGCCATGAGGGACTGGTAGGAAATTCACTATTGAAATTCTGAGCACAAGTTTTCGTTTGAAAATCATGAGTTTTGAAATATGTTAATCTAAGTATTAACCTTGGATCACGCATGTTGAAAATTGGGAAGATTCTTCCATAATTATATTGTATCAGTTCTCTGCATCACCTGTGTGGCTAATAAAAAACAGATCACATTGTATCTAGTCATTTTCATTTCCATCTTGTTCTGCACTATGGTGACAATGAGGATGACTGTCACTATTTTACATCTCCATCTTATCTTTTCAAGAAGCTGCATAAAGCATCAAGTAAGAGATGGGAGATGGTAATCCACATAACACCCCTGAGAAAGTATGTACATTAATACAGAATAGGGGAAAGGGGCTGGACCTGTAATATCATCATCATGGAGAGTTTCCAGAGAGGAGATTCCTCTGCCAGGGAAGTAGTCTTAGAGCTTCCTAGAGAGGTTAAGTGACTTACCCAGGGTGACACAGCCAGTATGTGTCAGAGGTGAGACTTGAACCCATATGTTCCAGGTAAAAATTGCAGCTTCCTTTACATTATGCCACACTTCCATATTATGTTAAAAAAATAATTTTATTGAGGGTATGCATTGCTTAGGAAAGGTAACCTGTTTTTAGAAAACAAATAACTCTCCTGTCCATCTGCATGTCCAAAAGGATCAGACATTTTTTTCCAGCCTAGAACAAGCAACGAAAACAATATTAATTCAAATTTCTAAATTACATCAAGGTTTACAGAGCAGTTTTTTCACAACAAACCTGTACTGTAACAATAATGATAATAATAGCAATAGCCAACATTTTATAAATCACTGTGTGGCAGGCATTGTGATCAGTGGATCACAGGATCCTCAGCTTGTTACCTTGTCTATAATATCAGAGCCAAGATTCAAGTCCATGCCTCATGGCTCCAATCCACAGCTCCAGCCAGTAAGTACTTCATACTGTGTTTCAGTCTGACAAACTCTGCCATGATAATACATTATCAGATTCATTAATAGTGATAGCCAACATTTATATAGCACTTACTATGCTGCAGGCACTATGCTAAGCAGTTCACCGTCATTATCTCATATCACCACAACTCTGAGAGGTGGGTGCTATTATCACCCCCATTTTGCAGTTGAGCAAACTGAGGCAGACAGAGGTTCAGTGACTTATTCAGGGTCACATAGCTAGGAAGTGTCTGAGGGCGGATTCAAACTTAGGTCTTCCTGACTCCAGGCTCAGAGCTCTACCCACTGCACCGCCTAGCTGCCTGGGTCATAGAATGTTAGAGCTGGAAAAGACCATGAAACCATCTAATGCAACTTCGTCACTTCGCAGATGAGAACACTGAGGGTCAGAGAGGAGATGAGACTTGTTCAAAGTTGTTCAAAATTGGTTATAGGCAGACCATGTAATTTGTCTTCTGTTTCCTAATACTTTCCTTTATTTCTTTCGGAGGGCAATTGGGGTTAAGTGACTTGCCCAAGGTCACATGGCTAGTAAGTGTTAAATGTCTGAGGCCATATTTGAACTCAGGTCCTCCTGACTCCAAGGCCAGTGCTCTCTTCACTGTGCCACCCAGCCACCCCCTAGTGTACTTTCCATGACAAAAAGCTTGCTTCTTACTGATTGCCTGAATATGTAACCTCTCCTACTTCCAAATTTTCATGTTAAGAGGTAGATTCTAGTTCAGTTCATTAAAGAGTGACTTGAATGGTGGAAATTTTAGGCACCCCTAGAAGTCTGGTAAGGGAAGGCATTTGGGGACAGCGAGGCTTTTTAGACCCTCTCAAAGCCTCCTCTTGCTATACTAGAAAGTCCTTAGGATCATGAAATTTCA
Source organism: Petaurus breviceps papuanus (assembly GCF_028583685.1). Classification (NCBI taxonomy): domain Eukaryota; kingdom Metazoa; phylum Chordata; class Mammalia; order Diprotodontia; family Petauridae; genus Petaurus; species Petaurus breviceps. The sequence goes on along the minus strand of NW_027186304.1, from coordinate 27,982,973 downwards.
GTGCTTGTAAGAGACCTTAGAGATTAGCCAGTCAGATGGGGGGGGGGTGTTTTTTTGTTTTGGGCAAGGCAATCGAGATTAAGTGACTTGCCCAGGGTCACAGAGCTAGCAAGTGTCAAGTATCTGAGAACAGATTTGAATGCAGGTTCTCTTGAATACAGGGCTCGTTGCTCTATCCTCTGCACCACCTAGCTGTCTTTTTTTTTCCTTTCCTAATGGAAAGAATTCAAACTTAGTCAAATTGGGGACAGGGGCAAGGTTATCATAGGGGATAAGGAGGAATTGTAGCAGTCTGGGCTACGTAATCCCTAGCTTCTTCTTCTCCTTCTTCTACACAAAATCCAGGTTGCAGTCCTTCCCCACGCTCTTGGGTATTCTCCTTGTTCTTCTCCCTCATGGCCCATGCATAGTCACTCATTTTACAGGCGAGAAAACTGAGCCTAGCTCAGGATTGCACAGGCAGTAAGTTCCAGAAAAAGAAGTTAACTTCTGAGTACCCTATCACCACCCAGACAGCATCCCCTGAACTTGGCCTATGAGTTCCATTTCTCCTTCTATTTAGTTCAGACAAGACATACAGAGAATTTTTCTCAGCATGCCAGAAAATATATACCTAGTTTCCTTTGACTGGCCAATAGGTATGTTCAATACTAGCTGGACACCCCCCTCATGTTAATCTTTATACAGAACCAAAAAAAGAGATAATCCAAAGTCTTTATTTTCCTCCAGAGCCCAAGAAGCTCTCTGATCAGACCGATTGTTATCAACCTGACCTCCCGGGGATTCTAACAATGCCTTTTATTGGGATTTGAGACTTGTGCTGGCATTGAAATTATCCTCATAGGTTTTATACTTCCTGTGTCTGTATCTCTGTGACTTGCCTTATTACTGCCTCAAGTGCACTTTCAAGGCATGGAGCCCCTAATATAGGCATTTTTGAACACCCATTCTGTCCTTTCCAGGGCCTCTTTCAGGGTTCGAAGAATGAGTAGACATTTACCAAAGAAGAAGCAAAAACAAAATTGTCATGAGACTGAATATTTATTTCCCCAAGATGATATACGTAGTCATGCAATGTTTACTATTATCATTATAACCATCCTTACTATTTTTATTGTCCCCCATGAAAGAAAAATTTTCACACTTTAGGCTTTTTTTTTCCTTTAAGGAAAAAATGCATAAACTACCTTAAGATAGCCCATGCTCTCTGACACTCTCTCATTAATATTCTGCCTTCTTCTTTTTAGCTCCAGAAATTACACGAAGCTATTTTCAAAACTGATGTACAAGTCCTCTGATTGATCTGATGATTGTGCCTTGCATCTTGTCCTGGTAAAGTCTCTTGTTGGTTTGCTAGTTGATAGCTAAGAGAAAGAGGCAACTTTTGCCTTAGAAAACCCTGTGAATATTTATATAGCGCCTTTAAGCTTTGGGAATTTAAGAAGCTTAGTAGAACTATAGAAATGCATTGATTTCAAACTTGAAATTGTGTGAGTGCCTGCCATTATACTTTTGGAACTGGACCCAGACATCCTTCTTAGCATTTCTGAAGTAATTGGAAATGGAAGTTTCCACTCATTCAAAAGAGTTTATACAAGGTCGTCTTGAATAAAATATTGGATGTGACGATTGCCCTTCTGCTAATAAGGACTGAGCGTCTTCTCTAGGTCCTTGCTTCTCACTTGTACTTGATGTAATCCGTTGAAAAGAAAGTACTGGGCCATAGTTGTTATCAAATGTGCCTGACCCTCAAGTTCTCTTTTTCTTTCTTTCAAAGAGTACTCCTAAGTCAAAGAAAGTAAGCAGAAAATTTTCCCAGAAAAAAATAGTGTTTGTCACCCCCAAATGAGGTCAGTTTTGGAGATGTCAAATGGTATCCTTAGATATGAAAGATAACCATATGTAATACTACCATTTGGCCCTCCTGGAGGAAGAATATGTTTTCATGAAACATTTTTTTTTTACAAAGTCTTTATATTCATCTTTTGTGTGGGGGAAGGGAAAAAGTCTTCCTGAATAAGGATCCAACTGACTTTATTGACTGTAACACTTTGTATGGGTTATCTTTGTTCTTTTAAACAAATTTAGAAAAAAAAATACCGACCAGCCATTATATAAATCACCCTGTGACAGGTTCAGAGCATCTACTCCCTTGGTCTCTTCTCACCACACTATATAATATCTGCCCAGGAAAGCTGAGCTAATTAGAAGTGGCTAGCTAGAGGTTAGTCAATAAATAGCTTGGCTTTCCAGCCTGAGTTAATGTAATGCTAGATCAATAGGAACTCTGAAAATTATTTCTTCATTTCCTTCTGTTGCAAGGAAGTTACCCATGAAGGACAGAATGTCTGCTTCCAGTCAAAATTGCAAGGCTCTTTTCATGAAATGAACAGTAACTTGTAAAAGGGCAAACTGGGAGGGAACCAATGTAAAACAGTCCAATCTCAGTATCAATGTGATGTCAGATTTTAATTTCAAAAAAGAACATCCTCTCAGACAGGCTCACATACTGCCTCACGTTGGCAGGAGAGGTTCAGTATTCTAAGCAGAAAGCATTTTTTCTTACCTGGACCATTTCCACTAGAAATGGAAAACATCTTGCTCCTTACAAGGACTTGCTGTAACTCCCTCTTTTACTATGGAGTCACCTGCTCCACAAAGACTAGTTACACAGCAGAGGACTCCCTTTCGAAGAAGGGCATAAAGAAATCCTTTTACACATGCTATGGATGTTTCACACATAGTGGTGTTTTGTTTTTCCATTTTACAATCTTTTCTTGCATCATGTTAGAGCTACAATAGAGGCCCTTTTTAGTACTGCTTGTTTTGAGGGGAAAAAACCCTGAAAAACTTCAAGCTGTCATGTTTGCTGTGACCTGCTAACAAGAATGGGTTACAGTAAAGCCAGTGAGTCAAGTCCTAAGCGTTGAATAGAGCTTCTTGTCGCTAATAACTCCTCTAGCTTATTAAGAGCTCAGAGGGAAATATGACGGCTGGCTTGATTCTGAGAGCTTGAGGGGAGGAAAGATAAAATAAGATGACTTCAGAGTTCCACTATGTGATTTGTTCTGAAATGAAGTATGATCTGGTTAGAACAATTAAACAGTTTGAGGTCTTTCTCTGAGAGCTTCTAATGGAGAAAGATGTTTCTACCTTACAAACAGGTTCATGCTCTACTTATTTCCTTGGGGTCGTCTTGCTGTTGATATCACAGGGATATTTCCCCAAGGAAAAGCCAGCTGGAGTCAGAAAGAGTCTTCTATTTATTCATTTACTTAGAAGTTTATTCATTCATTCATTTATCTATTTGTTTGCTCATTCATTCATTCAATTATTTATCTATTTACTTAACCATTCCTTCATGCATGCATTTATTCAAATATCTAGCTTCATCCATCAATTTATTTATTTACTTACTTGCTCACTTATTTACTTGTTTATTTCTTTGAGGTCGATAACAACAAAAGCTACAGAATTCCCCAATCCTCAGCAATCAAGCTCAGTGCCAATGTGTTAGAATTCTTTCATTTTGTCCAAGGTTTCCCTAGATCTCTCACGGAAGGATCCCAGTACATCTGATAAAAGCAATCCTATAACTACAATGAGAGTTGTTCCTTAGGACTTCCCAACTCACCCTTTGTAACTCTAAAGACAGGAAAGGAGAAGAAATAGGAAGAGGTCCAACCTTGGAATTAAAGAAATCTGAATTCAAATCCCATCTTTGACACTTTTTAAGGACCTGAATATGGGCATGTCTGTTTATTCCTTGAGTTCTTAAATGCAGTTTTGTCCATGGTTTGCCATGCCCTAAGAAAACATCCCTACCAATAACTGGTGATTTTCTGGAAGGAATATGGATATGACCCAGTGAGGGCATCTGATGGTTCTATAGTAGGAAGAATTACTTTGCTTAACCCTTGCTGACTTCTTTTGTTCAGTATCTCTCTGGCAGGAGACACTGCAAACATTGCCTAGAACAGGGGTGGGGAACCTGCAGCCTCGAGGCCACATGCAGTCCTCTAGGTCCTCAAGTGTGGCCCTTTGACTGAATCCAGACCTTACAGAACAAATCCCCCTTTGTAAAAGGATTTGTTCTATAAAGCCTAGACTCAGTCAAAAGGTCACACCCAGGGACCTAGAAGGCTACATGAGGCCTCTAGGCGGTAGGTTCCCCACTCCTGATCTAAAACCTTGGGCATGGAGTCAGCAAACCTGAAGCTTCGCTCACTCAAGCTAAAGTACTTATTAGTGTGGGATCGTGGGCAAGTGTCTTAACAAGCCATTTAGCCTCAGGTTCCTTATATGTAAAATGAGGATAATAATAGTACCTATCTCACAGTGTTATTATTGAGGATGAAATGAGACTATTATATATGTATATGTATATATATAAAATTATTCTCCTATATATGTATATGGAAACATATATCATATATGTGTGTATGCATATATATATATATATAGCATTGCATAAACCTTGAAATGCTATATAAGTTATGTTGTTGACATTATTATTATTAAACAGTTATGCTTCTTCTTTGAAAATAAGCCCAGCTTGGAGTAGTGAAGAGGAAGTGTGATGTAGGGAGAAGAGCACTGGACTTAGAGTCAAGAAAGATGGGAAGTTCAAGTCTGTCTCTGATACTGACTAGCTATATCAGGTAAGTAGCTTGGTACCTAAACTCTCTGAGTCTTAGTTTTTTCATCTGCAAAAGGGAACTGGGGCAGCTAGATGGTGCAATGGATAGAGCACTGGGCTTGGAATCAAGGAAGATTCATCTTTATGAGTTCAAATCTGGCCACAGACACTAGCTGTGTGACCCTGGACAAGTCACTTAACCCTGTCTGAATCGGTTTCCTCATCTGTAATATGAGCTGGAAAAGGAAATGGTAAACCACTCCAATATCTTTGCCAAGAAAACCCCAAATGGGGTCACAGAGAATTGGACATGATTAAAATAACTTGATGACAAAAACAAATGGAACTAACGATACTAAGAGAATTTTTTAAAATTATATTAGTAACCAGTTATTAAACTGGGATCTAAACTTCTTCTTTTTCCATTTCCTCCTTTAGGGCCCAGCTCTTGTAGAAGGTCAGTCAGTCTCTGATTGATGAGATTGACCTAATCCTCTGGAAACATGCTCCTTGACCTTGGGAGAGACCCCATGCAACAAGGAGAACTTCTACTTAGAGTGTAAACAAAATATAAGCTAGGCAAATTTATGCCCCAAGGAAATGAGCCCCTTTTCTTGCACCCCTCCATTGGAGTTTTAAGTGACTCAGCTCATGAAGAGAAAAAAAAAACAATCAGAGTGGTTTGAGTGGAGATAGGTAGATAAATAAGATGGATAATCTTGTCCAGATTACTGGAGACAGCCAAGTCTCATGATCAAGCCATGTTCTCTCAGCAGGAGAAGCTGAAGACCTCTAATCTACCACCTCATTAAGTTTCCACCAATCGGGATTGATTTTCACTTGTCAGGGGCACTCCCTTTTCCAAAAGTATATTAAGGCTTTCAGCCTTAATGGTTTTGAGTTTGGTTTTCCAAGAGAAATTACTGGCCATCAATTTATTGATTATTAGCTAACCTAATTAATAAATTTATCATCAAAGTTACCCAGAAACTCTTGTCTCTCATGCTTTTCATTTGTCACAATACTTATAGTACCAAAAAGGTTTTTGTGAGAATCAAAAAAGGCTAATTTTTTATTAACTAACCCTAATTCAGTGCTTTGCAAAATTTAAACTGTAATATAAAGGTGAGCTACTATTATTTTCTCCCTTTGATTTCAAAAGGGCTAAGAAATGTATAATTTTTTACATGGAGAAGAAAAATCCATATTTTTTCCCTTCTTATGTGGTTCTGTGGAATAATCTCTGGACTGTAAGTCAGGAGAATTGCATTTTAATATTAGTTCCAATCAACTGGCTGGATAACTTTGGATGAATCATTTAATCTTTCTGTGCCTCCGTTTCCTCATCTGTAAAAGCAAGGGGACTTGATACCTTCTGATCTCTAAGGTTCCTTCCAAAGATCCATGATTTTTCTGGTTTTGCTAGGAGAATTTCCTCTTTGAATCTAAAAGTTGCAGAGGAAATGGTGGAGGAGGGAATGACTGGAACACAGTTGTGACAGCTTCCATCCAGGAACAATACCTGCTGGCCAACAATTTTCAGCCTGCTCTTTTAAGCCAACCTGGTGGCTTTGTGCTACAGTGGTATAATGTCTCCATAAAGGCAAAGTGGATGGGGAAGGGGAAATGGAAAGAAATAACCCATCATGTATGTCTATGAAAGGCAATGAGGTGTAGTGAATAGAATGCTGGTAGAATAAAGAAACTGAGTTTAATTCCTATTTTGGATATGTGACTGTAGGCAAACCACTCGTCTTCTTTGTGACTCAGGTGGCTCCCTGAGACTTACTATTTACTAAGATTTTGATGGGATATAATCACCACTAGAGGAAAGCTCCCGTAGTGACAAAATTCACAGACCTTAGAGATATGTGTCCATCCCACTACCTTGGATTACAAATACTCAGGCTCAATATCTGTCAAATGTGTCCCTTTTCTGCTTTAACCAGTAAGGCAATTCCTATGAAGACAGATATTTTCTCTTGGGATTCCTGTGACCACTAGCTTACCAGATCTCTCATACTCTGTTCTGAACTGGCCTGTAGGATTCTTTTTTTTTTCTTAATTTATTTTTCATTTTCAACATTCATTTCCATAAGATTTTGAGTTCCAAATTTTCTCCCCATCTCTGCCCTCTCCCCACCTCAAGATTGCATGTAATTTGGTATCTACATATACATTCATATTAAACCTATTAGTCATGTTGTAAAGAAGAATTAGAACCAAGGGGAGAAACCACAAGAGAGAGGAAACAAGCAAAAAAAAGAGAGAAAATAACATGATTTGATCTGCATTTAGTCTCCATAGTTCTTTTTCTAGATGTGGACAGCATTTTCCATTATGAGTCTTTTGGAGTTGTCTTAGATCCTTGCATTGCTAAGAACAGATAAATCCATCAAAGTTAGTCATTGCGTAATGTAACTATTACTGTGTACAATGTTCTCCTGATTCTGCTCACTTCACTCAGCAACAGTTCATATGTCTTTCCAGGTTTCTCTGACATCTGCCTGCTCATGATTTCTTATAGCACAACAGTATTCCATTACATTCATATACCACAACTTGTTCAGCCATTTTCCAATGGATGGGCATCCTCTCAATTTCCAGTTCTTTGCCACCACAAAAAAGCTGCTATAAATATTTTTGTACATGTGGGTCCTTTTCCCATTTTCCTGATCTCTTTAGGATATAGCCCTAGAAGGGATATTGCTGGATCAAAGGGCACTATGCCCTTTGGGCACACTTCCAAATTGCTCTCCAGAATGGTTGGATCAGTTCACAACTCCACCAATAATCCATTAGTGTTCTAATTTTCCCACATCTCCAAAATTTATAATTTTTCTGTTTTGTCATGTTAGCCAATTTGATACATTATGTGGTACCTCAGAGATGTTTTGATTTTCTCTAATCAATAGTGATTTGGAGCATTTTCTCATATGACTATAGATAGCTTTAATTTCTTCATCTGAAAACTGTTCATATTCTTTGACCATTTATCAACTAGGGATTGACTCATATTCTTATAAATTTGACTCAGTTCTCTAATATTTTAGAATAAGGCCTTTATCAGATACACTGGTTGTAAAACTTCTTTCCCAGTTTTCTTCTTCTCTCCTAATCTGGGTTGCATTGGCTTTGTTTGTGCAAAAGCTTTTCAATTTAGTGTAATCAAAATTATCCATTTTTCATTTCATAATGTTCTCTGTCTCTTGTTTGGTCAAAAATTCTTCTGTTCTCCATAAATCTGATATGCCCTGTAGGGTTTTCATGGTCCCTTGAGGTTTCTGGTCAAGTACATTTTCAAACACAATGCTAACTTTTAGACTTTTACTAATCTCATGCTATGTCGTTTGTAAATCAGAATCATTCAAATTTATGACAGACCGAATATTTGCCAAATAACTTGGTAGTGATACATCACTGACCAGTTATTTGGTTGAATTTAACTGGCTGTTCTTAAAATAAATGATTGACTGTGACTGAATTCAACCTTCCTCTCACCCAACCCCTTACTATTCCCCCACTATTGTGTGTGTGTGAGTGTGTGTGTGTGTATGTAGATACAACCTAAGACTATTGATTTCCCCCACTAGTTTCAATTTCCATTTAGGGGACAGTCTAACATGAGATTTTTGATTACATTTGTGCACTAAATTCACAACGCCATAACTCTTGCTATAAAAGAGAAACTAAAATTGATGAATTTATGTGGACTTATTGCCCTCCTGTGATTGGGGCTGACTCTAGGCAGAAATTGTGAAATAAGTGAATTTTGTCTTTGCTTCACCAAGCCCTCTCATCCTTAAGCCCCTCCCTTATTTACTTGGATAAGATTGCCAGTGCTCCCATGCGGTCTCTGACACCCCTCAACCCTAATAGCAAAATTTACCCTCAAATTCTTCATTCCCACTAAGAATTCACAGGAGATCCAAATAATACCACCACAGAAGGCATTTATAGAGTTATAAGCTCTAAGGGCCATATAGAAGGGACCTTAAAGATCATTTGATCCAATCCCCTCATTTTATAGAATGATATTTTAATAGCCATCAGAGTCTTAAGCAAAAGGAATAATGATCAAATGGTAGAATTCCAGGTATTAACCAGAAATTGGGGGAGTTGTTCTAGAAGAGAACCAGTGACATCAGTAGCATGATGTCTTGACTTGCAAGTGAATTGGATTTAACTGAGGCAGAGCTGTGCAAAGTCATCAGCCTCACTCTATCCTCCAGAGTCATCAGAGTCCAGTGACAAGACAGAGGTCAGGACAACTGCCAACAGGCCCAGATGCAGTGGGAGGCTCTGGCCTTTTTAAACAAAGGTCTTTGCCAGGTCTCAGTTGGTCTGAGGAAACACATATTCAGTGATTAAAGGCTAGGGAAGAACTGAAGCAAAAGACCACCTAGTTAGACTTACCGAAAGACTCAATCTGGGAATGGAAGACCACATTGGAGTTTCTGGCCAACAGAAACAATTGCTATTTACACTCAACTCTTAGTCATCAAAAGTCAAACAATGAGCAAATGAGGCTTGGGCTGGGACTTATTATTGTCCAATGAGTGAGAGCCAGAATGATTTGGGTTTAAAGGTATAGTCAAGTAACTCCATTTAAATCACAATGGACTTTATCAAAGTCTGGTTTTCCAGACCTATATTTCAAGAAATCATAAATGAAAACTACATGAGACAAAAGAATTATTTGTCTCAATTTTTCAAGATAAAAATAATAAATGAATGAATGGATATATAAAATGGAGCACTATTTTGGGGAAAGGATCCTAAGGACACATGGCAAGGTGATCCAAGTTATGCATAAAACTGACCTTGTTCTCTTTTTCTTATTTTCCCTAGCCTCCAAGGTCATAGAATTGCAAAACAGTTAATTAAGTTAGCTTTCCTTAATTTAATCAATTAGTAAGTACATATTGACTTCATTAAAGTCCTTCTTTGATGTTTCATGTTTATACGAAGGCAAACCTGGGTTCTCAGTGGAACGCAAGCTCTGCTATGTCCTATAAAGCAGGAAAAGCTCTGAGTGCTGCACTTACCACTGACTCCACAATTTTTGTTCAAGGTCCAATTAATTTAGTTTAGAAATTTATGTCAGCAGAGATATAGCCAATAAGTGATGTTTTTTGTTTGTTTGGACACAGTAACTATTAAAAACATCTACTAAGTATTTTAGTCTATATCAGTGGAAAGATGAAATCACCAATGCCTGAAATATCAAAGTACAGAAAATATTAATTAAGTATATATTAAGAAAAAGGAAATACTGATTAAGCCTGCTAATTGTCATGGCATGGAATAGAATAAAGCCAGCTGTCCTGCACAGAGATTGAATCTCATTAGATCCTCACTTTCACTGATTGAGCTGACCAGCTTAGTCTAGTCCAACTTTTCATCTCCATCTGTCTTCCTCCTTGCCCCCCATTCATCACAGGCAATGAATGAAGTTATACATTCATATAGATATATTGCATAACTATGTAGATATCATACATTTATGGTACTAACTTGTTGCCCTTAAGCACCTGTATCTAAACTACCAAGTTTCAGAAGTCATTAATTTAATTCCAGGATTTCCCTTCATTCATTTGCTTCCCCTGGTGATAACGTGTGGCACCTCAGAGTCAAGTCCAGAAGCAAAGTTATTCCCTTTCTTCTTTCAAAAAACCCTAAAATTCACTTTTCTGGCACACCTTACTTCTCACTGATGCCACAAGCCCTCTTATTTCCTGGGTTCCTCCCTTTCCTTTCCTAACCATAAGTTTGTCTGGGGAATGATACAGTAATTCATGTTTCTCTTTCACCCTGCTCCCTGAAAATAGAATATATCCCTTTCTTGGGTGGGTTACTGTTTTCAAAGGTCTATGATTACACAAATCGGGAATTACATGTGGGGATATTTTTTGCTAAGAACTAAACATATTTAGTGATTTCATGTGTGTAGGAGCTCCCTGGGGGAGGAACTTCCTTTCCTTTTGCAAATTGGCAAGTCTTTGAGGTGGGGCCTTAAGGATGAGGTGGGGGAGAATAGGGAGAATGTCATAACACAAAGGGAATTTTATGAGCTAAAATGACTCTAAAAAGGAACCCTCAATCTGTGGGCCAACTGTGTGGAAGTAGGCCTCACTCTTCTTAACTGTTTCCTCCTTTGTGACTAATGCCATTCTTCCAAGTCTTGTCCTCGAAAATAGATTGGTTCCAGCGTTTTATCTGGTATTTTCAGTTGGACAAGGTCTCTGCCTTCCAGAAGTATCTTTCCATAACCCTACAGCCAGGGAGTGGGAACCTGGGACCTGAAGAAGTCTCTTCTCTCCTACAGTTCCCCACCCCAATTCTTTAGTTCTGTCTATTTTAAGGTCCTCAGGTCCTCTGCCTCCCTCCCTAAAATCACTGGTGATGGACCTTGAAAATCCCCCTTTCACTCCACTTCCAAGTTTCTCTAGCTCACACCTCCTTAGGCTTTAGTCCTCTATCACCTTCAGTCTCCTCTGGGAATTTCAGTGTTCTGACCCTTGGAAAGTCTCATATTCTTTTACTAACCACTTATCCTTTCTTTTTTTGCTTGACTTACCTCAATAAAAATTCCCTTAACTGTACTATAGAAACTGGTGCTGCCCTTTATAATTAGGTTACCTCTTCTACATATTGTCCTATACTCCCCTTGGGCCCTATGGCCTCCAGTTCATTAGGCAAGCTTGCTGACCTAGGGTTTTTTTCACGCTATCACCATCGTGAGCTTCTATCCCAGACTGAAGATATTACTGATCCTGATCCTCCTACAGTTACAGATTTTGAGAACTGGGAGGTGCCTCAGAGGAAGCAATCTACTCTACCCAATACACCGAAGGAATCCCCACTCTTAACACTTTAACAAGTGGTCATCCAGCCTCTGAGTGAAGACTTCCAACCACCTCAAGAGGCCGCCCACTCTACTTTAGACAGTTCTAATTGTTAGAAGGTTCTCCCTGACACAAAATCTAAATTGTCATCTTTGTAATTTGCTTCTACCTGCCCTCTAAGGTGAAACAGAACAGGTCTAATCCCTTCTTCAAATACTTGAAGACTGATGTCATGTTCCCTGAATCCTCTCTTCTTTAGCCTAAACATCACCCACTTTTCAGCAAATTCTCATATGCCATTAACTCAAGGCTCTTCAGGTCCTGAAGACCTGACTGTTCCCTGCTCATTAGTTCTTCTAGGGCCAGCGATCAGTATGACTTGACAGATTGAGCACGTTCAATGTGAATCAATAGGAAACTGACAGCCAGAAAAGCTAATGAAATAATTATCTACACTGCAAGAGAAATAGCATCTATAACAAAACCAAGACCATTTAGATAGATCTGGATGAATGGAGAGAGAGACAGAGAGAAATAGATAGATAGACAGACATAGATATATAGACAGATGATAGGTAGAAAGATAAATACATAGCATTTACATGGTACTCTATGGTTTGAAAAGTGCTTTACAAGTATTATCCCACTTTTTCTTCACAACAACTTTGGGAAGTGAGTATTATTATTATCTTCATTTTATAAATGAAGAAACTGGGGCACAAAGAGGTCAAGTGACTTACCCAGGGTCATACAGGTAGTAATTGTCTAAAGCCAGAATTGATTAGTAACTGAGTTCATAGGTTCCCTTGATGTTTTCACGTCACCTGGCCAAGATGCACTACATCTCTGGATACTGACAACTGGTGGATATGATTTCTGAGTCATAGCGATCTTTGGAAGATTCTAGAAAACAGGAAATGTGACAAAAGATTAGAGAAGGGCAAATGTCCCAATTTGAAAGAAAGAAAAAGAGCAAGAGAGGGAGGAAGAAAATAAAAATGAGAGAGAAAGAAAAGAATGAGATAAAACAAAAGAAATGTACTTCGGAAGCTATAGGTCAGTGAGCACCTCCTGGAAAAATTCTAGATAGTATCATTAAAGGGATAGTTAATAATATCTAGAAAAGGAAATAGTGATCATAAAGAACCAGCATGGTTTCATCAAGAAGAGATTATGGCAGACTAAATTTTTTTTCCACAGGGTTATAAAACTGATAGATTGTGAAATGTTATGTAGATAGAATCTATCTTTATGTAGGCAGAGAATTTATAAAGTCTTGCAAGTTATTGTTGTGGAGATGGAGAGGTGTAGACTACTGGTTGAATGGCTGAATCCAAAGAGTTGTCATTAATGGCTAAGATTTAACATTAAGGGAGTTCTCTAGTGAATTGCCTGAAGACTTGGCTCTTGAATTGTATTGTTTAACATCTTTATCAGTGACTTGGCATGCCTATTAAATTTTCAAATGACACAAAGCTGGGAGAGATAGATAACACTGGATGAGAAAGTCAGGACTTAAAAAAGATCCTGACAAACTATAAAATTGGGTCCAAATGGCTAAAATTAAACCTAAAAGTCATGAAAATGGCTCAAAAAGTCAACTTCCCCAATACAAGATGAGAGTAATATCACTAGACAGCAATTTGTCACAAAACTATATGGATATTTGAGCAGACTGAAACCTTAATGTGAATCAAAAGTCTGATATGGCATTCAAAAAGCTAATGCAATCTTAGGCTGTATAGATAAGGAGATAACAAGTCCCCTGTTCATTATCAACCACACCTGAAGCCTTATGAATGAATTAATATGACATTTATTAAGCATTTATGTGCAAAGCACTATGCTTAGCACTGGAGACACAAATAGAGAAATAAGACAACGTTTGTTCTCAAGGAGTTCACATTCTAATGGGGAGACAACACATATTGAAGATTTCAGCTATAAATTAGATGGGAAAGTCCCATGGTCCTTAGAGTGCAGTGGCAAAGCAGAAGTTAATGATTTTTTTTAAATGCCATTTCTACTGATAACATCCTATCAGGTTCTGATTTTGAACAATTTGACATTGCCAAGGACTTTGCAAGAATTTTCTTTTCTTTGTCTTCAATGGCTACAGCTGTACAACCAACAGAAGCAGTTGTCAGGCTGCATCTCTACAGGGATGGCTTCCCAAGATAATGACTATGAATACTGCGTTGGAAGCTTTGATCTTCCCAGAGCTCTTAGGTTCAGGGACCTACGTTTTATCTGAGGAGAGATGGTGATCAAGGTGGTGATAGTGGTTTGATTTCCCTTGCCCAATGCTGCTTCCATTAAATGGAAAGTTGCTGTCCACTTAATTACCTGGACAAGTCCTGTCCATTTAATTAGAATGATGATGATGATGATGATGTTGATGATAACTAGCAGGTATATAGCACTTTCAGGTTAGCAAAATGCTTTAAAAAAATTATCTCATTTTATCCTCACAACAATCCTGGGAGGTAGGTGCTATTCCATTTTACAGATGAGGTAACAGAGGCAGACAGAGGTTAAGTGAATTGCCCAGCTCGTCAGTGTCTGAGATAGGAAGTCTCTAAGACTGGATTTGAATCCAAGTCTCTCTGATTTTAGGTCTAGTGCTCTATATGCTTTGTCACTTAGCTGCAGTGTGGGTGAGGGGGTTGGGGGGCATGAGGGGAAGATTAGACTTGATTTGCACTCTGGATCTTCATCTGTAAAATGGAATAGCACCTACCTCCCAGAGTTATTGTGAGGATAAAATGAGGTAGTATTTTTAAACTAATGAATGGAAGTTTCAGGAAAATGGATTTTATCTCAGTGGAGGGGAGAACTTTCTAATAACACTATCTAAATATTGAATGGGATGCTTTAGAAAGTGGCTGATCTCCTTCTTAACAGAAGTCCTAAATTAAAAAGTAGATGATTGTTTATGGGGTATTTCTCAGGGGGAGTTTTCTTTCCAGTGTCATTGACTCGATCCCTGAGGTCCTTTAAACTTTGTAATTTGGTGATTACCTGAATACTGGACCCCTGTTCCTACTCTCATTACTAACTCCAGGGATTTCACAGTTCTAAGAATGATGCCTGCTGCTCTTGTCATCCTTTCTTCCCAAAGAACTAGTCCATTCAAATTCAAGCTGATAATGAAGCCTTTCTTAGACTGTGCACATTCATGGAGCATCCTTCCCATCTCATAAGGATGAGCTACATTTATATCGGATCTTGTGCTTTGTGCCTTGGTTTCTCAAGATCCCCAATCAGGATGATTCCCTTGGGGCATTTCAGACTTTCTTCCCCACCATGCTGAGACTCCCCCCCCACCTCGTTAGCTTATTCCAAATTCTTCACTCCCCTCCTTGAAATAAATCTACACCTTTTCAAGAAGCTAACAAATACCTGACCCACTCCTAGTGTGTCCTCAATTGTGCTGCTCTTGTGTGTCACGTTCCTAGAATGTAACTTCTTTGATACAGAAAAGGAGTGGTTTTGTTGGTGTTTGTTGTTGTGCAGGAGAGCTCCATCTGTTATAAAGTGGAAGAGACATTTATGGTACATTATGAATAATGAACAACAACTATAACCTTGCCAGAGCTGGTAAGTTAATGAATCTAGCCTGCTATATTGTTTCTAGATGAAGCATTAACTTCTTTTGTGCTACCGTGTTTGCTTTTGACCTGAAACCCAGACATTAGCTCTCAAAATCAACTATTCACAGGGCTGAACAAAGCACCTCTGGGTAACAAAGACCAGGCTGCTAGGATCTTAGGAGAGTCTTTGATTGAATTCCCAGAACTCCTCAAAAAACTCAGCAAGATGGTGTTCTCTAGCACCAGCCTCTCCGGCCTCATAACTCCTCATACTCTGCACCTCTTAACTAGGGGAGTTAGCAAATGGTGTGAGGTTCTCCCTTGTTTCCCTTACCTGAGGGAAGCCAGCCATCCTGCTCTAAGCAACCTTTTCTCTAAGTGTTCTGGTCGCCCTCAAGTGCTATTATCCTAGCCTACACCTTTCATATTTCAGACGGGAAAGGTGAAGCCCAGAGAGATGAAGTAACAAGCCCAAGGTCACACAGATAGTAAGTGGCAGAGATAAGATTCGAACCTGATTCTTCTGATAGCAATTCCACTGTTCTCTCTGCACCATGCTGCCTGTCCTCAGGAAGAGAGGCAATAGCTTTTCGAGGTAGCTAAAACTTTTTTTAAACCCCATTTAATCATATTAAGTGCCTACTATGTGCCAAATACTGTGCTAAGCACTTGGGATAAAACAAGAGGTAAAAGACAGTTCCTGCCCTCAAGGAAGTTTATAATCTAATGGAAGAGACAAGAGGCAAGCAATTATGTACAAAGACATTTTGACTACAGTAAACTAAAAAGTTTTTAAATAAATAAAGTTTATTTAATATAACTAATAAAATAATAAATAGAAAATTGTTAAAAATAAGATCAATGTAGCCTAGATTAGAAGGAAAACAGAAAATGGAGGGTGGATGGATTTTATAGACAGTTTCTCAGGTAAAGGCTTCATATTTCAAATAGATAGTGAACTTTGTCAAATTTATAAAACTATGAATCATTCCCAAATTGAAAAATGGTCAAAGAATATGAATAGGTGGTTTTTTAAGACAATATCAAAGCTTTATATAGTCATATGGAAAATATGTCTAAATCATTATTGATCAGAGAAATGCAAATTAAAACAGCTTTGACATATCATCTCACATCTATCAGATTGGCTAAAACAATAGAAGGGGAAAATTACAAATGTTGGAGGGGATGTGGAAAAGTTGTGATACTAATACACTGTTAGCAAAACTGTGAACTGATCCAATAATTTTAGAATGCAATCCGGAATTATGCCCAAAGAGTCATAAAACTGTGTATATCCTTTGACCCAGCAATACCACTATCAGGTCTGTTTCCCAAGGTGATCAGGAAAAAGGAAAAGCACCTATATGTTCTAAAATATTTACAGCAGCTTGTTTTGTGGTGGCAAAGAACTGAAAATCAAGGAAGATGAACATCAACTGGGGAATGTTTGAATAAATTGTGGTACATAGTTGTGATGGAATACTACTGTGCTATAAGAAATGATGAACAGGTTGATCTCAGGAAAACATGAAAAGACTTGCATGAAATAATGAAGAGTAAAGTGAACAGAACCATTGAATATAGTAACAGCAATATTGTTCAAAGAGTAACTGTGAATGACTAAGCTATCATGAGTAATATAAATATTCAAATCAACAACAAAAGACCTATGAAGCAAGCTGCTATCCACCTCCAGAAAAAGAACTAAAGATGGAAGTATGTATTGTATGTTTTCATACACATATGTCTATATATACATATGTGTATATATCTATATTTGCCTGTAGTTCTATATCTGAGTCAAATATTGGCCTTCTCTAGTATGAACTTGGGATGGACAGAGAGAAGGAAGAAGGGAGACAAGTTGGAACTCAAACTGTAACAGAAAAACATTTTAAGTCACAGAGTAATTGTTAAATACTCTGTAGCCCCTTTGAGGCAAACTGAGGACTAAAGGAGCTGTGACTGTCTGAAAGGGACAATCTCCTTTGCCCCCCATCCAAACAGCAGGGAGAGAGATAGAATCTCACTGGTGGTGAGAAGTGAACAAGTGTCATGAGATGAAAACCAAGAGACTGAGCAAATTCTGGTAGTGCTTTTTTTTTTTTAAAGCAATTGGGGTTAAGTAACTTGATCAAGGTTACATGGCCAGTTATTTCTGGGTGTGGTGCTAAGTATCTGAGCCTGGATTTGATCCCATGTCTCCTGACTCTGGGGCCGGTGCTCTTACTCACTGCACCACCTGGCCACCCCAAAATTTTACTGGGGTGATACAACATCCCTTTTTTTTTGCTTTTTGGAGGGTAATTGGGGTTAAGTAACTTGCCCAAGGGTACACAGTTAGTTTTTTGTGTGTGTGGGTGTTGTGTCTGAGGCTGGAACCGAACTCCGGTCTCCTGGCTCTGGGGCTGCCGCTTTATTCCCTGCACCACCTAGCTGCCCTCTGGTAGTTCTTGATACCAAAACGCCAAATCCTTTCACCAGTGAACCACGTTTCCCAACACACAGACTTAGCATTCTATGAAATGTATTCTAGCTGGAGTCTGGGGGTTGGTCAATGCTCTGTTTAACCACCCCTCCCCCATTAACCTATATAATTAACCTGTGAGAATAGGCCTCAGAATAAGACACAAAATATAATATCTTTGTTGAGTTTTCTTCTTGAATCCACTTCAGGAACATAGTTGACAGCCTTTCTCACTGAAGTACATAGAGGTTGAGAGATTTCTCATCATCACACCCAATAAATGTTAGAGGCTAGATTTGAACCCAAATCTCCCTAACTCCAAACTCAGCATGATCCACAACGCCATATAGTTACCATAGAGGATAGATAAAATTCTGTTATGACTCATCTTATTTTACATCAAAATTTCCTCATGTAAATTCAAAATTTGTTGAAAAGAAACTATTGCTATAATGAATTAATGTTTATGGAATATGACATGCCCATGTTTATGGTTGATTCACTGATATGTATAAGCATAGGGTGTGCGTATGATATTTTCAAATTAAAATTTGTAAGTTTTTTTATAAAATATGGTCTTTTAGCCCTTTTCTTTCTCCGTTGAGTGCTTCTCAGCAAGGACAGTGGCTTTCTTCTAAGTTCTGTAGGCTCAAAGATTGAAAATGGGGTTGGAGAGAGCAGAGCCATAGCTATCTGGGAAATTACATGAAATGTACCCTCAAACACTGCTGGGAAGGCAGCGTTGGGTATGCTCCAGGGAAAGGATGGCACAGTGGCCTGAGAACAAGCTCTCTAAGGTGTGATCATAGCCATCTGGTAGCTTCTTATTTTAACTAGTTATTCTTGCTAACTATTGGAAGATCACTTGTTTTTGTACTGCTAAGGAGTTTTCAAGTGCTATAAGCACCCTTCAGATTTCAGTACCCTGGGAAGAGCCCTGATTGCCCTGCCCCAGTTATAACTCTGGGTGAGAGGAGATGATGGTGATATTAGGAAGGATGATCCAAGAAGAGAAAAAGAAGTTAAAGGGCAAATCAGGAAGGAAAGTTCCTAGGACTTCTGAGTCGGTGAAAATAAGTGAAGAGTAGATAGGTCATTGCAGATGTGGAAAGTCCTTTGATATCCAAAGTTGGGGGTCAATAATTTCCGGGAAATATCTTCTCTCCTGACATCTTCCTTATCCACTTTTCATCTAAATAACAACTGACTTCATACCAAATGTAGAACTTTAAGGTTTCTCATTTGATTCTTCCAACAAATCAACAAGGAAAGTACGACATTTATTATTATCCCTGTTTTACAGATGAGAAAACTGAGGCCGCAGAAAACTAACTTTCTTGCCCAGAATCCTAGAGCTAGCAGAGCTTAGATGGAGAAGGATTTGAGCCAATGATTCCCTGACTCCAAGTCCGATGCTTTATTTACCATGCCGCCTAGTTAGTTACCTTTTCTTGGACTCTATTGGTTAATGACTCTGCTCTTCATTTACCCTTGAGAATCTGATTTTAACTTCACCCTTGCTCTCTTTTTACCCTTCATCACTCCCCTCCCTCACTGTGCCTTTTGCCTATTCTCTCACTCTTCTTTTGACCCTGGAGCTGTAGAGATGCTAGCTTACAGCCTGCCCCTTTGCTGACAGTTTTACAGACCCTGTTTTAAAAAAAAAACACACTTTGCTGACATAAAAGAAAAATACAAACATATCTTTTATGAAACCTGTCCAATTTTACTTTGAAAATCTCATGCTGCATTTCAAATACAGTTCAAGCACAAGCCTAAGCACCAAAACAAAGTTTTTGTTACAAAGATTTACTGCTCCATGGATGGGGACTTTTAAGGCTCCGTCTGTTCTATAGGATTTTCCACTTAGTGGAATTTGTTGAAACCAGATCAGCAAAGCTTTGTTACCAAGAGCCATGCACACGAACATGGAAATATCTTGGTTGAACAGAATCCTGTGTTAAAATGAGATTCTTAAAGAAGAAGCTTTTTTTTTAAAACCTGTGGTCTTTCTACATAATGCTACAGAAGGTGTTAAAGATAAGTAAGGATGGGGACCTGACTCCTGGGTAAACTAATCAAGAAATTTCTTTTTCTGGAAAATTCTCAAGATGATAGAAACATTTTTTTTAATCTGTAAATCCAAGTTAAAAAAAATAGATGACACAGTTCTGGGTATTAAACTAACACTACTCAGATCATATGTGCTGTGTTATATAGAGGCCAATATATAGACCTTTGCTAAAAGTAATATAAATAATTCCCTTGTTCCTAGCCATAGAAATCACCAGAGCAATGAGAAAGAAGATTGATATAGTGGAAAGAAGAGTCAAAAGACCTGGATTTGAGTCCTGCTTCTGCTACTTAAAATCCATTTTATTTGGAGGAAATTACTTAACTTTTCTCAGCTTTAGTTTCTGAAGTCTTTTAATTAGATGATTTCTAGGAAGCAGAGTTCCTAGGTTCAAACCTTGGTTTCACTCATCCCTATCTTTGTGACTTTGGGAAAATCACGCGTAGGGTTCAGCTCCTCAATTCTAAAATGAATGTGCTGGACTTTACCATGTCTAAGGTCTCTTCTAGTACTAACTTCTAGGATCTCATGATAATCAGGTAATTGAAGGAGGATTTTTATCCTCACTATACTCATCAGCTAGGGAGAATTAAGTTTAATCATTGGAGTAATATCTAGTACCTCTATATTTACAAAGGCCCATGTCATTCCTAAATCAAGCTGCCCTGTATCCTTGTAGAAAATGTAGGGTTTATGAGCCAAACTTTCTATATGAAGACACAGAGATTAAATGACTTGTGAGGGAAGTCAGTGGCAGCAACAGGATTTGAAGTCAAAATGTTTTTGTTGTTTGTCCATTTTCAGAGGAACAATGACCTCACAGGGAGATGTCTTGACTTGAGAGTGAATTGGATTTAAGTGGGGCAGTGTTGCACAAAGTTGTTAGCCTGGCTCTCTCTTTCTGAGTCATTGAAATCCAGTGGCAAGACAAATTCAGGATGACTGGTGATGGCCCAGGAGGACTTTGGAGTCTTTGATGTCTGCCCAAGCTCTAAGAGTTCCACAGTGCCTGCTTCAACTATCTTCATGGCCATTGGAACAAATTGTTCTCATGTGCCCATTCCATTCACCTTTTTTGGGGTAGACACCTATCTAACTCACCAATGGGTCTGTAGCCTGTCAGTTTCCCTCAACCTGGTTTGGCCTGTCTGCTGAGATGGTTTTATTGGGGTGTGGCTGCTGTGCATGCTGCAGCTTCTTGAAGCCACAGGTGAGAGATGACTGACAGGTAGATACCAAAGGTGGATGAGTAGCCCTGAAAAGGGTTCCGTAAGTGCTCACACTAGCAGTGCCAGCCCTCCTAGAATACCTATCTATGCACCCTTGAACTCAGAATATCTATCATGTCGATAGCTCAATGCTATGGTTCTTACTCAAGCAAAACTCATACCGACAATCTGAATAATGGACTTCACTGGGAACTGCGACTGCCAAATCAGGCTCATAAATTATATTTTAGTAGGATATTATAAGTTGGTCCTGCTAAAGAGGCAAATATCAATCTTTCTTATGATTTGTATTTAAGAATAAGCTGGAAAGCTAATCTAGCCATTTACAGAAATCATGTCATAAAGAAGTAAGAATTCAGCATAGACTTTCGGTGAGTGAGGGTAGCAAATCAATGACATCCTCTAGAAGTTAGAGATGCCGTCTTGTCTGACTCAAAGCTGAGTGTGGATCGCCTCTACAACAGCCCTTATGATTGACTAAGCAGGTCCCACTTGAACCCACTGAGTAACAGGAAATTCGCCACCCCAAGGCAGAGCATTGCATTTTGAGACCGTCCGTTGTTCGGTTTTTCCTTAGATGTGGCTCCAATCTGCTTCTCTCTGATATCTTCTTACTGCTTCCAATTCAGAGCTTCATGACCAAGTATTTTGCTATGACATCTTCCATTTGACATCCTCCAAAGACAACTTTTATGTCATCTGATCTATGTTTTCTCTCTTTCGTGCTACACCTTCCTCCGCCTGCCCCCTAGTTCTTTGGAGCAAAAGCTAGTTGATATGTTAGGAATATGTTTGGAGGAGATTTCTGTTCTTCTTTGGGTTGGCTTGGTGAAGTCCCTTCTAATGCTCAGATTCTGTGGCTCAACAGAGCCTTGGGTGGCTTGGTTCTGAGTCCCCCTTACTTTTTTTCTGTGCACTTTCCAGCTTGTTTCATTTTTTAATTAGATGAAGAACACCCAATAAAGAATGTTCAATATTTAACTCAGATCAGCACCTTCTTGGTGGCTTAGTCTGGCCCAGAGTCACAACATCACTATCAGAAGCATCACAACATCACTATCAGAAGCAGGACATGAATCCGGGTCTTCTTGACTCTGAACCCTCTTCTCAAGCCATTAAACCATACCACTGCTACCTTTGCTATATTCTTCCAAAAAATGTGGTTCCCAGAACTGAAAATAATACTATAGATGTGTTCTGACTAAGACAGAATACAGCAGGAATATCATCTCTCTAAGGTGGCATGATGGTTAGAGCATGAGAGCCAGAGTTAGGAAGATCTGAGTTCAAAAACAGCCACAGACACTCACTGGCTTTGACTTGGGGCAA
Source organism: Petaurus breviceps papuanus (assembly GCF_028583685.1). NCBI lineage: Eukaryota > Metazoa > Chordata > Mammalia > Diprotodontia > Petauridae > Petaurus > Petaurus breviceps. The sequence goes on along the minus strand of NW_027186304.1, from coordinate 27,960,791 downwards.
GTCACTTAACTGCTGTTTGCCTCAGTGTTGTCAAGAGTTGGGCATAATAGTGCCAGTCTCCTAGGGTTGTTGTGTGGGCCAAATGAGATATTTGTAAAGCACTTGGTACTATGTCGGGTACATGGTCGGTGCTTGCTTGTTTCCTTCTCCTCCCACCTCACCCTCCCCTGCCCGTCCTTAAAACAACCTGATAGTGCGTTACTTATCAGGTTTCCATGTCAGATTGTCGACTCAGATCTGAAGTCCTCAGACTCCCTAGACATTTTTCATACAAACTGTTGTTTAACCACATCTCCATCCTGAACTTGTAGGGTTGATTGTTTGAACTCAAGCACAAAACTTCATATTTATCCATATTGAGTTTCTTTTTAGATTCAACCCATCATTCTAGTCTATGGAAATCTTTTGGGATTCCTGCTCTGGCCTCGGTCAATTTAGAGGTCTACATTGTAGAGTGAAAGCAAGTACTCTCTCTCTTTTATGAATAGTGCCATACATCATTTCACATGGGCCAAAGCCAAGGTCAAGGGCTTTTTTTTTCCAGGAGGATTTCTTTTAATGCAAAAGTAAATACATGTTATTAGTACCTGACCACAAGTGCCTTTCTCAATGATTGCTGAGTTTATTGGGCGTCCAGGATTCCAGGCTTTGTTGGTGCCACTGTTTGCCAGAGTTTGGTATAAAGGAACCAAATGTGAAAACCATCAACAACAGCATTCCAGTCATCAAGAAACTTGTCATCTGCTTGAAATTTCATTTAAAAGTAATTTGTTCCCCATTCTTCTGGCAAATAGAAGAAAAGCATACAGACAATGTTAGACATTGTACTAAAAATCATTGGCTAAAGGTTATAAAAGGGCTAAAAGAATTCAAATGGTGAAACTTCCCAGAATGCAATCTATTTGTGCCATTCTTTCTTGCTTCCAAAGAAAGAAAGAAAGAACTTAGTGTACACCACTGTAGGTACTCGAGCTATAATTTCTGCAATGAAATATCATGAACTGTGTCATGGTATAGAGGCATTTAATTAGAGCAATTTAACACATTGTAACTCACCAATGATTTTGCATTCAGTATTTTGAAACAGCTGAGCTTTCAAAATGGGAAGATTTGTTCACCACTAAATATCAATGGGCCTCTGCAGCTGTGCAGCTACTCATATCTGGCTTTGCATATGTAGCGTAATGACTCTTTAGCAACTTGAAAAACTATTGAAACAGTAGCAGAGAGAAAACCCAGCTAACAAGTGGTCTAAATCATCCTTGAAAATCAGCATCAGCCTTCATATCCTAGACTTGAAGAAAAGAAGGCAGTAGTCCTAATGGAAAATGGGCAGCGGACCAGAAAATAATTTAATGTATCCCCATTTATTCCCTTTTTTGTTTAGGTTTTCAAGAACGGTCCTTTCTAAATCATTATATTTCTTTTTTAAAAAACATTTTATTAATACTTTATTGCACCGCACTTAGAGTCAAGATCTAAATTCAAATCTGGTCTCAGACATTAGCTGTGTGACCCTGGGCAAGTCCTTTAACCTCTGTTTGCCTCAATTTCCTGATCTATAAAATAAGGATAATAATAGCACCTACCTCCTAGGCTTGTTATGAGGATAAATGAGATGATAATTGTAAAGCACTTAGCACAGTGCTTGGCACAGAGTAATTACTGCATAAAATGCTAGTGATTATTTTTTTTTACATTACCCAAGTTCCTCTTTCTGACCCAAGCATCTCCCTTCCTTTCCCTACCCTGTCATTTATATTCTTTTTTAAAAAATAAAAAAGAGCAGCTTATAATTACATTTAAAATGTCTGATATTCCACATATCTGGTCCCTTACTTCTGGGGAAAAAAAAAAGTGGGAGAGGAGTAGGCGTATTTGCTCTTCTCTAGTACTAAGCTTGGCCATAATTACATCATTTTTTGTTTCTGTTTACATTGTTGTGGTCATTTTGTACATTATTCTGCTGGTTCTGCTTACTTCACTCTGCATCAATCCGTGTCTTCCCTCTCTGAATGCCTCATTTCTTATCATTTCATGGGAGGCAGCAACATTTCGCTATCTTCATATCACATGATTTACTTACCATTCCCCCAGTCAGTGGTTTCTACTTTGTTTCTAGTTCTTTGCTAGCACAAAAAGAGCTGGTATAAATATTTTAGTATATATTAGTCTTTATCTTTCTACAGCACTTAACAGCACTGCCCACAACTCCTTTCATAATCTTTTTTCTTCCCTTGGCTTCTGCAACACCACACTATTAAGTTTCTCTTCTCACTTCTCTACGGCTTCTTCTCTTTCATCTCTGCTGGCTCCTCTTCTCCCTCTCTTACTGCTCCTTCTTTGCCGGCCTTGATGATTTCTTTTAATCATCTTGGCCCCTAAATTTAGGTATTCCATAATGGTTTGTTGGAACTCCTGTCTTCTCTCTCCTTTGACCATCTCATCCCTCTCCCCTAACTTGTGATTTTGTTGGTGTATGAAGTACCTTTACAAATATGAATTAGCAAACATTCCACAATTCAGGTGGTGCAGGGCAACTAGGTGGTGCAGTGAATAACACGTTGAGTCTGGCATCAGCAAGACTCATCTTCGTGAGTTAAAATCTGGACCAAGACACTTACTAGTTGTGTGACCTTGGGCAAGTCACTTAATGCTGTTTGCTTCAATTTCCTCATCTATAAAATGAACTGGAGAAGGAAATGGCAAATCACTCCAGTATCTTTGCCAAGAAAATTCCAGATGGGGTCACAAAGAGTCAGACGTGACTAAAAAAACAACTTAGCAACAGCAACTACAATTTAGAGTTTTTAAAAGTTGCCTGAGATACAGAAAAAATTGTTACTTACCCAAGAGCCAACCAAGCATAAGCATAAATGAATTTTGAACACAGCCCTTACTGACTCTGAAATAGGCTCTTTATCTGCTTGCTATCTACTATGCCATACTTTGTCTCCATACTATGTCTACAATAGGCACAAAAAATATTCCTTGGGCTAAAATACATTGCACTGAATTGAATCAAAATCACTCCAAAAGTCTTGAAATGAGACAATATTCATAAAACACTTTGAAAACCTTGAAGTACATTATAAATACTATCTGCTCTTATTGTTGCTATTATCATTATTATTTCCCAACTTTTATCTCTCCTTTCTGCAAGCCATCCTTCATACTGATATCAGATTAATCTTCCTAATGCACAGCTACAAACACCTGCTTTTATGGTTTGAAACTTTTTTTTTTTTGGTTTGGTTTGAAACTTTTAATGGCTCCTTTTTTGCCTACTCAAGAAAATCCATTTTTCCCTACTAGACTACATACTCCTTGAGATCAGTGACCTTTATCTTTTTTGTCCTGTCATGGTCTTCTGGGAGACCTATGATTCTTGTTGTCTCTGAGCACCATCTTTGAGTTCAGTACGCTTTGCTTGCACAGTGAGTGTATTTTCTTTTAATGTTATTTTTGTTTGTTTCTATTCTTCTAGTTTATCCTTCACTTCTGTGTGAAGAACACATTCCCAATTAATTGTTCTCTTTTGTTTCTTTGGTGAGGCTTGACACTACAGATTCCAGTTTTATTATTCTGCTTATGATATTTGTTGTTCGGGCTAGAAATTCTGTTCTTATACTTATAAATTCTTCTTTGGACTACTCAGGAGCAGTGTGCTGTGTGTCTATGTGCTCCTCAAATTCTACAGGGTCCTGTATGTCATCAAATATTGGATCATTTTCCTTTGTTTTGTAATATTTATTCATAAATTCCTGAGCCTATTTACTAGATCTGGAGGACACGTTTCTTTCTATTGTTACTGTTTTTCCTCTTGACTTATCTGTTTATGTTCAAGGTCTTTGAGTTTTCTTTTTCCTGAAATATCTGGTAATTTCAGCCTCCTTACCCCCTTATTTTCTTTATCACTCACTTTCTGACTCCTTCCTCTTTGATTTCAGGGATGGGAGCTGGATCTCAAAACATCTCAGCCTATCCCACACTTGATAATCCACAGTTCCCCATGCTAAATTCTGTCTCAACTGAATTTTGAGTAGTGAGAACTGACCCTAAGTGGATACTCTTCTTTTCCTCAAGCTTTGTGGAGTGCTGCACAGCTCCTATATTGTCAGTTCAGGGCTAAACAGTGCTGGTGCTGCAAGGCTGTTTACCCAACTCCAAGCTCTGCTTGTACCACAGAGTTATTTGCCTTGGCACTAGAAGCTCAGAGTTCTGCAAAACTGGTGCTGTAGTACTGGTATTGTGGTCCCTGGAAAGATTTTGCTCCTTAGGGGATATGTCTGCCTGGCAGTCAGTCATAGCCAGGACACATTTCTGCAGCCTGGAGTTGCAGTCTCCATAGCATTGGAAATAAGAAGGGGTACTAGGTGTAGAGATGGGTCTTGTTGTAAGCCTTTGTAGTGTCTACTGGTAGTATGGGAGGTGGGGGGTGATTGCTGCATAAGCAGTTCAGAATCAGCAACAATCAATTCCTGGGCTTTTTTTTTTATCTTCTTTTGAATTTTGAGTGTCCTAGACCATGAGGATGGCTGATGCTGCTTTATCTTTAGTGCATAATTTCTGTTTTAGAGACATTCAAGAGGTCGTGGGATACAAAGAAAATGTCTAGTACTCCATCTTGTTGTTTACACATTCCAGAAGTTCAAGACAAACCTTTTTCTAAAGTTTGACCTTTCCTTTTTGCACCATATCTCTATGGTGCCTAGAACAATACTATGCACGTGAATAGAGTTTAATGTTTGTTAAATTAAAATCTATGTGAGTAAGGTATTTGTAGAATTATTTCATCCACTAGCTCATTCAATAAGCATTTGTTAAGTACCAAATATGTTCTAGACACCATGCTGGACACTGAGGAAAGACAAAAACAAAACAGTCCCTGCCCTCAAGAAGTTTACATTCTATTAAAGGAAACAAGCATACAGCAAAGTGAATGAAAAATAGATAAAAAAAGATGGGGAGTAGGAGACAGGTATTGCTGTTACATACTCAATAATTTGAAAGATATTTAGAAAATATCTCATCTCAGCTATACCTGATTAAGAATCCTCCCCACAGGGGGCAGAGTCAAGAGGGCAGAGTAGAAAGAGGACTTCCACAGGGCTCCAGCTTCCACCTTCCCCAATTCATGTAAAAGGGGACTCTGAACAAACTTTGGAGCTACAGAACCCACAAAATGACAAAGAGAAGCTAACTTCCTATAGCAGCAAGCACCCCAGAGTCCCCAGGGTCGCTGCCACCACAGGTTCTTGGATCTGCTTTGATAAAGGAAAGCAACTCAAAATGGGTTAACAAGCTTACTTTAATCAGTCAAATATGTATCATTTACCTAGTTCAGGGGGAAAAGGTCAGCACCTTCAGAATATACAGACAGAATTATCAAGACAGAAACAGATCAAATAGACAGATTTCCAAACTGTCCGACCATTACATCCATAACAAACAACATCTGGGTTTCAAAGCTGGGGGGCCCTGGACAACAGCTTCCCAGAGTTTCATCTGATCAAATCACAGAACATTTCTCAAAGTGAGCCCCAAAACAAAGCTACACATCAGGGCTTACATAGCCTTCTCCTGTCTCAGAGAATGTAACAACCTTATTGATTCATTGGCCAATCAAGAAGCATCTACTGAAAAACAAGCCTCCCACCCCAGGCTCCAGGTGCACTTTAGCCTAGGGGCAGGGAAAATCTTTAAATTTATATTCCCATTACATTTGGCCCCAAGATTTTTCATGCCCATAGCATAGACAATTTACTTTTGAAGCAGCACTAAACATCTCTTAGGTCACATTTTCAAGACACAGAACTAAAGTTACCAAAGTGGCCACTGGGCCTTAAACAAACACAAAGTACATAGCATTATCACTTCAATTCAAAACAAGAGTCCAAATAAAGTTCTCTTGGGAAAAGGGGGAGGAAGTGTCCTTCCCCTCACACGGCTCCAGCCCCTGCTTACAAGTACAGAGAGGGGGCTGGGCAACAAAACCAACAAGGTGGGGTCCTGGGGGTTCAAGGCACTTCATCCCACCCACCGTAGTCACAAGTCTATACTCTCCCTGGGTCCCAAACTGTGGGATGCAGCAAGGAAACACATTCAGTGCCCCTGCTTTGCTGCTCAGTTCTTATCTTTTCCTGTGGCTGAATTCCGAACTCCTGGGTTCCTTCTCCTTCCACAGGCAGCAGCCGCTCCTGGCTTCTGCCCAGGTTCCGATGCAAGCAGCTCACCATTCCTGCTCTCAGCTCAGTGAAGTCTGCATGCAGGCCATTCTTCTCTCCTGGTCCATGGCTCGACAGAGTCACAGCTACCACAACTGGGAAACAAACAATTATCCGAGACCCCATACTTTCCTTTTACTCTGCAGATCCTGTTTGTGATGCCATTTTGTAGCGGCAAGCACCCCAGAGTCCCCAGAGTTGCTTCCACCACTGGTTCTTAGATCTGCTTTGATAAAGGAAAACAACTCAAAATGGGTTAACAAGCTTATTTTAATCAGTCAAATATGTATCATTCACCTAGTTCAGGGGGAAAAAGTCAGCACCCCAAACTTCAGAATATACAGACAGAATTATCAAGACAGAAACAGATCAAGTAGACAGTTTCCAAACTGTCCAACCATTATATCCATACCAAATCAACATCTGGGTTTCAACATCTGGGTTTTTCAAAGCCAAGGGGGGGAGGGGGGCTCTGAACAACGGCTTCCCAGAGTTCAGATCAAATCACAGAACACTTCTCAAAGTGAGTCCCAAAACAAAGCTACACATCAGGGCTTATATAGCCTTCTCCTGGCTCAGAGAATGTAACAGCCTTATTGATTCACTGGCCAATCAAAAAGTATCTACTGAAAAACAAGCCTCCCACCCCAGGCTCCAGGTGCACTTTAGCCTAGGGGCAGGGAAGATCTTCAAATTTACATTCCCATTACACCTCCCTCTGAGGACAGCCAAGTAGGCCAGCAGGAAGTGGAAAGAGCAGTGCTCTGGGAGCTGAGCCCAGGCCTCTGTGAGCTGGAGGTTTTGGCCCCAGGGCAGACTTGACCAACCACCAGCTGGAGGGACTCCAGATCACCAGCAGCTGTGGCGGTTTCCAGAATTATCAACACATAGATGCTAAGGACAAAGTGAGAGGTCAGTGCAGTGCGGACTTTGGGATCCAGTAGTTGGGAGTGCAGTCAGCTTTTACTCCTGGGGTGAGAAGCAGCTGAGGCACTGCAGTGCAGCCACAGCCACGTGGCAGCTTCAGCTCCTGGACTGCAGAGTGTAGGGGGACCAAGTGACCAGTCTGAGGGGTAATCGCTCTAGCTTGCCAGAGCACGTGGAGGCTTCAGAGAGGGCACCCAACTAATACCTCTGGCAGCTGAGAAAACCCCTGCATTTGGGACAGAAGCTCCCCTGTCTGGTAGCAGAGTCCTACTGTGGCAAAAAGCCCAGGGGTCAAGTAATTGAGGGGCAACATGACCAGGCAAAGGAAACAAAATAAACAGAGCAACCTAACTTTACACTCCTATTTTGGGGACAAAAAGGATCAAAGCACGGAACAGGAGGAAGACAGTGAAGAACTCCTGCACCAAAAGCTTCAAAGAAAAATACAAGCTAGTTACAGGCCATAGAGGACCTTAAGAAGCAAATAAGAGAAGTGTAGGAAAAAATGGGAAGAGAAATGAGACCAATGCAAGAAAATTATGAGAGTCAACAGCCTGACTGAGGAAAATAACACCTTAAAAAATAGACTAACTTGGGGCAGCCAGGTAGCACAGCAAGTAAGAGCACTGGCCCCAGTGTCGGGATGACCTGAAGGATCGATTCTGGGCTCAGACACTTAGCATCCACCCAGAAACACCTGACTGTGTAAATTTGAGCAAGTTACTTAACCCCAATTGCTTAATAAAAAAAAATAGACTATCTCAAATGGTAAAAGAAGCTCAAAAAGGCAATGAGGAGAAGAATGCCTTAAAAAGATGAATTTGCCAGATGGAAAAAGAATCTCAAAAGCTCACTGAGGAGAATCATTCCTTCAGAATGAGATTGGATCAAATGGAAGCTAGTGATGTTATGAGAAGTCAAGTTGCTGTTAAACAGATCCAAACAAATTAAAGAATACAAGGCAATGTGAAATATCTCATTGGAAAAGCCACTGACCTGGAAAATAGATTCAAGAGAGATAATTTAAAAATTATTGGACTACCTGAAAGCCATGATCAAAGAAAGAACCTAGAAATCATCCTCTAAGAAATTCTCCAGGAAAACTGCCCTGATGTTTTAGAACCAGAGAGAAAAATAGAGGTTGAAAGGATATACCGATCACCTCCTGAAAAAGATCCCCCCCCCAAAAAAAACCTCCTAAGAATATTATAGCCAGGTTCCAAAATTCCCAGATCAAGGGAATATTACAAGCAGACAGGAAGAAGCAATTTGAATATTGTGGAAACACAATCAGGATTACACAGGATCTGGCAGCTTCTACACTGAAGGATTGAAGGGTTTGGAATATGATATTCCAGAAGTCAAAGGAGCTGGGATTAAAACCAAGAATCACCTACCCAGCAAAACTGAGTATCATGTTTCAGGGGAAAATATGGGAATTCAATGGAATAGAGGACTTTCAAGCATTCTTGATGAAAAAACCAGAGTTGAGTAGAAAATGTGTCATTCAGACACAAGAAGCAAGAGAAACATGAGAAGGTAAACAGGGAAAAGAAATCATAAGGAACTTATCAAAGTTGAACTATTTACATTCCTACATGGAAAAATGATAATTATAACTGATGAAACTTTTCTCAGTATGAAAATAGTTGAAGGGAATATATATGTCTATATAGGAGGGTATATGGGCATATGAATACATGTGTCAATGTGTGTATATATGTTTACAGGTATACATAGATAGGGGGCACAGGACCAATTTAATAGGAAGGGATGATACTTAAAAGGTGAAGAGAAGAGAGAGGAATATAACAACAGGAGATGGGGAGAGACAGAAAGGGGCAAACTATCTCATATAGAAGAGGCAAGGGAAATGGTTACAATGGAGGAAAAGAACAGGAAGGCAAAAAGGCAAAACCTTATTCTCATTGAATATATACACACTAAATAAGGTATCTCACCCTACAGGAGAGTAGGGGGGAAGGGGATAAGAGGGGGGATGATGGAAGGGAGGGCAGGCAGGGAGAGAGGGAAGTTGGAAGCACCCACTTTTGAAAAGGGACAGGATCAAAGTAGAGAATAGAACAAGTGGGAGGTGGGATAGGAGGGAGGGAAATATAGTCAGTCTTTTACAATATATCTACTATGGTAATGTTTTGTATAGTTACATATGTACAACATATACTACACATGTACAACCTATGCTGAACTGCTTATCTTCACAGTAAGAGTGGGTAACAAGGGAGGAAAGGAATGAATCTGGAATTCAAAGTTTTAAAAGCAAATGTTTAAAAAACATATATATATGTATATATATATATATACTATTATTAATACTATTTTACATGTAATTGGGAAATAAGATATACAGGCACTGGGGCATAGAGATCCACCATGCCCTGCTGGAAAAGTCGAAAGGGGTATGGGAGAAAATATGGGAGAGAGAAGATTGGAGGAGGGGATATCCTGTGGGACTGCTATTTTGGGGCAGTGGGTAGGGGAAAAAAGGGGAACAAAATTGCAACTCAAAATCTGGCAGAAATGAATGATATAAACCAGAAGTTACAGCATTTGGGGAAAAAAAGGAATCCTCCCCACAAAAGTCCTTCACAAGGGGTAATCTAGCCTCTATTGGGAGACTGCAATGGCGGTGATACCTCCACTGTCTCTAGACATCATGAAATAAAAAATTATCTTTGATATGCTATGAAGTGAAACAGGAAGACTAAACCTGTCTGAGAATAACTCCCTCCATTGCTCCTGATACTGCAATTCTAGTCACAGACTTAGACTCTTTAAGCTGGAAGGAATCTCAAAAGCCAACTAGTCTAACCTGTCATTTTTTAGATTAGGATAAGACTCAAAGATATGAATGATTTATCTAAGGTCACATAGGTAGTAAGCAGCAGAGATAGAATTTGCATCCAGATACTTCAATTCTGAATTCATGCTTTTTTCCACTGAATCACAATGGGTATCTGTAATTGATTGGTAGAATTCAACATATTAATGGAATTTTATTGGGATTTTGGATGGATTAGGACAAACCCTATACTCAGAAACCTTACTGAAAATCTCTCTCTCTCTCTCTCTCTCTCTCTCTCTCTCTCTCTCTCTCTCTCTCTCTCTCTGTCCTTGTCTCTCTCTCCATCTTTCCCTCTCTCATCATTTTTCTATCTCTGTCTGTCTTCCCTCCTTCCCCTTTATTATCTTCCATTATCTTTTGATGATGTCCAGTAGCTAAATGTTCATTATGTTTAGTCTCATTTACTACTACTTTGGGCAAATCACTTGACTTTCTTAAGCCTCAGGTACTTTGTCTCTAAAATGAAGGAATTGTAATTTAATGACTTTTAAAGTCCCTTCTAGTTCTATTATCCTAATATATTATTTTTTCTAGGAGTTTCTTCTTGCCATTACATACCCCATCTTCAGAATGTTGTGTCTGTTTTTTTTGTCATGCTCTATCCTTTGCTAACTCTCTCATTTATGAGAGTTCCCTTTAAATTAAAGCCAGTTTTTTTTCTATGAAAGTGAGAGATGAATGCAGGGAGGGATGAAAGCCGGGCCTATTTCTGGTTGAGAAGGAAAGCATTTAGTTCCTTCCACAGACCATTAATATTTCATTTTTCAGAAGAAAATTGAACTGCACTTCTATATGAGTTAGCCATCCTCTTGCTTCCTTTCTACATCTAGTCTTAGTGGAGAGCGATGATAATGCAGAATGATACTCAGGCAGCCTGGGATGAACCAGAGTGTTGCCAGCATCTTCACATTTTAATGTTATAGAAACCCTTGAGGAGTTAAGAAACAGGGGAAAACAGACCATTTGGATATTCATTCAAAGATCCTTCATTTGGCAAAACTGAGGCACTGGTTCTTCAGGTTCCCACTCTGATCATTTTTTAAAAATTATGACAAGTAATGGAATCCCATGTGCAAGCTACATAAAATTGTGAGAGAATAGCCCAGAATATATTGCAAGTTGAAGAGTTTCTCCAACAAGGCCCACATGAGACAAATATGCAGATTAAACTCCCATTTTTTGGCACAGAAGACTTCGATCCTATAGCCTTCATACATATTTAACTTGAGTTGACTTCAATTGATTACAAAATACCTTCAACCCCATTTAACTTGCCTCTGTTGTGCCAAGAACATAAAATGAGAGTTGAGACTGGAAGCAACATAACTATAAAATGGACTTTATAAAAAACTGGAAGAGTGTACTATTCATTCTAGTTATAGTTATCAAAGAAGCATCTGGAACACTGTAGTAGTTATTTGTCATGTAGAAGGCACAAAAGGGATACACCTACCTAGCAGTGGTGCCATGATTTTGTGCTAGCTTGGGCTAGTAAAAGAGTTTTTAGGAAGTTGTAACTCCATCTTAATTCACCCTGTCATTATATAGGTTACATTACTCCTCCCCAGCCATTCCATTGACTCCTCCTCTCTGGAGAAATGGTTTTCCTTTCAAGTGTGCCTCAGAAAAAATAACAGGAAGCTCAAGTGGCCAAGGCCCCACTTCTCACAATGGTACCAGTTCACCACAGCCTCCCTCAGCAAAAGCTGCTGACTTGTTTGTCTAGAAACAACAGGATTTAATTCCCTGTCCCTCTCCCTCCCTTTCCCTCTCCCTCTCCCTCCTCCTCCCTCCCCCCCCCCCCCCCTCTCTCCTTCTCCTTTCTTTGTGTTATAGGAAATTATTTTTTAAAAATGAATCAATAATCCTCTTCCATTTGCTCTGACCCTCCAGCCAGGAACTATCCTGGCAAAATATGCTGCAGTTGTAAAATTGATCCTAACCTGCCCCCCACCAATACCCTTAGTATGTTGCCCTACCTTCTCTTTCTACTGAATGTTGAGTAATCACATACATCCACAACACATAGATCAGCAAGGTGATGGTTAAGTACATTTATCATAGTTAAATGAGAAAGTAAATAGGAAGGTAAATATACTCTTCGAAAATGGAAATTGGGGGAAAGGATAAATACTCCTGAGATAGAAATGAGAGAAAAAAAAGGAGGAGAGAAGTGAGGCTTCACCAGTCCTGTTCTGGGCAATTATGAACAGTTCCAACAACCCAACACATAGCCCATTTCTCTTGGATCACACTGTCCCTTCATGTTCATATCTAATCAGTTGCAGAGTTTTATTGAGTCTAACTCCACATCTCTCCTTTATTCCCTTAGACACTGTCCTAGTTCAGACCATATCTCCTCTTGACTAGACTATGGTAACAGCCTTCCAATTATTCTCCCTGTCTTAATCTTCATGATTCTCCCCCCTCACCCCACTTTCCTCTTTCAAACTTTTCTCTTTCTGTTGAAAGTGTCCCATGTGCATAACCTTGGAATTATCCTCAACTCCTCACCATCTCTCACATCCTATTTATCCAATCAGTTGACAAATCTTGCCATTTCTACCTCTACCATCTCTCTTCCACCTGACCCTCCCCTCTACTCCTTCAAGATCACATTGACTTTTCACTAGATGATTAAAATAGCCTCCTAATTGGTCTCCTTGCCTCAAGTCCCTTTCTATTCTAATCCATTTGAGACATGGCTGCAAAGCAGTTTTCTTAAGTGCAGATCAGACCATGTCACTCAAAAACTCCAGTAGCTGCTTATTACCTTTAAGGATAAAATATCAAGTCCTTAATTTGGCTTTTGAATTCTTTCTAATCTGGCCTTAATTTTCCAGCCTCATTGAACATTAAATCTCTTGCCTGCACTCTGTGACCCACCAAATTGACCTCTCTTCCTCACATATAACATTTCATCTCTCCTCTCCATGCTTTTTCATTGACTGTCCCCCATGCCTAGAATACATTCCCTTATCTCTTCTATTTTATAGGATCCTTCTTGTCCTTCCAGGCACACACAGTTGAAGCCCTCCCACCCCACCCCCCCGCCCCTTCTACATGATGCCTCTGAATCCCAGAATGTACCATAGTGCCTGGTAAATAGTAAGCTCTTCATAAATCCTTGTTTATTGATTAAAATTTGAATCTTCTTCAGCACTTAGCGCAGTGGTCTGCATATAGTAGGTGCTTAATATATCTGTGTTGATTTGCTGACTTCTTGGAGCTGTGATTTTATTCCATATTAGTTCTTATCCCTTCCTTACAATAAATAGCTGGCCAAATTCTGCAAAGTCCTTCCCCCCTTTTGATCAATAGGCCATCCATATTTTATTGGCATCTTCTTCTGCAAGATGAATTTTTTCCAAGCTGCTACCCTCATTTTTTTCTTAGTTTTATTTTAGACTTTATATTTCTTAAAGGAGCTTCCTTCAATGAGCTAAGACTTTATGAACATTTTAAATTATTTAGAGATAAAACGTTTTTAAACCAGTCACAATGGTGTCCTATAATCAATTGCTTCATCAGTCATCCAAAGCACTAACTTTAACAAAGTACTGTGCTGATTACATGAAGCCAGTTCTTCCCATTAGGAGCTTAAAATTTACTGTTCTAATTGTCAAGGTTTCTCTGGGATGGAGTTGGTCTTTTTCTTCCTAGAATCCAGACCTCATGAGTTCTCAGAATTCTGGGACAGAACAAATGATTTGGAGCTGGAAGTTACTAAGAGAAATTAAAAGCCACCTAGTCCAACTCTTTTTGCTTCTGTTGTTTTGTTGATTAGTCATATTCAATTCTTTGTGACCCCAACTGGGGTTTTCTTGGCAAAGATACTGGAATAGTTTGGCATTTTCTACTCCAGCTCATTTTACAGATGAGGAAACTGAGGCAAACAAGATTAAATGACTTGCCTAGGATCACACAGCTAGCAATTGTCTGAGACCATATTTGAACTCAGGTTCTCCGGACTCTAGGCCTAGCACTCTATCCACTGTACCACCTAGTTGCCCCTAGTCCAACTCTACCCCACCCCAATTTTGAAAATAAGAAAAATGATGCTGAGAGAGGTTGGTGCTTGCCTCTAACGATTCAGAAAGCAAATAGTAGATGCATTTCAGACCTATGTCCTTAGACTCCAAATCTGGAATTCTACCCATGACTCCATGCTGCCTCTTAACTTAAAAGTAGTCAAACACAACAAAACAAAAAACTCTGGAATCATAGATTTTAAGACATCTTCTAGTCTAAAATCTTATTTTAAAATGATGGAACTAAAGCCCAGAAAGCTACTCCCCAAGTTTATATGGGTAAGTTAACATGGCTGCAATACAAACTCAGGTCTCTTTTTTTTCATGCAAATCCTTTTTTATGGTAAAAAACCATCCCCTAGCAATGTCTGCCACCAATTGAATATAGCTGTTTGCAGTACAAGAAGCTCTAGCACCGGAAGGGGAAGGGGGGAACCTGGCATCATCTGAAGCCTGGACAAAATAACAAAGGTGGCCAGGGAAAGGGGAGGGGTGCAGATTGTCCCTAAACATTAAGACTGAAAAATCATTGAAATGAATTAGTCCATTTGGAAGTTATTCCTTTTGAATGAGTTCAATCCTGCTTTGGATAAGATCATGGATCTAGAGGTGGACTTTAATGGCCCTTTTTTATAGATGAGGAAACTGAATCTGAAAGCATTTGACTTGTCCAAGGTCCTTGGATCCATACCTGACATTCTAGTCTAAATTTCCTATCTATTTGGATCTCATTGTTCCCAAACATAGACTCTCAGACACATTTCCTGCCTCTGGTTCCTTCATGCTGGTGACCTAATGATTAATAAGATCCACCACTTTTTTCTGTGCTATTGCTACTGAACCTATCATCCTGACTTCACCCTACCCCATCTGGAGCTTTTGGTCACAGATCACTGTCCCTAACTATCCCTTCCCTTGGACGCACCCTGAGAATGAGTCAGGGGAAATAATTCTAGTGATCAGAAAGAAAAAAAAAGCAACAACCCAGAGCTTAAGATAACTAAGGACCCAATAATTATACTGAATATACACATGGAGGAGGGAAAGGAGTCCTGGGCTTGGGATCAGAGGACCTCATTTCATAGCCTCGCTTCAGTCTTTAAATTTTTTCTGGTTTTAGAGGAATCACAGCCTCTCTGGGCTTTAGCTTCATCATCTGTAAAATGAGAAGCTTGGACTAGATTATGTCTAAAGATCCTTTCAGCTCTAAATCCTCTGTGATTGATCAGCTTGTCATATTGTTGTTAGTCATGTCAATAAAAGGTAAAGCTGAGGGGGAAAGCAATGACAAAGAAACAGAGACTAGAATGACTCTGAAACCTGGAATGTGGAGTGGAGAAGGGCAGGACAAACTTTCCCTGTCCCTTGAGAGCCCTTGGATGCATAAAGAACCTTTACTGAGGGTATATAGGAAAGGCAAAGAGTTACTTGAGGTTATACCCAAACGTCCTCTCCAAGCATCCATTTGCCCAGTTAGAGAAAGAGATACAATCATTGCTCTGGGGGTTCAGCATGCACCAAAAAAAGCCTAGCCAAAGGACTGGGGACTGGACTAGTATTTTAACTGATAGAGGGGACTCCCAGGTGAGGAAATTCCCTTTCCCAATTCATGTCAGCATCTTCTCTACAACTTACAGTCTTACAGAGCTACCTGGGGATGTTAAATGACTTGCCCAGGGTCCCACAGTCAGTATGTATCAGAGGCAAGACTTAAACACAGGTCTTCCTGCCTCTGAGGCAGGATCTCTATCCTCTACACTAATGGGATCAAACTCAAAAAGAAATGGATCCCTGTGGGTCACATATTAACTTAGAAAACCACAAATTCACATTATCTAAGTTGTATAGTATTTTATTTATTCTGTTAAATATTTCCCAATTATATTTAAATCTTTTAGGCTGTACTTGGGAATTTTGCGGCCTGATTGAGGCCCCAGGGGCTGCTAGTTTGACATCTCTGCATCACAACTTCTCAGGCAGAATTATTACACAGTAAAATACTCTTATCGATGCCCCAGTATCTGCACCAATATCAGATATTGCTGTGAGAGTGGAATGTTGTAGAAGCCATATAGATTACAGCCTTTCTACAATGAAAGGCTCAACAAGCATACAAAGTTTGCTCTTATCTTAAGGGGAAAAAAAGGACATTTGTATGTAACTTGAAAAGGAAGAACGTGAAAAACATAGGAGGATTAGAGTATCATTGGTTGTTCTTCCTTGGTTAAGATCTGAATATAATTATAATTCTCTTTATAATTATAATTATTTAAGACCAATAAGGTGTCTAGACTGAAATGGTCCTTAGAGGTCGTCTAGTCCAGGGGTGGGGAACCTGCAGCCTTGAGGCCACATGTGGTTGTCAAATTCCTCAAGTATAGCCCTTTGACTGAATTCAAACTTCACAGAACAAATTCCTTTAATAAAAGGCTGCACTTGAGGACCTAGAAAGCTGCATGTGGCCTCGAGGCTACAGATTCCTCACCCCCAGTCTAGTCCAATCTCCTGCTCAATTCAGGAAGGTTGCAACTAGTTGACTTACACAGAAGGTAAGCCTCAGAGGTGAGGTTTGAACCCGTTGTGATTTTAGAACCAATGCTCTATCCATTGTACTCCACTTTCTTGGGGCAGAATATTTGAAGTTATGTATAACAGATTTAAAACTGTGGAGCTTCGCCATATGATACACCTAAGAGCATAAAGAACAGGTTTTATATGAATCTTATGGATGGTTTTAAATGAAAATATCAAGATGTGCTTCTATGTCTGACTTGTTCCTTCTTGGTCTCTTTCCCTAGCTCCTTACCTCTTTCTGACCTTTAAGGTGGTCCCTAAGGTCTATCTTTGGCCCACTCCCTTTCTTTCTCTGTATTCTCTGTATTCTATTATCATTCTCACCCAACTTCTATTTCTATTTAGATGACTCACAGATCTCTGTTTCTTACCCTGGCTGTCAATCCCCTAGCATAGATCTTCAACTTTATTAAAGATAGTTCTGGCTAGACATCACTCCAGTGCCTCAAACTCAACTTTGTTAAACCAAGCTTATGATCTTTCCCCTTAAATGTTCATCTCTTTTTGACTTCACTATTTATATTAGTGATACTCTCATTCATTCATCCATTGTGCCACCTTCAAAATCTTGAATTATTCTCTCTCCTTTAGCTGTTGTATCCCCTTACCAAATCCTGCCAATTCTGTCTCTCAACATCTCTTACCTTTAGTTCCCTCCTCTTTTCTCATGACGGTGACCCTAGGCTATTAATTAGCTTCCTAACCTATGATTCCTACCTCCACTTCATTTCCCACATTAAAAAAAACCCTCAAGCATATGTCTAGTACTGTCAGTCCTCTGCTCAAAAAATTTTCATTAATTCCCTACTACCTACTAAGTAAAGCCCAAACTTATTTATTTAACATTCAAGACCCTTCCCGATCTGGCAACCCCCTAACTTTCTAACCTGAAAAGACATTATTTCACCCTGAAAGGTAGGAAGTGTTCAGTTTATGAGGACCTTTGCATGCCCAACAGAGGAGTTTATATTTTTCCTGGTGACAATATTTAATATTATAATATATAAATTTATAATATAATATCCTGGTGGTAGAATCACTGGAGTTCACCAAAGCAAAGAATGATATGGTCACATCTGCTTTAGGGAAATCACTTTGGCAGTCGAGGGGAAGCTAGATTAGAACAAGGAGAGAACAGAGAGAAGTATATAACAATAGTCCAGGTAAGAGACGATAAGAGACTGAACTAGGGTGGGGACTGTGTGAGTAGAGAGAAGGAAACACATATGAGAGATGCTCTAACAGTAGAAATAACAACATTTGGCATTAGTGAGAGGGAGGCATCGAGAATGATGCCCCATTGGTGAACCTGGGAACTGGAAGGATATTGATGTGCCCCATAATAACATAGTTGTGAAGTATAGAGGGTTTAGAGGGGGAAATGATGAGTTCAGAGTCAAACATTGAGTGTGAGATGCTTATGGGAGAGCTAGTTTGAGATGCCCAAATAGTAGGCACTGGTGTGGAACTATAGCTCAGGAGAAAGACTAGGAAATCAACTGTTCAGATATGATCATTGGCTCCACTGGAGTCAATGAGGTCAGAAGAGAGACTGGTACAGAGCAATGGGGGACACCTATGTTTAGTGGGCATGATGTACCTGAAGAACAATTGAAGGAGACTGAGAGGGAATAGTCAGACCTATAGGAAGAGAACAAGAAGAGAACAGAGTCACAAAAACCTTGTGAAGAAAGTATATCCAAGAGAAGGGAATCGATAATGTCAAATGCTTCAGAGTAGTCAGAAAGGACCAGAGTTGATTTAATAATTGGACCATTAATTAAAATTATTTAATTGTAAATTAAAATAATAATTTAATAATTAATAATTGGGAAATGTTGTCATGGTTACATTTTCAGAGGGGTCACGTATTTACTTGTAGCTTAAGATGTATGGTGTTTCCATAGTCTAGAGTCTGACTTGTCTAGAGTCACACAGCTGATGAGTGTCCGAGGCCAGATTTGAACTCGCAAAGATGAATGTTCCTGGCTCTGGCCTGGCACTCAATCCACTGGGCCACCTAGGTGCCTGTGTAGGAGATGCTGTATAGGATCTTTAATCCTATAACAATAGAAATACACTTTTTAAAAGTTGTTTGTTCCCAGTTCCCTATTCAAAATCAAACATTAAAGAAATCTTGGAGGGGGAAAGTTTAACCTGTATCACATTACCTGATCAGTCACATTCCTCTTCTATTGCTGAAGGATTTTCATCTTTGGAATAAGTCGTCCCGAAGACACCAGCATTTAGGGTTAGTAATGTTTAATCCTCTTACACTCTTATGAACAGACAGTGCAAATGAGATAGAAATGTGAGTGCACACTAATGAAAAATGATGCATTGTGTCAGGGACACAGAAACGCTAGATGATGTCTTGAGCGGATCTAACATGCCAAAGAGCATTCCTAACAATAGTAAAGGAGAACATTTCTGATGGGCAAGAAAACCATTGGGGAAGACTTCTTCACCTCTGATTTATTATTAATTTTGTACAAAGAAAAGTCATGTTGCTAACCATGCTTCACTCCACTTTTATAAGAAAAATGTAAAATATAAAAAACAAATCAAGTCGCAATCAGATACTTTTTTTAGGAAATTAAATTCTATGATGATAGGCTAAGTAACCATTACAGATTATGTCCCTCAACATATTTTTCTTTAAAGACTGGTCTCCCTATCTTGTCCAGGTTGGAAGTACAGTGCCCCCCATGGATCTGACCCCACTCCTAATCAGCAGAGAAGCTTTGACCTGCTCCACTTCTAACCTATTCTCTTTTGCCCCTCCTTAGAGCCCCCTGCTCCTAGAAGCTCACCATATTGATACCAGACTTGGTGTAGACACCCAATTGGCTTTAGTCTTACTCTGGCTTAGAATTCCCAAACTCAAGATCCACCAGCCTCAATCTTCCCAATAAATAAAGATCACAGGACACCTGTCCAGGTGTCTTCCAATATCTGCATCACATCTGTATCTATCTCTACAGCTACTGGGCAATATCATAAGAACTGATTAAGGAGGCATTTGGGGCTAAAAAAAAAATTAGTGAGTGTGTATTATGAATCCTTGAATGACTATCATTGATCAAATCTCCCACCAGATGATAGAGACATGTCCTGGGATGTGGCTTCACTTAACTAAATAATTACTTCAACTCTCCTCTTTAATTCAATTCAAAAAACATATATTTAGCCCCTGCCTGTGTGTAGGTCTGGGCCTTTCGTAGTGCTGAATTCCTAGCTGGCTCCAGGCCTCAAGTTTGTGGTCCAAATGGGCTTTCTACCTTGACCTTATCAGGAGATTGTGTTTGTTCTTCCACAAGATTCATTTTTGAATGATAACACATGTATTCGTCAGGTCTAGTTTATTATAACTCATTCTATTTGTCTCTGACTATGACTGCATGAACATTGCAAATGATTAATACTGCAGTGACCTTCTAGATAGACCTCTAAGTCTGAATCACTGTTATTCACTGCTGACTACACTGGTTCCCTATTTAATACCAGATTCAGCAGAAAGCTCCAGCCCTCTTTTGCTGGTTTTTAATGAGAGGGGATCCAGTAGCATTAGGAACTGCCACACTGCTTGCCTGTCTCCATGTGAACCAGACTGGAAGAACATACTGACAGGCCTGGAAAGGAGCCCACCCAGAGAGGAATAGCAAGCATGTTCAGGGAAAATTCTTAGGGCATGGAATCCCCCACCCTTGGCGTCCCTTTGTCCCAGTAAATCTCCATGCACAACAGGCCATTTGGTCTAAGTCTCTGCTACTCTTCCATTTAGACACTCATGGAAGATAATACAGAACTTATTTACCTAATGATGGATTTTGCAGAGAAGAAATGTAGCCTCCCCTCCCCCCCCCAAGTTACCTGAAGTTGCCCTGATCACATCACTCTTCAAATACTTTTTTTAGAGGTGAATATATGTGAGATTTATAACAGACTGTGAATCAGGGTTTGATTGCATGTGTGTGTGTGTGTGTGTGTGTGTGTGTGTGTGTGTGTATAAGAGCATTCTGATTTTTCTGGGTTGCAATTGGCTGTAACATTTTTACAACATAATTATATCAAACCAATTCCCTGGAACCATTGGGCTATGAAAGGCCATAATCAAGCACATCTGGTTTACAGTTCTTCTTATTCACCCCAAAGGTCAGAACAGTCTGTGTTATTTCCCACAACTCACAGCTGCCCTCTCTATGTTTGCTTCCCAATTTCATGCCAAGACTCAGAGGCCCAATCTTCAGTGTGGTGGAGTGCTTTGAAGGTGGGATGTGGGAGCCACAAGATCATCAAGAGTAAGGAATCTGTAGCACATGTGGTCTTCTAGGTCCTTGAGTGTAGCCTTTTGACTGAATCCAATTTTTACAGAACAAATCTTTTCATTAAGGGGATTTGTTGTGTGAAGTTTAGATTCAGTCAAAGGGGTGCACTTGAGGACCTAGAGGGCCACATGTCGCCTCAAAGCTGCAGGTTCCTCACCCCTGATCTAGGTTCAAAGGCCACCACAAACACTGTTCAGGATTGTGGTGAGGCTCAAATGAGATAATGTGTACGATGGCTTTTAAACTTATAAGCTATTATTACTATCAGTATGCATATTTTCGGAAAATTTTATCAACATCTCAGCAAATGTGATGAGCAGGGAGGGGGTAAAGAGGCTTTTTTCTTTTAAATGTTTATTAATAATCTTTTCTTTTTTCCCTTACATCCCTATCCCTTCCCAGTGACTCCTCTCCATCACCACCATCAGAATCCTCCCTTAAACAAATAAATAAATAGAATAAAACAAGGGGTAGCTAGGTGTCTCAGTGGATACAGCACTGATCCTGGAGTCAGGAAGACCCGAGTTCAAATCTGGCCTTAGACACTAGCTGTGTGATCCTCGGTAAATCCCTTCACCCTGTTTGCCTCAGTTTCCTCATCTGTAAAATGAGCTGGAGAAGGAATTAGCAGACCACTCCAGTATCTTTGCCAAGAAAACCCCAAATGGGGTCACAAAGAGTCAGACACAACTGAAACAACTGAACAACAACATAGTCAAGCAAAAGAAAGCGACACATAGACCAAATCAGAAAACATATGCCTTATTCCGCACCTGTGGTCCTTCATCTCTCTGCAAGCTTTACCATCGTTCCCTGCAAGCTGCATTTGGACATTGCTTCACTTCAAGTTGTTAAGTCTTTCGGCGTTGTGTTCCTTTGCGTGATTGTGGTCATTGCGTAAATTTTTTCAGAGATCTACTTTCAAGTCAAGTTTGTCTGACCCCTTTCACTGCACGGTATCTTTCAGCATCCTTTTGCCACATCTGCTTTCCCCTCACATATTGTTGCCAGAAAGCTACATGAAAGAACCTGCAGTTTCCCACCAATAACTTGATAAAGGCAAATGCAGATGGAGACCTTTTGACTGAATCCCAAGCCTGAATTAGCATCAGCTGGAGGGTAGGAATGAAGAAAGGGGCAGAGTATGAGGTGCTTAGAAGACTGCATCATCCAAACCAGCCCAAGCAGCTCAATAACACTTATCTCATTTCCACCAGGGACTCCAAAACCCTGACTTTAAAAACATGTTAGGAATTATGCCTTAATTAGAAAGGGATTGCATTCAGAGTTTGAAAGAAAAGAATAAACAAAAATACTGACATTTTTCCCTGTCTTCAAAAGTGCTTAGACCAAATATACTCCCTCCTCGACCCTGGGGAGACCTATGACCTTCTTTTAACTCTTCCTCTTTATTCAGGATGATGAGATAGAAAGAGGGGGCAAATAGGTGTTTCAGTGAATAGTGAATAGTGAACCAGGCTGGAATCAGGAAGAATAATCTTCCTTCATTCAAATCTGGCCTCAGAGACTTACTAGCTTTATTACCCTGGGCAAGTCATTTAACCCTGTTCATCTCAGTTTCCTCATCTATAAAATGAGCCAGAGAAGGAAATGGCAAGCCACTCCTGTATCTTTGCCAAGGAAATTCCAAACGGGGTCACAAAGAGTCAGGAAAAACTGAAATGACTCAACACAAGATAAAAAATTCACTCATGAGCTCACTTTCTCCTGTGTTTATTTTCCTTTTCTTGGTACCATCCTTAGCTGGCATCGGTGCCAGAGGCCAAAATTCAATTCTACTCTCTCTTCCTCCTGTGACTCTGCCCCAGTCCTTTGAGACCACAGCTGAACACATTGTTAGGAGCAGAGAAACATGGACATAGATCTGGGAGGGACCATCGTGGACATCTACTCCTACCCTTTCATTTTACAGATGAGACAACTGGAACCTGAAAAGGCTAAGTCCTTGCAAGGCCTCTGGGCTCAACCCTCTCCACATCTTTTCTGGGTTTCCAGTCAGTGACTATACAGAGGCTTTGTATTTAAGAACAATCAAAATTTCTGGTATTGCAAGGAAGCAATCTCTGTCTCTCGTAAAATTTGTCTCTATTGAAGGCCCCAACTGTTCCTGCTAGAGCAAGCACACCACAATGATCACAATGATGGTCGGAATAATAAGGTTGTATTGAATTCCAGCAGTGATCAATCCATGTGTCCATCTCTAATCTGTGGCCCTTTCTGCTTCTCCCTTCAGTTATGGCCTTGTGTTCTCCTTCCAAAAAGGTTAGATTAGCAGAAGAAAGTGATTCTCATGGGATCAGAAAATTCAAAACAAGAGCCAGGAGAGAAACTTAGTCATTAAAGTATTGAATTGCACATCGATTGGGGGTTATTTCAATCATTCTGTTCAGGGCTATTGCTCCTACATCAGCCTGAGGGCCAGCCCCTCCTCTATCAGAGAAGGTCTCATTACAACCACTGAGTATGTCTCTAGTTTCCTTTAAGAAAACAGCTTAGGGAGGACTTAAGGGGAGGGGGATTTATTTAAGTTTTAACTTTTAAGGACATAACTAAGAATCACTAGGGTTTAGTAGGGTGGTTTTTTTTTTCCACTTTCTTTAATGAAAATGTATGACTTGAGAATTGATTTGTCACCGTCTGGTTTTAAATGGAAAATTTCAGACTGGAAAATAATAATAATTGTGTCACTTTCTTGATTTCATCCATGTTGAGAAGTATTAAGAAGCATTGCTATCTTCTAGGACAGATGGTCCCAGTGAGTTTAAGCGTTGAATCAGACAGTCCAAATCATTTCAAGGGAAAGTCCCACCTTTTGATTTTTTTAATAATTTAATTTAACTTTCATTGATGCCTTTTATTTTATATTCCATCCATTTCCAAGTAACTTTCCCCATCCAATCAACTATCCATTCTAATAAAGATTAAGCAAGCAAGATAAAACAGAGAAGTGCATCAAAATCTACCAACACACACCCACAGCTCCCTGCCAGGGCAGTGAAAAGAGGGAGGGTACCAATTTTAAATGATATACAGTATTCCCCTTCTGAACTGAGATTTACGGAGAGTTTGTAATTGAGAATAACTTTGAATTTTCAGATGAGGTCAGATTTTTTTAAATCACCAGAGATGACTCCTTTGGAATAACTTGACAGCATTGGGGTGAAACATTATGCCTTTAGTCTGTTGTTGTTTTAAATCGATCAATCAATTAATATTTGTTAAGCACCTACTATGTGCCAGGCATTGTACTAAGTGCTGGAAATAATCAATTAAAAGGCTGAGAGACAATATAACATGGTAGATAGAGAGCTGGCTGAGAGTCAGAAAGACCTGGGTTCAAGTTGACACAAAAATGACTGAGTATCCCAGGGCAATTCACTTAACCCTCACAAGGTCCCATGCAACTGTCTAAGACTTAAATGTAGCAGAGTAGGTGTTTCTTTATAATTACTTTCTGGGAGTTCCCACACAGATGAAATAAATCCCAAGTATAGTAAGAAAAAACATATAGACACCTACAAAAGAAAAATAAAAGGTTTCAGGTTATCTTGATCACAAAATGGCACTGATATCCAAGGACTCTTTACTTCCAGTTTCTCAAAGAAACAGCTATTTTCCTCTTCAGGAAAAGAGGAGAAGGCAACATGCCATCTAAGTCATTGCCCTCAAAGAGTTAGCACACCTTCCTGAACACAAACCAAGGAAAAGTGGAATAGTAATAATTAGCTAGTGTGTGCATGCATGCATGCATACACATACATACATGTATATATATATATTTTTTTTTCAGTAGAATGTAGGAAGAGATAAGTGGTAGGTGGTATTCAAAACATAATAGGTACCCATGTAGTTGTTCAGTAATGTTTGACACTCCACGACTTCATTTGGGGTCTTCTTGGCAGAGATACTGGAGTGGTTTGCCATTTCCTTCTCTTTTTACATTTTACAGATGAGGAAACTGAGGCAAACAGAGTTAAGTGACTTGTCCAGGGTTACACAGCTAGTTACTGTCTAAGGCCAGATTTGAACTCAGGAAGATAAGGGCCGGTATTTTATCCACTGAGACACCTAGCTGCCCGAAGCACTCTGCCCATAGGCTACCAGTTTGCTCATTTTACTCTGCATGTACTGCTCTCCCTGGTTTCAACTATACAGAAAAATATGGCCCTCAAGATAATCTCATCTCCTTTAATCTTGTCACCATTGTTGCTAACTCAAGCCTTCACTGACAGCCCCTCCTTCAGTCTCTTCTCTCCTCTCATTGGAGGATTGAATGGTACAGTACTAAATTCCTCCTTAGGGCAGAGGGCATAAACAGGATTTTTTTTAATCACTCCAGTAGATATCTGCTGTTCTCCATGGTTTCAATCCTGCAGAAGTAGATGCCCCATGGTGGCGTAGTGCCTGGAGTCCTTCCTATCCTACTTTCCTGTCTCCTTTTATATATTGTCTCTACCTACATGTTATATTGTAAGCTCCTTGAAGGCAAAGACTGTCTTTTTTTTTCAATTATTAATTATATCTCCAGGGCTTAGCACAGTACCTGGCAAATAGGAGGTGCTTAATGAATGCTTATTGGATTGACTTATTGGTTTAGATACAGATCCTGCAAGAAGACACACTCACAAAGGAAACTTCTGGTTTCAGGAACTATTATTCATGGTGCCTGGTTGGGGAAACAGATTTTCCCATTTTCAGAACAGAAGGTAAAAGTCATGAAACTAATAGGTGTAGAGAAAAACTCAGTGAGGTCTGCAATGACAAGATTTATCTTCTTGGAACAAGCATTTTACTTGCTGTATAGCTAGAGAAAGAGTTAATGATGGTATGTATTTATATAATGCTTTATATTTTGTCAAAACACTCTCAGATACATGATTTCATTTGACCTTCATGACAGGCACTCTGAGTGTAGAAAGAATGGATATTAGTACTCCCTGAGTAAAATCTAAATATCTTTTCAGACTCCACTTAAGTCAGTGGTACCCTTTCTTTTTTGGCTTTATAATACTCCCCTCTGAATTCTACACACCAGACAAGTTGATCTACGATCTGTTCTCTAAATATAGCATGACCCGACCCTCCCCCTGTCATTGTTCACACTGTTCCTTATGCCTGTTATGCCTTCCCTCCCCTCTTCATCTGGTGAATTCCAACCCCTGCCCCTGACATTTAAGCCCAACTCCAATGCACAACCTTCCACCCCTCCAGGATCTTTGCATTGTCTGACTTTGTATATAACTTTGTTTTGTTTCTCTCTAGGTAGCTGCCATATAATTTAGATAGAGATAGGAACTGGACCTGTGATTTCATTGGGAAATGGAACTCCCAGATGAAGAAATCCCTTCCATCAATGCAGTTTGACACCTCTTCAATTTAACTCTCTTAAATCCCCTAGATCACTGAAAGGTTAAGTTACTTGTTCAGGGAGTGACATTAAACTAAAGTCTTTGTGACTGTCTGTCTGCTATACCATGCTGCCTCACTTCCTATATAATTATTTCTGTCTTTCTTATTCTGTCAGATTGTAAACACTACCATGACTTATCTAAGTTTGCTTCCTTCCATGATGCCTTAAACAGTGTTCTGCACACTGTAAACATTTGATCAATATTTGCTGAAATGGTTCAATCAACCAAGAGGGGAAACTGAGGCTCAGAAAGGCTAAGTGAGTTGACCAAGATCCCTCAACCAGTTAGCATCAGATCTGAAGCCTTCTGGCCCCTAAGTTAGTTCTCTTTCCACTATAACAAGTGGCTCAATTCCACTAAAACAATTAATATTTGCTTACTTCCGGTCAGAAGCTTTCATTTTCTCTTTGGAAGTCTACGCTTTCTTTTCCCCATTTTGTAGAGCAGTTGCTATGACATACGTTCTTTGTAATTTGGAAGTGGAGCAACTTGCTGAATCATTGCAAATTCTCCCTCTTTAAACAAACAAAAAAAAATGCACCGAAGCATGACAGTGAGATTCTCCCCTTTACACCCGAGATAGTGTTTGCTATATTGTTGCTCAGAACAAAGGTATTTCTCTCTGCCTCCTTTCCACATAATCAGGCTTACTTCTCAGTGCTGCAGAAAGTAACTGACTACAACTACCAACTACTCTCCCAAGCATACAGTCTCTGGAAAATGGAACTGTCTGTGTGTAATGACTGGGTAACAATCACCTGCACGATGTATCTGGCAAGTTGCCTATGTTCTTTCAGTCATTCAGTATGTATTCAGGCAGAGAACACTGCCATAGATTACATATGAAAAAATAAACAGAACCGTTAAATCTTAGTCGATGAGGACTCATCCCTTACTGACAGTCCATTCCATTTTTGGACAACCCTGATTGTTAAGAAGCTTTCCTGCTGATGTGTAATTTCTATCCACTGGACCTAGCTATGTCTTCTGGAATAATGCAGGATACATCTGACCTGGATTCAAATCCCACCTCGGATAGTAATTGGCTATAAGATCTTGAAAAAGTCATTTATTCAATATGTTTGCCTCAACTGTTTGCCTAGTCTATTCCCTCGATGGAAAATGGGGATAATAATAGCACCTATATCTCAAGGTTGTTGTGCGGCTCAAATAACTCAATAGTTCTAAAAGATTTACCACAGTTCTACATAGCACACATGCTATAGAAATTATAGTTTTTGTTGCTGTTGTTGTTACATTTGACAGCCCTTTGAATTTGTGAAGGGTTCACTGCTCGGTTGCTGTCCCAAAGCTTATGGTCTGTAACAGGGTCAAGATAATACATATATGCACGTAGAAACATAAGATATTTAACTTATGATCTAGCTAATGGTAGAGTTCAACTATAGATTATATAATCAGTATGATCACTAGCTCCCCCCAGACCACCACCTCTCCATAGCTTGACAAATAGTATTCACAAGGAGGTTTGGCTGAAAAATCCATTACCCTGAGACCTGTCCAAATTAGCTAGCCTGGTCCTTGGACACAGAGTCTGTTGCTGAGTCCATATTTGAAATCCTTCCAACTTGATAGCACCTGCCAAAGGTTAGTCTCCATTGGCATAGACTTTGAGAACTCGGAGTTCTCACCATGATGAAGCATTAGGGCAAGATTTTAGTGAAATTTAACAGCTTGTCTTTTTATTGTTTTTAAATTTCCAAAGAGCTTCACATGCATATTACATCATTTGAGCCTTACCACAACCCTGTAAGGTACACAATGCAAGTGTTTTTATTTTCATTGTACAAATAAGGAAACTGAGGCTTGGAGAGGTTATGTAACTTACTCAAAGTCACCTCTCTAAGTGTTGAAGCAATGAATCACACTCGAGTCTTCTAACATTTAGTCTCTGCAAGGATGCTTCTCTCTATGACTTCCTTCCCTCTCCTGTAAACAGACAACATCACTTAGCAAATTCATTAATTAGGGTCATTCTATTATCAACTCTAATCATTTTTTAGCTTGAACTGAGGTCTTAGTTTATTATAGTCATTACTACTTGTCAGTAAGAGATAATGAGCTTGGATTTTACAAGTGGCTACCATTAATAATAACCACATGCTTTGTGATTTTCCCTAGAATGGTCCTGGGCTGACTCAATGTTTTCATATAACCAATGATCATAATGAAGGTACGGGGTTTCATAAAAAGTAACGAATTATTAGAGTATCTTTCATAACAGTAATTACCATGTGCATTCAGGAGGGTAGACAAGGAATGGATTGTCACATTGGAAAGCAGTGGAATCAATCAGGTGCAATTAAAAGGAGGCAAGGACTGCCAGAGAGGCAAGACTGATGCACTAAGAGAAGGGCATACATTCTATTAGGAACTTTGAAGTCCTTTCTGGAGAGACTTTATAGGCTTTTATGGGTCTGTGATCTCATCAATAGTGTCACTCTGTTCACTAGAATAGATCACAGTCCATCTATCTTTTCTTATCCTCTGTGATCCTTAGCCATGTTTTTCCATAAATTCTCAATTGAAGACCTTCCCAATGTGCTTTTAGCATTTCATGGTTACAAGTGCAACATATTCCCTATTCATTTATTATTCTTCCCCCTCCCTGCATGATCAACCGATCTCTTTTTCCAGTTAGATTTTTCCTTTGAGTCATCTGCAGTTATCAAAATATTCAGAGATACTGAAGTTTCATTACTTATGGCTATGTAACATCAGCAGAAGAATACTAAGATTGAAAAGATGCTTAGGTGCCAGAGTGAAAAGCTCATGCTTTTAAACGTTAAAAGCTTCAAATGCAAATCAGGCCCATCTCCTCCTACAAACAGACTAAATCAAATGGCTAACTGTCTAAAAAATTATAAAAATGTGACTATGACTAGAGTGTTTTTCTTCCATTTCATGTTTTTGTCAGATTCTTATAAATGGGCAAAAGCTTAGAGATGTTATATGTCTCCTAGTTCAGCAGCTTAGAGAGAATTTGTATCAAAAATGAAAAGCAACTTTATTTATACTCCCCATCCCATAGATTTTTCCATTGTCCTCTAGGCAATTCTTCAGAAATTTTGGTGTACCTTAATTTTCAGACTTATAGCATTTCTGGAAAATTTTTGCTCTGAAAAAATAGGCCTTCATGCCTATGTGTCCCTTGGGATCATTCAAACTTCTTTGAAGTTTCCAATTCAAATCCGGCACAACCTTTTTCTATTCCATTCTAGAAAAACTCAAACACTTAATTCTGAAAATATACATATGTATATATGTGTATGCATACATGTATACATATATATTCACATGTATGTGAATATATGTAATATACGCATATTTGGTAATATTCTTGTATTATGTAATGTACACATATATGTAATATACACATATAATGTACACTAAATTCAGTAGTGTGCCCATGCAGCTTAATGTCACAATTTGGGCGGTATGCATTATTTATCCTCATTTTCCCCACGTGTCTTAATAGGCTGATATTTTTAAAGTAGCAGTAGCTCTTATTGATGAGATAACATTATTTCATGCAAACCAGTACAATTCCATCAGCAAGCAGAAGTATCTTAAGGACCTCACTGTCTACAGGGAATCCCTCTTTTATTTAGACTCTGAATGAAACAGTGATTTTGTACAAATGTATGTATCAATGAAAAAGCATTTATTAAGTGCTAGCTGTGTACTAGTCACTGTGCTAGACTCTAAGCATACAAATGTAAGCAAATAAGACAGTATTTGCCTTCAAAGAGCTTCTATTCCAAGCGAGATCTTATATTCAACCAATCAATAAACATTTATTAGGTACTATGCTAAGCACTGAGCATTGTATTCACTATAATTTTCAGTCAGTCATGTTATTGTGAACATATAGTTGGCTACAAAAAATTATCTACAAAAGCCTGTTGGTTCTTTCCTCATATTTTTGCCAAGGATGCACTCAATGCATGCACGAAACATTCTCATAAAGATTGTATATATTGCTTGATTGCTGTCCTTCATTCTCAAAGAGTCCCAAAATGACATCACTATGCTAGAGTCAAGTTAAGGTGTGTCCAACTGTGGCCCATCAGACCAATATGAGCTCGGAATGCTCTACCCACAAGCTGGGCACAAATAGTCCAAGTGAACATTTGGGGTAGCTTTTCTAAATTTGCTCATTAAGACTTTAGTTGCTAATGTCTTCTTGTAGGTCTTTCTTTGGGGGGGCAGAGGGGTTCTAACACTATGTTGGGAGGGGTTTTTTTCTGTTTTTTAGAAATGATTCTTCCTTTAAGATACTTTAACATTGAATGTAAAACTGAATGTATTTGAAATTTTGTTGCCTCTAACACACATTCCTCCTTTGGGTAAATATTGGGTAGATAGACAGCTTTCCCTTACTTTACCATCCTTCCTCATATAGTATATTGGGTAGTAAAGTGTTAGCATCCAAATGTAAGCGGTTTTACTATTCAAATTCGAGAGGGGGAGAGTAGGTCACAATGGAATGGCTAGCAGTCCTATTCTACTTTCCCTCTTTTTGCTTTCCTCTTTTGAGTTTTATTTATTCATTTTTTTGGAATGACTGGCCTTAGCTTATCTCATGCCAATCTTCCCTCATTTCCTTCTCCATTGTTCTTTTTCTGCTTTATTAAGTTGCATTTTTCATAAAATTCCATCCTCCTCCTCCTCTGTAGTTTATTGTATGAGCAATGGTCTGATGTTGGAAATCAATGACCTAATATTAAGTAGGTGTATTTAAAATCATCCATTGGCTGCCATACCTCTCCATTTGGTAAGGAAGTGGACTCTTTACTGTCTAAAGGGGTTTCTGGGCTCTTTCACCCTCCTCGTTGTCACACTTGTTTCACATTGTTTAAATTTCTTGAGAATCATTTGAAGAAGCTGGGAATATTTAACCTGGAGAAGAGAGAACTTAGAGAGAAACTTGTCTAAGAAATAATGATAGAAAATATTAGTGACTACTTTTATCCATTTTTCATTTTTTTAAGTCAGCCTGTTCAAATAAACCATGTTGGAGACATTATAATTACATGCAGTTGTCCCATCTTTAGTCTTTCTTCTAGTTTGACATTAATTTGAACTTTGACCTCAAACAATTGACAAGCTGACAGCACACAGAAAACTGATTCTGAAATGATTCCCACATCAATAGCTAATTTCATTTTTTTGTGTGATGTTGTTTGTTTCTGTCATCTTAATAAGCTTTCATGATGAACAGGTTTCAAAAGGGAAGAGATATAACCTATTAATAACCATCTGAAAAAATGTTCAAAATCACAAATAATCTGAGAAATGCAAATGAAAACAACCCTGGAGCATCACTTTGTAGCCATAAAGCTAGAAAAAAGACTGAGAGATAGGAAAACTCACTATTGAAGGGTGTATTGGAGGAAAGACGTGAAAATTTTCTGTTGATGGAGCTGGGAGTTAACTCAACTATTCTGGAAAACAATTAAGAATTTTTCAAGAAAAGTTGCTAAATTGTTCAAACTCTTTGATTCAGAGATTACCCAACTGGCACTTTATCCCAAGAAGATATTGCTAACAAGAAAAGGCTCCTAACACAAAATGTTCATAGCCCTGCTATTTCTGATAAAAATTTGTTTAATGATTAGAGAAGGTAAATGGAGGTGATAGAATATTATAGGACCTCAAAGAATGAGAGGTAACAAGGCATAGTGTATAGAAGACCAGCTCTGGAGACAGACGTTCAAATTTTCTCCCATGGGAAGATGGCCCAGAAAAACAGTCTACCATTCTATAATTCTAGAACCTAGATTCAATCCCCGCTTCTGACACATACTAGCTGCGTAGGAATGGGCAAGTCACCAACATCTCAGTATCTCAGGCAACTTTCCAAGACTCTAAGATGCAGATAAGTGGCTGGTCAGCATTTGTGAAGAGAGATTCCACACCAGGATTGCTTACACACAACAATCAAAGGTCTACCCCTAATTCCACATTACAAATATGTTTAGAGAAACATGAAAAGAATTGTATGAAGCTTAAAAAGCAGTCAAGGAACAATAAATTTTTTAAATGGCTA
Organism: Petaurus breviceps papuanus; assembly: GCF_028583685.1. NCBI lineage: Eukaryota > Metazoa > Chordata > Mammalia > Diprotodontia > Petauridae > Petaurus > Petaurus breviceps. The sequence continues at coordinate 27,928,333 of NW_027186304.1, read as the reverse complement.
CAATAAGGCAAAGTTAATATTGAGAAGCAATTAAATACTGGTCAAATACATTAGTTTATGATAATATGCTGTTAAAGATAAGAGATAGCTTTTATGTTAATGACCAGCAAACTAACTTTTCTGGAAATGTACCTTGTGTCAGGATTAGGGCATTATTTGGACATTTGTTAAGAAGTATTTGCAATCACAAAATGAGTCAATAATTTTTAAATGAAGTATTTCAATTTAATTTTTTTAAAAGCATATAGTTTTTATTGTTGTTCAGTTATGTCCAACTTTTTGTGACCCTGTGGACCACAGCACACCAATTCTGTCCATGGAATTTTCTTGGCAAAGATGCTGGAGTGGTTTGCCATTTCCTTCTCCAATGAATTAATTCAAAGAGAGGTTAAGCAACTTGCCCAAGGTCACACAGCTAGTAAATGTCTGAGGCCAGATTTTAACTGAAGGCTTGTTAACCCCAAGCCCAGTGCTCTATTCTAGTCATCTAGCTGCCCTTAAGTCACTTCATACATGTGTGATATACAGAAATGAGGCTTCTGACTCTTTAATTTCTTCCCCTCTCATCATATTTGTCAACATTGTTCACTTTTCAGAGTTTGCCTTAATGCTGAATTCACCAAGTATCACAGGTATTTCTTGCCACATTAAGAGAGATCTTGTCACAGTCTTCACAGACTCTCTCTGCCTCTTCCTCCTCTGCAGCAGATGTTGAAGGATAAACTGAAATCATCGTCATGGTGATCTTTTTGCTTATGCTCATTGTGAGGACTGAAAAGTGAGAGTACCAAAAGCTTCATAAAATGAGGTTTTCACAGATTCCTTTATTCACCTCCCCAAGGGAAGCTCATGAATCATCTTTTCATTTGGCTACAACTTTCCTGTGCCATTTTGTTTCATGTAGAGCGAAATTCTTAAACTTTTTCTTTGTCTTATAGACCTCTTTGACAGTCTGGTGAAGCCTATGGGCCTTTTTTTCAGTGTAACATTTTTAGATTGGAATACAGTTATCAAAGAATTTTTTTTTATAAAACTAAGTTCATAAATTCCTTATTTAAAATCACTAATTTAGATCAAGAATGTGAAATATTAATGATTCCACTCCCCCAGTAATATGGACAGTAGTGTGTTATTGGACAATGATCTCACATTAATCAATCAATAAATATTTACTAAGTACCTACCACTTGCCAAGAACTATAGTAAGTGTTAGGAATACAAAAAAAGACCAAAGTCTTCTCTGACCTCGAAGAGCTTATGTTCTACTGGGGGAAGAAACATGTAAATAAATAGGTACATATACAAAACACTACCAATCATTAAATTAATGTTTCTAAACAGTTTAAATTCTAATTTTTAGTGTCCTCTGTCCCCCCACCCCTACCAATTTGCCACTTTATCACTGTGGAAATGAAAGAGGCCCAAACCTACTAGACCATGAGTTCAACTGTCATGACCTTTGAGAACTTAGTCTCTTGCTGATTGGCAGAGGAGTTTTATGGAGTCTGAGAGAGACAGAGACAGACAGAGAGAAAGAGAGAGGAGAGAGTTTACCTTTGTACATCACTCATGATAAGGTGGTTACTAAGATCACCTGACTTTTAACTCTAACTGCATGAGAAATATTGTCTCTAATTTCTACAATACTTTAAGATTTACAACATGCTCCCCTCACCAACCATATGGTCAGGAATCTCCATTTTGCTGATGAGAATGTGAGCTTGAGAGAAGAAGCAGAGCCAGAATGCAAACACAGGCACTTGACTGAAGGCTTCTTTATGCTACATTATCTGGATAGACTGTCTATTCCAGGGTTGGCTAGATGGTGCAGTGAATAGAGCACCAGTCCTGGAGTTAGGAGGACCTGAGTTCAAATCTGGCCTCAGACACTTAACATTTATTAGCCTTGTGACCTTGGGCAAGTCACTTAAACCCAATTGCCCTGCCTTTCCCCCTCCAAAAAGCAATATATAATAGACTGTCTATCCCTTTGGTCCATATGGAAGTATTTGTTCTCCAGCTCTTGGTTACAGGGCAATTTAAACCTACACAATTCTACTCTTTGAAATCCATATTTAAAACATTCCTTCCCTTTTTAGCTGCAGTGGCTATTAGTAGCATGGGAAGTTTTCATTGTTCTTCTTCAAATCTCCAAAGAGTTTCTCCTCTGTATTGTTTTATTCATGTCATTGTGGAGACTTGGTGAAGAGGGTTGTCACAAGGGGATACTGAGGGAAGGAGATACCCAAGGCTTCTCCCTCTGGACTGAGGCTATGGGCCCAAGCCTCACCACCCCCAAAGGAGGCACAGAGAGAGGAAGGAACCATGGATGGGGCCTCCTTAGTCTCCCAACTGCTTTTCTCTCTTCTGACAGCTGTAGCTTTTCATAGGACTCTGGCTTTTTTTTTTAATGGAAAAAAGGGAATATGTTAAGAGAAGGGCTGGTTTGGTGTCCTGGCATTCTCTCTGGGGCTATAATTTAGTGCTCAGTCATGGTGGGAGAGAAGGAGGCAGGGTGGGGGAAGAGGGCAAAGGGATGACAAAAAGTATTATTTTTCTAAAAGAAAAAGGGAGGGAATTTACGAAGATTTTTGTCTATTTGCTTAATTGAAAAGACTTACCTGGGAGCAGCTAGGTGGCACAGTGAATAGAGAACCGACCCTGGAGTCAGGAGTACCTGAGTTCAAATCTAGATTCAGATACTTGATATGCTTACTAGCTGTGTGACCTTGGGTAAGTCACTTAACCCCAATTGCCTTATCTTCCCCCCTCCAAAAAAAGACTTGTCTAGGGTAACACAGCTAATAAGTTTCTGAGGCCAGATTTGAACTCAGCATGATAAAGCCTCCCCTTTCTAGGTCCAGACTCTATCTACTGTTTCACCTGGGTGGGGGTGCTCTGCCCAAGGGATGGTACATTTGGGTGGCCAAAAGCTACCTTTTTTTTCCTTTGGGTTGTCTAGCTGCATTTCTTGATGAAAGACCAAGCCTTAAACCCAATTCACTCTGGAGCTCAAAGACTGGACAACAGGTCCCTGCCCTCCTAGCACAGAATGACTATACATACTAAATAGTAACTGTTTGTCTTATGGCCAGAAAGGTTGAGGGTCCTCCCCTCCCAGTTAGATTTTTTTCTTTTCTTTCTTGATTAAAGGGGCCACCCCTTAATTCTTAATTAACTTCTTAAAGAAGCCTATTAATGGGCATTACCTCACTCAAAGTGAGAACCTGAAAAGATCTTAGCCTACAAGGGCCAGGGTCTCCCATTGCATCCTGGGCCATCTCCAGTCATCCTGATTGATATCTGGCCACTGGATCCAGATGGCTCTGGAGAAGAAAGTGAGGCTGGTGACCGTGCACAGCCTCCCTCACTCAAATCCAAGTAAATTGCAAGTCGTGTCATCCTCTCCCTGATGTCATGGTCCTCTTTGAGAGCAAAGGACAAACACAAAAATAATTGAAAAGACTTATGGAGGTAGAGTCAGAAAACTCTGGGCTCAAATGACTTGTCTGTCACTTAACCTCCTTAAGCCTCCTTTTTCTCTTCTATAAAATGGAAATAATATCTGTAGTATCTTCTTCACAGGATTTGGGGGAGGATTACATGAGAGCTTGGCAAAAAATATATAAATGTCACTTACTATTTTGTTGTTAGAGTAGCTTGAGCTAAGGAAATCATTGACAAAAAGCATTATGAAGCCATTGCCTATAAGGGATATCTGTTATGGTGGGGTACTGGTGCTTAATAAAAGCATTGGCATCTTCAGCCCTTTTCATAAAGTGCAGGAATCATGGTTTGCCCACTTGAGGAGTCTGAGCCAACTTCAGTGAAGCCTTTCCAGAAGGTGGAGTACAGTATTGTTATTTCTGATTTATCCCAATGTACCTTGTCTTCTTAGGGCAACTTAACACAAAATGGTGCCACTTCCTATACTGCCCTCTGCTTCAAGTACTGATAGCTCTGAGTAGGGCCAGCGCATCTACCTATGCCTTCCCAGTCACTTCTTGAATTCATAAGAACAATTACATCCCATTGGCTGGGACACTGGCCGAATCTGTCCAGTCTCCAGAGCCTACCTGGCCAGCATTTCAGGGTTCTTGCCAGGCCTTCCCAGTCACCAGAGGAGTCTCAGGACATATAGATCATAAGCTGTTTATCATCCTAGGTGGCATTTTGCCTTACTCCTCCACATAGTGTGGGTAATGAGTTGGACTTTGATGGAGTATTATTAATTATTACTATTATTATTATTATTATTATTATTATTATTATTATTATTACAGAGCCCTGGGCTTGGAATCAGGAAATCTCCTTTTTTTGAGTTCAAATCTGGCCTCAGACATTTAATAGTTGTGTGACCCTGGGCAAGTTACTTCACCCTGTTTGCTTCAGTTTCCTCATCTGTAAAATGAGCTGGAGAAGGAAATGGTAAACCATTCCAGTATCTTTACCAAGAAAACCACAAAATGGGATCATGAAGAGTCAGAAACAAGTGAACCACAACAATGTGCTACAAACTGTGTTGAACCCTGAGTGTACAAAGAAAGGCAAAAACCGGGTCCCTGCCATCCAGGAGCTCAGGTTTTAATGGGAGAAACAATACACAAACTATGTACACATATCTTACATACAGAGCAGATGAAAGGTAATCTTAGAGGGAAGGGGGAAGGGGCCTTGGAAAGGCCTTCTATAGAAGGTAGCATTTGGCCAAGTCTTAGCCTAGGAAGCCAGGAGGCCGAGGAGGGAAAAGAGAGCAAGGCACAATTAGTAGATGAAGGGCATGCAAAGGACAGCAAGAAGTTAAGTGTTGCTACAGCATGAAGGATATTGAAGGGATAAAGTGTAAGAGGCCTGGAAGGTAGAAGGGAGCCAGGTATAATAGGGAACCACCTAACCCTCTCCTTGGATTCTTTACCTCCTAGTGTGATAGGCCCTTTGGGCAGTCCAGTAAAGCCCATTGACCCCTATACAGAATACTGCTTTTAAATGATTACAAAGGAAACTAATTATATTGAAATAAAAATGGATTTTTTTCCTATTCAAATCAATAGACCCTGAAATCTCTCAATGGGGATCTTCAAACCCCTTTGTTCAGCCTAGTCTGAAAACAGGGAAACTCGTTCTCTGAATTTGGTTCTGTCTCACCCTAGGAAAGAGTGAAGAATTGTACATTAGAACCAAAGGATGAAGGTCATCTCCCTCTTTTACCCAGGAGGCAGGCATAGACCGGGTTCTCTTGTGTGCAAAGGGTCAAATAGATTTGGGAATTGAGGATTCTTCAGATATTTGGGGTATTGAAGTTGAAAAGGTCTTTAATCTCAATGACCAGGCTACTATAGCAAGCTGGTGCTGGTTCCTAATGTCTCACATTTGTATTCTGGGAGTCGTTTCCCACGTCTCCAAAGCCCACCACAGTTTCAAGGTGATGGATGCTACTTCCATTGGCCTCTTCTTTGCACTCCTGAAATTGCTGATCACACTTTTTTATGTCCTCCCCATCTAGCCCGCTAAACCTTTACGTTCAGGACTTGAAGTTGAATGATTATTTCTAGCTCCTGCATGGGTTCTACACAATCTACAATTTTAGAAGAGATCTCAGGGGGTTCATTGCAGCAAACATCTAATTCATGCTGGGATGCTAAGAGACATACTCCATTTTCCTATCTTTTAATAAAGTTATTGACAGAAACAAGTGGGCCACAAAGGACTCTACAGGGAAGCATTTCCCCTCCCTGAGCCCCATGTTCCTTCCCCCAATAACTGATGTTAAATGAGACTAATGTCTAATTAAGAACTTGATTGTGTCCTAAAATATTTCTCCTCAGGAGTCTCATAAATTGAATCCAAGTCATTAGCAGAACTCTGAGCAGACTAGGGAAGGCTCTGATGGCTCTGACCTCACACCTATTGGCTCTTTTTCTGTACTTTTTGAAATCATTTATGGGCCTTCTGGCCCATTCAGATCACATTAAAGAGGGTCTGCTTGAAGATGTATTGAACCCCTGATACCAAACAACAAAAACAGGAAAAATAGCTGGCATTTATAGCACCTTATGGCTTACAAAAAAACCTATACATTTGAATCTCCCAACGAAGATGTTGGGGAATCGCTATACTTATTATTACCACTATATCAAGGAGACTGAGGCTCAGATAGGCTCCAGGCCTATGTAACTATAATTATATATATAGAGAGATATGATTTATGTCTATAAATATATATATAATTTATAACTAATAATGTAACTATAAGTTACATAACTATAATCAATTCACCAACAGAATTACCTCAAGGTCATTGCCAAGGACTGAGTAACAATGTTCCAACTACTCTTTAATGTTGTCTACTAAATTACATTCTCACTCCTCAGCTGAACATTCAAAACCCTGACACACCTTTGCAAGACTTATCTCAATCACATACTCTAGGCAACCAGGTGGGCCTAGAGTCAGAAAGACCTGAGTTCAAATCCAGCTTCTGTCACTTACTAGCTGGGTGACCCTGAGCAAGTCACTTAACCTCTCTTTGTCTCAGTTTCCTCCTCTGTAAGGTGGGGATAATTACAGCACCTCCCTCCAAGGCTTGTTGGAGGATCAAATAAAATAATAACTGTAAAGCACTTAGCACAGTCCTGGCATATAGTAAACACTCTATGGATGCTAACTTGCATTATTATTAGCTATGCTCTTGGTATATCCCACAATTTCTCACCTTCCTTTCTTTGCTCCTTCCCCTATCTTCTTCTGTTCAGATCTTTCCTTCCCTTCAATGCCCAGCTCAGACTTTCTCTGTAAAGCATTCTCCCATCACCCAGCAGCATTCTCTGATTTCTTCCTTGAGATCCTCCTAATACTTTGTAACCTTCATGAGTGTTCAGATAATATTTTGCAATATAGGTATGTGAGCACATGCCATTTCCCTATGTTAGAGCATTAACTCCTTGGGGGAAGGAACCACATCTTATTCTCCTTGGTATTCCCAGTGCCTAGGATAATGCACACAGTAGGCACTCAGGAGAAGTTCAATATTGATTGTCAAGTTCTTGAAGCTGCAAAGGCACCCACAAGACCACGGGATCATGTTTCTAAGGGCTGGGAGGAACCTTGAATCCAACTCCTTCATTTTACAGATGAAGGGAAGTCTTTTGCCTAAGGTCATATGGGTAGAGTCAGAGGTGGGATTTGAATCCTGGTCCTCTGACTCCTGAGTTAGAGCTATACTATACCACTCTGTACTTCCTATGCCACCCTTCCTGTGTCCCTCAGTTTCAAATTTTAGGGGATTCCACAAACACCACATAGACCGGAGTTGACAAAGTTGATGGTATTCTAAATCGGTGGTATCAAACTCAAACAGAGAGACCACTAAACTGTATAGAACGACCCCTAAAGGCCAAATATTGATATTTGGCTCACAATGTGTTTGACACATACGCTCTAAAGAGCATTAGCATTTGGTCTTTCTAGCAAGTTAACAAGATTCAGTGATCTCTCCAATTCCATATTAACAGCACAATGATGTAAAGAAATTGGGGGGGGGGTGGCTAGGTGGATCAGTGAATAGA
>NW_027186304.1:27901662-27920368 GCF_028583685.1 Petaurus breviceps papuanus | reverse complement strand
AGAAAGAAAGAAAGAAAGAAAGAAAGAAAGAAAGAAAGAAAGTAATTAGGGAAAGATACCTGTAGGAACTCCCTTTCCCATTGTCAATATGTTCATTGACTATATAATCTCCAGGGAAGTATCTTCTAGTCAAAGCCTCCCAGGGAGGAAGACTCTATTTCTTCTGCTGATAGTATCTCCCAGTTCTAACTGCTCTCTCAGCAAAGTATTACTAACTGTATATCTCACCCCCTTCCTTCACATTGTGGTTTAGACCCTTTTCTTCCTTTTAGGTCCTACTTAGGAATAGAGAATAATTATTTAATTGCCTATGTATAAGATAACTTCAGAAACCTAAAGACAATTATTGAATTACCAAGCTCCACAGTCTTTCTTCTGGTCAAATGATGGCAGTGCCCTTGACCTCTCCTCACAGGTAGACTCAGAATACAGGTCCAGTGGGTGTGGAAGCAACTGTGCATGGAGTATATTATTGATGCCCAGATGACATAGTGCTTCTGGGATATGGACACAATCCTTCCCAGATCACTGCTCCTTTAATGCAAATGCCCCCGCAGGTCTGATCCTACCATGTAGGACACAGGACACTGCCACCACAAACATCCATTCTCTGGTTTGTAGGGATGAGTTTCTAGCTTTGATTCACATCCTACCCTATTCTTTCAACCAAAAAAGGTGGCAAATAGAAATGAGAGAATTCAGGGTAATAAGATTAACTCATCCAATTTCTGCTTATATACTTTGTTTTCTGGCCCTTTAATATCAACGTGTCTTGAAAAGAGTACTAAAATGAGTTAATATACCGGTATTTTCAGTTCTGCCATTAACTAGCTGTGTGACAATCAAGAAATCATTTTACCTCTCTGTATTTTAATTTCCTCAAATGAAGGGGCTGCTCCACTTAGCTTTTAAAGATCTGTGATTCCTTGTAATGATGATCAACTGTGGAAGACTTAGATACTCTGATTGAAGCAATGATTCAAGACAATTCCAAAGCACCCATGATGAAAACTGCCATTCACATCCAGAGAAAGAATTGACAGACTCTGTGTGTAAATGGAAGCATATTTTTTCACTTTCTTTTTGTTTGTTTTTTTTAATATGGCTAATATTAAAATATGGGGGGGGGGAAGCTATGATTCCTCAAAGTATACACCAAGTTCCACCATCAGCCTCTTTGTTAGTGTTTTCCTTCTGTTGATTTCCAATTTATCCTGAATGTATTTCACTTGTACCAAGTTGTTTGTGGACTGGTTTCCCCTTTAGATTGTGAACTCCTTGAGAGTAGGGACCATTTTAGCCTTTCTTTGTATCCCAAAGGCTTAACACAGTGCTTGGCACATAGAAGGTACTTCATAAATGCTTGTTGACTTATGGGGCTTCTATCTTCTTCTTCTTCTTTTTTTTTTTTTTTTGCTTTTTGGAGGGCAATTGCGGTTAAGTGACTTGCCCAAAGTCACACAGCTAGTAAGTGAGTCAAGTATCTGAGGCCATATTTGAACTCATGTCCTCCTTACTCCAGGGCCGGTGTTCTATTCACTGCACCACCTAGCTGCCCCAAGGGCCTCCATCTTCTTAACTGAAAAAATAGGTTAAATCATACCTAAGATCTCTTTCAGCCCCAAAACACTGTGAATCCTTGACAATATCTCAGAACTAAATGGAATACTTTAGTAACTAGGGAAGTCTCATGGTTCTTACATGACACTTATTTATGATTGCATTCATTATCATTGCTGGTTCTTTCAGTTTAGTACTACATTGCTGACCCAGGATCGATTTTTCTACTTCTACAACTAGATCTTTTTTCTGCCAGATTTGCAAAATGTGAGATGTTTTATTATCTACCTTCATCCGTGCAGATTTTTATTCTGAATGCTTCTGTAACTTTTCCAAAGTCACCGAATCCTAATATCTGTGCTAGAGTATATTTATATATGACATAAGTATTTTATGTCACGTTCTCAATAAGAGTGGGGAGAGTGATTGACAGTAGGGTAAATAATGCTGAATAACCATATCACCTCTTTGATGGAGAAAGCCCTTCTTTCTTTCAGCTGTTTTAGCCAATGCTTGTGTTGATTGATTTCCAAATCAATCACCAAATATGCACCAGCCTCCAGGCTCCTTTTTGATTTTATGAGAGGACTTATATCCTAGCATTTTCTGGGAACTCTCTGGTTCCGTTCCAGCCCCTTGATTCCTTTATTTTTCCCCCACAGGCCAACAGATCCCAATGTCTTTGACTATTTCCTTATGAAACCCCTGACATGTGAACTTTTTATGTGCATGAGAATAAATTTCAGGATTTTTTCCCCCAGCAGCCTATGAATCACCTAAACTCATTTACAAAATAAACAATTTGCCAGAGGAAATTCATTTTGGATGACTGTGGAGAAAAAGCAGCTCACAATACAGAGGGCTTTTCCCTCTTTATGGTCATGAACTATTCCACCAGGAGGAATAAGAATGGGCAGCCATATAATACTTTTAAATGTAAGCTTCTTGGTAATAAAAATATACATCACACATAATGTAGTGGATTCATATTCTACTTTTCATTGCTCCATGGTATTTTGTCAAACAACCTGGACTTTATTTGGGTCTTTTGCTGAAAGGAGGAAGACAGATATTATAATTTTTTTTAAAGCTATAAGATTTTATAGAGTGTTTTTGTACCTTGAGATACTGAAAAGCCATTAATCTTACCACATGGGGATAAAAAATAATAATAAAAAGAAAGAAAAGAAGGCCTTAAAGATCCCTTGCTAACATTCTTGAGTACATGAATATAAAATGGGAAATTTGGTGCTGATATGAAATGTAGTTTGGTATGTCCTTGGCATGTTGAATGAATATGTGTATAATGGAGCACAAGGTTTGCCATCCGCAATGATAAGTCTCAGATCCATAGCTTTTTATTTTATCCCTTCTTTGTGTCTCTGTAATTGCTGGCTACATTGTGTTTCTCTAACTCTCACTGTTCCCTCTGTTGTTTTTACATCCTTTTATGGGAAAGAAGAGCTGGTGCCCGGGAATGATGATGAAGGATTTGTGTAAAAAGCAATCACTGTTACTTTATCCAAACCAAAGCAGATATTTAGGTCATTTCTTTTGATCAGAATCTTTGCTTGAGTTTCCTGATGTACTCTTCCGAGTGTAGATGGTGGGGCCAGGAATGGTCCTCTGAGATGCTGTGCCTCCCTAGTGCAAGGCATGGGGGAATCGGTGACCTCCTCAAAATGAACGGTTAACATCCCTAGAAAACTTTCAGAAATCCTTTTGTTTCCTCACTCCAATTACTGTACAGAATGTTTTCTGCAAAATTTCTTTTCATGATTTGAGACAAAGCTGCCTCTCCCCACATGGTACAGATTGCATCACGAGCAATCAAAAACATACTAAAATAACCTTAAGAGGGGATCAATATATAAATGTAACATAGTATTTTTGTGTTGAGTCTGGCCTTGTGTCACTAGATCAATACACTCAGACGCCAGATTGAACTCAAAATACAAGTATAGTTTTGATGGGTTGGTCCTGAGTCTTCGAACAGCCTAACTCAGTATTTCTGGTATCTTCCTGATTAAAGAGTGACAGAAATGCAGATTGATGAGCCAAAAATCATTTATAATTCACAAGCACTTATTAAGTACTTCCTGTATGCAGAGCATACAGTGTTAGCCCCTCAAGATAGAAAAAACAGTCTTGGCACCAGAAATTGTTGCTGTTCAGCTGTTCAGTCATGTCTGAACCTTTGTGACTCTGCGGGCCATCGCACACCAGGCCCTTCTGTCCTCCGCTATCTCCCAGAGTCTGTCCAAAGTCATATTGGTTGCTTCCATGACACTCTCTATCCATATCATCCTCTACTATCTTTTTTTCCTCCTTCCATCTTTCCTTTTGCCAATCTTTCCCAACATCAGGGTCTTTTTCCAATAAGTCCCATCTTCTCATCATGTGGCCAAAGTACTTAAGTTTTAACTTCAGTATTTGACCTTCCAGTGAATGGTCTGAATTGACTTCTTTAAGTCAGAGTACCTGGGTCCACATTCTGCCTCATATACTTGCAGGCTAAATAACTCTGGGAAAGTCACGTAAGCTCCCTGTGCCCTAGTTTCCTCATCTATACACGATGGCATTGAACTAGAGGGGTCCTAGAGTCCCCTTCAGTTTTAATTCTATGATCCTAGGAATAGAAAATGAAAAATCATACATTTCCTACCTTTCAGTGAGCTTACAATCAATAAGGCATGCATGCAAATAACCAAGACAGATATTTTAATATATGCAGATGAGGTAGAAACAAAAGGTTATAGGGAAATTTGGAGAAGATAACACTTTCTTCTGAGGGAAATCAATGATGGCTCCATGGAGGAAGTAGCCCCTGAGTTGGGTCAAGGAAGGGTTTCAGCAAGTGGAGATATAGGAGAGTCTGTAGAGTGATGCAGTCTGGCTAAAATATAGATTATGTGAAGAATAGAAATGTGACACCGTTGGAAGTATCATTCGGGGGTCAGATTATGGGAATCCTCAAACACCAGTACTCAGCAGAAAATCCTTGAAGGTTTTTAAGCGGCATCTTGTGGGTCATTCGTTTCAGTCGTGTCCAGCTCTACATGACCCCATTTGGGGTTTCCTTGGCAAAGATACTGGAGAGGTTTGGCATTTCTTTCTCCAGCTCATTTTGTAGAGGAAGAAACTGAGCCAAACAGGGTTAAGTGACTTGCCCAGGGTCACCCAGCTAGTAAGTGTCTGAGGCTGGATTTGAAACCAATTCTTTGCTTTGGGGGGGGAGGGGAGAAGGTAGGGCAATCGGGGTTAAGTGACTTGCCCAAGGTCACATGGCTAATTTTGTGTTAAGTGTCTAGGGCCAGATTTGGACTCAGGTCCTCCTGACTCCAGGGCCAGTGCTCTATTCATTGCACCACCTAGCAGCCTGAAACCAGCTCTTGCCTCTAGACCTGGCACTCTATCTACTGCACCACCTAGCTGCCCCTCTGAGTGATATAATGATGTGTTAATGCTATCCAGTAACAACATTACACAGGCAAGTGGGGCACAGGATGATTTGGAGTAAGTAGAGACAATAGCAGTTGAAATCACTTTGGAGGCCATTGCAGCAGGCCCACCATGAGCTGATGAGGGCCTAAATGAAAGGGATGGCAGGGGAGGTGTTCTTTGGTGTTCAGCTGTGGTTATGGTCCTTGGTTCTCAGAGAGGACTAATGACATCATGAGGATAATGTCTTGACTTGAAACTAAATTGGATTTGAGCCAGGCAGAGTCACACAAGCCATCAGCCCCACTCTCTCCTCCAGAGTCATCTGTGGCAAGAAATAAGTTGAGACAACTGGTGATGTCCCCAGCAGAGCAGGTAGAAAGAAGGGGACAGATGGGAGAGACCTTCACAATGAAGGATACCAGGACTTGGTGACTGATCAACATTTTAATTTCTTTTTTTTAGTTGTTGTGAGTATAATTAACTTAGGTATGATGTGGAGCTTTCTGCTTCAGAATACCATTAATCTGAGAGTAGGGACCAAATTATATATTTGATACACTATTCATAGTAAAGATATAAACTGACTTTTAATTGTAAATCAAGGCATTTTGTATCCCTTCAGCACCACATACTCTAGAGGAAATAATAAAAATATAGCTCTGTAGAGTGATTTCAACTCCTGGCTAACCCATACTTAAAACTTCTTTGGACCTCAGTTTTCCTACGTACAAAATGTGAAGATTTGATTATTGCAATAGCTGCTGGTGAGTCTGCCTGCCTCAAGTCTCTCCCCATTCCAATCCATCCCCTTTTCAGTCACTAAAGGGCTTTTCCTACAATGCAATTCCAATCATGTCACCCAACCCTACACCCCACTCAGTAAACTCCAGTGGCTCCTTACTGGCTCCAGCAGTAAATAAAAAGTGTTCTATTAAGCATTCAAAGCTCTTTTCCTACCTTTACAATCTTCTTATACTTTGCTCCCAATAAATATTCTTCAGTCCAGTGACACTGGCCTCCTGGCTTTTCCATGAACAACACATTCCATCTCTTGGCTCCAGGCATTCTGTCTCCCATGTCTGAAATGCTCCCTTTCCTCTGCTCTAACTACTACCCTCTCTGGCTTTCTTTAAATGTCAGCTAAAATCTCTCCTTCCACAGGAAGCTTTCCTCAACCCCTCTGAATTCTGGCTGATTATTAGTTAATTAGTTCTCTGTTGGTTATTTCCTGTTTGCTTGCATATTGTCTCACTCATTAGATTGTAAGCTGCTTGAGGGCAGGGACTGTCTTTTGCCTTTTTTTTATATCTCCAGCACTTAGCACAGTGTCTTGCACATAGTAGGCCCTTAATGTTTAATGCCTGACTTATTGACTGAAGGAATAGAGAAGAACTAGGCTATCTGTCCTCTAGGTTTATCTTCTATGATTCCATGTAACTGTATGGATGATAAGAATTAACAATGCTTATATCTTGCTCTGTAAGTAAATTTAAGTCAATGTCATGTATGTATATTCAATTCATAACTTACTACTCAACTAATTAATCAATCAACAAACACTCATTAAGTATTTAACTGATTCCAGGCCCTGTACTAAGTGCTGAGAATGCAAAGAAAAGAAATCAAAAGTCTTTGCCTTCAAGGAGCTTACATTCTATTGAAATGATAAAGTCATTCAAGGCAGATATTTTCTACTCACAGAGTTTGTTTGTCCTTCATTCCTGAAAAGGACCATGACATCAGGGAGGTGATGCCATAACATTCACTTGCCCTACGTCTGGCAGTTGGTGTGAATGGCCATCCCCTTCTTCAAAGGAGCCACTTCCCCAGATAATGGCTATGAGACCTGTGCTAAAAGCAGAACTATAGACAAGTTATATGATCATAGTTAAGTCACAGGGGATCTGAGAGTCATCATGTCCAACTCCTCATTTAACAGAGTTGGAAACCAAGACTGAGACAGGTTAAGTGACTTCCCCAGGATCACAAAGTTAGTAAGTGTCTGAAACAATATTTGAACTCAAGTTTTGAATCAAGTTCAGCACTCTGAGCCAATTTCCTCCTTTATAAAATGAGGTTAATGCTATTTATATTCTATACAATACAGAGTGGTTGTAAGGAAAATTATCTACAAAACTCAGTGTTAATTCGAGTCATTATCATAATGAGGATTTAAAGAACATTCAACGCTCACTTATGACAAAGTCTCTTGCCTATGGTTAACCACCACTTGAGACATTATTGCCACTTTAAATAAGCATTTATAAGTAGGGAGAACCCTAAAGAATACCTTTGTGGAGAAAAGAGAAAGGAAATGTTCCAACCAGCCAGGCCCAGTCTCGTTCTATGCTCCTTCCTTCTGCCATGTTTCCCTAACCCTCCTTGGTTACTTTCAGAACTCAGTATCATCCTGTTCTTCACAGGCCACCTGAGGCCCCATCTAAGACTGTTCTCAGCAAAGATTCCAAAGCCTGAATCTTATATGATCTTATCTGATGTATATTTGCACCTGAATGCAGTCTCCCAAACTATGGGGAATACCTGGTTGGAATGGGTAAGGTGGATGAAAAAAACCTTTAATACAAAACAATGACCAAAATTATTGGATATTTTCAAATATATTTCCTACATAAAGAAATCCATTTTTATTTTTTTTCACTTTTTTTTGCTATTTCAAACTTAAGCATCAATAAGCTTGTATCTTTCCATATTAAAAACAAAACCAGGAAAAGAAGACAGTAATTAGGAACAGCTAAGTAGTATAGTAGACAGAGTGTTAGGCCTGGAGTCAGGAAGACCTGAGCTCAAATATGACCTCATTCACTTACCAGTTGTATGAGCCTAGGTCAGTCATTTCATCTCTGTCTGCCTCAGTTTCCTCAATTATAAAATAAGGATTATAATAACACTTACCTCATAGGATTGTTGGATAATAATTGTGGGATAATCAAATGAAGTAATATTTGTTAAGCTATATTTTATTTTCTTTCCCTCAATGTTAAACCACAAATCTCTGTTACATCCAGTTAATTTTGTTTGTTTGTTTAATTATATACTAAAAATGTTTTGTTTGTATTTTACAGTGAATCTCCTTCTATCCCCTTCTATTTCATTTTTAAAATGTTTCATTGATGCCCTTTTCTTTTTTCATTTGGCATAATTATTTTATTTTATTGGCATAATTTGGTATCCTTTCTTCCCCTCAATTCTCCCTACCCCCAAACAATAAAAAAACACTCTCTTATAACAAACTACCATAGTATATTCAAGCAAAACAAATCCACACATTAGGCATGTCCAAAACTGTGTATCTCATTCTACACCTCTAGTCCATTATGCCTCTATCAATAGGTGGCAAGCATGGTTCATCATTGTTTTTTTTGAAATGATGGTTGATCTTTTCACTGATCAGAGTTGAGTCCTTCAAAGTTATTTTTCTGTAGTCTTGTAGTAATTATATAAATTGTTCTCCTGGTCCTGACTGATGACTTTTCATTACATCAGTTCATATATTTTCCCAGGTTTCTCTGAATCTATCCCTTTCATCATTTCTTACCATACAATATTATACTACATTCACATGCCATAATTTGTGCAGCTATTCCCCAATGATTGACATCCCCTTAATTTCTAGTTCTTTACTATAACAAAAAGAATGCTGTTATGAGTAATTTTATATCCATAGATCCTTTTCTTCTTTATTTGATCTCTTTGGGGTGTGTAGCAAGTAACAGTGTGCATAATTTAGTGATTTTTATTTGCAAATTGATTTTCAGAATGGGTAGACCCTTCAGAGCTCCATAATGCACAAGTATACCTGCCCTCCCATGTCCCCTCTAATAATTGTTATATTTCTGTCACCTTTGCCAATCTGATGAGTGTGAAGTAGAATCTCAGTTATTTTCATTTTAATTTTTCCTATTATTAGGAAAAGACTTGAGGTCTTTCTTTTTTAATATGGCTATGGACAGTTTGATTTTCTTCCTTTGAGAACTTTCTGATTATATCCTCTGATTATTTATCCATAGAAGAATGGCTTCTATTCTTATATACTTAAGTAGTCCCATTTATATTTGGATAGCATAACTTTATCAGAGAAACATGCTATATTTTTCCTAATAATTTCCCTTCTAATTTTAACTGCATTGATATTGCTTGCACAATGCTTTTTTCAATTTTATGTAATCAAAATTCCCATTTATCTCCTATAATCCTCTAGATCTCTTATTTAACCAAGAGCTCTTCCCCTATCCATAACTCTGAAAACTTTCTTTTCCCACTCCTTTACTTTGTTTGTTATATACTACATTTCTATCTGGAGCTATTTCTGGGATATAGTATGAAATGTAGGCCTAAACTTTATTTCTGCTAGACTGCTTTCAGCTTTTCCAGAAAATTTTGTTGAATGCTGAGACCTTACTTGAGTAATTGGGATTTAAGGATTTATTGAACATGATACTACTGTGTTTTTGTGTGTCCCTAATCTATCCCACTGATCAAATTTTCTAGGTTTTTTTTTTTAATTTGATGGTAACAGTTTCTTTTTGTATAATTTGAGACCTGGTACTACTATTCTCTCTTTTTTCATTTTTTCCACTCTCATTCTTAATCTTTCATTACTCCAAATGAGCAGTAATTTTTTTTCTTTGTAAAGTAAATCTTTGATAGATTAATTGGTACAGCAGTAAACAAATTATTTTAAGTACTATTGTCATTTTTTTTATGTTGGCATGGCCCATCCATGAACAATTAATATCCTTCCAATTATTCAGGTTTTTATTTCTGTAAAGAATATTGTACAAAGAATAGTTTGTAATTTTATTCATATAATTCTGGTGTATCTCAGTAAGTGAATTCTCAAATAGTTTACATATTCTGTGGTTGATTTTAATAGAATTTCTGTTTTTAACTCTTCTTGATTTTTTTTTACATTTTGCTGAAAGACTGATATTTTGAGAGAGTTTAAGTTTTGATATTTTACTGAAGTTTTTTCAATTAATTTTTAGTCACATCTCTAAAGTTCATATGTTTTCACAATAAAAACAAAATTTAAATATAAGACAGCAAAAGTGAAGCTAACACTGAGAATTAACTCCAAACAACAGAGAATGAAGTGCAATGGTTATTTAATATGCTATATGAAAACAAGGTCACATTTGATTCAGCACATGTCAAATTTTGATGCTGAAATGATCTGCCAACACCATAATCATTAGATTCATGACTTAGAAAAATTTTGCCATAGACCTTGTTTTATTTGTATAGAAGTTAACATGCTATAATATTATTTTGGTGATTAAAATGTAGCAAACAGCTTTGCAATAAAACTGAACTTTAAAAACTGCATAACTAAAGAATGACTCTATATCTATCATATATTATTTTATATAAATTATTTGTTATTTACATAATGTATTTTACATAATATTTTATCAATAAAGTCTATTTTGATATAGATACATAAATTGTTTTGAAATTTTAAACAGTTAAATTTAAATTTAATTCCATTAATTTGTTTAGTTTCTTTAATTTTAAAAAGTGAAAAGGTGCTTTTAATGAACAACATTAAAGCATACTTAGTTTGAAATAAAAATCCATTGAAACAAAACTACACAAGCAACAATTGAAGGAATTGAAATAAAACACAGGAACACATATTAAAAGTATAAATCCAGAAAATATGACCCATTATACTTAGCACTGGAATTCACAAGTATTATTATGGATGGAGAGAAAAAAACTGCTATATCTGTTTTGTACAAATGCTTTAGCTTCACATGACATAAAAAAATTGTATTATATAAAGATGAGAATTTTTCCAGAGAAAGCAAAATGCTTTTTTGCTTTATTTCCCAACTTATTTAATTATTTTTAGTATTCAACATTCATTTCTTTTTTTTTCTTGTCAGGTTCTCAAACTCTTTATTTCTTTTTTTTAAATTTTATATTTATTTTTAGTTTATATCATTAATTTCCACAAGATTTTGAGTTACAAGTTTTCTCACGATATTTCTGTTACCCACCACCCCAAAACAGTGATCCCACTGTATACTCCCTCCCCCAATCTGCTCTCTCCTATATCCTCCCCCATTCCCCCTCTGACTTTCCAGTAGGGCAAGATGGATCTCTATACCCCAGTGCCTGCATATCTTGTTTCCCAGTTGCATGTAAAAATAATAATAATAATATATTTTTTTAAACATTTGATTTTAAAACTTTGAATTCCAGATTCTTTCCCTTCCTCCCTTGTCACCCACCCTTACTGGGAAGATACGCAATTCAATATAGGTTGTACATGTGTAGCTACCCAAACCATTTCCATAGTGGATACATTGTGAAAGATTGACTATATTTTCCTCCATCCTATCCCACCCTGCATTTGTTCTATTTTCTACTCTGACCCTGTCCCTTTTCAAAAGTGTGTGCTTCCAACTCCCTTCCCCCCCCAAACCTGCCCTCCCTTCCATCATCCCCTCTCCTATAGGGCATGATACCCTATTTAGTACGCATGTCATTCCCTCCCTAAGCCAAATTCAATGAGAGTAAGGGTGACTCATTCCCTTTTGCCTTCCTGTTCTTCCATTGTAACAATTTTCCCTTGCCTCTTTTATATGAGATAATTTACCCCATTCTGTCTCTTCTCATCTCCTCTCATTATATTCCTCTCTCACCTTTCAATTAAACATTTTAAGTATCATCCCTTCCTATTCAGTTGATCCTGTGCCCTCTGTCTATTTATACCTGTACACATATATACACACTCACGTATGTATTCATACTCCCATATGCCCTTCTATATAGACATATGTATGTATACATATATATGCACATATATATGTACACATATATATATATATACATTTCTATTCCCTTCAACTATTCTCATACTGAGAAAAGTTTCATAAGTTAGAGTTATCATTTTTCCATGTAGCAATGATAATAGTTCAACTTAGATAAGTTCCTTATGATTTCTTTTCCCTGTTTACCTTCTCATGCTTCTCTTGCTTCTTGTATCTGATGTCAAATTTTCCATTCAACTCTGGTTTTTTCATCAAGAGTGCTTTAAAGTCCTCTACTTCATTGAATGACAATATTTTCCCCTGAAACATGATACTCAGTTTTGCTGGGTAGGTGATTCTTGGTTTTAATCCCAGCTCCTTTGGCCTCTGGAATATCATATTCCAAGCCATTTGATCCCTCACTGTAGAAGCTGCCAGATCCTGTGTTATCCTGATTGTGTTTCCACAATATTCAAATTGTTCATTCTTGGCTGCTTGTAATATTTTCTCCTTGATCTGGAATTCTGGAACCTGGCTATAATATTCCTAGGAGTTTTCTTTTTGGGATCTTTTTCAAGAGGTGATAGGTGGATTCTTTTGACCTCTATTTTGCCCTCTGGTTCTAAAACATGAGGGCAATTTTCCTTGAAAAATTTTTGAAGGATGATTTCTAGGTTCTTTTTTTGATGATGGCTTTCAGGTAGTCCAATAATTT
This sequence comes from Petaurus breviceps papuanus, assembly GCF_028583685.1. Classification (NCBI taxonomy): domain Eukaryota; kingdom Metazoa; phylum Chordata; class Mammalia; order Diprotodontia; family Petauridae; genus Petaurus; species Petaurus breviceps. The sequence continues at coordinate 27,907,870 of NW_027186304.1, read as the reverse complement.
TTAAATGATCTCTCCTGGATCTATTTTCCAGGCCAGTGGTTTTTCCAATGAGATATTTCACATTGCCTTCTATTTTTTTTCATTTGTTTGGATCTGTTTAATAGTATCTTGATTTCTCATAAAGTCACTAGCTTCCATTTGCTCCAATCTAATTCTGAAGGAATGATTCTCTTCAATGAGCTTTTGAGATTCTTTTTCCATCAGGCAAATTTGGCTTTTTAAGGCATTCTTCTCCTCATTGGCTTTTTGAGCCTCTTTTGCCATTTGAGTTAGTCTATTTTTTGAGGTGTTATTTTCTTCAGTCATGTTGTTGACTCACTTTTCATGATTTTCTTGCATCATTCTCATTTCTCTTCCCAATTTTTCCTCCACTTCTCTTATTTGGTTTTCAAAATCCTTCTTAAGCTCCTCTATGGCCTGTAACCAATTCATAGTTTTCTTGGAAGCTTTTGGTGCAGAAGTTGTGATTTTGTTGCCTTCCTCCTGTTCCATGCTTTGATACTTTTTGTCCCCAAAAAAGGAATCCAAAGTCGGATTGCTGTGTTGCTGTTCTTGCTTTGCTTCCTTTGCTTGGTCATGTTGCCACTCAATTATTTGACTTTTGAGCTTTTTGCCACAGTAGAACTCTGCTTCCAGAGAGGAGAGCTTTGTCCCAAATTGCTGGGGGTTTTGCAGCTGGAGGTATTCGTTGGGTGCCTTCTCAGAAGCCTCCACTGGCTCTGGTACCTGGTCACACACCCCAGGATCTTCACCCTAGATAGCAATCCAGATCCAAGCATGTTAAAACAAGAGCAATTACCCCTCAGACTGGTTGTTTGGTCTCCCTACAATCTGCAGGCCAAGAGCTCTGAAGCAGCCATGCAACTGTGGCTGCTGTGCCTCAGCCACTTCTTTTCCCAGGGGCAGGGGCCAGACCACACTCTTCCTTCACCCTTCCAACAGAGTTTCCCACTGACCTTTTATTTTCTCTTTGGTGTTTATCAGTTGAGAAGACTGGAAACCACCACAGCTGCTGGTGATTCACTTTCCTGAAGTCTTCTCTGGCCAGTCTGGGCTGCCCTGGGGCTGGTACCTTGGCTCACAGGGGACTGTGCTTGGCTCCCAGTGAGCTGTGATAGACTTTTCCTGTCAGAATGCCAGGCTGCCTTCAGCAGGAGATTTGTTTCTTTCTGTCTCTATGTAGGTTCTGTAGCTTTAAAAAAATTTTAGAGTCATTTTTTTACAAGTATTGGAAGTGATTGGAGCTAGAGCCCACACCAAGTTTGTGCTTTTACTCCGCCATCTTGGCTCCACCCCAACAAAAAACAAAATGCTTTTAATAAGCAATGACAAACTTTAAGAAAATAATGGCTGTGACATTGGTAGGATTACTTATATAAGGTTGCTTACAAAATTGTTAAGTATAAAAAGTCTCAAGCAACAGGAGAAACATTGGTGTTATCCACAGCTATTGACATGATTAAAAAGATGCCTAATGCCTCATATGCAAAGCAGTTTTGAATAACTTCAATCATGGATAATATAGAGAGAAGAATAATTGTCTGAAGACCTTTGTGATTATTGAGAAACTGAAATCTTTCTGTTTCACATTCAAAATGATGAAGCAACAGCTGTAGTTGAAGATGATCATTCGATTACATATGTAGGGAGTGTTGTTTAAAGTGATATTAGAAAAGATGTGCTACTTTGCAAAGCTATTGCTAGCAATGCCTTATCAGGAAAAATTTTCAGTATAATTGAGTTTTTTTAATGAATATTATATAATGTGAGAGAAATGCATTGGCTTTGCACTGATGCAAAAGTCAGAATGAATTAGAGGTCTATAAGAACTACTTTACAATGTAATAATAATAAGTGTCATTTATATAGTACTTTAGTCTCCAAATGCTTTACAAATATTATCTCATTTTTTCCTCACAACAACCCTGGAGTTAGGAGCTCTCTAATGTATACTGGTTATGTAACCCTAGCCAAGTCACTAAACATTTTAATGACTCCAAGCAAAACAGGTGCAAATTTGCATTAATAGAATAAATTCTTCCTTAGGAACTCCTTATATTGATGAAATCACATTTCCAGCAAAAAAATAAAAAAAAAAATAAAGTCTCTTGCCCCACCCCTTTTTAGTATATTGAAATAAGCATTTGAACCTGAAAATCTTATTATATTTTGGCTTCAGGTAAATGAAGTTTTCTGCTTTATAAAACAAAGTTATTCAAACCTTAATACCTATAGCTTCTTTTTGTGAAGTGAACATTTATTCTGTAGCCGTCGTAAAGAGAAAATGTCGATTTCAATTAGTGATTGAAAAAGAATGCAAATAACAATATATAACTTTGTTCCAAAACAGTCCATGCATCACAAAAATGGAATTATTTTTGTTATAATTTTATATATCATGAATATAAGCATTACAAATGATTGTATCAATCAAAATCTATATTGGGCTATTTTGTTGCCTATTTAACATCGATTCACATTTTGTAAAATTAAAAAGAGTTATTCATTTTATCTGAATAGAAATCCTAGGAAATTATTTTGTATAGATTGCTTTATGAAAAATGTGGGTGCATGACAATTTTTTTGTATAAAAGGAATTATCATTATATAATGTTTGTAAGCCACTGCTTAGTTTAAATTTTATTCCATATATTACTTCTCCCAAAAACCATTTTGAGCCTCATTGCTAGTTACGGAAGGAAGGTTTTTGTTCTCTGTTCTACCTGGCCATAAGACAGCACCTGAGCATTACTGAGATGAATCAATAAAAAGCCAGAGTGCTGAGTTGCTGATGGGGAACATGTAGTTTTGGGATAGGAGTAAGTGGCTGATGACAACCATTAGAACTATTAAGTTAAAGGCCAACTATGGTGACAGAGATCTGCAGATAGTACAGAGCTATAGATTGGGGAGACAGGGGGAAAAATAAATGGATTTTGTTGTGATACACCAAAGAGGAAAGGATGGTGGACTTGTCCACACCAGTGATGATACTGGTCACCATAAAAGATAAAGGTATTCCCTGATGAATAAAAATAAGAATAGTCAATGTTGGATGGGGTAGGAGTGGGGTGATGCTGTGGGAAGACATGCCTTGAAGATGAGACTGTGAAGATGGTTCAACCAATCTGTATTTCAATTTAGAATTATTCAAGAAAAATTACTAACCTTTCCATGTAGTTTCCTTTGATCCAACAATCCTATTATATGCCCAAGAAGTCAAAGATAGAAACAAAAGTCCAGTATATTGTAACAAAATATTCACAACATCTCTCTTTGTGGTAGCCAAGAAATGCAAATAAATTGGGTGCCCATTAATTGGAGAATGGACCTAAGTGTCCTTTTAGATTCTAAGTCTATGAACCTGAGACAAGAGCAAAAGAAAATGCTAAGATTTGGCAGAGAAGATCCATCCATCCATCTATCAAATTATCTATCAATAAATAAGCCTAGATAAGTGTGCCTAATATTTGTCAGAATCTTATCCAGGTACTGGGAATACAAAGACAAAAAAATGAAATAATCTCCATTCTTAAAATGCTTATACTTTATCAGATATATATAGAGTAGGGGATTGGCTTACATGACCTCTAAGGTTCTTTTCCAACTCAAAGTTCATGATGAGCTCATAATTTTGCCTTCCTGACAGAAAATTGTTTTATGTGTTTACTTACTCATTCATTTATTTATTTTTCTGAGTAATAGATAAATTCTAATTTTCCAGGTGCAAAGTAAGAGAAACAATAAGGCGAACATCCTTAACTTTTAATATTCTTCCTTTACAATGACAGACATTTTTAACTCTTTTAACTTTAATTAGAAATCAAACTGAATAAAATGCTTGACTGTGACATACCAATGATTTAAAAGAGACTTTTCGACTCAGTACCCAAAACATGAAACAGTAATTCAAAAGGCCATTAACAGCTAGTCCCCCCACCACCCCTAGTGCTCAGGGAAGGGCTAAATTAATCAAAATGGTAATCGTATCACAAATCAATTACTATTTAAGTACACTCCTACTAGAATTGACCATAAAATAATATCCCTAAACCACAAGCTTAACCATGTTCCTTTGGAAAAAAAATAAGCCACCCCTTCTGTAAAAGAATACACACATACAAAACTCTCTTCATGGGCTATTAACTGAAGAGGCGATCATCTTCCTCATTTTCTCAAATAGCATCTATCACTCACCCGGAGACAGAGCATAATTTGAATGAAATCAAATATGAATTTCCTTAGCCCCAGATGAATTAGTACAGGAGACAACAGGGCTTATTCTTATTCATTTCCAGGCATATCCACTCACAGATAGAAAAAAAAAAGAATCTATGGTCAAGTAGATACAAATATATTACTGAACATATGGCCTTTTGATCTCAGTGGTTCCTAGTTTCTTGCTACTGGCCAGCAAAGGATAATGAGTTTTAAAAATTTAAAGCACTTTTCCCAGAACAATTAAACCTCCTTAGAGGGATTTACTTTCCAGGATTCTATTTCCAGGATAATTTTCTATGCTAAGAGCACATGTTAGATCTCCCATAGTAGATTGCAAGCTCCTTGAGGGCAGTGACTATATTAATTTTTTTCTTTGTATCCTCAAGGTCTAGCAAAGTGCTTTGCACATGGCAGTTCCTTAACAAATATTTGATGAGTATAAACATCTACCTTGCTTGTAAGTACAAGGTATAACAAATAAAATAGACTGTTATCAGTCAGTGACCAGGGCACACATTCCATGGTTGCTATGTGAGTTGATGAGAGCAGTAACAGGAGTTCTCCAACTGAAGAGAATTCAGGAGAAGCTGGAAGGAGAAACCTGGTGGTATGTGGTCTACCTTAAAAATCCTGTGTTCACACAGAACAATGAATGCAACAAATTGGAATTCCCCTTGTCTAGCTCAGTACCCTGTTACTCTAGCCTTGATTCCTAACCACTGGCCCTTATTTCCCATTAGGCACCATTACCATTTCCCACCCCACCTCTAGCCCCCAACCTCGGTGTACCTTTGGTTTGACCTGGCTTCCTCTTTGGGCACTGCAATTGCCTCTGGTTCATTCATACCACACTGACCTTGGCCTGTGTTTCAGACAATGTAAGTGCCTGGTCTTTTCACTTCCGAGACTATAATTCCCAGACACCAATCCCTACTTATTTGATTTTTATCTCTGCCCTTCCTTCCCTGCATCACAGCCTTCTCTAAAACCTCTCGGGTGCTCTGCCAAGACAGTAAGGCATCAGTTAGCATCACGGCACTTGGGCAGCCACTTCCCCTTCCTGGGCGAACAGTACAACTAGGAGGAAACAGATAAGTGCTCAGAGGTAAGTGCTCTTTGTCAAAACCCAGTGAATCTTGGGCAGAGAGAGAACTCTGCCTATGGCAAGGGAGCTGTGGTGGGATGGCTCAGAGGGAGGCAAAATGGATATCTCTAGCCCCCACAAGGAAGGAAAAGAGCCCCACAGGTGTAGTTGGGTTCCTCACTGCAAGGATTTTGACCATGTATGGTTTAAAGGGAGGTGGAATAGACATCTCTAGCTTCTTCTCCCCCCTACACTGCCCCCCACCTTTCTCCAAGGGAGACTTTCATTCATGCCGGGATGAGAAGCAGGAGGTTGCGGTCAAGGGCCGCCATTCTGATCCCCTCAGAGAGAAAAGGTACTGGGGTGGAAGTATATCTATAAGTTACCTTAAATATTGTTCATCTAAGGGATATGGTCAGGTTCAAGCTAACTTATGATCTCTTTGTCATTATTATTGTGGGGATAAAGAAGACACCAAGCTCTATATCTAAGACTTGACCCCTTTCCCACCAACTAACAGCTCCACAGGGAACACACATAGAGAACAGCAAAGAAATTCATTTATCTAAATTGTAGCAAAACATAAATCAGGGAAGGTATACATAGGAGTATATATTTGTTGTTGTTCAGTCATTTCAGTTCTGTCAGACTCTTTATGACACCATTTGGGGTTTTCTTGCAAAGACACTGGAGTGGTTTGCTATTTGCTTCCCCAGATCATTTTACAGATGAGGAAACTGAGGCCAATGGGTTAAGTGACTTGCTCAGAATCACATGGCTAGTAAATGTCTAAGGCCAAATTTGAACTCAAGTCTTCCTGACTCCAGACCTGGCACTTTAATCCACTGAATAATCAATAGATAGATAGATAGATAGATAGATAGATAGATAGATAGATAGATA
>NW_027186304.1:27868069-27901652 GCF_028583685.1 Petaurus breviceps papuanus | reverse complement strand
ATAGATAGATAGATAGATAGATAGATAGATAGATAGATAGATAGATAGATAGATAGATAGATATCCCAGACAAAAACAGAATGAAGGAGTTCAACCTTCATGAGCATGCCTTGGATCTCACCCAAAGAAGGAAAACTCCCTGCAGTCTCCAGTATACTAAGTTGGGGACAGGGATGTGATTAAGACTAGTTCCACTTTTATGTTCCCAATATTTTCCTTCAGTGACCTGAGCTAGAGTTGGCTTCTTCCCTTTTCTCTTTCCAAGCTGGAAGAAGAGCCTGAACTGATTTGACTCTTGAAGAAGACTCAAAGCTTGATGAGTCCCCAAAGGGGGTTCATCCTGAAGGGTCATCTGAGGGATTGGCCTTGAAGTGTCGCAAAGGGGTAGCTCTCTTGCCTCTCACCAACTTTGTCCCCTCCCTTCAAGTTGGACAGGGCATTCATCACCACCAATGAGGAGAGAGTCCTACATTAAAGGTTTTGTCAAAATGCAATGAATTCAACATTTAAACTTAAAAATGATCAATGTTCAGTGGGACAGCTTCCATTTCACTTCCTCTTACCCTTCTGTTTTGGTAAAGAACGAGAAAGGAGGAAAAAGTTGTCATGAAAATAAAATGAAGGTGTGTCATGTTTTTCTATTTCCCATGTGCATATGTACATTATACATAAATCATATGGATTTTTTTCATCTGTATTAGAAAATGGTTCTGAAAACTGTCAATATCTTTTTTTTTTAAAGCAATCAGGGTTAAGTAACTTGCTCAAGGTTACATGGCCAGGTGTTTCTGGGTGTGGTGCTGAGTATCTGAGCCCAGATTTGATCCAGATCATCCCAACACTGGAGCCGGTGCTCTTACTCACTGAGCCACCTGGCCGCCCCTAAGCAATTGGGGTTAAGTAACTTGCTCAATGTTACATGGCCAGGTGTTTCTGGGTGGGTGCTAAGTGTCTGAGCCCGGGATTCGATCCCCAGGTCATCCCGACACTGGAGCTGGTGTTCTTACTTGCTGTGCTACCTGGCTGCCCCCAACTGTCAATATCTTTTCAAATGTGGCCTCTTGATCTTCACATACCATGTGCATTGGAAGATTAACCTGGGGCTTGCAATTATACTCACTAGTTAAGAGTTCCATGCTCAAGGGACCTTCATTTTCTCTTCATGAAGATAACCTGAGACAAAGTATCCCATTTCTGAAGGACCTCCTCATTGTTATTTATCAGCAATCTTATGTGAATTTCTTTATAAGATATATATGTATATAAAAACCATCGAACGTATGTATGTATATATTTATATCTATCTATATATGTGCAAGCCTTACCAATCACAAATATATATATATATATATGCATACATGCATATACACACATGCACAAATAGCTATGCAAATATGAGCATATACACAAGTAGGTATATATGTATATGTACACATATGACATGGACAAGACTTGCATAGGAGGAGAGGTTGTGCAAGATGAATTTTGATATGTACCACTGGAAGGAATACCTACATCAATGAAGTCATAGATCCGTTGGAGTATTGAACTGAATACACAGCTGACTCACTAAAAGAAGCCGTTCTTTGTTTCATTTCCTACCTGACCTTAAATCACTGAATGGGTGTTGCTTTAGACAAACTGAGACCTGGGAAAGACCTTAACTTAAAAAAGCCAAGGTCTCCCACTGCATCTGGCCACCTCCAGTAATCCTGGTCTAAATCTTACCACTGGACTCAGATGACACTGGAGGAGAGTGAGGCTGGTGACCTTGCACAGCCTTCCCTCATTTAAATACAGTTCACCTACAAGTCATAACATAACCTTCCTGATGCCACGGTCCTCTTCAAGAACAAAGGACAAACAATGAATGAATGAGAGAGTAATGTGAACAATTTTATACAAAATTTTCTAGCTATGGTTCAGAAGTGCTATGTAAATATTATTATTAGTATCATTCTTCTCATCCTCTTGGATAGAGGTGGTCAGATGGTACAATGGATAGAGTGCTGGTCTTGGAGTCAGAAAGATCTGAGTTCAAATCTGGCCTCAAACACTTACTAGCTCTTTGTGAGCCTATGTGAGTCACTTTAACTTTGCTCTCTGCCTCAGTTTCCTCATCTGTAAAATGGAGGTAATAATAGCACCTACCCTTCAGAGTTGATGAAATAATATTTGTGAAACATTTCACATGCCTTAAAATGGTTTTTAAATGCTAGCTATTATTATTATTCTAAATGATTCTGGGACAAGTCTCTACCTAGCTATTATTCTTTTGCAGCTAGGTGACACAGTGAATAGAGTACCTGACCTTAGGTCAGAAAGACTTATCTTTGTGAGTTCAAATCAGGCCTTCGACACTTGATAGCTGTGTGATCCTGGGCAAGTTACTTTTGCTTCAGTTTCCTCATTTGTAAAATGAGCTAGAGAAGGAAATGGAAAAAAATTCCAGTTTCTTTGCCAAGAAACCCTCAAAAGGGGTCACAAAGAGTTAGAAATAACTGAAACAACGGAAAAACAACAATTATATGTTTTTTAATCTGCAGACTATGCTGCAGGTGAATAAAATAACTGCTTTTCTCTGTTTACATTAAAGTATTAGGATAAGAGCTCATCCATATTGCCCATGGAGGACCTTTTGAATTCATTGATGAAGCTTAGCCACTTCTTGGGTTCTATCCAGAGTGAAGCCCACTTGTAGCTATATTGGATAAATCTAATGCCAGGTACTTCTTTTCAGCCTACATTATTGATCAGTTAAGTGATGTCTGCATGTTCCGGAAGTATTTCTGTTGAGTTTTTAATCTGTTTATAATGTACTTTGAGAATGTCTATCCATCTTCTTCCTCCTTTTTGGCAAGAAAGTGTTAATCTTTCTATAATTAACTGCTTTAAGGCGATGGGCCTTATTGTGCGGATTCTTGCTAGAATAGTTTCCAAATCTATTATGGTCCATTTCATAATTCTTAAAGTATTCTACTTCTGACACATATTGATTGTATGACCTTAGGTCCTCTCAAAAGTCTAAGCATCTTTCTAAGATTATATGTTGGGGGTGAAGATGCTAATTTAAGTCTACAGAAGGGATTTCTAATACAACATTCCCTATACTGATGAAATTACAAAGCCAGTCTATCTCAATTACTAAAATATTTCTTTCTAAATAGCCATTTTTAAGAAGGTAGGATTTCATCTTAGTCTTGAAGAAAATCAGGAAAAGCAGAAGGCAGCGAGATGAGGAGAAAGGACATTCCAGGCATGGGGAAAGACTATTGGAGAAGCTTGGAGTTGGCAGATGGACTGTCATGTGTGAGGAACAGGAAGGCCAATGTCATTAGATCATAAAATATATGGAGGGCAGTAAAGCTAAGAATACTGGAGAGACAGAAAAGGACTAATTTGTGATGAATTTTAAATATCAAACAAGGATTTTATATTTTATCCTAGAGATAATAAGGAAAAAGTAGAATTTTTGAGTAAGGCAGTGACAGGGTCAAATTTAGGCTTTAGGGAGATTTCTTTGGCAGCTGAGATGATGGACTAAAAGAGACTAGACATAAGGAGGCCGATTAGAACATTGTTGTATTGGTACAGGCATGAGGTCATGAGGGCCTGCACCAGCGTGGTGGTTGTGTGAGTGTTGAGAAGGAGACATATACAAGAGATATTGGGAAGGTGGCAAGGACAAATTTTGGGAACTAATTGAGTATGTGGGTTGACAGTGAGAAGTCCAGAACTACAATGAGGTTTTGATCTTGGATAACTGGAAGGATAGTGGTGCCTTAACGAATAGCAAGAAAGTTTAGAAGGGAAGGAATTTGGGGGAAGAAAATAACAAATTATGTGTTGGATATATTGGGCATTGAGATTTCTATAGGATATCTAGTTCAAGATGTCCAAGAAGCAGTTGGTGATGCAGGATTGAAGGTCAGAAGAGAGGTTAGAGCTGGAGAGATAGATGTGAGAATCATCTGCATGCAAACAATAATTGAACCTATGAATATGTTTTTAGGAAGTAGAGAAACAGCGAGTAAATGAGGGAACATTGAAGATTAGTGAGAGAATGGGAATGACAGAGGAGACAGCCTATTGGGGAAGCTAATATAGAATGAGATTGAGGGTACATGTAGAGTGGTTTGCCTTGACATGGAGAAGAACCATCTCCTTATTTTAAACAGGGATGGAAGAGGAGAGAGAGGGATGTGCTGTCCTAGTGATGGGAATTAAGGAGGGAAGAAGGAGCTCTTGGCAAATGACCTCAATATATATTTATATATATATACACATGATATATATATACAGGGATATGTATTTAAATATATATGTATGTATGATACAAAATATTCAGCCAAAAGAGGGGCTTGAGGTAGGATGAAAAAGTTTGAAACAGCTGTTGTGGTGAGTGGGATAACAAACTTAATAACAGAGGGGTGGAAAGGAATTCCCTTGCTGCAGTGAGGACCCAGTTATTATTTCACATAAATTTTGTGATTTTCTCTAGCTCTCTTCAGCATGAAAAGGAGTGAAGACAGCAGATAGTGAGAGTTATACAAGGCTGGGATTTGACATGACATGCTAGATAATAATAGAATAAGGGGAAGAGAGATTCAAGGATAGAGGGAAGTGTAGAGTTGAGCTAGTTCACTAAGGGGACAAGCTAGGGAAGGGAAGAAAATGCAGTCCTGAGGTGATGCCCTGGGAAAGAACTGAAGGGTGGAGAGATTGAAGATCGTGGTGATGATGAATATCAGGGTTAAGGGTCATAAGGCAGAAGAAAAAATGGAATAATAAAAGATTACAATCTATTAGAAAGTAAACTCCTTGAGGGTAGGTACCATATTTACCTTTCTTTGCATCCCAAGCCTTGGTACAGTGCTTGGCACATAGTAAGTATTTAATAAATGCTTGGGTGGTACATAAAGGATTTTGAAGATCATAAACATGAAAGTTGTAGATGATGGTAAGATCAAGGGCATGAGCATCCCTGTGAGAAGCTGATGTGGAGTGGAGTAGGTCATGGGAATTTATTAAATTAAGAAACTGGGAAACTAGGGCATTTGAGGGAGTATTAGTATGTAAGTTGAAACCACTTCCTGGTACAAGGGTAGGAATGGGGGTAGGAACATTGAGATCCAGGCACTGAATTCAGTGAGTAAGAAAGAAGACTGCTTTGGGAGTTGGTAGATTACGCCTACCAGAATCTTGATTAGATCATGAATTTGTATTGAAAGACACTCAAAAGAGGCCAAGTTATTGAGTGATGGTGGCAGAGGGAAAGTCTGGAAATGATAATAAGAAGTAAGTCTTCTGACTCCCCCATCATGACCCATGCATGTCATCTAGAAGGATCCAGGTCTCAATGAGAGCAAAAAAATGGTGACAGTAAGAATGCATAGTGCGTGTTACCTTATCCCTTGGGGGACTTAGGGTGCCTGAAGAATTTGTAGTATCACTTCTCTACTGTCTCAGTTGGAGTTTCCACTGGTGACTAGTGTCTAAGTTCCATTTAACCACTACCGTTTACAAAAAGATATATAGTTCAGAAATATGGCAAGAACAAATGAACAAATATTTTCCCCAGTAGCTCAGGGTATACTCTCCCTTACACCACCTTGTCTCTGGGGTGAGAAGGCTCAACTTAGCTTAGATCCTATATACCAAGTTCATGTCCAGATATGGCATGATTTCCAAATAAGTCCTAGTTTCAGATTCCACTGGCTTGTAGAAGGTTCCTCAGGGCATCACTATTGAAATGGATGCAAAACTCAGCCTGGACTTCAACTCTTCTATTCCTACAGGTTGCTTTCCTTACCTTTAGAAACATATACGACTGGATTTAGTTCAACTTTAAATTCAATTAAACTATTAATAAACACAATTTAAATTTAAAAACTAATCAAGAAGATTCCACTCTAATCACCCAGAAGAGAAAAAACCACAAGCAGAAGTTAAGGATCAGTGCTTGGTTCACAGGACAACATGGCCTCAGAAGGGAGAAGACAACAAGGCCTCTCTCCTTACAGACTGATCTCTTACCATACATGGTCTGGGGAGTCCAATAACAAACAGAGAAACCCAAAGGATTGAGGCAGGAGAAATCTGGAAGAAGTCAACTAAAGTGTTTTGAAAGCTTCTGCAACCAATTAAATAATGTCCCATTCATCATGTGATTAGCAGCCTGGAACCAAGGACAGAATGTCGGCACATGCCCAGTAGTCTCTCCAAGGTTCATCTCTTATACTTCATCATGACTCCCAGAAACAGGCTCTCAGTTTCTGCATGTGGAGGTACTATTTGAGGCACTCTGCACATACATCAGACCTGGTTACAAAAGGAAAAAAGCTTTAAGATTAAAGCAAGTTTGTGAATTAGAGAACACATTGGAAGAGGCTAGTAGGGATAGAGTAGAACATTATAGAGGGGAATAGAGGTGAAAGGGAGGGATGGAGTTGGGGATAGGTAAAGGGGCTTGGTTTGTAAAAGGATTCAGAAGTAGGAATAAAGAAACTTCCCTTTTGGGGGCATTTTATACTTCTATTAATGCAGTCTAAGACTGGGCTCACTTTTTTGATAATAATATCATCAACAACAGGGGTTGGGAATACACTAACCATTGAGGAATGAATCTAAGCCTTTCTTTCATCAGTAGCTAGAGAGAGAGGCCTGTTGACAGAGGCAGATGCTTATACAATTCAAGGCACTCCCTTGAGGTCCAACTTTATGGAAAGAGGTGATGTGTCCTATTAGGATAAGGAGACCCACTTCATAGTAGACAGGAAAAGGTGGAGGTATGTCCTGGAGGAGTTCAGATAAGAGGCAGGAACTGGTAGTTTGAGGTGGATCTGGTCTGGAAAAAGCCTCCAGAAGACTGGAGAAGGGCTTGTGGTAAAGACAAAGGCCAGAAGCTAGTGGCCTAGATTCCAGGATGAAACAAGGTTCTTTGTGAAGGATCTGGGTTAAAGAAGCCTCGATTGTGATGATGATCATTATGGCAATGACACACATACTTAATTAATTGATACTTCACCAGTTTGTTGTAAGGAACAAATGAGATAATGCATGTGAAAGTCCTTCTTTAATAATAAAAGTGATAGAAAAGCAACATAAATTTACAGCCATGTAATAATATGCCACATTTATCAAGTGTTTTAAACTTTACAAAGAGCTTTCCTCACTACAACTATGCGAGTAGATATTACAAAATCCTCCTTTAATAGATAAGGAAACTGAGCTATGATATGTGAAGTGACTGACGCAGGATTCCAACCAGATCTCCTGACTCTAAGTCCAACCCTCCTCCCTAGCTCTCCCCCTATTTGATTGCACCTTGAAAGTGAGACGTAGTCTCAGGGTTCTATACAGTAGATAAATATGCTTTTTTTCCTCAGCTAATGCAAAAGGCACTGCTGTCATATTTCCTATTAAATGAAGTAACTGAAATGTCCCTGCTTTGAGATCAAAAGTGCAATGATTCAGTGATAAGAGACAAGGGCTCATTCAAGCTGTTATCTCGTCATGACTGAATAATACTGTGCTGAGACCAATCCATTTTGGAGTATGCAATTATTTGTTTTAAATGAAAATATACAAGGCAGGATTGCTTGGCAACTTTAAGAAGCAATTTCAGCACCTTCCCCTTCTGTCTTTGGTTTGGCCTTGTCTAATATAGAACCACTGACTCTGGCATTTGAGTCAAAATATTTTTTTGACAACCACTTATGAAATATCAACAAAACATTTCAAAGACGAGAAAATATTTTAGTCTCTGGATAATAATCTATTTTTTTTTAATTTGTAAACTATTTTAATCTTTGGAGTCACGTAAACTTTGAGAGCTAGAAGGGACCATCAAGATCATCTAGTTCAACCCTCTCATTTTACAAATTAGGAAATTGAAGACTGTGTAGATAAATAGATTTACAAACTATAAGAATCAATGGTTCTGCTTTTCTACATTCTGAGTAAGTTGAGCTCAGAGAAGCAACCTAGCTAAAGGATTCAGAAGTAGAATAAAGAGACTTCCTTTTGGGGGACATTGTATACTTCTATTTAAAGCAGTCTAAGATGGGGTTCTTTTTTTGATAATAATATCATACGGTATGCTCATATAAGGCTTGTAGCCTGCTAGAATACCCTGGCCATTTATGTATACATAGAAGACTTACTAAAAGAGTTCCCTGGTCAATTTGATAAGTTTCTTAAGAGGTGAGCTTTTATATGCGATTTTGGCATAAGATATTGATCAAGAAACATCTCCAATGAAACTAACCAGCTTTCAAAGTGGCAAATCTTTGACTATGTAATAAACTCTGGTAAGACATTGGGCAACCATTCAATCCCGGGGTTTCAAGTTCTTCCCAATTTGAGAAGAAATGAAACTAATACAAGATGAATTCTCACATAGAAAGGTGTAGCATTCAATGGGAGTTTTGAGGAACCCTCGAGAGAAAAAGAGGAGAGGAGAATGGAGAGGTGAAAGTCACTGTGACCATGACACCCAGTGTCTACCACATCTGCAGTCCCCTTCTTCAAAACCATGAGATATGATTTCTAAATGACCAAGCGGAGAGGTGGATGGCTGTGATAATTTTTTAACCTTAGCCTCAAGAAATGACTGATTGCTATATCACTTCTACCTTGTTTGCTTTTAAAAATTCCATTAAAGAACATATTTGGCTCTTCCAGAGAAGGCTCTCACGCCGCCATTGCAGCCATGTCTCTTGTAATCCCCTAGAAGTTCCAGCACATTTTGAGAGTGCTCAACACCAACATTGATGGAAGGTGGAAAATAGCTTTTGCCATCACAGCCATCAAGGGTGTGGGTCGAAGATATGCTCATGTAGTATTGAGGAAAGAAGACATTGACCTCACCAAAAGGACTGGTGAGCTCACTGAAGATGAGGTGGAGCGTGTGATCACCATCATGCAGAATCCCCGGCAATACAAGATTCCAGACTGGTTCCTTAACAGACAGAAGGATGTAAAGGATGGAAAATATAGCCAGGTTCTGGCCAACGGTCTGGACAATAAGCTTCGTGAAGATCTGGAGCGACTGAAGAAGATTCGGGCACATCGTGGGCTTCGGCATTTCTGGGGTCTCCAGGTCCGAGGCCAGCACACCAAGACTACAGGCCGCAGGGGTCGCACTGTGGGTGTGTCCAAGAAGAATTAAACTACTTCACTGGCCTTGTCTGTTAATAAATAGTTTATAACAAAAAAAAAAACATATTTGATGAATTTAATATTATCACCTGTGGTTGACTCTGCCCTCATTTTGCCTGATGTCCTTTTGGGGCATGAAAGTACTATTGCAACCATAATTTAGAGTCACTTTTCCAAGCACAAAGCTGGAAGTTCAACTCCCAGTCCACTAACTGGGGAATTAACACAAGCCAGCTCATAACTAAACACCTACCCAAGGAAGGAAGGAAACAAGAATTTTTTTTGAAGCACCTACTATGTGCCAGGCACTGTGCTAAGCACTTTGCAAATATTATCTCATTTGATCCTCACAACAACCTTGGGACACAGATACTATTATTATCTTCATTTTACAGTAGAGGAAACTGAGACCGACAGAAGTACTCAGTGTCACACAGCTAGTCAGTCTGAGGCCAGATCAGCCTCAGGTCTTCCTTGTCTAGTTCAAGTACTCTATTCACCGAGCCACCTGGCTGCCTTTGGAAGACAGAATAGCTATGAATAAAGCCAAATTTTATGAATCTGCCCCATATGTAAAAACCTAAGAGTAATTAGATGTTATAATTATATCTCCCTATGGAAAGTGGACATACCCACTCTTGCTGAAAGGTCATAGGACACTTAATTAGGTCTCAATGAGTGAAACCTGTTCCCAAAATTAATTGATTGACCCAAAATCTCAGGGTTGGCTTATAAAGGTCCTACGGATTGCTCTCAGTGGCTCTTGATTCATTCCTTTCTGACCTTCTAGAAAAGAATAAGAGAACCATTAATAAATAGCAGGAACTATTAATATTGGCTTGAAAGAGACAGGTGGCAGACAGCTGCTTGCCTATAGAACTCAAGAGAGCTATTGCTGACTCCCTGTCTCCTAGTTATGGAAGGAGGAATTACCTAGGCAACACGGTTTCAGAATCTTACCTTCTAGCCAAAGAAAGGAAATTTCTTGGGCAGCACCAACTTCAAGGAGTAATTTGAAATTACCAAGTTCAAGAGTCTTGCAATTCAGTCTTCTATCCAGAGAAGAGAAATTTCCTAGGCAGTTGGATACCAGAATTTAGCCTTCTAGATGAAGAAATAAGATTTCTTGGGTAGCATTAACCCTATGGATTAGCTCACAAGTGACCTCAAGTTTGTGGGTTTGGGCATATGGCATCCTATTCAGAGAAAGGGAATGTTTTCTGAAGGATGTCTGTTGGAGGAAGAAGAGGATTGATCATATAGTACCAAAGGTGGGAAGAAAAGTAAGGGAATGACAAAGGAGAGTTAAAGACCTGAATTTTTCTCTTTGCTCTTGCTGAGTTAGATAGTGCAGGACCAATGAAATAGGGTCACCTGCTTCACAGTCTTTCAAAGTATCTTTCCTTTCTTGGGAGCTCTGTGTGAGAGATGCTCTGAAGGCTTAGGCTCCCCCAGAAAGGAAAGATATTTCTGAATGTGAGAGGGGCAAGAGGACTAACTATAATGAGAGAGTATTCATTTGTCTAGCAGCCCCAAGTATGTTTCCTCCCAGGGAGCTCAAATGTATACTGTCTCTCCTGGTGATCTTGTCAGTTCCCATGGATTTAATTGCATCTCTATGAGATGATTCTCAGATCTCTGTATCTAGCCTGACTTCTAGTCCCACATCACCAGCTGGCTATAGCAGCAAGCACCCTAGCATACCCAGGATAGCTGCTAGCACAGGTTCTTAGATCTGCTTTTCTAAAGGAAAACAACTCAAAATGGGTTAACAATCTTATTTTAATCAATCAAACATATATCATTTACCTAGTTCAGGGGAAAAAGTTAGCACCCTGAACTTTAGAGAATACAAACAGAAGTTACAACAGAAAAAAACACAATTCAGCAGACAGGCTTCCAGCTGTCTGACCATTATATCCATACCTACTTAGTTACCAGAGAGGGAAGCACCAACATCTGGATTTTCAAAGCCTGGGTGCTCAATGGCTACCCAAAGTCTCATCTGGCCAAATCACACAACTTTCCTTAAAGTGAGCCCCAAAGCAAAACCTCAGCTCAGAGGTATATATGTCACAACCCTCTTGACCCACTGCCCCATCACAAAGTAACAAAGTGTGGGCATTCCTGAAAAACAAGCCTCCTGCCACAGGCTCCATGTGACCACATTCAGCCTATTAGGGGGCAGAGTATATTTTCAAATCAAGGAAGGTTCTCGGAGTCACTTAAGCCTATCAAGGGGCCAAGGGGCAGGGAAGAAAGATCTTTATATTCCCATTATACTGGCTCTTGAACATTTTGAACTGGGTGTCCCATAGGCATGCCTAAAACAGAACTCACTATCTTTTCCCCAAAACAAACTTTCTTCTGAAATTCTCTATTACTGTTGACAACAACACCATCCTTCTCATCACCCAGGTTTGCAATGTCAATGTCATCTTCAACCCCTCACTGTTCCTCACTTATATATGGATCAATTGTCAAACCTTGTAATTTCTATTGCCACAAAATCTCTTGTATACATCCCTTCTCTCTACTAACATAGGCATCACCCTAGTTCAGGCCTTCATTACCTCTTATGTAGACTCATACAATAGCATCCTAATTGGTTTGATTCCCTAAAGCTACTCCCCATTCCAATCCATCTCCCATATAGCTGTGAAATTAATTTTCCTAAAGTGTTGTCACCCCCAAATTCAATAAATTCTATTTGTTCTCTAGCACCTCTAGAATCAAATAAAGATTTCTCTGTTTGGCATTTTAACTTATTTGCAATCTGGCTCCTCCCTGTCTATTGAATTTTCTTATACATTTCTCCCCTGCAAACACTCTATAGTCCAGCTATACCAGCCTCCTTGACATTCCTCAGACATTGCTCATCTCCATGCCTTTTCATAGGACTGCCCTTCCTGCCCAGAATTCTCCCTGGACTCTCCTCTGCCTCCTGGCTTCCTCCAAGACTCAGCTTAAACATTACATTCTGCAGGTGACTTTTCTGGTTCTCTTCCCTGACTGCCTTCCCCTCAGAAGTTATCTTGTAACTGCTTGACATGCGTGCGTCTTCCATTAGACTATAAGCCCATTGAGAGCAGAGACTGCTGTTGCTTTTTCTTTGTGTCCTCTAGTGTTTGGCATATACAGTGAGTACTTAATAAATGCTTGTAGATTGATTGATTGATGAGAGGTCATTTAAGAGTCTACAACTAATGAAGGAATCCTACTAACTCACAGGTAGTGAATCACAGGACTCAGGACAATCTGTCAAGAGGACAAGCTACTCCACTTTAATTGTTAAAAAGTTCTTCCCTATGATGACCTAAAATCTGCCTCCATGTGACTTCTATTTCTTGTTCCTTACCCTCTGAACTCTGGAACTAGCCACAATAAGTCTTCTCTCAGATAAATCAGAAGTCTTTTCCAAATAGTACACCCTCAACTACTTGAAGACAACTATCACATCCTCCCCTCTCTTCTCTTTTCTAGGCTCAACATTCCCAGCTCCTTCAACAATGTTTTATAGGATGTAATTTTCAGACTCCTCCCTGTCCTAGTTATGAAGCTCTGGACTGGTTCTACTTTGTCAATGTCCCTCTTAAAAAAGGGAATCCTAGCACAGGACACAATACTCAAGGTGGAGTCTGGCCATGGCAGAGAGGAGCTATTTTCTCCTTGTTCTGGATGTTTTACTTTTACCAGTGAAGACTAAAATTGCATTAGCTCTTCTGGTTGGCATGGCATCACACATGGTAACACATATAGAGCTGTTATTCTGCTAAAACCCCTCAATCTTTAGCTGAAGTATCTAGGTGGTGAAGCAGATAGAGTTCTGGGCCCATAGTCTGGAAGATCTGAATTCAAATCCAGCCCCAGAAACTTAATAGTGGAGTGACCCTAGGCAACTGTCTATCTCAGTTTTCTCAACTACTAAATAAGGAAAAAAATACCTATCTCACAGAGTTGTTGTAAGGATCAAATGAGATAATATGACAATATAATAAAATAATTACTAATATTTTAAATTAATATTATTGCAATGTAATATATAATTATAAGCATTAATATTTTAAATAATATTAATAACATAATAATATTAACTCAGCACCTGGAATGTAGTAGGCACTATATAAATGCTTATCTCCTTCCCTTCTCCCTCCCCATCTGGTTATATTACTATCCTATTGAAATTTCTCTCTTTTTTGCTAATGATTTTATAGGCTATTTTAAAATGCTCACATTGCATATATACACATATATTATACATGTTACACTCATATGTATATAAATAAATATAAAACATCTTTATGGCATTTCCTTAGTCTATCAGAGTATAACCTTTTTACTTCCTTCAATGATTCAAAAATCCATTATTTCATAAGTGTAGATATTCTCTCCATTGGCACAGGCTAAAGCTTCTCTATCAATTGGCAGATAATTTTCAAAAGTGGTTGTAACGGAAGGATTAATCACTCTGTAGCCAATCTAGCAATAAGCCTTTCTGAATTTAGCAAGGTTGGTCAACAGACAAGATATCTAAGAAAGTCTATCACTCTGTCCAATCTGGTAGATCTTCTCAAAAGCTTGTCTTCTGATGGGTAATAATTCAGAGTTGCCTCTGTGCCATGATAAGCTATCAAAAGAAGGAGTTAGGGAGATGTGCCAGGCCCTGTGCTAAGAACTTTCCAAAAATTATCTCATTTGACTTTGCTTGTGGCTTTAATTCTTCAATGTGTTAATGGAGATGATTCTCAGATCTCTTTATCTATCTTGTCCTCTAGGCCCACATCACCAACTGGCTATTGAACATTTTGAACTGGATGTCGCATAAGCATCTCAAACTATATGGAGATAATAACTTTCCATAATCTTTAAAGACATGAATCATGGCAGGACCCAGGCTGGCTCTTGTAAAATCACAAGACTTCAATGTTCAAAGGAACTTTGGCAGTCTTCTAGTTCAACTCCTTAATTTTACAGTCAAGAAAACTAAGACCCATAGAGGTCAAATGATATGACCAAAGTGGTATCAGAGGAAGAAATTCAGCTGAAGGAAAATGACCTATAATCTCAAGTAAGACTAAAGGAAGTATAGCACTTCTAGACCTCAACTACATGATAAAGTAGTTAATTTCTTTTAAATTAGTGCTGATTAAAAAGCAGCAGACTAGTTTATCAAGCTCCCCAAAGCAATTGAACACTATAGCCCAGTGTACAATAAATTCTAGAACATTACCCACAGAGAGATAGCCTCTTTTTTTTTTTTTAAAGAATTGATCAGTTAGGCAGGAATAAGGCTCAAACCATCATCTTATGCCATACACCAAAATAAGTTTCAAATGGATACATGACCTAAACATAAGAGGTAACCTCATCAGAAACTTAGAGCTGGTAAAAAGCAGAGTCAGATTTCAAACCCAGTTCCTCTGATTGCTAATTCATTGGTATTTCTGCTAAACTGAGATGCCTGGGCCATCACTTCCCCTTTGTAAGCACTCACCAAGCATATGTCTGATCTCTTCTAAAATATGGCCCAGAATCTTTGCCAAGCTCCCTAGTATTCAGTTGTGTTAATGTAGGTGTAGAACTTGAGCATGAGTCATTTGATTTAAGACTAAAGGAGACCTTAGAACTCATCTAGTTCTACCTCCTTATTTTTTACTGAGGATACAGAGCTCAGATAGGAAATATATATGTAGACTGACCCCCAGAGGGGAGATATGATTTGCTCAAAGTCACATAGATAATAAATGGAATTAGCCAGAATCCATACCCTGTTCTTCTGACTCTAAATCCATTAAAATTTTCACTATACAATGTTGCTTCAATTGCCACAGATAGGTACAACCAGAACAGAAAGTGGGCCAGTCATATACCAAATGTGAGAGATAAGAACAGGTGGGCAACCTGAGGGATGTCTGTTAAGCCAAGAAATTCTAAAAGAACCAAAAGAAGGACTCAGTAAGCTCATTGTCTCTCCTGTGGTCTTTTTACCAAAAGAACCAGACGATGATTATGCGAGAAGAAAGAGGTCTGATCCTATAAAGCAGAGGCGTCAAACTTGGGGCCCGCTGGTACGGTCAGGAACAGATTAAAATGTAATATGGAGCTGTTTACCAAAATAAATAAAAATAAGATATGACATTGATAATGCGAATTTGTGTTTTTTAAGGAAATATGCAGCCCTTGGAGATCCATTTCTATTTGAGCTTGATATTACTACTATAAAGCAAGTGACCATATGAATAAAACAATGAATTAGTATATCTTAAGTCCTATCTTTTTAACACAGTCATAGCAAATATCTAAGACGCAAAAGCAAAATATCCCTGAGGAAAAAAAATCAGACCAACCTTATGTTTCTTTTTTAAAATTTTATGGAATATTTTTATGAAATAATACTAAGACTGCAGTGACCCAAGCCCTCTATAGAAGCAACTTGGTCAAAAGGGAAGCTGTCAAAGTCAGGAAGTCTGGGATTGATGTCTGCCTCTGGCAAATACAGAGCGAATGACCCTGGAAAAGTTGCTTGATGTCTTACTGCCCCCTCCACACCCCCAACTCTGCAAGACCCTTAAGTTGTGTTTGTAGCATGAGTTCCATGGGTCTGATCAAAGCATTAAGGAATCCTAGTAGAGTACTATATACGCCCCTTGTGATTAGGGATTGTTTCCCCCGTTTTTTTTTTTATGTGTACAGTGTCTAGAACCCAATTGCTGTTTAAAAAAAAAAAACCAAACACCTGTTGAATTGAATTGACATACAATCAATAGGAAGTGGTTGGAAAAGACAGGAAATAGAAGGGTAGCATTGGTACCAGTGGGTGGAGCAGATACAATAGAAATTGCGTGGGCCTAATGAAGAACCACTTGAAAAGCTGTTTTAAACATCCTCCCTACTCTTGTCAAAACATTATTTCCCGGCAGCTGAGCCATATCAGCCCTTAGCACTGAAATTTAGAAAGATTAAGAAAAGGAAAAAAAAAAAGAATCAGGTGTTTCACAGAGAAGGTAAACCTGTCCTTTATCTATAGATAAACCAACCAATCTTTTAAAATCATATTTTCTACATTGTTCATTGTAGCAAATGTTTCCCATTTGGGTTTTCTATTTTAGTTTTGGTATTGCCAACCCACCCACAATCTATTCACAGGAGCCACCTGTTTCTTCCCCATGGAAACAAATCAGTTTGCCCAGCTCCTAGGAGGAAGGAGCAGGAAAGAATGTGCTGGCTGACACCTAGGTAAGTGTATGTTGGGAAATGGGCCCCAGAGTAGATGGACTATTGTCTTACTTATTATTCCCAAGGAAAGCACCCTCTCCCCATCTTCTTGGGAATGAAGACAGAAATATTCTGAATGATCCTTTTGCTTTGTTGTTGTTCAGATTGGAGTCAAAAGGTAGATGGTTATATTCTTTTATCTGGGTCTTATTTGAACCCTCACTTCCTTGTACTTCCTCGTGGTACAATGGAAAACCCTGAGTAATGAGTTAGAGAACCTTGGTACCAATCCGATCTCTGTCATATGCTATGTGTGTGACCTTGGACAAATCCCTTCTCTGGCCTGAGTTTCCTCATCTATTATAATGAAGGGATCGATGTAGGTGTGGTATGTGGTCTCTCTCAACTTTAAATCTGTGATCTCATGAGCCTCACTGTGTTTGAGAGGGATATTTGCTAAAGATGGTTGAAACATTTGGTATTCTTAGGGTTTCAACAACTTACATGACCCCCTAACTTTTCTTCTAACTAAATGCAAAGTCTGACTTTGGAAAGAAATTAAGGCAGATTCAGCTCTGAGGGGAATGCTAGAATTTAATCCCATTTGGACTTCTAGTAGCTGATTGGGCTTGGCCAGTCCATGTGGAAATTGGGTGCAAATTTGATGAAAACCTGTTTCTGAAATGAGCTAAGATGGGTGAACTGAAACCCCAAATCTTCTGGTGAGTCATAGTCTGCAAGGTTGGAAAGAGAGCAGAATTTACTGGTTATGTAACAAAATGAGGCCATTATCTGATAAACCAATGTTCTCTCCAACACTGGGCTTTATAACAGGACAGTTGAGAAGAATCTGGGTTAGCCCAGAGTTTGAGGGTAACTGTTCATTGGTCTGAGCTAATTGTTGTGTCCATTACCGAGAAAATAGCTTCTCCATGGAGGAAATATTGTAGGTCCTGTAGTGATGACAGCAAACAGTTGATTAACTGATGATAAAACATTTGGCAACTGTGTGAATTACCATATTAGATTACATGGAATTTTCCGGGATGATTTTTTTTTAACACAAATACAGCAAACTCTATTATTGGATGTTGTCAGGGAATGGAGGTGTTCTGGTTACTGAGAGTTGCTTGGATATAGCATGTCATCACAAATAAATTAGCAATTTTCAAACAATTATCATGCAAGAAATTGCAACAACCAGGAAATAAGCTGAATGCAATTAAACCTTTGATGATTCATCCAAGTAGATTTCTACCAGTGTAGATTAGTACCTTCTCTGCAATTTAGAGTCAGAGAATTTTGTAGAGACGTTGACAGGTGAAGGAACTTGTCCACAATCACAGAGGCAGCCTTGAACCTACGTCTCCCTAACTCCAAGACCAGCCTGGCTGTTCTCCAAAGACCAACAGAAATGCTAACAAAAAGCCATAATTTCCATAGCACTTTCCTCACAAAAACCATGTTGTTAGAAGGAAAATAAGGCCCAGAAATTTATATTGGCTTGTTCATAATTATTTACCTAGGAAATATAAGAGCTGGTATCCCATGTTCCATGTTCTTTACTATTGTTGGCCTGTAAGTGCAATGTAAGAGTTAGGGTTAATGGAGTTTTGATTGATAGAATGATAGATAAGTGTTTACCATATGTACCTGAAACTCTATCCTGCCCCTACTGGCTCTACTAGTTATGAGGTCAGGGGAGAGGTAAACAGAAGGAAACAAGGTTCAAGGTTAGGCCCTAGTCTTAGACCAGATGTCTATTAGGGAATCTTTAAGACATGGTATTCACACTCCTAGTCTGTGTCCAAGGTTTATAAGTTTAAGGAGTCCTGATAGAGAGCCAGAGGTCAGTCCTGACAAGGTGAATTCCTGTGAGATGCTTAAGAAAGTGGCAAGAATTATGGAGGCAGAAAGTGGGCAAAGCAGGAAGGTTTATTCAGAACCTTCTGACCATTAGAAAGGCAGAGGAAGGGATGTCACTGGAATGGGCCATCCTCAAGTGGAGAATAGCACCAGAGATTTGGTGTGGGGATGGGACAGAACAGTCAGAGCTTTAGTTAAGGGAGTTAACCATGGCCAGTGCCTGACATCAAAGCAGCCTCACTGAGGCAGGACTGGATAAGGTATCACTGGTTAATGATAAAGGGGCTCAGATCTTAGACCCTGATATCCTAATCAGGCAACTGTAAAATGGCAAGGAAGGATCCCAGTACTCGAGGGACTAGACCTCTGTGACCTGATGCCCCAGAGTAGGTGGACCACAGGTCCCTACAAATTCCTTATATGATGAAGCATATCTTCTTATTGAACACTGGTGGAATTAAAAAGAAAGAATCTCAATGTAATTTCTTTTAATTAACTATATTTTAAAAAATCCTGGTTCAGGCCTCACCCTGATCAATTAAAGGCAAATTCAGGATATAAGACCAAAAACAGAAAAGAATGTATTGGTACCCCAAGGCATCAGACAGTTGAAGTAGGGTGGGCTGCTAAATCCAAGCTCCAGCCTGCTGTATAGACAGTAGCAGAACAATTTACATAAGAAGGTAAGGCAGTCGGATTGGCTGACATTTTTATGAAGAGGTAGCGTGTGTCATCTCCCTTCCTCCCCATTATAGCATCTTTGGGAGAGATTAGCTCTCTAGTGATAGGGGACTTCATCCTCTCCTACATTCTGGCTGAACGCAATACCCAAAGGTTGAACGAGGTTAAAATATGGGAATCTCTCAGACTATATTTTGTCCAGTGGCCTGAATTTGCATGTAACTACTTCTGATTTCCTTGGCTATATCAAGGAATTATATAATCGGTAGAGAAGGTGGCCTACTCACATAGCAAGACAGAGGAATGGCAAGAGACAACCAGACAGCTCTTCTTGAATCCTTCTGAGGTCAGGAATGAATGAGGAAGACCTCCCGAATTCACAGGAGAATTAGATAGGTAGGTATGGATGGTTGAAAGAAAGTTCCAAATCTACGAGATCATAGACCTATTTGAATACTTGGGATTTCCCCACTATCAACTTGGGAACACTCCCAGTGTGGGAATTCCTTCCACTCATCCTAGTAGGGAGCACCTGAGCATAAAGTTATCTTTTATTCAAGGTCCCACAACTGGATTTGAACCCAGGTTTTTCTGACTTCAAACTCAGTTCTCTATTGACTCTGCCATGTTGCCTCCATGGACATTTCCTATCCAAACTTAACGTGCCACTTCAGAACCCAAACTAGCTTTGCAGCTCTGACATTAGCATTTGGGAATTTATCGGGAGATACCAACTTAAAGCTAGCCTAGGCTCCCTGGGCTGCATTTCATTACTTGAACTCCCTCTCTGCCTTTCCCATGCTGCCATTGTTTGTTTATTTGTTTGTCAGTGACCTTTTTATCTGATTTAAGCTGAGCTGCTTTGGTGGAACAATCTTTGCCCTGGGGAATTGTGTAGTGCTTTGGAAGGCTTACTATTTGTTTTCTAGACAATTTAAAAGTCACGTATTTAAAAGTCACTTAAAGGAAATCCTGAAAATAACATTTACCATAAAAAACCAAAGCAGCTAGGAGGTCCTTATGACAGTGTGGTCAATGGATTGTAAGGACATCTGGCTTCTAGATTCCACCTAAACACTTGAAACTTCATAATAATATTAAATATATAACATAGTGCTTTGAAATTTGCAATGTGTTTTATTTTCTCACATGATAATATTCTACTTCAAATCACTTACATACCTCCCTAGGGAAGCTAGGTGAGACAATGGATACTTCTGGACCTGGACCTGAAGACTCACCTTCCTGAGTTCAAATCCAGCCTCAGACATACTAGCTGAATGACCCTGGGCAAGTGACTTAACCCTGTTTGCCTCAGTTTCTTCTTTTGTAAAATGAGGTGAAGAAGGAAATGGCAAATCATTCCAGTCTCTCTGCCAAGAAAACCCCAAATGGGGTCACAAAGAGTTGGGCATGACTGAAACGACTCAACAACAACCTATGACTCCAGTGCTTCTACTGTTTTGGGGTGCCTCCATCCCTGCAGTCTGAAAAGTTTGTTGACAGTCAATTTCACTGTAGGCCCTTCTCTGTCTTACCTATATCTCACCCCAGGGCATCAAACCTGTGGTTAAATCTACTTTCCCCTGGTTTTCCTCAGCCTTCTGGCTGAGGGAGGAGAACACTTCCCCAACCAGGACACTCTCTGAAGCCATTTGGTTCCTTCCTAGAGGGCCAGTTTGGAACATCATTTGAAGTCCTTGCTTTCACTTCAACTGATCATGAACAAAACAGAGAACTATGCACTTCCCTTTGTGGATGTAGATAGAGATATTTGAAAGTGCCTTTTTCAGATCAATGAAGCTACCCCTCTGTGCAGTTCTTTTTTTTTTTTTTTTTTTGCATTTTGGAAGGCAATTGGGGTTAAGTGACTTGCCCAAAGTCACACAGTTAGTGTGTCGTGTCTAAGGCCAGATTTGAACTCAGGTTCTCCTGACTCCAGGGCTGGTGCTCTATTCACTGCACCACCTAGCCACCTCTGTGCTTTTCTTTTTTTTCTTCCTTTTCTTTTTTAAAGCAATCGGGGTTAAGTAACTTGCTCAAAGTTACACGGCCAGTTATTTCTGGGTGTGGTGCTAAGTATCTGAGCCCAGATTTGATCCCCAGGTCATCCCGACACTGCAGCCGGTGCTCTTACTCGCTGTGCTACCTGGCTGCCCCTGTGTGCTTTTCTTTAAGTAAAAAATGAATCACTTAAAAAATAACAGTTAACATTTATATAGCATTTCAAGATTTTGAAGCATTTTGTATGCAATATCTCATCTCATCCTAAGAAAGACCAAGTGAGGGACTGACCCCAATTTACAGATTGGGAAATGAAACTGAGCTAAGTTAAGGGCATTACCCAAGACCACACAGATAGTTGTTTGTTTGTTTTTAAAGCACCTGTAAGAAATGTTAATTATTACAGATTTCTCTTGGTGACTTCCATCCCAACCCTATACAAAGGTCCTTCCTATTTCTTTCTGGAGGATTGCTCCCCTTTGCCTTTGGAAAGGAATGCTCTGAAAAGAACATAATGTGGTGCATTGGGGAAAGGACCTCATGAGCAAAGCGTAACAACCTGAAACACCTTCATAAGGAGTACGCAACCACAATGTTGAACATACCTTTCCCTTAAATCATCTCTTGTACTTCAAAAAACCAAAAAGCTATTAAGACTACTATGAAGAACATAGAGTTTTCAATAGCATAGCAATAATTAACTCTTGGTTTTAAATAGTAATCCACTTTTGGTGGTGATTCTTTGTAACAATAATGGTACGCAATCGTGACATTACATGACTAGTCTTTAAGTCTTTGACAGTCATGTAATTTTAGGTAAAAGGTGGACATTCTCATGCACACTGCACAGACATAGGGAAACAGAGGCTAAGAGAATGAGACATCCCCAAATTGGTAAAATAATAAGAATAGAATTCTAACTCAGGCTTTTCTGGATTCTAGTACTGCTTGACCTACATGTCTCCCATAAAGCCTGTCCAAACAACTCAGGTAATTTATCTGCCTGCCCCTCAATGGATGTCAGCCTCACCACCATCCATTTCTAAGTGAGAGGATAAGGAGATGCAGAATTGCTTTGCAAAGGTTTGGGGGGCTTGCATAGAAGAAATAGGTAAATCAATATTTCATCCTGAGGGTCTTTTCTTGTACCAGTCACCTAGAACTGGGAAGATGGGGGAAGGGAATAAGGAGTACATGAGCTGAACCCCAACAGTTTCACTCCTCATGACACTGTCCAGTAAATGGGGAATGGGAGAGGCAGCTGGGACCTGAATAGCAGGTTGCTAGCATGCTTTAAAATACCTGGACTATTCACAAAGCTGGGGATAGTGTCATAAAATAAACCATGCATGAGCTATTGTAAAGCTATAATCATATTTCTTCCAACTCCAGATACAAAGATATTTGTTTCCCAGAGTTCTCATTCCATTTGTTTTCTAGGCTTTCTGTTAAATCAGGGCATTTAATTACATTTGTTCAGGGGTAGAATGGTGACTTTGTTAGCAATGACATTCCTTGCAATCTTTCAGTGGCTATCAAAGACGACTTCAAGTCCCAAAAGAAAAGGAAAGAATTTTGGAGAAGAAAACGGAGGCATATCAGGAGGAAGCCCTCACCTGAGCAGCTGATGCAGTTCTTACCTGAAGGAAGCGCAGCAGAGCTGTCAAGCTGGTGCCCAAATGAGGGTTCTCTGACAAAGCCAGTAAAAGAGAGAGACCGCCAGGATGACTTCAAGATTTTGGAGCATCAGCACCCTTGCCAAAAGGAGGGAATCCTTCAAGAGACAGAGGAAGAAGTCACTCAAGAAGAATCCCATCATCTTGGCCTTAGTGATATGGGGCTGGTTCAGGCAGAGCTGTGCCATAAAGGGAGCATGAATCCAGAAAATGCTCATGACTCAGAGGGGTCAAATGGAACAGACCCACAAATCCATGATAAAGAATATCCGAAAGCTAAGCAGCAAGAACAAGGCAAAGGACAATCAAGGGGGCTCCTTGGGTGGCTAGAGGAAGAAGTTGTGAAGGTGATAAAACTGTGGCAACAGTGGGAAGTGAATGAGGTGGTTAAAGTCATGCAAGAACAGCATTGCTCCCAAGTAGAAGAGATGCAGAAAATAATACGCCAACAGCGGACAGAGGAAGAAGACCTCAGCCAGCATGGCTTCGGAAAGGAGCTAGGAAGCCTGGAGCCACCACAGAGGAGACGGGACCACAAGCATTCCTTGGCGAATTGGGATCAGTGCCAGAAGAAGGAAGGAGTTATCTCTCTGCTGCCCCAACAAGATGGAAAATTGTCTGAATTATCCACAGAGGCCCAGTTAGGTAGAGAAGAGCAAAAAACTGCACAGCAACAAACTCCAGACAAAGAATGGCCAATACAAGAAGATGAGGCTTCCCAAAAGGAAGGCCAACAGGGTGATGAGCCCAAAGTATTGCATCTAGAACAGCAAAAGGAAAACATTAGCAGCTTAACAGGGATACCCCAAATTCTGCAAGTGATAAAACAGCAGCATCAGTGCCAAAAGGAGGCCATTTTGAAAGTGATGCAGCAGCAGCAGACCCATCAAGAAGAGGCGATTCGGAAGGCCATTGGTCAGCAATGTCAAGTAGAGGTGGTTCTTGAGGCCATGCGTCAAGGATGGCAGCACCAAATGGAAGCCATTCTGAAGACCATGAAGGTGCAGCAGCAATCCCAAGAAAAGGCAATTTTGAAAGTGATAAGGCAGCTGGGGCATCAAGGACCATGTGAAGAGGAGAATGATAGCAAGGTAGCAGAACAGAACCAAGGGGAAGAAAAGAAATCAAAGAAACACAAAAGAGACCCTCCTAATTATTTTGTAGCAATTCCGATAACCAATGATCAGGTACAGTATTTTGCAAATTTAATGATTTTCTTTGGAAATTTTAGGGTAATATTAAGGATTTCAAATATATTCTCTTAAATTTGTACTGATAGGCATATAATATATAACAAAATTATAATATAGTCAGTTCAATTTTAAGTTTACTAAGCATATACTTACATGCATAAATGTACATATGTGTATATATGTATTTATATTTATGTATGCCTATACACATATTTGTGTGTATATATACATGTGTCACACACACACTCTCTCCACCCTATGTGAAAGACAAAGGACAGCTTTCTACTATCTATCCTGTACAAACTTATTCCTTCTTCCTCCTATACACCACACCTTCCCTATACAACTATGAGGATTTTTTTCATATTTAAATGTTTTTCCTAGGAGTTTTGTTTTGGCATATATTCATACATGCACACCCCTATGCTTAATAAGTGATAGAAATTTGGGGAATGGGTATGTAAACAAATGTTATGCCTTAAATTCTTTGCATTCCAAAACATTTCATTCACTGTGACCCACAGAGCTAGAACATGTTCCCATGTCCAATTCCTCCCTGTTCCTCTATCATAGACCTGCACAACTTGTAAACTTCTGTCTGCTGATAGCTTAGACTAGAGACAGACTGATGATGATTGGTTGTCCTGGGTCACGTGACAAACAGGAGACTGTGATGGCAACCCAACATTTTTCACAGATTGGGGAAATCTTTTGGCAGGCTGGATATTGTGCAGGCATGACAGATACACAATGTTTCTTCCTCAGGTCATTAGCTGCCTGACTGTCATCTTTTCTCCCTGGATGAAACAAAAGAAATCTCTGGTGCCATTAGAGAGAAAAACTGGCCAACAGGTTTCTTGACCTTCATTTTCTCTTTGCTAACCTACCTCCACATGACTGTCATAATAATCTTCCTATGCATAGATCAGAACTGGTCACTTTCTTGCTCAGAAATCTTCGATGGGTCCCTATTGCCTAGAGGATAAAATGAAAACTCCTTAGGCTTACTTTTATGGTTCCCACCTACCTTTCCAGCATTATGCCACATTACTCTTCTGTATATAGTCTTTTCCAGCCAAACTAGACTCTTTCTCAACTTAGTCTATTTCCTACTTCCATGCATTTTCACAAGCTTGGAAGACACATCTTCCTCATTTCCACTTTTCAGAATTCTCATCTTCTTTCAAGGGGTCATTTCCTGTAAGAGACGTGCTTATCAGCCCAGTTGTTGATGTGCAAATCTATTTTACCCCAGTAGAATGCAAACTCTATGAAAGCTGGGAATGTCCTGGCTTAATCTTTCTATTCCTAGAACCCAACATGGCACCTTGCACTTAGTAGGTGTATAATAAATGCTATTACCATACAAAGTATCCCAACTGTTTATAAATAAGGATAGACCTGTCCAGAGTCAAGTGTTAGCCAATGTATTATCTGTGTTGTATGTTGAAACATGCAAGACCAATAATGGTATTTGGGGTTTTCAGAAAATGGGCTTAAAAAAGGCCCTAAGTTGAGTCTACAGCAATTTTAAGTGTTAGATTTTTTACTTCTATGCATATAATTTAAGTTACAAATAGCCCTAATGATAAATTCTCCATCATTGCTTTAGCTGGAGAGAACAATAATTTGACTCTACGTCAGTCAATGATGCATCATTTTGGAGCATCCATTGACTTGCTTACATATCACAGAAGATTCTTCATGTTCTGTTTAGTTTAATGTTATGCTTAAGGCAGTAGGAATAGCAAACAAAGTGAAGAAGAAGGCATGAAAATTCTCATCTTCCCTCTTTATAGTGAGTCTTGTCTTTGAAACATAGTCCTGATTCTGAGAAGCAGTCCTTTAGAAAGTGCGCATTCCCAGGGGATACAATCACTTCTTTGACTTTTATTGTTCACAGTTCTGGGGTGTGAAGGGGGCTTTCTTGCCATAGAGGATTTGTTGTTGTTGTTGTTGTTGAGTCATCTTCAGTTGTGTCCAGCTCTTCTTGACCCCATTATGATACTGAATTTGAACTCAGGTCTTCCTGACCCCAGGCCCGCACTCTAGCCACTGTACCACCTAGTTTCAAAAACATAATAGGTGTCCCTCTGTCGTTGTTCAGTCCTGTCTGATTCTTCATGACTCCATTTGGGGTTTTCTTGGCAGAGATACTAGAGTGGTTTGCCATTTCCTTCTCCAGCTCATTTTACAGATGAGGAACTGAGATAACTCTATCTAGAGTACAAACTAGCTACCTCCTAGATCCTGCCTTAGAGGATGAATGATGAACAATCTCAAGAAAGGAAAATCTGCCTCTGTACCCCTTCATCACTAATGACTTAACATCTGTGACTTAAGCCACATCTAGTAGGACACATGACCCAGAACCATAACGACAGAAGTTAGGCTGGTGAGGTGGGATTGGGGTAGAAATTGCAAGGAAATGTCTTCTTTCTTCCTTTCCCCTAACCACATTAGAGATTGGGATTGAATCTGTGATTTTAGTGATATAAGGAACTCTAAAGAGGGGAGATTCCCCCCACCAGTTCAAGTTGGCAACTTCTAATCTTAGAGAGTAGCCTGCAGTACTGAGCAGTTAAATGACTTGCCTTTGCTTGTGTTATAAAAAGACCCAAAGGGTCCTGGCTTTAAGGCCATATCTCTATGTGGTGCTCTGTGCCTTAGTAAGGCTAATCAGGTGAAACCAGGTTAAAAATGAATGAGAGACAGGATGCATGTTATTGCTGATGAGTGGACACAACTCTTGCCTTGCTAATAAGGAGAAAGTCTGGAATTGATTATGTTTTATGTGATCCTCTCGTCACTTTAACCAGCTGATTTTCCTTCCTTTGTATAACCAAAGGAGCTCCCAAACTGCAAAGGAAAAACACCTACGTTGCCCCCCCCCCCATACCCTCTGGCAAGCACACAGAATGCTCTCCCGAGCCCTACCCTCTCTAGGTACTTAGCTAATGGAATCTTGCAGTCAGTGAGTCTTTCTCCTCTTGTGAGAATGTCTGCATGATGTACTATTGGTTGGAGAAATACCAGGCAATGCCACTGCAGGAGGTACGGTTGCCAGATGAGCGATTGCATCCTTTATTCTGTGGCTCGGGGGACTCCAGTGGCTTTAGAGGAGTCCTTTCTGATTGTTGTCAAGTCCCTCTAGGAGGGAGAGTTCTTTTGCTATTAACATGCCAATGTGTGTCCTAGATCAGGGGTGGGGAACCTAGGACCTAGAGGCCACATGTGACCCTTTAGGTTCTCGGGGGTGGTCTTTTGACAGAGTCCAAGTTTTATAGAACAAATCCTTTTATTAAGAGGATTTGTTCTGTGAAATTTGGATTCAAAGGGCCACGGGACCTAAAAGACCTAAAGGGCTACACATGGCCTCAAGGCCACAGGTTCCCTATCCCTCACCTAGATCTGTAAAGACAATGGAGTAAAGTGAATGGAGTTTCTTGATTCCCTAGTGACAGAAAGGGCATCTTTGGGAATGCACTGGTAGTTCATTCACTATGACATTGCTCCTGAGTTAAAAGCAACAGGGTCCTTATCTTTTTTTTAATAGACCCCAATACTGTGAGATCACATTTCAATGATAAGAAAAAATGGTGATTCATCATAACAGAAAAGTATTTTAATTTTACCTCTGATGGTCTCCATATTCTCACCAGCAGCCTTCTCCTCTGGGAAATGGCTCTGTCCTCAGGCCTCCCTCCTGATTGGTGAGTCCCTAAGCTGGACCACCATTTCATAAGTCACCCATGTCATATCCACTTCACTTCTATCTCTGCTTCTGATTCTTAGGACTTTTCCACCTCCTCACCATCAGCCTTCCCCCTCACTCTCCTAACCCACTGTCCTGCTCTCTAGTGCTCTTTATACTATGTCTTTCACCACTCAAATATAAGTTCCTTGAGGATAGACACTGCTATCTTTCTTCATCTTTGTATTCCTAGTATATAGGACAGTACCTAGAATATACAGTGAGTGCTTAATAAATGCTTTATCTATCAAGTCAGCGATTAAGTATTTCAGAATGGCTACATCCTGATATTGGCAAGTCCAAAGGCATGGACTACCCTTTTCCAATAGCCAGTGATATGACTTATCAAAGGTCATTGTTAGGGAGGGGGGAGGAGGGGAAACCTTTTAGAAACTGTGTATTTCCAGGGTTTGAATGACTTTTTCTTTTAGGGTTGTATGGGAAAAACCCCCGCTGCCTCTGTGGTTTATTATTCATTGAATGGGTTGTATATTGGCAGAGAGATTACCAGCAGCACTGATAGTGACACTAGATGCTTTGTTTTCACATTCTTTTTTTTTTTTGTCTACTCAGATATCTGATGTGTTTGAACAATGTAAGACTTCCTGGCATCTTTCTGTTGGTCCATGTTCTCTATATCCCACTATCAGGATTTCTTTTACATATTTACCAGTCATGAAATCCTAGAAATCAGAGTCCCCAGGAATGAATGAAAAAGCATTTATTAAACACTTGCTATGTACCAGGCACTGTGCTAAACACTGGAGATATAGAAACAAGCAAAACAGTTCCTGCCCTCAAAGAGATTATATTCTAATAGAGGAGAGCAACACAACATCCGCAGAGATGAGAGAAGCAGAAGCACCGTGTGGCAGTCAGATTTGGAAATAGCCTTGGAAGTGCATGGTGACTTTACCTCATTAGGAAAGAGAAGGCAAAGATGTGAAGCGTTGGAAAGTTCTAGGTTTAGAAAGAATCTTGATGGACGACTAAGCTTGGCGTTAGCTAAATGGAAAATGACTTGGAAAGTTGGTACCACCTAGATTTTCTTTTATACCTTATCCTGGTATTTTGCACCAGAATTTTCCCTTATAAAAAAATCACCCTTAGAATACACTCTTATGGTCTAGAGTGTGTAGCAGCAAGGAACAGAAGGGAAAATTGGATCAGATTCTAGAATTAGGTGCTCAGTTGTGATGGCAGAAGTAAGGGAGCTAAGCAGGCTATAAGACCGAGGAAGGTCAGATGGCCTGGTGCCTTTAGTTGGAATCAATGAAAGTTTAGAAAGTTGGGAAAGGCAAAAAGCACTGGTCATTTGGATTGGTTTGGAGAAGGAGCAGGGATTTAACATAGGTGAGAATCATCAAAGGTGGAATTTGAACCCAGGCCCTAACTCCAGGACCAATGTTCTCTCCATTACTGCCTTCCTATCAGTAAGCATACAATTCATCATATGTTGTAGGTGAAGCATGAATTGAATGGTAAGGGATTATGTCATGACATGACATCCTTTTTGCCAGATCTTCTCTGACCATTTCCATGCTCTGCTTAAAAAAAAGTCTTTCAATGGTTCCCTACTGGATCCATAATAACATACAAACTCTTTCCCCTGCCATGTAAAGCCCTAGTTTCTAGCCTAGTTCATTCATCTTCACTTTTTCTTTCTTCTTTTTTTTATTTGCTTTTTGGAGGGGAAGAGAAAGGGAAGTTGGAGTTAGGTGACTTGCCCAAGGTTACACCGCTAGTAAGTGTGTCAAGTGTCTGTGGACAGATTTGAGCTCAGGTCCTCCTGACTCCAGGGAAGGTGCTCTATTCATTGAGCCACTTAGCAGCCCCCTATCTTCACTTTTTCTAAGTCCCTAACAGCCCAGCTATTTTTTCCAACACTTGACATGTAATCTCCCCTCTCCATGCATTTGTCCATGATGTCTTCCCTGCAGCTAGGTGATGTAGTAGACAAAGCACTGGGCCTGAACTCAGGAAGACCTGAGTTCAAATCCTGCCTCAGATGCTTACTAGCAGTATGATCCTAGACAAGTCACTTAACCACCATACACCTCAGTTTCCTCAACTGTAAAATGGAATTCCAAGTGGGACAAAGCAAGAACTCATAAGAAATAAGAACCAAGTTCCACAATAGCTTCCCCTGGCACAAGAATATAATGAGGAATCACAGAGAAGTACACGAAGTAAAAGTAAAAAGGAAGGATGTTTGAGCCATGGGGACGTTCCTATTACTAAAGAGATAAGAATAATAAAAAGGGGCAGGGAGGGATAACAGCTCCCACCTCCAGGGTTGTTGTCAGCATCCAATGAGACAATATTTGTAAAGTGTTGAGCCCAGCTCTTGGCATGTAGCAGACACTTAATAAATGTCTGCTTCCTTCTTTTCTTCCTTCCTATGCTTAGAATGCATCCGCTCTTTCTTCTCTACTTTTCCAAAGCCTCTTTCCTTCAAGGCTCGGCTGAGATTCCAGCACCTCCATGTGGTTCTCCTTGATCCTTTTCTCCCACTTCAGAGAGTCATCAAGCATGTTTTCTGGCCCTCTCCTTCTTCCCCCTCCCTCTCTACTTTGTATTATACTCTCTGTGCTCATGCAGCTTTCCCAAACTCCTGAGTTCGAATTCCTTGAAGTCAGAGACTTTGATTTTTACCTTTGAACCCCCAGCACTTCCCACGGCGCTTTGCACATAGTAGTAGCCTTTGTTTGAAGTGAATATATTTGAGGCCCACAGTTTGTCAAGAATATAAGACACTGCTGTTAAGAATCTTTTATCCTATTTGCTTCAAGACATTTCAGTTTCTCTCAATGCTCTTGTTATGTGAATTCTAGTTAGTTAGCTGAGTAAATCACAAAATTCAGTGCTGGAAAGGACCTCAGGAGTCATCTTTTAGTCCATTCTGTTACTGAAGAATTGTCCTTCAATCCTCTATTGTTGTTTTTTCATCTGTAAAAATGGAAGCAGATGAGTTGGATGGTTTCTAGCATTCCTTCCAGTGCCACATCAATGGTACTCTGATATTCTGTGATCCCTTTGTAACATCGCAGATTGAGCAGACATTCAGCTTCCTCTTGTCGAGGAGTTCTGTCTACCGAGATTGTCCATCCACCTTTTCGGACAGCTCTGATAACCCAAAGAAGCCATTTGCAAACAAGGAGAAAGCTCACGCTTTATTCAGCTGTTTGCCAGAATCCTTGAGAGGGGCATTGCATGACTATACAGAGCCAGCAAAATGCCATTCTGTTTGTCACACAGGATGTTGTGTTGGTTATTTGTAAACAGGCGTGATCCAAGCAGGCCTTCAGAATGCTGTGAACTACTCTGGACAAAACCCTTATTCAAAACAAAATGCTGGGGCATTTCTGCAGCAATTCCAAGTGGGACAAAGCAAGAACTCATAAGGATTAAGGACCATGTTCTACAACAGCTTTCCCTGGCACGAGACTGTAACAAGGAATAATCACAGGCAGGTGCATGGACTAAAACTAAAAAGGAAGGACTTTTGAGTAATGGTGACAAAAGTGGGAAGAACTTCTATTAATGAAAAGGTGGGAAGATGAGGAAATAAATACTATTGAGGCTATAATTGATATTCTGAGCTATGACTAGGGTGAGACAATCAGAGCTTTGTCCCAGGAAGTGAATAGCACTTGTAGTTCTTCAGAAGCATAGAAATAATTGAGTTTAGCTCTGAGAAAGAATGATTATTTAATATAGAAAACTACCAGGGAAAGTACATGCCATCCATTTCCTTCCTTTCTCCTTCCCTATCCCCTCCTCCAGATTTAGAAGCATCAGTCTTCCCAGCAAGAGCATTGCAGTGCCACCACTGTCTCTGCCCATAGAGTTTAACTCACCCTCTTCCCCACCATTGTTGAGAACATATTGTCTTAGAATATTTAGGATGCTATTTCAGCAAAAAATTATGTGGTGACTGAGATTATAGGGCAAACGTTGCAGATAAGCATTATGACAATAAGTAATGGAAATGGAAGATTGGAGCTCAGTCTTCAATGATCAGAGTTCAATCACAATCAGATTTCTGGCTCTGAAACTTACTGCATGACCTGGACAAATCACTTCCCTGTGCCTTAGTTTCCCCATCTCTAAAATGGAGAAAATAATACTTGATAAACATGAGGTTGAAAGACCAGTACTTTATAAAGTGTAAACTACTATAGACATGTGGTTCATGGTTATTACAATGAAAGCCTCTTAAAGAGTTCAAAGATAGAGACAGCTTCCATACTTCAGAGTGATAAATTATTATTCAAAAACTGCCCTTCCCCTCTACCCTCAAGCAAAAATGTTAAAGGTTAACTCTACTAGCTTCCAATCCCAATTCCCCCAACATCCTAGTTCCTTTACCTGGAATCATTCAGTGGGGAGGTTGGAGGGGAAGATTGTTTAGGAGCTGAAGCAGCTAGGTGAGGTAGTGGACAGAAAACTAGAATCAGACCTGAGTTCAAATCCAACCCCAGACACTAACTAGCTAGATGACGCTGGGCAAGTTACTTAAGCTCTGCCTACCTCAGTTTCCTCAAAAATAAAATAAGGTTAATAATTGCATCTACCTTACAGGGTCATTGTAAGGATCAAATGTGATAATATATGTAAAATGTTTTGCACAATGTCTGGCACATTAGTAAGCTCTACATTAAATGCTTGCTTCACCACCTTTACCCATTCCATATGTGATTAAGATAGATTCCTCGGTTCACCATTACTTGTTTAATTTAATGAAACCTTTTGAATTCTCTGAATGTTTGTCCATTTGGAGGCTGCCGCATGCCATTTTGAGGTGTTTGAATTCTAGGGGGGACAGTAGTTGCAGAGTTATTTAATCTAAAAGATCATAATTATAAATTACATCCTGGCCTTCCCCTACCCTTCTGCAAAGTTCTTCATTTTGAAAGGTTGGGTTTGTTTGTTCTTTATCTAGTAGGTGTTTGACACATATCATTGCAACCTAATCCTAACAGTAAAGCTGTGTGTTGACGCCTTCTGGAAGGGTGGGGTGGTTGGTGCAAAATGTAATCTAACGGATAAATGTATTAAATCTCAAGAGGCCAGTTCAATATTCTTTAAAGAGAACTGGCCTCTAGCCTAAGTGAAAATGCTTAGCCATCCTTGAGTGAGGAAGGCTTGTGCTGGAAATGTTGTCATGTTATACGATTATTCCAGGATGTCCTATTTATTGCTGCTCACTCATCTGCCATACCCATTGTAATGTTTTAAACAAAGTTTGCATCTTGGGTAATGGAAAAGGCTATGTGTGGGGAATTTAAATGTAATTTTCTTGATTGAATAGAGTAGTTAATGGCTTAATCCTGAGCCCTGTTCACTAAATCGAATGGCACAAGGCCATCCAAATTTATGGAAAAGACCTCTGGGTTTGGAAGAACACTGAGTTTTTGACCTGAAGGAGGAATTGAAGACTTCAATTTTATAGGTGACTTGAATGAGAATTGTAGGAGATTTAGACAAAGTTTCATCACTTTGCTGTAGTGGCTAGAAGGTTAGACTTGAAGTTGAGAATAATTTGGTTCAAATTCTTCCTCTGAGACTTGCTAATTGTGTGACCCTGGGCAAGTTATTTAATTTCTGGGGCAGCTAGGTGGCGCAGTGAGTAAAAACCTGGGCCAGGTGTTGGGAGGACCTGAGTTCGGTTCCGGCCTCAGACACTTAACACAAAAAAACGAGCCATGTAACCTTGGGCAAGTTACTTAACCCCAATTGCCCTCCAAAAGGAAAAAAAATTTTAATTTCTATAATTTTCAGGCAATGTCCTTAGATATCTAAGAATTTATACCGTGTTTCCCCGATAATAAGACACTGTCTTATTTTTTTTGGACAGAAAAACACCAGAGGGTTTATTTTCAGGGGAGGGCTTATTTTAATGAACATTGACAGCAATTTTAATAAACAGGTAAATGTGAACAAAAAAATGTACCTTTATTCAATAAGCAAATCACTGGGGAAGAACAGGATGACGCGCTCCCTGCTGCAGCTCTGATTGGATGCATGGG
>NW_027186304.1:27670682-27867969 GCF_028583685.1 Petaurus breviceps papuanus | reverse complement strand
TTGGGGGGGGGGGGCGGTGCATACAGAGGGTACCGTAAT
This sequence comes from Petaurus breviceps papuanus, assembly GCF_028583685.1. Lineage (NCBI taxonomy): Eukaryota > Metazoa > Chordata > Mammalia > Diprotodontia > Petauridae > Petaurus > Petaurus breviceps. Next base: position 27,867,930 of record NW_027186304.1, on the reverse strand, counting down.
GTAGCGTGCAGCGCAGGGGATCTCAATAGGGCTTATTTTCGGGGGAGGGCTTATTTTAGAGAAACCTTACACAGTAAGGGGAGGGCTTATTTTCGGGATAGGTCTTATTATTGGGGAAACACGGTAGGTAGGCTGCAATCTGCCTTGGTGAGAGTTCCTTCATGGACAAAATCCCAGATCCTTCCTTCACATATTCAATTGAGAATGTTAGAATGTGGAGGTCATGGGATTTATGAACCTTTGAAAGCATGCAAACAAGTCTCCTCACTTCTGGTGTCCCAGTCTCTTATTCTTTGCTACTTTGAAAAAAAAGGTAGAATCATGGATCTCTAAGCTACCTTTCTGCTTTTAGAATTCTAATGCTTTCATTTAAAAAATTGAAAAACTGAGGATCAAACATTAAATGATTTGCCCAAGGACATAAGGAATTAATGTCACAGCTAGGGACTAGAATTGCCACTCTGGTTTTTTCTACCTTTCTGTACCACACTGGTGGAGTTTGGATCTCATGAAAATTTTCATATTTAGCCCTGAGTTTGAACAGTCATAAGTAATACCACAACCACCCTCCTGCTCATCCCAATCAGCCAACTGGTACTGTCCAAACATGGCAAAGAAATGGTATGAAAAATCCTAGTTACAAGGGACTTCTGGTTAAGATGGTAGCCTGAAGAAGAAGAAGAAATATGCTGCCCAGTTTTTACATACCTACTTTAGCAAAAACCTAAAAATAGAACCAGACTGAATAATGGTCAAGAAATTCGGTGAAACACTGTGATAAGTGATTTCATTTAGCCCAGAATTATGCAAAAAAGTCAGTTCTGACAGGTTCTGAGCCCATAGGTGATAAGAAAAGGGGTCATCCCACAGAAAAGCCAGCACCAGTACAAGCAAGCAAGAAGAAATCCTCCCAATATGGGTCATCTAAATTTTGTCACACTCTATGTAAATAAGAAGAGAGAAAGCAGAGTAAAACCTTATGATCAGAACCCACAGTACCAAGTACTAAGAACTATCAGAGTGTTAGCAATCATTTGTGAGAGCAGAGCTCAGACTGGGACATGCCAGGCCCAGGGGCACCAGAAGTCTATGGCAATATAACTTGAGATGCCACAAAAAACCCTGAAGATCCAGCATTTTGAACCTCAAAGATAAAAGGTGTCCCCAAACCTACCAGTCTTCTGAGTATAGATACACCCCCAGAGTTGCGAAGTCAACGCAGGAATCTAGATGACTCAGCGTGACCAATCATGCCAAATCACCCAGTACAAAAGTGTAGACAGGAGCCAGTCTCTGGCACGAAATCTTAAATGAAGCCTGGAGATATGAGAAAACAGAAGAAACTGGCCACTACAAATATCCAGTCCAAAAGAAGTAACTTCACAACACCTACAGACACTCGAGAAAGAAAAATTGATTGGATATAAGGACTACAAGAATGCCTGAAAGAAACAAAGCAAGAGATTAAAAAATTAAATAAGAGTTCTTGAGGGAAAGAATTGGAAGGAGACTAAACAGCTTAGAAAAGAAAGTGGTCAATGCTACCCAAGTAACTTCCCCCAAATCAGAAAAGAACAAACAAATCAATGCATCCATGAGACAACAACAAACGGTAGAACAAATTCCTGGATACTGAAGTTCAAGAAATTTTAGTGAAAATTGCCCAGACTTATTACAACTAGAGGACAAATAGAATGAATCCACCAGTCACCTTATGAAAGAAATCCCAACAGGAAAAATCCCAGGAATATCTTAGCCAACAGCGTTTCCAGGCAGAAGAAAAAATTCTGAAAATAGCCAGAAAGAATTCAGATGCCAAGAAATGATGTGATTAAATAATTAGTAGCTTCAGTTACAGAAGAGAGGAAATGGAATTGGAATACAATATTCCACAAGGTAAAAGCACACAACTAAGGATAACTTAGCCTGCAAAGCTGAGTATAATCTTCAAGGGGTGAAAGAATCTTTAATAAAATAGAGAAACTTTAAACTGAGCAAATAAAGACCAAAGCCAAGCAGAAACTTTGAAATTCAAACACAAGGCAAGAAACCTACTAAGTGAGCAATTAGAAGGGGCTTAAATGATGTTGATAAAGTGCTAATATTCCAATATGGGGAAGAAAATAAGGGTTTTCTTAGACCTTTAATGTCTTCAAAGGTCATAAGTGAATTAAATAAGACCCGCACACAAAGAATTTGGGATTTGTTCAGATGGATTTAAGAGAGTAAAAAAAAAGGGGAAAGTAAGAGGAATATACTAGGGTAGAAAAGAGATAGCAGGCCAAATCTACTATTTCTCAGAATTGGAATACATATACAAACAGAAAGGAAGATGTTTATAGAGAAGGCACTGGATTGAACTTTATTCTTATCTCAACCAGACGAAAGAGTTGAATAGAAAAGGAGAGTTTGCTGTAGAAATATAGAAAAAATGAACAGGGAAACAGGAAGTAGAGAGAGAGGGTTAGGAAGGACAATAACATGGGAAAAGGAATAGTCATAATCCTGAAGGAGGAAAAAGAAAGAGTAACAGCTAAAGATTAGAATCTGGATGAGAGAAAAATAATTAGGGGCAGTACAGCTAAAAAATAGCTACAATTATGAGGTAGTAGCATTGAGTACATTTTGCATTCACCACTAGCTTCTTTCTTATAGAGTAGGGGACAGGGAGAAAAAAGAGGATAAAGTATAAGAAGAAATGACAAATTAAAATACCCAATTGACAATCAATGGAAAATGTGAAGTTTGAACTTGCCTGTAAAAAAAGGGGGGGGCTAGCAGAATAGATCAGCAAAATCCAACATTTTGTTGTTCCTAAGAAATACTCTTGAAGCATAAATATTCACATAGATGGAAATAAAATTGATTATGCTTCAAGTGAATTCAAAAAAGCATGACTAAAAATCATGATTCTAGCTAGGCAACAGAAAAAATAAACATAGTTAAAGAAGCTATATTATGCTGAAAGACATCCTAGGCAATGAAATAACATATGAGTACTTAATATACATGTACCAAAGGAACTAGCACCTATGTGCTTTTTTAAAATATCAAATTACAGTGGGAAATAACATTATAGTAGAAGGGGGACCCCAACAGGCACTTTTTGGTCCCAGATAAATATAACAAAAAATAAATGAAAGAATTGAATAAAATTTTAAACAAAATAGACGTTCTAGCTCTTTTGCAATTACTGAATGGAAATAGAAAGAAATATACATGCCTTTTAAGATATGTGTTGTACTTTTACAAAAATTAAGTACATAAATTGAAAACTTCTGCACAAATAATATCATTGAAGTTAAAACTAAAAGGGAAAAAGAGATGGGAACTAAGTCTGTAATTTCATTGGTATAGGGAGGAAGAGAAGAAGCATTAAAGTAACCCCTACTAAGTGCCAGGTAAACATGCTAAATACCTTATAAATATCTAATTTCATCTACACAACAACCATGGAAGATAATTACTGTTATCCACACTTTACTGTTGAAAAAACTGAGGCAAAGAGAGGTTAAGTGACTTGCCCATGGTCACACAGCAAATAAATAGCTGAGGTTGTATTTGAACTCAGGTCTTCCTGACTTCAGGGCTAGCACTCTATCCACTATGCCTTCTAGCTTCCAGGTGAGGGGACTCCTCCTAATACAGATTAACATTCCTAGAGCATTGAGAGGTTCTGCCTCATATCCAACATACTGACAAAGATGACGGAAGAAAATGATAGTTGCTGGAGATGTTGGAGGACAAGGGACAGACATACCATTGGTAGGGCTGTGAATTGGTAAAGTAATTTGGAGCCTTACCTAAAAATTCACTAAACGTATACACTTTGACTCAACAATATCACTGATTGGCTCATAACCCAGAGAGATTTTAAAAAGAAAAAAAAAGACCTATATGTACAAATCTTTTTTATAGCATTCTTGTTGAAACAAAGACCTAGAAATGAAGGGGGGGGCCCCAAAATTAAGATATAAGAATGTAGTGGTATATTATTGCATTATAAGAAATTATAAAAGGGACAATTTCAGAGAAACATCAGAAAATGTCTACGAACTGACAAAGAGTAAAGTAAGCAGAGACTGGAGAATGTCATACAATAACAGCATTGTCAAGGAAAATATTCGTCTCCATATCTGTAAATTTGCAAACAGGACAGATCTTAAGCAACATTCTGAAGTAGCTGGAATTGTTTTTCTTTCCAGTCTCTACACTTGCTTCTTTTAAAAGTGATCTCTTGGGGGCGGCTAGGTGGTACAGTGAATAGCACCAGCCCTGGAGTCAGGAGGACCTGAGTTCAAATCTGGCCTCAGACACTTAACACACAAAAAAAATAGCTGTGTGACCTTGGGCAAGTCACTTAACCCCAACTGCACTCCAAAAAGAAAAAAAAAAAGGTGATCTCTTCCTATAATGTCTTCGTGTTGCCTCCACACAGCTCTCTCCGTGATACCCCACTGAGGTTGCCCCACCCAGAATCTGGCATCAACCTAGCTCTAGACTCCAATTCTAGATTCCAAATTCATACTTTCCCCACATTTAATTTATCCTTGTTCCAGTGCCTTAGAGCCTTGTTGTTTTAGGTTTTCAAGGTGAAAATGAACAAAACTGATAAACTAATATATAAATTTGTTACTAGGTGCTAGGTATCATAGAGAGCTAGTCCTTGACTTTTTCTCCTGCCCAAGATATTATGACTACATTATAGCAATGGCCTTCTGGAGACAAATATTCTGGTTTTGTTGTCCAGCACTCACAGTAGAGATTACAGGTCAGGCCACAGGAGGCAATGACTTCAGACTGGTCAACAATATAAAATTTTAGGGCAGGTAAGACCTTACAGTACATCCTATAGGTGAACACATTTTCTGTCTCTCCAATGTTATGGATGCTTAGGCCTGCCAGAGAGGGCTTTCTGATTAGAATCACCATAGATTGCCTGCAGAGGTCAAAACAGATGCCCTCAAACCTATCAGTGGCAATAACAATAATTGGCACAACAGAACAGGCAGCCTGGAGTTAGAAGTTCTTTGTTAATCAGAGGCTGGATGATCACTTGTTGGGTATACATTAGTGGGAATTCTTTTAATATATGGGTAGGACCAGATGGATGCTGAGTTCCCTTCCAAATCTCAAATATGTGATTTTCTGAGTAGCAAAAAGAACGGCAGATTTAAAGTTAAAGGACATAGATTCAAGTCCTAATTCTGCCGTTTACCTCTGTGTTACCTTAGACAAGTCATTTGCCTTCTCTTGTCCTCAGTTTCCTCATCTGTAAAATGAGGAAATTAGATTAAATTACTTCAAAGGTCTCGTATCTCTCTAGATATTATGGTGCTATTTCTGAGTTGGCTACTATTCATAATACTGCCCTCCCTCACATCTTCATTCTTTGGACAGCTGGCTTACTTTTCCATGCTCTCTCTCTCTCTGGGAGCAGGTGAATCCCTCTTGAATGGTTTCCTCTCTTGTAGGAGTTTTGTGCCTATTCACCCTCCTGCTGTGTAAGTCACTGTCTCTATATTCTGTCCAGCACTGAAGAATTAGGCCATTGGCTCAAGGAATGGTTGCTCTGTCAATGGTAACTGGAGGTGGACAGATGGCTTAGGATTTCTTCCCAGGGCCATGATAGTCCTTTTGTAATAGAAAGACAGGTAGGTCAATTTTATAGGAGACATTTAATTGCAGACAAATTTCCATGACTATGCCAGTCTTTTATGTTATGCTGGAGACAGCAGATCTTAACTAACTTGATATTTGGACCGAGGCTAAGAAGAGGCCTTCAGTAACTCATGTCTACTTTGCTCTGACAGGATTATTAGTTCACATTTACGTAGCACTTTCTTCAAAACAACCTTGAAAGGTAGGTATTGAAAATATTATTCTCATTTTTTTATAGGAACTGAAGGATAGAGACCACATAATTTGTCCAGAATCCCTCAGGTGTATGTGTCCAAGCAAGAATTCAGAATCCGCATCTTGGCATTGGAATTCATAAATAAACAAAAACCACCCTACAACCTACCATGTTTCCCTGATAATAAGACACTGTCTTATATTTTTTTGGGACAGAAAAACACCAGAGGGCTTATTTTCAGGGGAGGGCTTATTTTAATGAACATTGACAGCAATTTTAATAAACAGGTAAATGTGAACAAAAAAATGTACCAGCAAGCAAATCACTGGGGAAGAACAGGATGACGCGCTCACTGCTGCAGCTCTGATTGGATGCAGCTCGGAGCGTGGTGTGCGTTTCACGGGGTGGGGGGGGAGGGACGGTACATAAAGAGGGTACCATAATGTAGCGTATAGCACAGGGGATCACCTTCACTACCGTAGCAATCTCAATAGGGTTTATTTTCGGGGGAGGGCTTATTTTAGAGGAATCTTACACAGTAAGGGGAGGGCTTATTTTTGGGATAGGTCTTATTATCGGGGAAACACGGTAACAAGTGGTCCCCCAACCTCTGCTTGGAGTTCTCTGGGGAGGAGTCCAGTAACCCCTAGAGAGGCTCATTCCACCCTTGAGATAGCTTTAGTTACTAGGAAGTTGTATTCCTTTACATTTATGCTATGGATGTCTCTTTTGAAACTTCCACCAATTACTCCTTGTTCTGACTTCCGGGTTCAAACTAAAAAAGACTCATCTTTTTTTCACTTGTAAGTGCTTGAAGAGTGTTATCATATCCCTTCTGCCAAGTCTTCTCTAGAATAAACACCTTCCATTTCTTCAACTCGTCCTTATATGGCATGACCTCAAGGCCCTTCACTATCCTGATTGCCATCCTCTGGATGCACTATAGCGTATCAATATCATTCCTAAAATGTGGAATGCAGAACTAAACAGAACCCATTCCAGTTGTTAACTGACCAGGCAGAGCTGGTGAATCCAATGAATCAGCATCCTCTGTTTTCTGGACAATAGTTGTTTCTCGGTGCATCGCAGGATCGCATCAGCCCTTTAGATTTCCTATCCATTTGCATTGTGTATGTCTTTTGTTGTTATTTACTCGTTTCCAGTCATTTCCAACTCTTTGTGACCCCATTTGGAGTTTTATTGGCAGAGACACTGGAGTGGTTTGCTATCTACTCCTCCAGTTCATCTCACAGAAGAGGAAACTGAGGCAAGCAAGGGCCAGTCACTTGCCCTCAGTCACACAACTAGTAAGTGTCTGAGGCAGATTTGAACTTGGGAAGAGGAGCCTTCCTGACTCCTGGCACAGCATTCTCTCCATTGTGCCACCTTATGTATCTTATGCATATCTTATATGAACAGTTATCTGCATGTTCTCCCATTACAGTGAGATCCTTGAAGACAGGGACAGTGGTTTTGCCTTTCTCGTTATACCCAGTATTTATTAAAGGGAGTGGTATATAGTAAGGGATTAATAAATGCTTGGTAACTGAGACAGGCATTTCTGATTAACCTCTGGTATAAGTTATTGACTCCCTGAGCTTACATTGCACTAAACCAATTCCTCCCACACTCCCCTACCCTTCTCTAGCTATAAGATGATTTCAGGTCTTGTGATTCTAAGAACAAAGCTCTTCCTACCACACCACACTCCTCTCTAAGGTAGCATATGGTGCTGTCAGAATGAAGTTAACCAAATTTGATCATAATTGTCATTGGTTCTTCGACTTCAGGAATTGTCTTGAGTTGCTAACTGAAACAGTTCAGTGCATCTGATCCCATAGGTCATTTTTCTTTACCAAGAAACTTCGCCTTCCTCAGATTATTAAAAAACTGATTTATTATAATATTTCTTGATTTCTTGCCCTCTATTCTCCATGTGCCAGGAGTTTCTGAAAGTGAGCGATGCATCTGGCTAAAGATTGACCATGGAAAGATCCTAAATTGTCTGAGAAAACGATTTCATCCACTGCTTACAATTGCTTTTGAAGACCCATCAGTTTCACTATATCAAATTTGTAATTGGAAAATGGCATGAGATTAATTATGGAAATGCTGTTCAATTTTTGTAGTCAATTAGCAGGCAGCTGCACAAAGACCCCATTAATAATTTTATTGTACTGTAAACATTGCTCTGAGCCTTGATTTAGCATATTTAGATTTTTAAAGAGAATTTGATTAACATTATCTTTCAAATGAATTTGACATTCAAGAAAGAGGATAGATTTACTTTGGATTTTACATGAATGCTTATTAAATTATTATTGATTTTCTATCCAGGACCAATATCTAAGCAAGATGGTATCCCTTCAAAGATCCCTCCAAGACACTTGTCATTAAGTTCAGGTCTTATGATATCAGGATGAGTAACAACTCTTTCACAATCCATTGGAACTATCTTTAAATCCCAAAGTTTTTTTTTATGTCCCCCTCTGAGGGCTTTGCCACTTTTTTTATTCATCTATCTAACATTAGAAAAGGGAGACTTAATATAAGTTCTTATAGTTGAATGTAGGTAGGGTTAGACTTTTTGGCAAAACTGTTAGCGTGTTCTTTCCTGCCTTTCTGATGGCTCTTCTTCTCTACCTTGAGACATTCTGTCCTCTTGCTGTCCCTTCCAATAGCCCCCACCTGACTTTGTAGGGAAGACTGGGCAGCTATGCTCCAGGGACATAAAGGAACAACTATAGTCAAAGAACCCCAAGAACTATACCATTTACTCTTCTACACTAAATCTGCTTGAATCTAGCCCATAAAATATGGGAGAAACTGGAATGCTGCCAGCGTTAGCAAACTAAAACTGAGTTATACAGTGATGCTATTTCAGAGAGAGCATTAATAAGAGAGCATCAAGAGCAGGGGCCAGGGGAACCACTCCACTTGTAGGAGTAATATAATTGTAGTTTGATGCTCCCACACATTCAGCCATTTTGTCTTTGTCGGAGCTACTGGTCACTAGTCCTCTGGGAGGGTCAGTCAAGAGATCAGTGATATCCGTGTCCCTGGCGTTTTCTATATGGGTCTTTGTCTGTTTATCTATGCTTTAAATATGCTTATTCATGTTTATTCATCACCTGTTGCATGCTTAGATGTAAAATACATGGTAAATATTTTAGGTGAAACTTGTTGGTATTTCCAGTCCCCATTTTACAGGATTGAGAAGATGGAGTATCCTTTTCTACCTTTGTAAAGGTACTCCCCACCTTACTTCTTGGCATCAGGCGTTCTCTTTCTGGTTCTTCCTGGACCATCTGATTTTATCTTTGTAATAGTAACGGGAATTTGAAGATCTTCCCTGCCCCTTAATAGGCTGAATGTAATCACATGGAGTCAGTGGTGGGAAGAGTTTGCTGAAGGGTGGAGCAGAGCTAAGAGGAAGCTTGGAGTCAGACCAATTAGAAAGGAGGGAGGAGAGGACACAGGCAAGAAGACATAGGTATGGTGTTGCTCCCTGAGGTGATAAGGTGTCTTAACTTCTTTGTTGCTATGATGGATTTGGTTTTCTGGTGTTGGGATTCAGTTTTCTGGTATCTGAATAAATGTTTTGCTTCTGTCTTCTGTATGGAGAGTCTGTTATATTTTGTGATTCAGAACTATGCCAGTATATTCATAGATGCTATCAGCGCTGTGAATATCATGCTGGTGCTACAATCTTTTCTTCATAGTGTCTCATATTAAAAACTTTCCTCTTTTCCTTTCTCTATCAAAAATTACCATCAAAATGTATCTGGATCTTCTCCCCTCAAGGCTTGTTTTTCAAGATGATAACTGGTTAGTCTAGTTTGTTGCATTTAACCAGAGACCTTTTGAAAATACCATGTAGCAACCCAACGGTAACAGTCCAATTGGGAATTTCAAACTAGTGAGGGAGAGATATAATAGACAGGCAAATTTGTCTTTGGGCTACCACTAAATCATTCCATCTATAGGTGCCTACTCTGCCCATGTGTATGAGCTCTACACCTGCTCATTTTAGAGTATAAACTCCTTGAGTATAGACTCCTGTCTAATTAATTATTGTATTTACCCTAGCATAGCCAGTGATTAATGTTTGTGGAAAGCATTAATCACAGAACACATGTGGATCAGGGATCTAGAGCATAAAAAGATTTTAGGGGTTAACTAGTTTAATCTACTCAACACTGCTGCTAAATTAATCTTCCTAAAATTTAGTAGGCACATGAGCAGAGCAGAACAATCACCCTCATTACCTCCTACCTCTACCATTACAATGGTCGTCTGCACAATCTCTCTGCTTCTGCTCTGTCCTATCTTCTCCCCAGATCATCCTACACATTACTGCCAAAATGATCTTCTTAAAACAGCTCATTTTACTAACTCCTCTTAAATCTATGGTCATTAGAGAGCCTGAAGGTATTTATCTTCATGGTCCTTAGCCTGGCATTCAGTGCCCTCCATGGTCTAGCCTCAAGATAATTTTACAATTTTATTTCCCAGTGCTCCTCTTCACAAATCCTATGAAGCAACCAAACTATCGTATCTTTAATTCCTGGAATAACATCTGTATATCTTTGCCTCTATGACTTTTTACTTAAAATATTCCCTTTTACTTAAATGCCCTTCCTGCCATCTCTAATCCTATCAGTTCTTAAAGGATGAGCTCAAATACTATGTCTTCCATGAAAACTTCCCTATGGCTTCCAGCCACAATTAATCTTTCCTCTGAAACAAGCACTTCATACCTCTTCTATTGCACATCCATAGTCTACTTCTTATTGTAGTTGTCTGTGTTCACATCTTATTTCCCCCTTCTAGAATGTAACCTCCATGGGGGCAGACACATCTTAATCACCCTGGTATGCCCAACAGTGTCTTGTGCGTAGAAACCATAGTTGTACAATCGACCTTGAATTGACAACATACAATTTAATATGTGAATGAAACAAAACACGTCTTTCTTTTCACATGTGACATTGTAGATTCTGGATAAAATAGAAGATGTGCAGGAGTTCATTTATGGTATGGAACCTGAACTGCTGAAAGCACTGATCCCCGTCCAGACCATGCACATCACCATCACTACAGCTCATCTCAGAACCGCCCAAGACGTGCAAAAGTAAGAACTCCATCAGCTTGTCTACAAAATTGATTTTATTCCTATGGTGTTTATTTTTTTCCAAATCTCACTCCATTTAAATAAGATATTTAAAGGAATGTTTTTTACATATAGCATAAATATCCTTCTCTGCTCTTAAAAATGTTATTTACTATTTGTAATTCATTGGATGTTTACTGTTGGAGTATGTGTAAGGGACTTATGTGCCTATGGTAGGGTGGTGGGCACTGTACTTAATTGAGTTGATAGAAAAAGTCTTTAAATAAAGGGAAACAAGGATTTATTAAGCATCTACTATGTCCCAGGTACTGTTTTAAGCTCTTTACAAATATGTGATCCTCACAACAGCCCTGGGAGATAAGGGCTATTATTATCCCCATTCTTTATAGCTGAGAAGACTGAGGCAGATAGAGGTTAAATAGCTTGCCCAGGGTCACCTAACTAGTCAGTGTCTGGGGACAGATTTGAACTTGACTTTTCCTGCCTTCAGGTTCAGCATTGTCTGTGTCATCTAAACTGCCGCTTTAAATATATATGGCTGAATGAAAAGTGACGCTGCCATCCAGTGCCAAACAGTAATACAAAACAGTATTAATGAGAGAGCGACTTGGGAAATTTCTGTATAGAAACTACAAAATCAAATATTTTGACCAAAGTAATCTCCTTAGTAAGCCCATCCACATGTAAGTTTTGGAAGATAAATGTGGGTAGTTATTATACCGGGATAAAAAATGGTTAATTTGGTGAACCATGTTCCTTGAGGAGAGGAAGCTGTGGGAATAAGGAAAGAACAGGACATTTAATCTTGGGTATTTAGGACAAACACTATGTTTCCATGATCATCAGTTTAGTTTATAAAGAACTGCCCTAGTGGGATTTGCATGCTGTTTGGGTGGTCATGCCTCTCACTCATTCACTGCTGCTGGCCAGTCAGGTTAGAAGCACAGAACCTAGGGGGCAGGAGATTTAAAAAAAAAAAAAAGCAAATCAGCTTGGCAGTCTTAACAAAATGGAATCTCCTATTTTAGTTTGGGGGTTGGAGGGAAGGAATTAAAGGTACTTAGTAAATTGGGTGATGGCTGAAATTGAATGCTTTGGGCATTAGTGACCACAGAGGCGTCCATTTCATTGTTTTCTTTAAAACCCTTTGGGGGTCATTATGTGGTAATATTCTTAGATGCACCTTGCGTAGAAATTTGGGGAATTAAATTAGTTTCCTCATAAGTGCCCAGAGCTTAATGTTGCCTTAGATCTGTATAGCACTTCATTTCCTTTATAACAAATCATGTGAAAGGTAATGGCAGCATTCTTATCCCCATTTCATAGATGAGGACACTGTGAGTTAGAGACAAAAAGTTAATTTTCCAGAGTCTACAATTAATAAGTGAGGAAGCAAAGACTGATCAAGTCCGTCGACCGAGCCTAGTTTCAGCTACAGAAGAAAGAATGGGAAGAGAATTTCAAGCTAAAGTCCCCAGCTGTCCAGAAAGAGGCAACAGAATAAGGGCTAGACTTGAAATGAGAGGATCTGAGTTTGAATCCTAGCTCTCCCTAGATATGGGCAAATCATTTACCCTATCTGGGTCACGGTTTTTTATCTGTAAAATAAGGTGATTGGAATCAGTGGCTTGAAAGATCCTTCTACTTTCAATACACAGATTCCACCTTACAAGGACTAAAAGAGACTTTGTTTATTCAATGGTGTCTGACTCTTCGTGACCCCATTTGGGATTTTCTCAGCAAAGATACTGGAGTCATTTGCCATTTCTTTCACTAGTTCATTTCACAGAAGAGAAGACTGAGGCAAACAGGGTTAAGTGATTTGCCCAGGGTCACACTACAACTAAGTGTGTGGGTCTAGTTTTGAACTCAGTTCTCCCTGACTCCAGGCCCAATTCTCTATAGACTGCACCACTCAGCTGCCCTCTAGAAAAGACAACACTGCATTAACTCTGACTAGCCCCTTAAGAATAAATTCAGAAAGCCCTTACTTATCTTGTCCCTCCCCCAGCCTAACAGTGGTACTGATGGACCAAGTCTAAGTCTTGGAGTATTCAGGGAATTGCCTATAACAACAGATATTGGGAGCTGAAGTGGGAGTTCCCAAGAAGGTACCTGAATAGAGATATTAACAATTTCAAACCATGTTCCTTTGCCAAAATCTAGTCCATAAAGAGGGAGAAGACAATACAGGTGTAAGATATCAAGAGAAACCTAGCATTGCCAGTTTGTGGTTGAGTAACCACAAGGAATGCAATGAATTAAGAAGGGAATGATAGAAAGTGGGAGCATCATAAAAGATCCTTATTTGGCCAAGGATCCCTGGGTCCTATATATTTACTTTTCAAGTCTGCCTCTTTAGTGTAAGACTAATGGATGTCAGCCATTACTCAAAGAACCCAAGTCTTATTCTTAAGGCAATGTTCTTTCTACTACCCTGTTTCTCAGGAGCAGGATAGGAAAGACTTCTTCAAGGCTCCAACCAACTGTATGGCTATCCTGCCTACCAACTTGCACTGCAACATTTCAGCAGCTTAGAATATGCTCACTGATGAGAAATCCATCACCCCTGTACCCAAACCAGGGTGGAAAAGACGTAGGGAATGATATTCTCCCAACTTTGGGGACAGCTAGGTGGTAAGGTGAATAGAGTACTGGCCCTGGAGGCAGGAGGACCTGAGTTCAAATCCAGCCTCAGACACTTAACACTTACTTACTAGCTGTGTGGCCTTGGGCAAGTCACTTAACCCCAATTGCCCTGCCTTCCCCCCTCCAAAAAAAGCAAGAGAGAGAGAGAGAGAGAGAGAGAGGGGGAGGGAGGGGGAAGAGGGAGAGGGAGAGAGAAAAGAAAGAGAGAGAGAGAGGGAGAGAGAGAGAGAGAGAGAGAGAGAGAGAGAGAGAGATTCTCCCAACTTAGAAGGATGGTCTTTGGGTGACAGGTACACAATCAGTCACAAAGCTCTTTTTCCATAAGACCCATCAGCCTCATACTTCACAGACAAAACATCTGGCAAGCCAAAATTACCAGGCAGCTAGGTGGCACAGTGGATACAGTGCCAGACCTGAAGTCAGAAAGACTTATCTTCCTAAGTTCAAATCTGGCCTCAGACACTTACTAGTTGTGTGACTCTGGCCAAGTCACTTAGCCCTGTTTGCCTCAGTTTCCACACCTGGAAAACGAACTAGAAAAGGAAATAGCAAACCATTCCACTATCTTCCAAGAAAGAAAAAGAGTTGGATACGACTGAAAAGTAATTAGTAACAAAAAAAAACAGAATTACCTCCATTCTATGATAAAGCATTGGAGTGGGATTTTAATGGAGGAACTGAGAAATTTCAGAGCTGAATTGTTTTTAATTTATATACCATAATCTCTTGTTTAGTCTTATTTCCCTTTTCATGTCTTTATTAAGTAGGGAAAATACAGTATGATTGTTTTCCTTACAGGTAGAATAACAATATGGCAATAATAATCAGCTCTACCAGAAATAATCAATGTTAGCATCTAATGCAGTTGGTTAATTTTATCAAGTCACTATTATCCCATCTTCACAATCAATTAGAGGTTATTAGGTGGCACAGGATAAAATACTGAACCTGTAGTCAAGAAAACCCTGAGATCGAGGCAGCCAGGTGGCTCAGTGAGTAAGAGTACCGGCCCTAGTGTCGGGATGACCTGGGGATTGAGTCCAGGCTCAGACACTTAGCACCCACCCAGAAACACCTGTCTGTGTAACCTTGAGCAAGTTACTTAACCCCAATTGCTTAAAAAAAAGAGAAAACCTGAGATCAAATCCTGCCTCAGATATGTGGCACTAGGTAACTCACTTAAACCTCTGTCTGCTTCAATTTCCTCAACTGTAAAATGGGCATCATAATAGCACACGCCTCCCAGGGTCATTGTGAGGATCAAATGAGGTCATATTTTTAGAGTGTTTAAGCACAGTGCCAGCATTTAATAAATGCCTTTACCCTCCCCCTTCCTAAATAAACTCTGGAATGATATGGATTACATTACTTAAAGAGTTAAACTTTTCAGGCTAGGCAAGCAGTGATGACCTAGGTTTTTTTAGTTCTGAGATGTCCGGATCTTTGCGGGACCTATTATAGAAGATAAATGGGAAGTACTTTCCATTTATCTGTCCTTGGTTTCCAGGGAGTAAACTTTAAATCAAATTTTTAGCTTTGTGTCATGGCAGTGGGGAGTGTGAGTGCCTTTCAGGTGGAATGAGAAGTTATGATTAAAGCCCGTGAAGGGTTGAGAACAGATATGTGGCAAAGTGTTTTTTTTTTTTCAAGAGTAGTCTTTGGAATGTAGAGTGGGCACCATGAGGCAAGCAGGGACAGCAAAAGTAAACAGGACAAGTTTAAGCAATGAATAGATACCTACTGGGTGAAGAGCTAGCCACTATCCGGTTGGTAGAGGCCAGACCCTTCCTGCCTTTTGAGAAGCAGAGGGAGGGCAGCCACCATAAGTGGATTTCAGAGTTCTTTTCATCTCTTGACTAGAAAATAATAAACATCAATCACCCTGGGAACCTCCATGCTTAATGCTGTTCCCTGCACCTGTGTTCCCATGCTCTGCCTTCTTTACTATGATTAGTATTTGGATCACTTAACTGTTCATAGATCCTGTGGACCAAAACCTGGAAGCTCCCATCGTGTAGCTCCAGGGCGATGGAAGAGAGGGCCCCATACAGGCCCTAAGTCAGAGAGACTCAGATATTTACTAAACCTATGACCCCAAGAAAGTCACTTCAACATTCTGAGCCCTAATTTCCTCACTGGCAAAGTTACAGAGTTAGATTTGATGTTCCTTAAAGCTCCTTTCTACTCTGAAATCTATGGTCCCATAATCCAGTGTACAGGAAGTTCCATTAATGCGGGCCTGCATAAATGCAAAAAAAAAAAAACCCCAACATGTTAGCAGTAGAAAAATATTGGGTAAACTAGGTTGTGCCTGAAAAGGCTCAGATACTCAACTGAGAAAACTCTATAGTATTTGTATAAAATCGCCTTCCTGCATTCACCAAGCCCAGAATAGGTGGCCCTTCTAGCCAGAGTATATACTCTTAAATTTTACTGAAAACCCAAGCAGAAGGGGAAAGGAGATCTTTGGACTAACATTCCTTCATCAATCTCCTGACATAATCATGAAAAAGTGAATGCTTCCTGGGACCTCATTATGTTAATGTCCAAACACTTTAATTAGAAACACCCCCAAGTCCATTCTTATATCATCGATTGCCTTTGGGCATGTATGTCTAAAGAGATGTGATTTGTGAAAGTGCAATGAACTGAGTAAAATTTAATATGCTTCTACCCTGTTGATGCCTTTCCCAAGGGTTTTCATTCCTTCCATGTGTACCAGGTATCTTAATTTGGAATGTTTTAAATTCATATAGCAAAATGCATTGTCACACTCACTTTATATGGAAAGTTGCCTAGAGAACAGAGAAAACCCGGCTATTAAAAGAGAAATGGATGTGGAGGGACAAGAGTGAATGTTAAGAAAAGCTTATCACCCAAATTGCCAATATCAATCACTCCACCAGGTCACTTTGCCTGCGTAGGCCTGTCCTTTGTGACCAAAGCCCAGACTCCTGGCAGGATTATAATTCACATGACATTTATTTCTTCCACATTCAGCGTTGTAACCAGCCTAGAGCATTTGGGGGCCTTTGCTCTTTGGAGGCATTGAAACCTCAAGTGAAAGTTTCTACCCATGCTGAAGTTAATTGTTTTTAATCTGTTATTTCCCTATTTCTGTTACCTCTTACCACAGAGGTAACACAGGGTCAGTCAAAACCCTTCTAGGAATATCCCATAGAGCCATCACCAATTGTTGCTATATTTTTTAAGAGAGACCATCCATAGACTCCTAGATCTCAGCTTAAACATACAGGGAGAAAATAAAATGGAAATAAGGCAGCACCAGGGGAGAAGGAAAAACTGCCTTTATAGCCACAAAGCAAGTCAAGGACTTACGTTAGCTATAGATTCAATTCTAAGAATCATAGGACCATGGAATGTTCAGTCGGGAAGGTACCTTGGAGAGCATCTAATCCAATCCCCTCATTTTATAGATGAAGAAACTAAGGCTCTGCGTAGCCTTAGCAGCATAGCCAAACGTAACAGATTCTGAATTTAAGCTCAGGTCTCCTGTCTCCTCAATTCTATGTTTTTTCATTAGGAAGTTGTCATACAGCTTCATTGGATTCAAGACCACAGAAACCTGTCATGCGATTTCTCTGAAATGTTATTAAAATAAATAAGCAACGAGGTCAGTGCCATAAATGCATAGTCCAGAGAGGCCCCTTTTTGCTATTTGTTAATTGAAAATAAGCCTCTCTCTTGAAGTGGAATTGTTTTCTTTTGTTAGCCCTCTGGCTGCCTAAGGGAGCCAGACAATTTAGTGAAAAGTCAGAATTTCTTTCCAGGGCCTCTTCAAACTTCCTTTTGCTGCTCACTGTCTTGCTGTCTCCTGGACTAACTGGCCAGTGACTCCACTTCTGAACCTTTAAATTTCCAGCAAGATTGAACTGGCAGGTATCTTATGCCCTCAGGGCCCTGCTGGGTGACTGACTAGGTAATCTGATAAATTAATCCAGTGACTTGGCAATGCCTGGCCAGAGAAGATGCTTAATAAATGTTTGTTGACTGATTGACTAACTGCATCTTTGGACTAAGAATGGTAACAGGCACTCAGTCCCAGGGAGTGAGAATGGACTGGATTTGAGGTACCATGGCAGACTAGAGGGAAAGATTTTTCTTTTTGTCTTTTTGGAGGGGGAAAGGCCAGGGCAATTGGGGTTAAGTGACTTGCCCAAAGTCACACAGCTAGTAAGTGTTAAGGTCCTCCTGACTCCAAGGCTGGTGCTCTATTCACTGTGCCACCTAGCTGCCCCTAGAGGGAGAGATTTTGCAAAACTGACTGAAACTTCCAGAGACTCAAATGTTGG
Source organism: Petaurus breviceps papuanus (assembly GCF_028583685.1). NCBI lineage: Eukaryota > Metazoa > Chordata > Mammalia > Diprotodontia > Petauridae > Petaurus > Petaurus breviceps. The sequence goes on along the minus strand of NW_027186304.1, from coordinate 27,849,977 downwards.
CAGATGGACAGCTGCCTATTCTGAATAATCACAGGGCCAGCCCTGCTGATGCTATCTGTCAAATGAAGTTATAAAAAGTTTATCCAAAATCAGGGGGAAAAAAGGTTCTGATTTCAAATCCCATATCCCATACCTTCATTAGCATAGTTTTTGATTCCTCAAAAGAATTAGTAAGAGAGCCTTTGATGTATCAAATATTAAGTCTTTGATGTTTCACATACTATGTGCCTAGAGGGATTAATTCTGATTAGAAAAGTGTAGTGCATGGTCTATCTGGGTGCCATTGACTACTTGTGCATTCTTGTATTAATATGCTAATGGACACTGGCATCCTAGTAATGGAAATACCACATATATGCTGTGGCACTACAACATGCCACAACCATCTCAGACCAATTAGCAGAATTTTGCTAAAGGAAGACCAAAGGGGGAGGACTGGGAGAGAAAGCCTTTCCACTACAGGAATTTTTAAAATGACATTTTCCACCTTAACTGACTCTACTTTAATAATCTGCCATATTTGTGCCAAGCTTTTGGGGGAGGCTAGATGGCACAGTGAATACAGCCCCAGCCCTGGAGTCAGGAGGATCTGAGTTCAAATCCGACCTCAGACACTTAACACAAAAACTAGCCATTTGACCTTGGGCAAGTCACTTAACCCCAACTGCCCTCCAAAAAGCAAAAAGAAAAAAAATTAATTATAATCTGCCATATTCCATTATTTTCCCAGAAAGAAGACAGTAATATAAGACCCCTTCAGTGTCCAATGGTTCTTCCTCTCTTGTGTGTTCTTTTGACAGGGCTGTTTCAGCTCTGGAACAGAGCAAAGTTCGTGTGGTAGAGCTTTTGGAGGGCAAACATCTTACTATGACATTTCATGGGATTGGCCAGTTTGGCAATCAAGTGATATACATGAAGATGTCTGGAGAGCAGGAGCGATGGCTGCTGAGCAGAATTGCAGGTTGAGTACCTAAATGTGTGTATGAGTAAAATCAGTCACAGTTGTTGGTCTGAAATGTTAGGTCTATTTAAATAGTGTTTGACATTTTTATGCCCTACTGGACATTTTTTTTCTGAAGACGAAAGAAAATATGTATTCTTGAAAGGAAAAAAATAGTCCATTTTTTCTCCATCAAGTGTATTAGAAAATATTATTTGGAAACACTTGTCCTTATGAATTCCTATGTTTTATTATCCCCTTGGTGCTAGCTTCCTTCAATCTCTTTTAACCTCTAAGTTTCTTTTTCACCATTTGGGATGACTCTTGATAGGGAAGAAGCACTTTACACAGGGCCTGGTAAATGGCTTGTTGACTTGATTCAAAGGGAGAAAAACAAAAAAATCTAACAGTGGGGAAGATCTGGGATGAGTTTAAGTCACCAGAGGCCTTCTGATCAACAGGACTGCCCACGGCCTCAGTTAGATGGGAGGATCATCAGAATTATTCCCCAGTGATTTAACTTTTACCCACCCAGGGCCACAGGCTATTTTGAGAATGAGTAATTAAAAAATGATTTGGCGTATAGGTCTTTTGACTCCAGCAATTTAAGTCCATCATCACCATTATTCAGATCTCTAACCAAGCACCAACTCTTTTTATAAGCACTACTCTACTAAGAAAAGATGATTTGGTGGCTCCCAAGAAATGGCAGCATTGATTTAGGCCTTCAGGAGAACTGTGAGGAAGGCCCCACCTCTTCTTTCCCTGATGGTTCATGCATTTCATGGGACTGAAGAAGAGGGACCCTACAAATGATCCCCACCCCCACTCCCAGGATGCGTCTGCTGTTGGTCTTTGTTTAGCTGCTTGTCGTCATAGGGTGAGTCAGGCCCCACATTTGTTTCTGCAAAATGTGCTTTCATAGCTTCTTTACAGAAGGAATTTCCCCTATCCATTTTCAGCTTTTTGACTTGGAGGATTATAGCTCTTTTGAAAAGCAGCTCTGTCATACAGTTTTAATTTTCTTTTCTTTCCTCACTATGCGAAAGTAGTTTTCTCTGAGTGGGGGAATATACACAGCCTCTAATAGATCTGGAGTATGGTCCCTCAGTATCCATTTTCACAAAGCAATCATTTTCACCAAAGTGACAACTGCCTGCCCCCTTCCAGCTCTGTGCCTTTCCTCAACCTTTGCAAAATGTTCAGTAAAACAGATCATCAATGGACTTGCCAAAATATCCAAGTATTTCCCTGAAGTAGGTCCATTTGGATTTTGTGGTCAAAATTTACTGCTTTAAAATTATGTTTTTTTACCCTCTGTGGAGCTTTATAATGTAACTGTCTCCTATCATGGTAGTCTTCTTGTCTAGCTGTCCCTTAGAACTGAGAGCTCAGTTACTTAGAATAGAACAAAAGTAACAATTGTAAAGTATATGAGACCCTTGAGAGGATGCCAGAGACAACACCAGAAATGACTTTTTCTCCTAATCTGAACTAGGGTAGAAACAGTTACTGGCGTAGAAGACATAATGCCTCCATGTGTTACTGAGCTAGCAGGCAGAATAAAATAGAGAATGCTGACAACAGGCTTTACCAAGGAGTACAAACAGGCAGTGGCTGGTATAGTTACCTGTGTTTTATCAGAGGGAAAAGTTGCCGCTGTAATGACCTGTCCCTCATGCAAAAGTCTACCTGGTGCTCTGGCATCCAAGGAATTTGCCCAGTTCAGTTGGTGGAGGTTGTCTCACTGCTCAAGACCTTTGACTCCCAGTTATGGCTTTAATACTGACTACCTGTATGACTTCAGCCAGAGGGATTTCACCCCTCAGCTGGGTCTTGATGTCTGACTCCACATAAGGGAAGGGTAGGTATGCAATCTCTCATATTAAATATATATATTTGGAGAGTGAAAGGTTGGTCAGTTGTGGTTAAGTGACTTGCCCAAGGTCACATGGCTAGTTTTTTGTGCTAAATGTCTGAGGCCAAATTGAACTCAGGTCTTCCTGATTCCAGGGCCGGTGCTCTATTCGCTGTGCCATCTAGCCATTAAAAATATTTTATAAGAGTAAGTATGACATAGGAAGTAATTTGAAATGCTTTGGGAGAAAAATATTAAAGGCATTTTATTTTTCATCATTTTTTGTTATAAAATACTTTAATATGAAATAGGTTGCTTTTCAAACTTGTTGGAGCTAATTTATCACTTCATACTGACAAATTGCAGAATTGAAACATAACAGGTCAAGTCAATAACCATTTGTTAAGCTCCTATTATGTGCTAACATTTTCCCTGCACACAGCTTCATTTTTTCAGAAACTCAAAAAAAGTTAGGTTCATACACTAGCTAAGTCAGTTCCTACTGGTGAATTAGGCATCTTTTGAAAAAGGATCAGGTTTTTGGGCCACAAAGATACCCTGGTATTCCAATTACTGATGCTTCAGTGTTTGAACCAAAGCACTGAGACCTCGAAAGGGTTAATGGCACTGGGAAATGTGTTTTCACTTACAACCAGGAAGTACCTGAGTCATAATAGCACTCTGCCCATTTTCATTATCCTAAAATTCAGAAGATTCACCATGATTTATCTCCCAAGGGGCAGGTTATTTAAAAAAAAAAAGTCAGACTCTGGGCCAGTGTGAGCAGACATTACCAGGTAATGCTAGGTCTCCATACAAGTAAAGCAAAGCAGGGGATTGTTCCATTTGTTAACTGTGTTTTCCTAACCGTAACATTGCATTTGAACAGTGAATAAGACAAAAAAATTATCAGATCTGGATCTTGGACAAAATACTGAGCCATAGTCTGCTATCCCTTTTATAGACAGGGAATCAGAGAATGAATTCCTGGAATATCTACCGTGAATTTGAACTGTGAGCACACCATGAGTAAGATATCTGTCTCATTGACAGTAGGCAAGGGCTTGGTTTAAAGGGTTTAATTTAATATCTTATGGCAAGGGGGCTGGCCTTGATTGCATTTAATGGGTCTTGCATAAACAAAGAGTTCATTATTTGCCTGTGTTACTTCAAAACTGTCTGCCTGAGAGACAGTGTATTCTGTCTCCCATTATCTCATTTCTCCCAATATATAGGGTTTTCTTCCCTGTAATATTTGCATTTCATTTAATGTCAGGAATCTCAAGAGGTCCAGCACCATAAGCAGTCCCTAAGACGAAAGCTCTTTCTTCCACAGCTCAAATACTCTAAGGGGGAAAAAAATAAAATTCTCTTTGTCACAAGGTCATTTGGAAACTGATCTGTGTATGTACTCTGTCTTTTTCACACACACTATTCCCAGCACTTATCTGTGTAGGTTAATACAGATGGTACCTTTTTCTCAAGACTGGTCATCACAATAGCTCAAGAGATATAGTCTGGGGAAGTGCCTCAGACAAGATGACTTAGGTTCAAGTCCTAACTCTAACCCGTACTGGTTTTGTGGCATTGGACAAGTCACTTAACCTCTTTGTCACCAAGGTAACTTGTTAAGACTCAAAGTTACAGAATAATATAGTTAATGATCCAAGTTTTAAAGGAATTTCCTCCCTGGAAAATCTCTAAACCAATGAAATCACAACTTGGAATCCTCTCCCCAATCTCAGCCCCTGCCCCCCTGCTATCCTCCCCCAAAAAGCTCCCATTTAGACAGCACTTAAAAGTCTGTAAACAATTTTACATATAATATCATCTTTAGTCCTCAAAATAATCCTGTTACCTAATGCTATTGTGCAGCTCCATTTTCCAGATTATTATACTGAAGCCCAAAGAGGTTAAGTGAATTATCTATGGTCACACAGCTAAGAAATGTTTAAAGCAAGATTCTAACTCAATTCTTTTTGACTAATAAGTGTAGCATTTCACATTTCGGTATTATAAGGGAAGAATCCCACTTCCAGACCTCAAACTATATTATGAAGCAGTAGTCATCAAAACCATTTGGAATTGGGTAAAAAATAGAGAAGTAGATTAATGAAGCAGATTCGACAAGGGAGACTCAGAAATAACAAAACTCAATGTACAGCATTCTATAAAGCAGAAAATACAAATTAATTAAGAAAGAAATCCCTATTTATAAGAACTATTAGGAAAACTAGAAAGTAGTCTGGAAGAAATTAGTCTTAGACCAGCAATTTGTGCCATATTCCATAATAAATTCAAAATGGATACATCACCTGAATATTACAGATCACTCCATTAAAAAAAGAGAATCAGATCATATGCTTCTCACAGTTATGGGTAAAAGATATTTTTCAATCAAACAAGACATAGATGCAATTATAAAAGACTAAATAGATCATTTTGATCACATGAAATGGAAAAACTTGTACACAAACAAAATTAATGCATCTAGTATAAGAAAGGAAGCAATTAAATGGGGAAAAATATTTGTATCAAATTTCTCAGAGAAGGATTTGGTGTCTAAGATATACAGACAATTACCAGATAATACAAGACCTAAAGACATTCCCCAATGGATAAGTGGTTAAAGAATATAAACAAACGGTTCTCAAAATTGCCAACTATTAGCAACCAAATTGGAAGGATGCTCCATATCACTAATATAAGAGAAATGCAGATCAGACTTAGAAAGGACCTCGGAGATTATGAAATACAATGCCTTGTCCATCAAATCACCTACTGCTATTACCCTGCTGACAAGTCCTCTGCTTGCTTTTCCTAGAAAACCTCCAGTAAAGAGGAATTTATTACCTGTTCATTCCTTATTTGGGCAATTCTTTTTTTTAAATTTATTTTCAACTTAAATATTAAACAAATACACAATAAGAAAAGAAACATAAACTTAAATATTGAAACTTAAATACAAAATAAGAAAAGAAAAAATATTGTCGTGTGCACAGCAGAATGTAGGAGAGAATTCAAAATATATAGCAATGAATTTCCATTTCAAGAAAGATACTACATATTGTGTTGAGAGCAGTCCATCTTTTCTTTGCTTCCTTACAAATTTTCTTTTGTTCTCTGCTGTGTATTTTTTACTTTGTTCTTTTTTCCCTCTTCTATCCCCCCCCACAAAGGCTGCAATTAAGTGTAGATATCTGCATATATACACACACATACACTTATAGACATACACAATATATATACACATACATATACGCTTCACATACATATACTTAGACATCTATGATCATACTCATATATAGACATATATTCATGCAATTCTTATTAAGAAGTTTCTTCTCATATTATGCCAAAATATTTCTTCCTATAGCTTCTACTCATTGTTTCAGTGTCTCTATAGATACAAGCAGAGTACACCTACTCCTTCTTCTGAATGACAGTCTATTAAATATTTGTAAACAATCTTATCCTCCTTGTCACTCCTCCACAAGTCTTCTCTTCTGTAATTCAAACAATTCTTGTTTCCTCAGTCAAGTCTTATATGACATAGCTCTGAGTCCACCTCACCATCCTGAGGTCTTCTACTAGCTATGCTTCTTTTGGGCAATTTTACTCCTACAGGCATGGGATTCAGAACTAATCTCAATGCTTCACCTCCTGTCTGAACAGGATAGAGTGCCATAGGCCTATCTGGAATACTGCTCAATTGCTGTGCTGTTGTTTTTCAGTCATGCCCAACTCTTTGTGACCCCATTTGGGTTTCCTTGGCAAAGATATTGCAGTATCTATGAGTAGTTTGCCATTTCCTTCTCCAGCTCATTTTACAGATGAGGAAACTGAGGCAAGCAAGGTTAAGTGACTTGCCCAGGGTCACACAGCTAGTGTCAGAGGTTGAATTTGAACTCAGGAAGATGAGTCTTCCTGATTCCAGGCCCTGCATTCTATCCACTCTGCCACCTATCTACCCTATCCAGAATATCTAACAATAATAAATTATAATAATGACTATTAAAAAGCATTTATACAGTACTTATTATGTGTCAGGTACTATGTTAAGTGCTTTGGAAATATTATTTCATTTGATCCTCATAATAATCCTAGGAGGAACCTGTTATTACCCCTACTTTACAGATGAGGAAACTGAGGCAAACAAAAGTTAAGTGACTTGTTCAAGGTCACAGTTAGAAAGTGTCTGAGGCCAGATTTGAACTCAGATTTTCCTTACTCCAGGCCAAGTGCTCTATCCACTATGTCACCTACCTGTCTAATACCTCCCATATTCTACATGTCATATTTCTATTTATACAACTTTAGATTGAAATAGCTTTTTTGGTAGTTGAGTCACACTGTTGAGCTTGTAGTCAACTAAAGCTGGGGGATCTTTTTCACATAATTTGCTATCTCTATCCCTCAACTTGCACAAATGCATTTTCTTTTTTAAAAAATATTTTTTATTTAAAGTTTTGAGTTCCAAATTCCATCCCTCCCCTCCTCCCTCCCCAAGAAAATAAGCAATCAGATATAGGTTATACATGTACAACTATGTAAAACATTTCCAAAATTAGTCATTTTGTACAAGAAGACTCAAAAGAAAAAAATGAAAGGAAGTGAAAATAGTATGCTTCAGTCTATATTCAATCAATATCATTTCCTTCTCTCGAGGCAAATAATATACTTCATCAATAGTCCTTTGGGATTGTCTTAGATCATTGTATTGATCAGAATAGCTAAGTCATTCACAATTCTTCATTGAACAGTATTGCTGCTACTGTGTACAATGTTCTCCTGGTTCTGTTCGTTTCACTATGCATTTGTTCATGTAAGTCTTTCCAGGTTTTTCTGAAACCCACCTGCTCATAATTTCTTATATCCCATTAATATTCCATTGCAACCATGTACCACAGCTTGTTTAGCTATTCACCATTTGATAGGCATCCCTTCAATTTCCAATTCTTAGCCACAACAAAAAGAGCTGCTATAAATATTTTTTGTACAAATAGGTCCTTTTCCTTTTTTGGAATGTCTTTGGGATATAGACCTAACGGTGGTACTGCTGGATGGAAGGGTATGCACAGTTTTATAGCCCTTTGAGCAAAGCTCCTAATCGTTCTCCAGAATGGTTGGATTAGTTTACAACTCCACTAACAGACAATTGCATTTTCAAACCTAAATACAAGACTTTGTGTTCCTCCTCATTAAATTTCATATGGTTAGATTTGACCCATTGTTTCAGTCTGAAATATTTTTGAATCCCAGTTCTGCCATCCAATGTGTTAGCAATCCTAGCCATGGTACTGATTATATATGAAAAAGACAGCTAAATTAAAGGTGACTTTACCCTCTAATGTAGGGCAACACTCCTGACTCAATGCTACCCACATCCAACAGCCTTAAGTTTCAAGATATTACACCCATCAACAAGCCAATGTGGCAAAACATGTGTTGTGCCCCTTAGTAACCTGAGCCTTCCTAGAAAAATGGGATTTTTTTTGATGCTCATTGCAGCTTTCGGAACTCACAATACAGTTCCAACAATTTCTGTTTCTTCCCAATTAAATATCATAGAAAAATAAATAAGTAACATAGGATCCTAAGATCATAGATCTTAGAGGTCAGTTAGTCCAAATACCTAATTTTACAGCTGATTATGAGACCCAGAGAGTTGGGCAACCTCAGTAGGTTGCCCAAGGTCACAAATGAAGTAAGTAACAGGTCCTATGACACTGAGTCACTTACTATATCTACCCTGTTACAATGCTTCTCACAGTGAGCTTCAGAAGAACTTAAGCTCTGTATGGTAAGGTAGGTCTACTATCTTGCACTATTAACTTGCATTGGTCTTGTTTTGGCCAAAGACAAAGTGTAGGTGGAAATGATGACTCTATTTTATCACATAGAGTAGAGTATACTAATCTGCAGAGTAAGTGGGGTTTGTGGGGTTTCCTTCTATGCAGGTGTCAAAACAGGAAGGCTAGGTGGTGTAGTGGATAGAGCACTGGGCTTGGAGGCAGGAAGACGAAGCTTGATGAGTTCCAATCTGGCCTCAGACACTTACAAGCTGTGTGACCCTGGGCAAGTCATTCAACCCTGTTTGCCTCAGTTCTTCATGTCTAAAATGAGCTGGAGAAGGGAACGGCAAACCACTCCAGTATCTTTGCCAAGAAAACCCCAAATGGGGTCATGAAGAGTAGCAAACCACAACATATGTCAGAGCACAGCAAAGCTTGAGGGAAGGGGAAGAACAGACTCCATTCCTCTTTGCGCCAAGGACCTAGGGTTGTCTAAGCAATCAGTCAATAAGCATTTATTAAGTGCCTCCTGTGTACCAGGCACTACTCTAAACACTGGAAATACAAGGACAAAAGAGAGCGTCTGCTCTGAGAGTTATCTGAAAAAAATCCAGTTCTAGGAATGGTCATTAAGCCCCTAGATTTAGAATAAGAAAAGACTCTTAACTGTCATCTAGCCCACTCTGTTGTAGACAGAGACACTGAGGACCAGAGAGGTGAAGTGATGTGTCCAAAGTCACCCAGGCAGTATAGAGACAATAGGCTGATAACTAACTCTTTTCATAGTCAATTATTCTAGAAGTGATATTTTTTATCATTAAACATACAGGCAGTTATCTTCTCCCAAATCAGTCTTTGGACAAGTCCTGCTGGATTAGCAAGACTTCCTTCAGTCATTCAAAACTCTATTAAATCTTACTTCCATATAACAGTATAACCCTTAATACTTTCCAATCACTTTCGCTAATCACTAACTCATTTCCACAGGCTGAGGCCAAGAGAAAGCAGATCTTTGCTTCAGGCATTTTTCCTCAGTCCTTCATACTGCTCTGACTAGTTTTGAACCCTTCATATCCGTTAGACGGAAAAGTGCAAGAAACAAAGGAATGTTGCATGGCAAGGTTGACCTTTGGCAATTTTGCACAATAGGTGAAATGTATCTACAATCCCCCACTGAAGCTTCTATCTGCATTCTCTCCTACAACCCCTATGACCCTCCCTGTAGGCCTAGGGTCCATTCCCTAGAATTCTCTCCTCTGGGTCTAGGCATGTCCCAACCTCCTAACTGTCCTCAAAACTTGTCCCCTTCTGTGTCACATGTTTTCAGGGATATAATCCTCACAGACTGAAAGAAAAGCTGGTAGTTTATTTTACAGATGAGGAAGTTGACCCATTGCCCAAGGGTACTACACTACAGTAAATAGTAAAGACTTGAATAAGATTAGCTCTTCTGTGCTGAAGTATTACCTTTCCCAAATGTCATGATGCTTTGATGCAAAGAAAATTCCAAATGCTATTTTAATTCCCATAAGTAGGAATGATATTGCTGCAGATTTCAGATAAGTCAGAGGAAGTATTGTTGATCAGCAAAGAACATCAGGTAGGCTACCTATGTCACTTAAATATATGCCATTGATAGATGATTCCTTAGCTGCCAAATCCAATGGCCTTTTCACAATTCTTGTGCTCCTTGACCTCCCTGCAGTTTTTGACACTGTTGATCACCCTCTCCTCCTTGATTCACTCTTCTCCCTAGGTGTTCAAGACACCACTCTCTTTCCTGGTTCTCCTACCGATCCAACCACTCCCTCTAAGTCTCCTTTGCTGAATCCTCCTCCAGACTGCACTCTCTAATGCATAGGTGTCCCTTAGGGCCCTTTCCTTGGCCCTCTTCTCTTCTTCCTTTATACTGTTTCACTTGCTGATCTCATTAACTCCCATTGTTTTAATAACCATGTTGACAAGGTATTGTAATTGGCATTACTATGCTGACAGTTCTCAAATCTATATGTCCTGTCCCAACCCCTCTGCTGACCTCCAATTTCCCCTCTCCAACTACCTTTCAGGCATCTCAAACTGAATGTCCAGTAAACAGTACAGTAGACATCTTAAATTCAATCTATTCAAAATTGAACTCATTATCTTTCCTCCTAAACCCCATCTCCCTCCTACCTTCTCTACTACTGTTGAGGGCAACACCACCCTCTAGTCCCTCAGGCTCCCAATGCAGGACTCATCCTGGACTCCTCACTCTCTCTCTCTCATGCCCCAAATCTAAAAGCCTCACTATCTTACCTTTGCGATGTCTCTCAGATATGCCCCCTTCTCTCCTCTGACAGTGCCGTCACTCAAGTGCAAACCCTCATCGCCTCACACCTCAATTATGGCACTAGCCTGTTGGTGGATCTGCCTGCCACAAGTCCCCTCCACTCATCTTTACTTCGTTCAGTCACTAAAATGATTTTCCTAAAGTGCAGATCCAATCATGTGCCCCTCCCCTACTCCAATTCCAGTGGCCCTCTATGGCCTCCAGGATCAAATACAGAATATTGTCATTCAAAGCTTTCATGATATCATTTCATCTACCTTTCTGATCTTCTTATACTCCCTGTCACTTGCTCTTGCATTTACTGACCCTGGACCCCTCTGACTGTTCCACAAACCAGACGCTCTATCCCTTGAGTCTAGGTATTTTCTCTGGCTCTTCCCCCATGCCTGGAATGCTCTGCTCTGACTGCTGACTTCCCTGACTTCCTTCAAGTCCCAGTTAAAATCTCACTTCCTACAGGAAGCCTTTCCCAAACACTCTGGATTCCAAGGCTTTCCCTCTTTTAATTATTTCCTATTTACACTAGATTTAGCTCATTTGTATGCATTTGTTTGCCTGTTGTCTCCCCAGTTAGGTTATGAGATCTCTGAGGGCAGGGACTGTCTTTTGTGTCTTTCTGTATCCCCAGTCTGTTTTTATCACAGTGGCAATACCTGGCACACAGTTGGCACTTAGTAAATGTTGATTTATATGAACCTCGTGGGTAATATAGATTGTATATAAGTTATGTGTAATAGGATCATAGATTTGGAGCTAGAAGAAACCTTAAAAAGTCCTCTAACCCACAGTCACACTTTTTACAAAGAAACTGAGGCCCAGGGGCAGCTAGGTGGCACAGTGAATAAAGTACCGGCCCTGGAGTCAGGAGGACCTGAATTCAAAATCCAGCCTAGATAGGATTTTAGCTGGGACTTAAAAGAACCCAGGACAGTCTAGAGACAAAAATAAGACAAAGGTAATGATACACCCACTATCTGAGCTCAGGTTATCCAATAGGTATTTATGGACGCAGGTATATATGTGTAATGTGTATGTGTGTATCTGTGCACATGTGTGTGCATACATAGGCATACACACTAATATCCATGTGCAGACATGTGGTCACAATAGGTATTTATGTAAGCAGGTGTATATGTGACATGTGTGTATGTGTGCACATGTATATACATAGGTATCAGGTCCTCCTGATTCCAGGGCCAGTGCTTCATTCACTGAGCCACCTAGCCACCCCCCAACCTATGCTTTGACTAATCGCGTCCATGGCTTCCTTTAAATCCCAGCTAAAATCCTCCCTTCTTGTGCGGCTAGGTGGTGCAGTGAGTAGAGCACCAGCCCTGGAGTCAGGAGGACCTGAGTTCAAATCTGGCCTCAGACACTTAACACTCACTAGCCATGTGGTGACCTTGGGCAAGTCACTTAACCCCAATTGCCCTGCCCTCCCCCCTCCAAAAAGGAAAACAAAAAAACCCATAGGAGGGAGAGCATTCCAGGCATGGGTGGGGGCACAGCCAGAGATAATGCTCTAAACCAAAAGATTGAGTGTCTGGTTTATGAAACAGCCAGGAGACCAGTGTCATTGGATTGAAGAGCATGGGGTGGGGAGCAAGCTGTAAGAAGCCTGCTTTCAATGTCAAACAGAGCATTTGTATTTGCTCCTGGAGGCCACTGGAGTTTATTGAGTAGAAGGATGACATGACTGGGCCTTTGCTTTAGGAAAATCACTTTATTAGCTGAATGGAGAATGGATTAGAGTGGGGAGAGAATTGAGGCAGGCAGGCCCAGATCACTCAGCCAGTATGTGTTAGAGGCAGGCTTGGACCCCAGGTTGTTCTGAATCATTCATCGTTTCTTTCTGCTTCTTGAATTGTTGTTGTTCAGTCATTTTCAGTTGTGTCACTGGAGTGGTTTGTCATTCCCTTCTCCAGGTCATTTTACAAATGAGGAAACTGAGTCAAACAGGGTCAAGTGACTTGCCTAGAGATACACAGATACTAAGTGTCTGGGACCATATTTGATCTCAGATCTTCCTGACTCTAGCCCTGGCAAAGCTGTGCAAAGTCATCAGCCTCACTCTCTCCTTCAGAGTCATTGGAGTCCAGTGGTAAGACATAGGTCAGGTCAACTGGAGATGGCCCCAGATGCAGTGGGAGACCTTGGCCTTTTTAAACTAAGGTGTTTCCCAGATCTGTTTTTCTGAGGCCACACCCATTCAGTAATTAAAGGCTAGGTAAGAAAGGCTAGGCAAAAGATGGCCTAGTCTGCCTTCACAAAATAATCAATCTGGGAAGGGGAGACTCTCAGAGTTTCTGGACAGAACAGAAACAATTGTTATTTACACTCACTCTAAGCCATCAAATCTAAACAATGGGCTAGGTTTAAAGGCATAGTCAAATAGCTCCATTTGAATCACAATGGGTTTTTATCAAGCCTGGCTTTCCAGACTGTAGTAGTGTGAACATAGAAGAAGATCATGGACCAGGAAGGTTGGTGCATCATGGGGGAGCCTGATCCTGCCAATATTTGAATAGTGAGTGACCCAAATCTCAGCAACACCCAACAGTGACAGCACTAACTCAAGAATATAGTAACAATCTCACAAAAGCGAAATGAGATGAAGCCAGATTCATTATATTTTTTGTGAGCATGTTGTTAGATTGTCAGCTTGGAAGCATGCTAGGATAAGCTGTCCCTCTGAGAGGAAACCCAGCCAAGCTGCTGAAGTACTTGAAAACTAGAATCTCTTTGCTTGGGAATCTTTAAGAGTGGCAGAGACACTCGTCAGGCAGAAATTGTTTAGGGTAAACCAGCCTCAATGCAGGAGAATGGGCTAAATGGCCTCTCGATATTCTTTCGGGGTCTCTGATTTTATGGTCACTGGACTGAATATTTTTCCCTCAGAAATGTGCTTGACTAATAGGCCTCGTAGATGTAAGTGCTCTCAAGCTGTCCGAATGAGTAGCACTAGGAGAGGAACAGCAGTTACCCTCTCCCTATTCTCCCAATATGCCTGAACTTTTATTTGCTCATCCTCTGAATCCGAGAATTGCACTATGGATGAGTCATGGGCCTCTGAGGGACTGACTGCCAGCTGCAGCAGGGGTGGTTTGACTATGCAGCAAGCATAAAATGAAATTGCTTTATCAGACAATCAGTGTGCTAGAGTGAATGGCTTTCTTCCTTTTCAATCCAGGTAGAATCTTCTAGCCCATTTTCATAACCCCCAAATGCACTGGGAATCTCTACTTCTCATTCATTTGGTTCCTTCCCCTGGTCCTTAACATGCCTTCACTTTGTGTTTCTTCTCTCAAATACTATTTTTTTCCACCATTTAGGTTTTAAATACCTTCAGAGATTATGGAACTGGAAAAAAAAATTCTGAACCCTCTTTGTGGGCAGCTAGGTGGCACAGTGGATAGAGTGCTGGGCCTAGAGTCAGGAAGACCTGAGTTCAAATACCATCTCAGAGAGTAGAGGTGTGACCCTGGACAAATCATTTAACCCTGTTTGCCTCTTGTTTCCTCATCTATAAAATGAACTGAAGAAAGAAATGGAAGATACTTCAGTATCTTTGCCAAGAAAACCTCTGTGCTTCCAGACCACATCCTAACCCTCAAGAAACCGAGTCCCAGGGAGTTGATATAGACTTGCCTGAGGTTACAACGTCAGTTAGTGGTGAAGCAGGGACCAGAAGTGTGGTCTTCTAACTCCCAGGCCACTGTTCTTTTTGTCACCCACCATGCTTCCTCCTTGGGGAGCGAGGCAAACTTTTCTGGGGATTTTTTCAAGCAGTTTGAAATAAAGAATAATAAAAAAAAAAGTAATTGCAAAAGGTGATAAACTACTAAGTAAGGTCCAGCATCATCTTTGTACATGAGGCTGAAATGCCTCACATTTCTCTATCAGGTAGGTCACCATTTTTATTCTGAATCAGAGGTACCTGTTAGACCCTTCTGACTCAGTCAATCAACAAGTATTTTCTGATCAGACTATGAGCCTAGAACTATGCTAGACTTATAGCTGTAAGGTATAATCCTTTCATTCAGTGAGCTTAAAGACAACACCAGCATTGCTCTAAAGCAGGCCCACAACACTCCCAGGTGTGTGGAACCAGATTAAAATGTAATTGGGAAATGTTTGCCAAAGAAATAAAAAATCCAATAGAATATAGGTGATATTCATATTTTTTCTAAGTCAATATGCACATGCAGACAGTGGACCCCTTTCTCTTTGAGTCTGACACCGCTACTCTAAAGAATCTTTCAATGGGTTTCCAAGATCCCTTTGTCCAAACAAAAGAACCTAGCCATTGGATGACAATCTTGGCCATCTAAGTTTTTAGCACATCTATCTCTTAATGATAGCATGTTCCTTTGTTCCATACAAAAAATGAGGAAAATTGTTCCTATAATTTATATCATCACTAAATTTTCCATCTGTACTTACAAACCACCATGTAAGCCAACCTGCTGCATTGAATCCAACTGAGGCAGAGACATAGCAGTAGAAACCAGGGGAGGACTTATGGATCAGACCTTCAACTCTATCCATATGTCAGTTATATCATGGCACAATTCATAGATTCCATGTCATTTCCATCATCAGAACTCATCAACTTGCCAGCAATGAACTTTTTTTTTTGATGAAAACAAATGTGCTTTTCACATTTTGAATTTTTATTTTGAATATGTGACAGCTGTGAAAACATAAACTTTGGCTGCTCAATCAGTCATAATCATATGCGGCAACTAACGAGATATTTTGATAAAGGCAATGATACAACCTGTGCCCCTCCCTGACTGCCCCCCCCAAGATAACTACAAGTTGCTTTTTTATCAGAGGCTGTGGAGAGCTCTTTTCAGGAAATGAACATAGACATCACAGGTAGCAAAGACTTCCGACCACATCTGACTCTCCTGAAGCTATCAAAAGCGCCTGCCCTGAGGAGAAAGGTAATTAAATTGATTCAAGTCTTTCTGCTAAGTATTCTTTTTTCACTTTTCATTTCATTTTATTATTATTTTTTGGTATAAAAAAGATTTTAAAAGTTATGTTATTCTTGTTTTGTGTGTATGTGTGTCACACATACACCGTCCATATATGTCTGTACGTGTGTGAATATATAAGTATATATATGTGTGTGTATATACATATTTTTTTAAGATTGGGTCTCCCTCTCTCAGTCTGTCTAGAAGTACAATGGTTACTCAAAAGCCTCATCCACTTCTGATTTGTGACTTGCTCCTGTCTGCAACCTCAGCTGATTCACACCCCCTTCAGCAGCCCAGTGCCCACCTCCCTCTACCCCTCCTCCAATGGTTTATCATATTAGTGCAAGATTTAGTGTAGATACTAAACATGTTCTAGGCCTACTCAGAACTCCCCAATTCAAGGGATCCCCCAACCTCAGCCTTCCTCAGCAAGGACTACAGGTGTGTACTATAACATCTGACCTGTCTTTGATATATTGAAAATGATGGTCCCTGAGCCTCAATAGAACAGGTTTTGAGCTGGTGTTCTAATAAAGGTAATGGATTGAACTGACTCTCCCACCATCTTAAGCCCTGTCCACACCATGACCTTATAATTATAGAAACAGATGCTCAGGTTCTGGGGTGGTTTGTGGTCATCAGAGAGTTGGGCTCAGTTGGAAGTTAGCTGTTCCATGAGGGGAATAAACCTGCGACCCTGGCCTCATTAACATCCTACCAAAACCAGCAGCACCAATAGTCTTCCCTAGTAACTGGCAGTATATTGAAACTCCTAACCTTGTGACGGATGGCATCTCCTCGCAGGATGAAGGTGAAAAGGTTTCGCTTATGGGATCTTCAGGTACAAAAGGCACAAAGCATGTCTGTAAAGTGTGTGGCTATAGCCAGCTTGGGACCTAATGTGATTCTATATTTGCTTTTGTGGTCAAGATTTCCTGTTATATCAGGATTGTGAGATCATTTACTCCCATTATCAGACAGGGGCTGGGGAAAGCATTTAGCTTGAGTGAGGGGAGGGGAGAAAGAAAGAGGAGGGGGAGGTTAATGTCATGTTGAAATCCAGACTGCAGAGTTTCTTTCACAATTATAAATATTATATGAAGTGCTGATGTAACCTTTACTGCAGCATGACATGGGATTTGGCTGTTTTTATGACTTACACTTAAAGGAAAAAACAATTCTCTGATTAGATTAGTCTTCTCCTCAGCAGACTATTGTCCTTCACATCTGCAAGAACATTCTTATTTATTGAATCAATCTAATACAAACCCAACCGCCAAAATAACATCCATCCAAACCAGAAAATGTGGGGCAAGAAGGAAATCCCCTGATATTCTTGAACCATAAATGTCTTTAAGCTTGGATATCGGCTCCGCTAAGCAATATACAAAATGTAAAGTGTGGAGTCTTACACACTCAGTGTTATTGTCTTTATATGAAGAATTAGGTTTAAGTTCTGTTCATGTTGCATAGAAAGGAGAAAGTAATGGGATTTTAATGACTTAAGTAGTTTGTTGGGATTGCAGATCGCTAAATACAGTAAATGAAGAGGCAAATTTAACTCTAAGAAACAAAATTAGATTTTTTTTTCTTTCTGTTTTCTATTCAGTAACATAATTATTTGTGAAACTTTTCAATTCAATGATTTCCAGGGAATTGATCTAAGTTGGGGGGTTGGGGCATCACTGTCACCCTTTTTTTCTATCCTGTTCTGTTGTTGAGCAGCTTTGCAGACTGCAGTCAATCATAATGAATTAACTCTATTGGGGTGCTTACCCCTAACTTTTAAAAATTAAGATCTTTAGCATTCATTTAGGAAATTAAAGCATGTCAATTTGCCTTTTAATATCTTTTACAACAGAATCACTTAATAGCAGGAATGTGAGGTTTAACCTTTAAAAAAAAAGTTAGTAATATCTACTAGGTGAAAATTAAAAAGGAAAGCATAAGTAGGGCTGAAAATTAAAATGGCCCATTTCTAAGAATCAGGGGGAGAGTTCATATACCACGGGAAATATGATGTCAAGCAAATAAGGCACCAAAATATTGTTCTAGCTATTATGATGCCATCTACTGGCTATAATTACATTTTTATACACAACTTTTCTTTTATACATTGAATTTCAATACAGTCTTAGGGAGGATACTTAAGTCACCCACAAGTAAGGTCCTGATAGCTGTATTCATGGGGTTCTGCGGAAGGACACAGCCACATTCTCAACTTCAGTCTACATTTTGTAAAAATATGCCATGAATAGAAAAGCTTTTCTTTAGATTTTATTTGTATTTGCAAGCCTGAAGCTGTTATTCACCAAAGATGGTGTGGTGGATGGATATGATGGTTATTGCTTCAACAAGCCCAATCCTTTCCAGATGTGCCACAGTGTCCTGACATCTGTATATGGTTCCTTTGTGATTGTACCTTAATACATTTTGCAAAAGCAGTCAGATTCCAGCTGCTCACCACATAGGATATGGGCAGGATGCCAAATGGCATGCTTCATATGCTATTGAGTAATATACAGACAGTCTCCATCTGCATTTCTGTGTTTAATCGACACTGGTGTCCAACATGAATAGAACCCTCAGGGTTGAAACAGGATTTGATTCTTCACATCCCACACTTGTAAATTCCAGCAGAAGGACCCTTTTGAGGTGAAACTATGTTAGTTGCTTGCATAAGAATTGGGGAAGGACATTATGGATGAAAACAGCACTGCCTTTGGATTTTATAATTGGGGAGGAATTAATGTCTAAGAATGGTTCCCCTAAAGTCTCAGAGCTACAAATCTATAATAGAGGATTACTTTCAGTTAAAAGATTAGGGTAGCAGCCAATGTGATTCTCCTAACTTTGGCATAAAAAGTATGCCAAGGCTTCCTGCGTGTCATTTAAAAATAGAATCCACCAACGGAGTGGGAAATCAAAGTAGCCCCTATCTCCAGGTTACTGGGATGGCACTCTGGTTAACTGATTCACACCAGATGTCCTGCTCCAGGACTGTTAATGAGAAGTCCAAGGGTAGCCTTCTAGAATGCAAGGAAATGGGGAGACATTTCTTGTAAGTAAGGAAAATACTTCCCATTTAGTCTAGCAAAGACGACCTCTTATATTGAAAGGCAAAGGGAAAGACGCCTTTCAGTGGTGAGGCATCAGGCAGTAGTGAGGGAGAGAGTTTGCCATTTGGGAAAAACACTGACGACATAGTATGTAGAACCCATGTCATGTCCTTTTAATTGATTATTTGCCATAACTGTTTTGTTTGTCCTCATGCACTATCTTCACAAGTAATATATAAAAACATAAGAATCAGTCTGCTTCAAATCAAGAAGGAATAAGGGAAAGAGAAAACATGCCTCCCTCCAAAAAAATCCAGACTATCAAATGCAAGCTGCAACAATGAATGCATGGTTCTTAATTAAAATGAACGAACTGGAAAAACAATTAATATATATTTTGGAAGCAGCCTTTGCATTCTGTGCTACAATGGGGATATCTCAAACTCTGGAAAGTGATAGTAAGGGTGCAAGCAAGGTCGATTTTTAAAGTGTTATATTTATTGACATAGAGACCAAGCTTCAACTCAGTTTTACTGCTGATAATAAACTACTTAGGTAGCAATAGCAAAACCATGGATTTTATAATTGTCTTACAAAGCCTTTTCATAAGATCAATGAGATTATATACATGTGTATATGGACACATATACATCTATGCACATGTATATATGCCCATACATATACACATACATACATGTATGTGTTGCATGTATGTGTATATATACAATACATATATTTACATGTGGGTATATATACACATACCCACATATACTCATATAACTATACATGTGCATGTGGTGTATGCATAAATATATACGTATATACTTTATATGTAAATATATATTTATATATTATCCATAAATATTTTATATACATATAAATACATATAAAACATATGTTTAATGTCATTGATTCTATGAAATTGCTTTGTAAGAAAATTATAAGGTTTTGTTATTACCATCAAAGCAGCTTCCATTAAAACTGAGTTGAAGCTTGGTCTCTATGTCAATAAATATAGTACTTTAAAAATTGGCTTTACCTGTCTATACACACATACACACACCCCACCTCTCTAGGCTAAGGAGGGATAGTACTGTTAGGGATAGGAGAATTCTATCGTAGGGATTAGGGACTTTGATTTGCCTCATCTATTGAGTATAAATTGATTGGCTTGGGCTGTAGTGGACCACTCAGGAGGTGAACTGGTTGCCTTGGACCATGCTTTTGTGCTGGCCTATAGAAAGGAAAGTCAGTTGCAGAGTTCCCATGTTTTTCTATGAGTTAAAACTATATTATTCCCCCAGTTCTACTGGTCTCAATTTGAATTCCAACCAAAGAGTTATAGTTGATAACATTTTAAAAAAAAAAGATACTGCTCTACCTCATGGATTTAGACCTAGAAGAAACTTTAAAAGTGATCTTGTCCAACTGATTCATTTTATAGATGCGGAAACAGACACTGGTCAGTTTACTGACTTACACAAGGCCCCACAGGTGGTAAGTGGCAGTAGATTTTGAACCCATGGTTTCCAATTCCAAATCCATTGTTCTTCCCACTACAGTATGGTTTAAAAGAGAATAGGACTTCCTAATCAAAAGGAAAAATTCATGATTCCTTCTAATCATTACAACTTAGTCACTTTCAATCTCACCAATGTCATTTCTCATCAGCCTTGGCCTACCTTTACAAAATAAGCTATAAATTCTCCCAAGAAGTCAAAGCACTGAACTGTTTCCAAGATTAAAAAAGCACCAGGTTCCTTTCTCCCCCTTCTGGAAAAGTACAAGAAAAGCAGACCATGCCATACTGGGAGGCAGGTGCTCTGGCACTGGGCAGCCAGAACTTGCTGCAAAACCATAAGCTTTCCTTCAGTGATTGGGCCAGAGAAGAACATAGATTTCTGATGAGTTTTAAAAGTCACATGCAATGGTTAAGAATAAAAATGACACAAGATGTTTGTGATTTTTCCCCTCTTCTGGATCAACTAGCAATTTTTACATTTTCATTTTGGGTGAGCTTTTCCCAGTTATTAAGATATTCCCAAAGCAGATTTCTAACTGCCTAGTATCCTGCATGTGACAAGAACCTATTTTCTCATTGAAAGTCTCTCTATCATGTTTATTTCCTTTCATATAGTTTGATTGCAATATAATTTAGTTTCAGAATCACCAAGTACTAAATAATGCCTTTAGATGTGATAACTGCCATTTCTTCTTTTCCCCCTTTTCTCCTCCTCAGTTGAATTCAGCAAACAGTTATTAAGCCCCTACTACATTGGACATTGTGCCTAGGTACTTGGGTTACAAAAACAAAACTGACAGACAGTCCCTGCCCTTGTATTCTACTGGGGAGTGGGGAGGGCCACAGTGGAGAGGAAGAAAGGGGAATATGACATGGGCATAGATAAATCAATAAAAAGTAAATGGGAAGCAAATTGAAAAGGGGGAGAGAGTATATGTGTTCTCTTCACAATTCACCTGGTTTGAATCTAATTTCCAGAGGGCTGATTATGTTACTGCTCAGTATATGCCAGCTTATAAGAACTTCATAATGAGTTTTATTCTGTAATTGGCCATTACGTTTCATGGGGAGGAATTGTGAGTTTGCAGAAACAAAAAGGCTCACACAATTGGACAGTGAATATATGATGGGGTTTATCATACAGGTGACCAATTAATGGAAGGACACAAAGAATGCAATAATGGACAAGGACTTTTATCAGTTAATAAAGGTAGAGGTTTCTAATATATAGTAATATGTATCCTGGCTTCTACTAGCCCAAAATTATTAAAGCAGACAATATGTTTTTAAGAGGAGATGAAATTTTATTTCTTATTTTAAATAAATGGCCACACATATACACATATGTGTATGTATATATGTATACACTCAGATTATATGTGGGGGTATATGTATGTATGTATATATGTGTATATGTACACATACGTGTGTGTGTGTATATATATATATATATATATATATCTTGGGTTGGGGAACATGACCAACCTCCATATTTAAAAAACAGTCATATTTTTTTCTTTTACTGGACCTATGATTTCACCATCATAGGAATCTTCTGGAAAAGAATTCCTTCTATCAAGTCAGACTGGCAACCTTTAATGCAAATTCTATTCAGAGCAGGAGTCCTAAACCTTTTTTGTGTCCTTGACCCCTTTGGCAGTTCGGTGAAGTCTTTGAACTTCTTTTCATGGTTCTTTGAGAGAATTTACATTCTGCATAGAACATATGATAGATAGATAAATAGATAGATAATATATAACATTTATAATATGTATTGCATATAGAGAGACTGAAAGTTATAAGTTATAATGATTAGAAGGATTCATGAATTTTTCTTTTTGATTAGGAAGGCTTATTCTCTTTTAAACTGTGCTGTAGTGGGAAAAGAATGGACTTGGAATCACAAACCATGGGTTCCAAATCTACTCTGTCACTTACCACCTGTGTTTTTACAGATCTGTTTGTGTGTGTTTGTGTATATATATATGCATATTTGTATGTGTGTGTGTGTAAATCCCGGTATTAGTAGACCTTATTTTAGTAGGATTCTATAGTCTATGTTAATTTGTCCCTAAATTTAAAAAATGATTGCCAAATTGAAGAGGTTATATAATCTTTGGGGCTTTCCGGGTCTGACTCAAGTTATCCTGAGATGTAGCTTGAAGAACCTCGGTAAGCTTGAGGATGCCTAAACCCAGGCAATGTTTGACAATGAGGTCTTAACGAACAAGATGATGAGAAGCTTAGGGGCCCTTTGGGGCAGGGGTGAGGAGCAACTAACATTCGAACAACCCCATTACCATTTTCCTGGTCATGTACTGCTAGCACCATAGAACATATTGCTAATGAAGTTTAAGTCCATGTTCATTTCCATGTAGGCTAGATACCATTATTTTGTTTCCTAGTCACAGACCACCTGCCTGAATCCAACCAGCCCTGTAGTGAAATGAGCACAACACATCTCCACTATGAAAGACACTTCATCCTCTACTGACCTTGTTCAGTGGATGTATCTTACTAGGCGAATAGCACTGTGTGTGTATATGTGTATATGTACATATTTCCATTTGCATATATTAATTTATCTCTAAACTCTAGAGTCTCTAAAGAAAGGGTTTAGTTCCTCTCCTTTGGAATGTTGCATAGTATCTCTTAATAATGTTCAGCCCTATGAGAAGTTTGGTAAATTCCATTCATTCACTAAATGATTTTATCAGCTCCTGTAGCAGCAGGCACCCTAGCATACCCAGGATGGCTGCTAGCACAGGTTCTTTGATCTGCTTTTCTAAAAGAAAGCAATTCAAAAAGGGGTTAACAATCTTACTTTAATCAAAGAAACATATATCGTTTACCTAGTTCAGGGAAAAAAGTCAACACCCTGAACTTCAGAGAATACAAACAGAAGTTACAAGCAGACAAAAATACAGCCAGAGAAAATAACATTTCATCAGACAGGCTTCCAGCTGTCTGACCATTACATCCATACCTAGTTAGTCACCAGAGAGAGAAGCACAAACATCTGGGTTTTCAAAGCCAGGGGGCTCAACAGTTGCCCAGAGTCTCATCTGGTCAAATCACACAGCTCTTCCCAAAGTGAGCCCCGAAGCAAAACCTCACCTCAGAGGTATATATAGCCTTCTCCAGGGTCAGAGAACATCACAACCCTCATAACCCACTTGTCTACAAAGTAACAAAAGTTGTGCCTTTCTGAAAAACAAGCCTCCCTTAAAGCCTTCTTCTCCTGTGGGATCTTCTCCACTCTTCAGCAAACTCCTCCCACCACAAGCTTCATGTGACCACATTCAACCTATTTGGGGGCAGTTTATTTTCTTTTTTCTTTTTCCTTTTGGAGGAGGAAGGCAGGGCAATTGGGGTTAAGTGACTTGCCCAAGGTCACATGGCTAGTTTTGTGTTGTGTCTGAGGCCACATTTGAACTCAGGTCCTTCTGACTCCAGGGATGGTGCTCTATTCACTGCACCAGCAAGCCGCCCCAACAGAGTTTATTTTCAAATCAGGAAGGGTCCTCAAGTTCAACTTAGGCTTATTAAAGGGAAGGTAAGATCTTCAAACTCCCAGTACCGTTAGAGCTCCTCAAAATCTTAGAATAGGGACAAGCCTCAGAAGCCAATTCCTAGGCAAGAATTCCCATAAGAAGATATCTGACAAGCAGTCTAGCCTTTGCTTGAAGACTTCCAGGGAAAGAGAAACTACCAGTTGCAGGAACAGCCAACTCTTTCTACTTTGGGATGACTCCAATCATTAGGAAGTCATTTCTTACACCAGACCTAAACTTGGCCCTTTGCAACTTTCACCCAAACCACTGCTCCTGGCCCAGCCCTTCACGGCCAAGGAGAGCAAGCATAATCTTTCTTCCACCTGATAGTGCTTAAAATAGTTGAAGATCGTTTTCATGCCCTCCATAAGTCTTCTCTCCTCTAAGCTAAACATCTGCAGTTCCTCATGATCTCCAAGTCCAAACTAGTTACCCTCTGTCAGTGGGGGCATGTAGTGCACATAGTGTATAATACATATAGTTCGGTCAATGAACATAAAGTACTTCCTAAGTTCTGGAAACCCCAAAAGAAAAGGCAGCTCTCATTCTAATGGAGGAGACAATATTGCAACAACCACATTCACATAAATATACATACAGATTAACGAGACCTAATCTCAGAGGGGAAAGTGCTAGCTATGGGAAGAACTTGTAAAGGTATCGTGCAGAAGGTGGGATCTAAAGAAAACCAGGGAAGCAGGAGGCAGAGCTGAGGAGGAAGAGTGTTCCCTGCACGGAGCAAGAGATAGAATAGAATGTGTACAAAGAATACAAGTTGGCCAGTGTAGCTGGATCATATGGTGCATGGAGAGGAATTAATGGAAAGAGAGGAAGAGGAGAATGGAAAGACAGGAAGCACCCAGCTTGTGAATGGCTTTAAAAGCCAAATAGAAACTTTTATATTTGCTCCTAGAAGAAATGGGGAAAACACTGAAGTTGAGTCAAGATAAGGTGGTGACATATTCAGACTATATACTGTACTGAGATTCTGTGGAGCTGATAAAATCATTAGTAAATTAGTGGAATTTACCAAACTCCTCACTGTGCTGAGCATATTAATAGGTACTGTATAACATTCCAAAGGAGAGAAGATAAGCCCTTTCATTGGGGACTCCAGAGTTTAGAGGAAGAGATGTAGTAATATATACCAACAGAAATATGTACGTAGTTTCATTGAAAATTTTAGCAACTGAGTGTAGGACTAGTGAGAAAAGTGAAACAGAAAGACCAATAGAAGGTTAATGTAACAGCACAGCCATGAGGGCCTATACCAATATGGCGGCTGTATAAATGGAGAGGAGGAGACATGTACAATAGATGCTGTTGTAAAGATGTAAATGACAAGATCTGACAACATGGGATTATTGAGTGAGTGTGAGCAAGGAGTCAAGGATAACATAAAGGTTGTGAGCCTGAGTAAATGAGATGATCTTGGTGCCCCCACCAGTAATAGGAAAGTTGGGAAGAGGGGAGGATTTGGGAGAGAGTGTGTGCCATTTCAGAAGTGTTGAGTTTGAGGTGTTTACATCCAATTTGAAATGCATAAAAGGCTGCTGGTGATGCAAGATTAGAGTTCAGGAGAAGAATTAGGACTGGACGTACAGATCTGAGAGTCATCGAGAGAGATGGTAGTTGAACCCATGATAGGCAATGATATCTCCAAGTCGTACATACAGAGGGAGAAGATGAGAGTCCAGGACAGCCAAGGTTAGTGGGCATGTCAGCCAAGAAAATGAGGAGTGCTTACAGGTAGAGGAGAACCAGGGGAGAACAGTGTTACCAAAACCTAGAGAGAAGATATCCAGGAAAAGATAGTGATCAACAGTGATCAAAGGCTGTGGGTCAAAAAAAAATGAGATCAAGAAGAGACCACTGGAGTTTGCAAATAAGAAATGATTGGTAACTTTGGAAAGAACAGTTTAAACTAAAGAAAGAGACTCAAAGCCAGATTTCAGAGGGTTTAGGAGAGGAAAGGAAGTGAAGGCAAGCTTTGTGGTTCATGCAGATCTTTGTTAAACTGTGTTTTCACTGTTTGAGGAGCTTTTGTCCAATAAGAGTTGGAGTAGGCTGAAAACCATATTTACACATTTTAGGAAGCCCTCTTGTCCACTGCAGTCTCCAAGTGGGTTGTTCTGCAAGCAGGGGCAGCTGAGGGGCTGAAAGGGTCTGAGGCAAAGCAGCCTGAGCAATCCTCAGCTATTCCAGACACAGCCTCTCCCTGTAGGCGTCTCTGAAGGGTAATTATCTTGTGCATTGAACATCTGTTCAGTGTCAATTTAAAAATGTAGCACTCAAAATGGAAAACAAGATTGCTGATGTGGTCTGACTATAGCAGGATACTGACCCCCTTTATACTGGATACTATGCCTCTTTAATTCAACCTAAGATCTAATTACAACTTTTTTGACTGCTGTATCACACCAGTGACTCACATTGAGCTATCAGGCCCCTAAAAACCTAGGTTTTTATTAGATAAATGGCTATCTAGCCAAACTACCTTATTTTCTACTGGTGAGGTGAAGTCTTGGCACTTAAGTATAGCACTTCTCATTTTATCTCTATTGAACTTACACTGTTTTATATTCAGCCCCTTTAGATTATCAAGGTCTTTGGGGATCCCCATTGTGTCATCTTCAAATTTGATAAGCATGACATCTACACTTTAATATAAAATCATCAACAAAAATGTTGACCAGCACAAAATCAAGGATGGATCTTTGGTTCACTTCAATGAGCACTTCCTTCAGAAGTTGACATTGAATAATAATTTTGTCATGGGTCCAGCAATTCAGTCAATTCTAGTTCTACTTATCAATCATTTAGGCCACATCTCTCCTTTCCTACAAGAATAATTACAACTACTGCATTACCTTGATCTGCTAATATAGTAACCCTGTCTAAAGAAGAAATTCTTGGGTTGAACATGACCTGTTTTTACTAAAGCTATGCTGGCTTTTTGTGACCACCACTTCCCTTTCTAAATGTTCACTAACCAACCCATGAATAATACATTCTAGAATTTTGCCATGAACTCAAGTCAAACTCAGTGGTCTAGAGTTTACAGACTCCATCTCTTTTCTTTTTTTTTTAAATTGGGACATTTGTCCTTCTACCGTCCTGCAGTAAGTACCTCTTCCCTTTACTACGTTCTTTTAGAAATCATCGAGAATGGCTCTGCTAACACAGCTGCCATACGTTAATGTGTCTGATTTGGGCCTATTCATTTGAACTTGTCAGGAGCAACTAAATGCTCTCTTACTATCTCCCCCCTTTCCTTAGATATCAACTCCCTATTAGCCATTGTGGATCCAAGCTTTCCAGCCCAAAGACTCTTTTTTTTGGCAGAGAAAACTGAGTAGAAGCAGCTCTGCTTTCTTTGTGATCAATTATCATTGTCCCATCCACCTGGGCAGTGATTTTATCCCTTCTTTGATCTTCCTCTCTTCCCCAACATAACTTAGAAGATTTTTGTTGTTCTCACTTAGCTTGCTTTGCCAAGCTCAGCACATTCTGAGCTGCAGCACTTCTGATGTTCCAAGAGGACCATGACACTTGCAAATTCATCTTCTGTTATCTGCTCTTGCTTTTATCTTCTCAGCATGCCTTTTAAACTTTGACAAGTTGGTTGATAAGTTCACTTTTTACTCACATGGGTTTCTTTAGCTTCCTTTTCTTTCTCATTGGAATTGTTTCTCTTTGGGTCTTGAAAATATCATCTTTAGAACTCCCCCTATTTCCTGGATTGAATTCCCCTGCAAAACTGTATGTCAGTATGTCCCAAATCATTTACCCTCATTCATAGGGATACCATATGCAAAACAACTAACCTGACCAGACCTGGGCATCTTCCCAGTGCAGTGCTTCTTTTGAGCAATAGTGTTTCACTTTCTGTACCTTTATGCATGACGCTGACTGCTTCATTTGGGGGTGAGGGGGGCAAAAAGGAGACGATCAGTTACTTTAAAATTAAAATTTTAAATTAAATTAAAAATTAAATACAATCTTTCTAACATTATTTAAGTCTTTCTAAATAGCAATGGGGCAGAGAGTCAAAGTGATATGCACCCAATTTACTTCCTAGAAATATAGGGCTAATTATTTTTCTGCTTTTAGGGCTTCAGAAAGATCTATTCTGAATTATATAAAGAATATGAAGACTGCCCATTTGGAACCGAAGTCTTTAGTCAAATTGATCTTTGCTCCATGCATAAAAAGAAGCAAGAATCTGGATACTATCACTGTGAATGTACCATTTCTGTTACTCCTAGGAGCACAAACGAGACCCAGAAGCTACCCATAGAAATACAGTATTTGGAAGAATTGCGTGCTTACTTCTTTCCTGACCCTTGCCCAGAAGCCAGAAGCACTGAATGCTGCTGTTGCATCTCTTGTGTAGCCGAAGATGATGAAAAACCCACTGAATATATAATTTCAACTGGGGCTGGATGTGAGACAGCAGACCGTAAGACAGGTGTGTTAGTTTCTGATGAGATCTCTACTATAGATGGGAAGGTCTTGCTTTAAGCCAGTTCCTGAGATGTTGCCAACACAACCAGATGCAAGGAAGAACATGATGAGGGATCAGAAAAAAAAATGAAGCTGACAGATGGTAATTTGTAAAAGAGTTGAATCAACAGAAATTGTATCTCATCAGCCTGCCTGCCCAGGACAAGGTAAAACTTGTTCCAATGCTCAGCTACCTACAGGGATAGCCACAGTGCCAAGAGGTTCTATAAACTAACCCATTGGGTGCCCCCTGGACTGAGATGACAACACAGAAACTGAGATGTGCCACTTCTTTTGAATACCATCTGGAGAGCAGAGTACTTTGCAAACCACATCAGAAATCATCTGTTTGTAAATGAGGTAACAAAAACAAAAGTGAAACCCATCCAGGAATGGGAGGGTCTCAACCAAAAAACAAGGAAACCCAGATGACAAGAGTTCTGCTTTTGGCAACTTCAGAAGACAAAGCTGTCTGACTATCATCATCTATTAACTTGCCTGTATATTTTTGTGGTCTGATTTCATGCCATTTTTTTTTTCAATCCAGGGCTTATTTTTCTGCTTTTGGAAAAGCTGAATTTAAGTCTTTTGGAATTGTGTTTTATTCCAATAATTGAAATACCTTATTTCAGGAAGCCTTAGGTTGAGCTCCCCAAAGCTGAATCCTCTGACCATTTAAGAGGATGAAATGCTACTCTTAGTGCCTCAACATGCCATAAACTGAAATGAAAAAATATCCTCCTTTAAATATTTGACTTCAGTTATTGAGAGGAATTCTAATCTTTTTGGGTGAGGAAGGGGTCATTCCACATGTAATAAAAATGCATTCACAAAATAAGTTGTGAAGACTTTTTGTCATATTTAAATGGTACTTTTTGATTTTTTGTCTTTCACAGCAAAGAAAATGAAAGAGCATTGAAACCAGTAGATGGTGCTAGTGAATCCCAACTGTTCCTGAGATTTAGCCAGTGGAGTGATGGAAATTATGGAATGCTAGAATTTCAGGCTAAAGAGGAATTCACTAGCACCATCTACTGGTTTCGAAGCTCTTTCAATTAAGTAGCAGGGAAATGGATTTTGCAAGGAAGTAAAATCAGATTTCCAAAGTATCCTCTCCTCGCTCTTTTTGAGTATTGAGCGTTGGGTTATACTGGTCTTCAGGAACCTGGAAGATTGGTATTTCATCATCAATAAGTGCATTGGAGGCCAAGTTTCCATTAAAGCACTTTTTTTGCAGTGCTACTCCCATAAAACTTGCTTGTCCATATTGGGAAGGCAGCAGGTGGCACCGGCAGAGCGCGGGTAGGCTGGCAGCTTTGCGCTTCATGCAGATTTTTATTAAACTTCTGTGTTTTCACTGCTTGACGAGCCTTTGCCTGGCAGGCGCAGGCGTAGGCTCAAAACCATGTTTGCACGTTTCAGGAAGCCGTCTCGTCCGCTGCCGTCCCCGCAGCCGTTCTGCTGTGAGCCGGGGCGGGGGCAGCTTGGTTTGAGGGTGAGGGTAGGAAAGATTGGGGTGGGGGGATGGTCTGAAGCGGAGCAGCCTGAGCAGCCCTCCGTCATTCTAGACAGAGCCTCTCCCTGTAGCTGTCTCTGAAGGGTAATTATCTTGTGCACCCAGAATGGGAACCAAACAGGAAAATTTTGCCTTTGTATGAAAGTTCAAGAGATTGTCTGCTTTTGGTGAGAGTCTTAAACTTAAGGCTTGAGCTCTCACTTTGCTTACCCTGTGTAGTCTCTCAGTCGTTTTCTTTCCCCTCCAGATGAGCTTTATATTAAATACAAGTGACTGAGGAACAATGATGGAGTGTTTAATAATTCATATCTGAAAAGGGTAAAAAATAGACAGGCACATCTTATTGTGATGAATACATCAAATGGATGATGTACCCTAGCACCCAGTACACACTACAAAATTATGCTAGTACCGAGGGGAGGGGGAAGAAAATGTCCCCATATTGGTGGCTTTGGGGAGAGCAAACTTGGGCTGTTGGGATCCCTTTCTATCCTGGAGGGGGTTCTTAACTTTATGGCTTAAATT
The DNA here is from genome assembly GCF_028583685.1 of Petaurus breviceps papuanus. NCBI lineage: Eukaryota > Metazoa > Chordata > Mammalia > Diprotodontia > Petauridae > Petaurus > Petaurus breviceps. The sequence continues at coordinate 27,819,385 of NW_027186304.1, read as the reverse complement.
TGAGATTTGAACTTGAATGGGGAAGGGCAGGGGAGAGAGAAGAAAGTTAGGTCTGGGGAAGGCTCTCTTTCCTGTTTTATCTAAAACCAAGGGGGCACTTATTGGAACTAAGATTAATGGAATAGAGAGGTTTTCCCTTGGGAAAGTGAGGTTTAGAGTGTAGCATCAGCTGTGAACCAGAAGAATGTATCCTCAGTGGCATTTCAATGTGAAATGGTGGTTTTCATAACAAGTTTGCATAAATCAGGCCCCCTATTCCCTTGATAAAATGTGCTGAGTCTGAAACTCGGTCCTTTGAGGTTCCTTCAAGAGAGAGAATGTCTCTTCAATCTCTGGGTTACTAGAGAGAGCACTGGCCTAGGAGTCAGAAGATCTGGGTTACTGGGGCAACTAGGTGGTCCAGTGGATAAAGCACTGGCCCTGGAGTCAGGGGGGACCTGAGTTCAAATTCAGCCTCAGACACTTAACACAAAAGCTAGCTGTGTAACTTTGGGCTTAATCCCAATTACCTAGCCAAGAAAAAAAACACTGGTTACTAGTCTCAATCCTGCTGCTCTGTAGCTTTGTGACTAGAGGCAAATCACCCTAACCCATTCTAAGCCTTAGTTTCTCCATCTATAAAATAAGCAGAATAATACTTTTAATACCCAACTACAGGGTGGTCATAAATCATAAACACTCTAAAAATGTGATGCATCATTACTACAATCTCTATTCATTAACTGAAACTGAGCCATTTTATACATATATACCTAGGTATATATAGATATATACATAGAAAGAGATATATGTGTATATATAGGTATGTGCATATATATGTATATACATTATGTATGTATGTATATAGTAAAAAGCAGTTATGATTCTGAAATGATGATAATCCCAGGGCATTGATTCTCTTTTCTACATAGGTGAAATGTCATAGGAGTTGATCATCTATAAGGAGACAGTAGCTAAGATTTCTGTTAGCAACTTTGAGGCTTACAAAGTGTCTCACACACACACACACACACACACACACACACCCTGTTAGAATGTTATCCCTATTTTGTATATGAAGAAACAAAGTCAGAAAAGTTCCATAAATTGACCACAGGCACCCAGCTAAACACTGATGGAGTGGAGACTGTAGCCTAGGTCTTCAGACTTGGAAGAATCCACCGCTGCTGCTGCTTTTAGATTTAGAGTCAGATGGGACCTCAGTGGCGATCTTGTCCAAACCCCTTCACTCTCCCTCACCTACTTATCTAACCAGTTGCTACATCTTGTTAATTCTATTTTTAAAAGTCAGAAAATATTTTTTTATTATTAACATTATTTACCCAGCCTGGCAGGGCAGATAGATGGTGCAGGGGACAGAGTGCTGGGCCTGGAGTCAGGAAGACTTGTTTTCCTGAGTTCAAATCTGACTTAAGACACTTCCTAGCTGTGTGACTCCAGGCAAGTCACTTAACCTTGCTTGCCTCCGTATCCTCATCTGTAAAAATGAATTGGAAAAGGAAATGGCAAACCACTCCAATAGCTTTGCCAAGAAAATCCCAAATGGGGTAATGAAGAGTCAGACATGACTGAAAAATGACTGAAGAACATTTGCCAGACACTGTACCAGACTCTGGGGATATTTCTCTCCAATTATTCCCTTCTTTCCATTTACACAGCCACCAGTCTAGTTCAGGACCTTATTGCCACCCTGCCTAAACTCTTGCTATAGCCTCCTAATTAGTCTCTCCACCTCCGGGCTCTCACCTCCCCAATCCTACTCCACATAAGATACCAAAGTCATATTCCTAATGCATAGGTCCGATAATGTCATTCGCCTACTCAAGAAGGTCAGAGAGGGCAGCTAGGTGGCATAGTAAATAGAACACCGTCGCTGGAGTCAGAAGGACCTGAGTTCAAATCTGACCTCAGACACTTAACACAAAAAAACTAGCTGTGTGACCTTGGGTAAGTCACTTAACCCTGTTTGTCTCAGTCTCCTCATCTGTAAAATGAGTTTGAGAAGGAAAAGGTGAAACACTCCAGTATCTTTGCCAAGAATGCCCCAAATGGGGCCATGAAGAGTGGGACGCAACTGAAAATAGCTGAAAGCATCAAATGAGATAACCTATGTAATGCACTTTGTAAACCTTTAAGTGTTATAGAAATGCTGACTGTTATTATCAACAGAAATTTCTACTAAGTCGTCTCTTATGGGGCTCTAGCACAGACGTGAAGCCCGTTTCTCACTTCTGCTGATGGAATACAGATTTCCCAGCCCACTTATTCTCCAGACTGCACTAACTCCTCAGTAGCCTTTTCTCCATGTGAGTACCCTAATATTCCTGCTTTCCAGTTCCCCTTCCTATGTTGTCTTCTGCTATTAAAATGTAAACACCTTGAGAGTAGGGGCTGTCTTTTTTCTTGAATTTATATCCCTAGGTTTAGCATAGTTCCTGGCATGTAGTAAGTGCTTAATAAGTTATCTATCTATATCTATATCCATCTATCCATCTATCCATCTATCTATCTATATCTATCTATCCATCCATCCATCCATCCATCTATCTATCTATCTATCTATCTATCTATCTATCTATATCTACATCTATATCTGATTTGGAGCTGAAAGGGATGATAGAGATAATTCAGTTCAACCTCCACTCCTTATCTACGAAGAAAATAAGGCCCAGAGAGGGAAGTGATACACCTTCAACCTAGGAATACTAGATAAAGAGATTAAAGTAAAGAACTTCTCTTTGCAGAAGGTTTTTACCACATCACCACTCTAATAAGAATGAATTCCCTGGGACAGCTAGGTAACACAGTGAATAGAGCACCAGCCGGGAAGTCAAAAGGACCTGAGTTCAAATCCTACCTCAGACACTAAACACTTACTAGCTGTGTAACCTTGGTCAAGTCACTTAACCCCAATTGCTCTGCCTTCCCACTCCAAAAAGCAAAAAAAAAAGAATGAATATCCACCCTCTTTAAAGGAAGAGCTGCCCCAGAAATCCATTGACAGGGCCATAATTTAGGCACAAAAGTATAATCTAACCATACCATTATCTATCATGGCCTAGCAGATAGAGATGGCCTCAGAGTCTAGAATACTCATGTCTGAGTCCCACCCTGGACTCATACTGCCTGCAAGGGTCACACAGTGACCTCTCAGTGTCTTGGGCAACTCTCTGGAAGACTGAAAGCTGCAGAATAGGTGCTAATTTGCATTGATATAAGGACTTTCTCACTGGGAGTTATTTACATTAATGAAATTACAGGTCTGGTAAAAAAAAAATTTTTTTTTTAATAATTTTTCCATCACCTAAGTAACAAAAGGCAAAGCATGATGGCAGGGGAGGTTTTCTGCCCTTAGGGATTCTGTTAAGTGATTAAACAGAATTGCTTACTCTGCTTAGATTTTCTTGTTGTTAGTCTTAACCTTCCCTAAATACCAGCCTGCTGAGTAATTATGATTGATAGACCAATTAATAGGGAGTCTTAGTATGTTCAGTCACCAGGACTTCCCTGGCTAGCCTTTGGTAGGTAGGACTGCTTGCTCCAGCAGCCCTGTTTCTCCCACCTCCTCACTGCTCTTGGGGATGATGATAATCTTGGCTGAAAGGTGTTGCTGACACTATGACTTCTTCAAAGAGACTGAAGGACCAGAATCTCACCATATTCAGGAAGTGTTCCATTTTTTTTGTTCCCTACTTTCATGTTGCCAGGAATCTGTGAACTGCTGAGGACTGAGAGGAGAGTCATAATCTACCGAAAATATGTCTCCTTTCAATAAGAGACGCCCTTGTTGTCAAGGTAGAATTTACCGCTTGTAAATAGAAAGGTCAGAAGGCAGTGAAGTATCTTAAAGTCTCTGCCAATACCAACCCTTTCCCTGCTCACAGCAGAAATTGAGGCTTAAAAGACTTGTTTCTTATCAGAGAAATAATTGGATTTTGCCAGCGAGGCCCAGTTTGTCTGATCAATCTATGCCAAGTAACATATTTTCAATATTCCCCTCACAGACTTGATTAGCGAATGCCAGATTTTCATTTGGATCAACACATGAAATGGGGGAAACATCCCCTGATGGTGAATAATCATTTCAACACAAAGAGGAAGTGGAGCATTTAGAGAAGTAGTGGCGGCAAAGATACACAGCCTTAGAAGTCTGGTCTGTCTCCATTTCTCCTTTCGGTTTTCCCCTTCCTCTTACAGAAAAGCCTTTCTCCCTCTTGAGTCTTACCCTTAACTCTGCATGGAAAGACCACTGAACTAAGAGGATGCTGGGTGACATTGGGTAGGTCATCTTATCTCTCTAAGCCTTGGTGTCGGCCTCTGTAAAATGGGAAGGGTGGTGGAATAGATAGAGGGCTAGACGTGGGGTCAGGAAAACCTGAGTTCAAGTCCTGCCTCGGATTCTAATTGTGCACCTCTGGCAAACCGCTTGACCACTCTGAGGCTCAGTTTCCTCATTTTTAAAATGAGAGGATTGAATTCAATGCCCTTTAAGGCCCCTTCTAGCTCCAAATCTATGATCCCATGAGGATACTTGATCTACCTCCTTCAAGGGGTTATTGTGAGGAAACCAATTTTTAAACTGAAGCACTATATAAAATATCATTGGGGCGGCTAGGTGAAACAGTGAATAGAGCACCTGCCCTGGAGTCAGGAGGACCCGAGTTCAAATCCAGCTTCAGACACTTAGCACAAAAACTAGCCGTGTGACCTTGGGCAAGCCACTTAACCCCAATTGCCCTCCAAAAAGCAAAAAATAAAAAATAAAATATTGTTATTGTCACTGGCATTGATAATATTGCTTCAAGAAGCTGTAACTCCCACTGTATGAGTATTCCTGCACTAATAAAGATAGCAAGCCTTCTGTAACCTAGGGATTAATTTTTCCAAGTCACTGTAGCTGAAAAAATTCATCAGGAATTCACTTAATGAGCCTCTCCAAATCCAGCTCGTTGGCTCTTCAGGTGACAGGCATGCAGCCAGTCCATCATGGGTCCCCTATAAAGTTTTCCTAGCTCGGCTTCCCTAAGGAGTGGTGGGGTGGGGCTCACAGAAAATATGAGAGATTATAAATAAATATTTTAAATAGAATAATTTTGTCATATGTTTGATTTTTGTTGTTGTTGTTATTCAGTTGTGTCTGACTCATGGCAGCTAGGTGGCACAGTGAATACAGCACCAGCCCTGGAGTCAGGAGGACCCAAGTTCAAATCCAGCCTCAGACACTTAACACAAAAACTAGCCATGTGACCTCGGGCAAGTCACTTAACCCCAATTGTCCTACCTTTCCCCCTCCAAAAAAAAAAAAATGTTGCGTCTGACTCTTCGTAACCCTATTTGGGGTTTTCTTGGCAAACATACTGGAGTGGTTTGTCATTTCTTTCTCCAGCTCATTTTACAGATGAGCAAACTGAGGAAACAGGATGAAGTGACTTGCCCAGGGTCACACAGCTAGTAAGGATCTGAGGCCAGATTTGAACTCAGGAAAATGAGTCAGGAGGATCCCAGAACCATCGCCCTGTCCACTGAGCCTCCTCGTAAATCTACACAGAATGTGAACCCTGAAATTCCCAAGGGTTGTGGCAGTGGAACATAGTCTGCTCCTAGGTAGTCTGAATACCCTGGTAAGAGCAATGGGGGATACTGCAGCATTGGGAATAACCCAGAATGGGCCACAAATGCTCCCTGACAAAGTCACTGGGCCAGTGGCCTGAGGATACCACCACCTGGTGGCCAAAATATGTACCACATTCCTTGGCCAGTCAGTTAATGAACTAATGGGCAATCTTCCTTTCCTCTCTGTAGACTGCAAAAAGCAAGGGAAGGGATGGCTATAGCTTCTGTGCACATCCCCTCCATTTTAACCATCACTGAAGGATTCATTGATTTAGAAGGGACCTTAGAGATCATCCAGTCCAATCTTTTCTTTTTTTGTTTTTGTTTTTGGAAGCAACTGGGGTTAAGTGGCTTGCCCAGGATCACACAGGCAGTAAGTATCTGAGGTCAGATTTGAACTCATGTCCTCCTGACTCCAGGGTCAGTGCTCTCTCTACTATGCTACCTAGCTGACCCCCCCTCAACCCTTTCATTTTACAAAGGAGGAAACTGAGGCCCAGAGAGATGAAGTGACTACCAAAAGCTAGATGCTAAGTGGCAGAGTTCACATCTTAACTCAGGGCCTCGAACTCAAAATCCACCACTCTTCACTGCCCTGTTGAATTTGCCTTATACATGTTACAACTTTAAAGTCTTAAAACTAATTCTAAGAGTCACACATAAATCAGTCTCAGGACCTTATTTTCACACCTTTACAAGATTCCCAACCACCTTCCTACATACTCTCATCCTCATATAGATTCTTAATTTAAACACTAATAGATAATAATGCTACATTTAAAATCATCCAGAGAGGGTCATACTGACTGCTATGTTATTTGCCCATAGGCTGGGGGGCGGAGGGTGATTAGAGGGAAAGGGAATAAGCATTTATTAAGTGCCTAAGTGCCAGGCAGTATACTAATATCTTTTAAAATGTCATTTCATTTAATCCTCACAACAACTCTGCAAGGTAGGTACTGTAACTATCCCCATTTTACAGTTGGGGAAACTGAGGTAAACAGATTAAATAACTTGCCCAAGGTCACACACCTAGGAAATGTCTGAGACTAGACTTGATTGAATTCAGGTTTTCCTGACTCCATGTCCAGCATGCCATCCATGGTACCACCTAGCTGCCTCTAATTAGGAAAGCAATTATAGCTTACATTTATGCAGCTCTTTAAATTTACACAGCTAGTGTGTATTATTGCACTTAACCCTCACAACAACAAGATAAGTGCTATTATTATTCCTGTTTTATAGATGAGGAAACTGAGGCTCAAGGGCTAAGTCACTTGCTCAGATCCACATAGCTAATAAATATCTGAGGTATGATTTAAGCACAGGTCTTTATGATGCCAAATCTCACACCCCATACACTCTGTTTTATTACTTCATCAGTATTTGTGTTTAGAGGCAGAATTGTCCCAAGAGTACAGTGGACCATTGTGATTTTTAAAAAGAATTTTTTTAAAGCAATCGGGGTTAAGTAACTTGCTCAAGGTTACACGGCCAGGTGTTTCTGGGTGGGTGCTACCGTGTTTTCCCGATAATAAGACCTATCCTGAAAATAAGCCCTCCCCTTACTGTGTAAGATTCCTCTAAAATAAGCCCTCCCCTGAAAATAAGCCCTATTGAGATTGCTACTGTAGTGAAGGTGATCCCCTGTGCTACACGCTACATTACGGTACCCTCTGTATGCACCGTCCCCCTTCCCCCCCGGGTGAAATGCACGCCGCGCTCCAAGCTGCATCCAATCAGAGCTGCAGCAGTGAGCGTATCATCCTGTTCTTCCCCAGTGATTTGCTTGCTGGCGCCATTGAGAGCAGTGCCATGGAGGAGAGCTGAGGCAGGACAACATAAGCCCTCCTCTGAAAATAAGCCCTCTGGTGTTTTTCTTTAAAAAAAAAAAATAATAAGACAGTGTCTTATTATTGGGGAAACACGGTAAGTGTCTGAGCCCAGATTCGATCCCCAGGTCATCCCAACACTGGAGCCAGTACTCGCTGTGCTACCTGGCTGCCCCCCATTGTGATTTTTTAGGTGGCTCTCCTGTAATATGTTTTATAGGTGGTGACAAAAACAGCCTGAAATGTCTCCCTAATAAATTATATACAGATCCAGAACTTGAACTAGTGGTAGGTAAAGCAGGCAATTGCCCAAAGTGAAACCAATTTGCTGTCTGGGTAGTGGTGGCAGGGTGGTTGCCATTCAATATGATTATTTATAAATCTGTCTGTTGTGATGTAGAGATATCGATTTACGGTGAGTCAAATAAATTATGAAGCCCCTTTTGGACATGAGTGGAGACGGGAGGGCGATTTGAAAACTCTGACTGGGGCATAACTGCCTTGTCTTGACTCTACTGTTCTAAATCTGTTGCATCCATATGTTTGCTCCTGTGAGGTGAACAAGTGCCCAAAATGCTATTTGAGTTGGATCTGTTTTTGTCGTTCTCCTTACGAGTCAGCACTGTCCTGCTAACCCAGTAGGGAGAGGGCAAAGTAAGTGCCAGGGCCTGATGGACTGTATGAATTTGAATTTGTAGGTTGATTAATGTATTCATGTTAAAACTTTCTATCGGATCTGTATCCCTCAAGGTCAAAAAAAACTTTAGATGTGTTGGCCCCAAGCCACTCTCCATAAGTAGTCAATGGCTCCCTGTGGCCTCCAGGATCAAAGTCAAAATGTTCTGTTTGGCATTCAAAGCTCTTTATAAACTAGCTCCCTCCTACCTTTCCAGGCTTTTTATTTACATTGTCCATTCCAGGGAGTACTCTGATTCAGTGACACTGGTCTCCTGGCTGTTCCATGAACAACATGCTCCATCAGTCCCCTCCAGGCATTTTCTCTGGTTGTCCCCCATGCCTGGAATACATGACTACTGACTTCTCTGGCTTCCTTTAAGTCTCATCTAAAATCAAATTTTACAGGAAGGCTTTCCCAACCTCTCTGAAATCCAGTGCCTTCCCTCTGTAACTTACTTCCCATTCATCCTGCATATAGCTTGTGTTGCATGTATTTGTTTGCATGTTGTCCCTCCCATTAGATTATAAACTTCTTGAGGGTTTAAACCATCTTTTGCCTCTTTTGTGCATCTCCAGCACTTAGCCTGGTGCCTACACATAGTAGGCACTTAATTAATGTTCATTTATTGAAAGAAGGAAGTAACTAGACAGAGTCCTATCCTGTTACAGTAATGCTAAGGGATTATGTAAATTCTTTTGTTGTACTGAAATTTTGTTATATCAAATTTTATCTAAAATGAGTCATTTTCTGAGACTTGAAAATATGTATTTTTTTAATTTGTGGAATTAAAGTACAAAAGTACAACCAAAGCTTTGTTATCCAGTACAATGGGAGATAAGGGGGAGAGTGGCAATTGGTCTAATGTTCTGATTAGTTAGAAATTAAATCATATTGGTTTCCCCTTTCATTTATTCCCTTTCTTTCCCAAGACTAATCAAAGAATAATGAGAACTAGATACCATGTGATTATTCATTCAACAAGGATTTATTGAAGATTTACTCTATTAATTATTTAATTGCTTAAAACTATGCTAAGACTTTTGGGATGTCCCCCTACATGTCCTCTTGCAGGGGGGCTCCAAAAGAAGTATAAAATATGATTCCCTTCTTCCAAGAGTTTCCCATCCAGTTAGCCAGATAATATATCCTCCCACAAAACCATTAAGTAGTAATATAGATTCACATAAAATTAAGTGCTCTCAGAGCACTGTAGGTGACTGCTCTATACTCAAGCCAAATTGGACCGCTTTCTTTCTCTTGACTATAACTAGTGTTTTCTAGCCTTCATGTCTTTGCTGATACTCTGTACTCTCTATACCTTCCTTGTTTTTTACCTGTTCAGTCCCACCCAATATCTCTCATATTCCCCTACTACCATGTAAAATCCATAAAGGCAGGGTACCTGTGCTACTTTCTTTTAGCACATAGCCAGATTCCTGCATATCATAGGTACTTAACAAGTTTATTACATTGAACAAGAAGTTATTGCCTGTTAATTCAGTGGGAAAAGACCACTTAGAATGAGTAGGATGAGAATTAGGCCCTGGATAAGTAGAGAGATCATTTTATGGAAAGAAAACAATGGGAATGAGACCATGGAGGCATGGATATTGAGACCATGGAGGGGTAGGATATTGTCCATGTAAAGTGAGAAAACTGGTCTAATAGTGTAGTGGTTCATAAGCCATGGGATGACTTCATAAAATTAGTGTTTTAGAGATGCCTAAGTAGTCTCATTTGTGTAAGAAGTACCTAGTGGTGGGCAGACCAGCCTGGACACTCTTGTTGAAATTTGGAGAAACTGAAATGGAGAGCAACTGACATATGTATTGGGAAATCACAGCTAAAAGGAAAATTCCTTTCTCTATCTTGAAAAGATAATGAATGAAGAAAGTTTTCAAAGTTAGAATGTTGTACAGTACCACAGACTTAGAGCTGGAAAGGGATTTTAGAGGTAATCAAAGCCCCTCAATTTGCAGGTGAGGAAATTGTGGTCTAGAGAGGAAATAGGAACAGCTAGGTAGTTCAGTGGTTGGAGTGCCAGGTCTGGAATCAGGAAAACCAATCTTCCTGAGTTCAAATCAAGCCTCAGATATTTACTAGCTGGGTAACCCTGGGCAAGTCACTTAATCCTGGTTGCCTCGGTTTCCTCATCTGTAAAATGAGCTGGAGAAGGAAATGACAAACTGTCCCATTATGTTTGCCAAGAAAATCGAAAATGGGGTCATGAAGAGTCAGACCCAACTGTGAGAGTGTAGCAGCAAGCACCCTAGCATACCCAGGATGGCTGCTAGTACAGGTTCTTAGATCCGCTTTTCTAATGGAAAGCAACTCAAAATGGGTTAACAATCTTACATTAATCAAATATGTATCATTTACCTAGTTCAAGGAAAAAGTCAGCACCCTGAAGTTCAGAGAATACAAACAGAAGTTACAAGCAGACAGAAAAACAAATCAGGAGACAGGGCTTCCAGCTGTCTGACCATTACATCCATACCTAGTTAGTTACCAGAGAGGGAAGAACCAATATCTGGGTTTTCAAAGCCAGGGGGCTCAATGGCTGCCCAGAGTCTCATCTGGTCAAATCACACAGCTCTTCCCAAAGTGAGCCCCAAAGCAAAACCTCACATCAGGGTGTATGTAGCCTTCTCCTGGATCAGAGAATGTCACAACCCTCTTGACCCACTGCCCAGTCACAAAGTAACAAGGTGTGGGTGTTCCTGAAAAACAAGCTTCCTGCCATAGGCTCCATGTGACCACATTCAGCCTATTAAGGGGCAGAGTATATTTTCAAATCAGGGAAGGTTCTCAGATTCACCCAAGCCTATCAAGAGGCCAAGGGGCAAGGAAGATCTTCAGATTCCCATTACCATAAAAGAGAGAAATTATTTTTCTATTGTATTAATAACTAATTATTAAATTAAGATCCAGGCTTTTTCTCCTCTGTTTCTTCATTGAGACCCAACTTGTGTGGAAGGTCAGCCTCTGAAGGACATGGCTGAAACCTTCAAGGAACAGGCTCTTGGCTTGGACCCCACTCAGTTAGGAGGCCTTACTTGTGCTTAGGATGGAAATAGAATTCAATCTAGGCAAGATCTTACCTGAGGAGATGAAACCCTGTCCTGGTACCCCTCCATGAGAGTTTAAGGTTTCTCAGTTCATGAAGGAGAAAACTAACGAGAGTGGTCTAGATACAGATGAATTCCCCTGTCCAGATTTCTGGAGGTCGCTGAGACTCATGATCAAGCCATGTTCTCAGCAGGAGGAGCTGGAGACTTTTAGCTCACCTCCTCATTAAATGTCCACCAATCAGGGTTGATTTTCACTTGTCAGGGGCAGTCCCTTTTACAAAGATATTTAAGGCATTCGGTGTCTTCATTGGGGGGGGGGTCCTTTGGTTGCCTAGGGAAACCACTAGCCATCAATTTATGGATTATTAGCTAGCCTAATTAAACTGATTATCAATTACCCAGAAACTCTGGGTTTTTTTTATTTTTCACAACTGAAACTATGGAACAATAGCATCAACAAAAGGTAAGTGATTTGCCCAAGATGGCATCTTAGAAAAGCACCAGCATACATCAGAAGCCACTTGACATTTGAACTTTAATTGTCAAACCCTAACAACTCTAAGATATAGATGATGGGCAGGGAAGTTTTATGGCAAAAAAAATTAACTTTATGAGTATGAAAATTGAAGCTCTGAGACTTGAGATGCTTTTCAAAATAAGACAAGGCAACAACTATGCTTATAACATGTGCTTAAAAGTTAGACATTAGGCTCCTTGAACAGACTGAGATTTTCATCACCAAAAGTAGCATTTATAGGTGCTAAATAGCAATGAATCCATCAACAGGCATTTATTCATCCCCTAAAGCCCTGGGGCTTACAAAGGCAAAATGAAATAGTTCTTGCTGTGAGGAGTTTACATTCTATGCACTAGGAAATGATAAGTGTGTGTGTTTATACAAAATGTATACAAGATACTAGAGATACAAAATATAGACCAAAATACAAAGCAAATACAGAGTAACCTTGAGGTCACTAAAAGCTGGGGAATTCAGGAAAAGTCACAGAGTAGGAAGCCTTGAACTAAGCTTTGATGGGAGGTAGAGAGTATAAGGGGAGAAAGGAGAAGATTCCAGACATGAGACACCACATTGGCAAACATACAGAGATTTGAGAGGGAATGTTGGGAAAGAGGCAAGTAACGGTTTGGTAAGAATATTGATTGTGTAAAAGGAATAACCGTGGGATGAACCTGAAAAGGTAGATTAGAAACTGGTTATAAAGATTGCTGCTTGTTGTCCTTCATTCCTGAAGAAGACCAAGATGACACCACTACTCTAGAGTCCAGTTTCAGTGCATCTGATGTAGCTGAGCAGACCAGTACAATATGAGCTCAGAATGTTCTACCACAGGCTGAGTACAAATAGTCCATGTGAACATTTGAAGTGGGTTCTCTTAATCTGCACATCTCACATTTCTTTTGAGCTACTTCAATTGTGCTTTGCTCATAGAGCATAGCACCTTCTCTGATGAGGGCATGCCAATCTGGGTGGTCCTGTAAAGATCATTAAATGCCAAACAGAAGAGTTTGAACTTAAACCTGGAGGTAATTCAGACCTACCAGTAGTAAAAGTGAGCAAGGAAGCAGTATCATCAGACCTGGGCTTTGGCAATATCATTTTGGCAGCTAGGTTTCCTCACAACACCTCTATGTAACTGATAATACAAATAGGGCTAGTTCCATTTTACTAAAAAGGAAACAGCCTCAGAAAGGTTAAGTGGCTCACTTAGTCATACATTGAGTAAGTGGCAGAGCTTGAATGTGAGCCCAAGTTTTGTTGATCAAAATGAATTAATCCATAATTATTGGATCTTGGAGATGATATTTTGGGGAAAGGTAAGATTTCCCTCTCTGTCACTCAAGTATTAATTGTTATTAATTAAAATAATATATGAAATAAAATAATATCACTTTAAAGTTCACAAGGTACACACATTATCCCATTTGAACCTCATTACAACTATTTAAGTCCTACAGACATCATTATTCCCATTTTATGGATGGGGAAACTGAGGTATTAGGTGACTTACCCATGATTACCCAGCTAAAAAAGTGTTAGAGACCAGATTTGAAACCAGGATTTCTCCTGACTCTAAGGTCAACACTCTATCTACTTTAACACAATGTTTCCTGGTCAAAGTGTGAAGGCAATGTATGTGAATACCTAGTTTGGCATCCAAAGACCATGGAATGATTAATGAAGTTAAAAGCATTTATTAAGTGATTACTATATGACAAGTGGTATGCTAAGTGCTGGGGATGCATATGGAAAACCTGAGATAGGCCCTGCTCTCAAGGAGCTTACAGTGTAATGGGGTGAGGTACTGCATAAAAGGAAACTCAGCTGGAAGGCTGATAGTAAGACCTAGAAGTCCCAAGGGTCTACCCACAGACAAGGACTAACTGCAAGGTCATTCTTTTCTCTTTCCAAAGTCTATAGAAGACCTCTTGGTGGCAAGGAGAGGGGAATGTAGAGAGGTATCAATGCAGAATGGCAGGGCTAGCCATAATGCAACGAGAATATGAGGACGGAAGCATTTCCATAAGTGTTCCTAGAAATCAAGGTACTCAAACTTGCAGTGTTTAATGTCAAATTAATGCAAACCACCCCCCTCAAATAAACAAATAAACAAACAACATCATATTGAAAAGCTTCCCTCTCTGTCACTCAAGTATTGTTATTAATTAAAATAATATAATATATAAAATAGTGTCACTTTAAAGTTTACAAGGTACACACATTATCCCATTTGAACCCCACTATGACTCTTTAAGTCCTACAGACATCATTATTCCCATTTTGTCAATGGGGAAACTGAGGTATTAGATGACTTGCCCATGATTACCCAGCTAAAAAAGTGTTAGAGACCAGATTTGGTCTTCATAACTTGTATTTAAGCTAGTACAAGAAATTTTTGTGAGAAGTTGCTTGGTTAGAGATAAGCATTTGTACTGGAAGCTGGGATCATTGTTGATGAGAGTGTGTGCCATGGTCACTTTTCTCACAGCAAAATGGGAGGCAAATGGGTACCCCAAAACATCAGTTCTGGAATGAATGTTCCCTGCTCTTTTTGAGGGTCCTGTGGATGGAGGGCACATCATACATACATGTATGTATGTGTGCGTGTATAGGTATACATATGTATGTTATATGTCATACCTATATACAACATACATGTGTGTCTGTGTATGTTTATACATGTATATGTATCTATATAAAATATATTTGTGTTTGTGGCTACTTTAAAATCTGCCTAATAGGATAGGATCTTGGACATGAACTATGACAAATAATAATAATAGTTTACATTTACATAGTACTTTGAAATTTGAAAAAAAATATTTATACATTGTACCATTTGAGCTACTCATAAAAGAAATAAGGAACATATTGATAGAAGTAATGTTGCTTGTGGATTCGGAAAAATGTAAAGGAAAAGAATGATGCCAATGGCTTCAGGATTTGTCTTTGTTCTCCTTTAAGACAAAGGCCTCTGTTTTCACAACTGAGAAAGCAGGTTATAAAATGGACTGAGCTGAGAGGAAGAATTTTCACCCAAAGGAGCACACATACCTGTTTGGCAGTAGGGGGAGCAAGATGTAGACAAATCTCAAGGCTCAGAACAGAGAGCACAAAAGCCTAAGAATACAAGTGAGTTCCCTGGGGCTAAAGCCATGCAAACATGTCCCAAACTGAACCCATTATCTTTCTTCCCAAACCCTCCCCTTGTCCTAGCTGCCCCCTTACTGCTGAGGGTGCCACCATCCTCCCAGTCACTCAGACCCAAGACCTGTGGGTCATCCTCGGCTCTTCATTCAAACGCACTTCACACATCCAATCTGTTGCCAAGTCCTGTCATTTCTACCTTCATTTCTTGTCTATGTCCCCAGATCTCCTCTGACACTGCCACCACCCTGGTGTGCCTGGAATATTGCAGTAGCCTTCTGGTCTCTCTCCCTGCCTCAGGTCTCTCCCTACTGTGGTCCACTCAGCTGCCAAATATTTCTCCCTAAAGTGCAGTTCTGACCATACAACCTCGCCCCTCTCTCCTCCCCTCTCCCCTCCTCTCTTCTCCTCCTTTCTCTGTCTTTCTTTCTGTGTGTGTCTCTCTGCCTCTCTCTATCTCTCTGTCTCTCTCTCCCCTCCCCTCTCCTCCCCTTCCCTCCTCTCCTCTTCCTCCTTCTGTCTCCCTCTCTGTCTGTCTCTCTGTCTCTTTCTGTCTCTTTCTCTCTCTGTCTCTTCCTCCCTCCATCTCCCTCTCTGTCTCTCTGTCTCTTTCTGTCTCTCTCTCTTTCTCTCTGTCTCTTTCTCTCTCTGTTTCTCTGTCTTTCTCTGTCTCTGTCTCTCTCTCTCTATCTCTATCTCTCTGTCTCTCTCCCTCTCTCTCCCTCGCTCCCTTCCTCCCTCCATCTCCCTCTTCTGGTCATTTTCACTGACTCTCCCCATGCCTGAAATTTTCTCTTTCCTTGCCTCCTGATTTTTCTCTTTTCAAATCTCAGCCAAAGTCCCACCTTCTGCTTGAAGTCTTTCCCATCCCTTTTTAATATCAGTACCTTCTCTCTGAAATTATCTCTAGTTTCTCTAGGTTATATCTTGTTGGTAAATACCCCCAGTTGGAACATGTGTTCCTTGAGAGCAGAGACTGGTTTTTTGCCCTTTTGGTATACCCAGCACTTAGCACAACACTGGACAAATAGTAACCACTTAATAAATATTTGTAGACTTATTGAAATGTTCTGTGGCATCTGATCTATTTAGCTTAAAATTAGGGATGAGGGGAATGAATTAACAATGACTAGCATTTTTATAGATGGTCTTAGGTTTATATAGTACTTTTCTTCACAGTTTTGCCAGGACCACTCAGTCAGTGAGTGTTAGCACCACAATTCAAATCCAGGTTTTCTTAGTCGCTCATCTGAGATCTCGACTATACTAAACTATGGACCACCTGGACCATCTCCAAATCATGTAAGTAGAGGAAAAAATCCTAATCCTAGATAAAAAAAAAATCCTGGTTGTGTAAATTGGCTAGTTTTGCAGCATCTTAAAGCCTTTTATTTCTTTATTCATTGTCTTTGTAAATATAGACTGTAATCAACTGTTCTACCTAAATATATATGAATTGGTGTGAAGATTTATTTGGGGGCAGCTAGGTAACTCAGTGGATGAAGTATTAGGCCTGGAGTCAGGAAGACTCATCTTCCTGAGTTTAAATCTAGTCTCAGACACTTACTAGCTGTGTGACCCTGGGCAAGTCACTGAACCCTGTTTTCCTCAGTTTCCTCATCTATAAAATGAGCTGGAGAAGGAAATGGCAAATCATTCCAGTAAACCAAGAAAGTAAAGCCAAGAAAACCTCAAATGGGATCATGAAGAGTCAGATATAATTGAAAATGACTGAACAACAATGAATCATTTTGAGACCAAATTCTCAATCTGTTACCAGCCATTTTGAATGGTTCTACTCACTTCCCTCTCAGAGAACTTTACAAATCTCAGTAAGCCCTAGGCAAAGCTCAGTTATTTTACTAACAACCAATATGGCACTGATGCTCAGTAAATATACTCAATGGTAATCATGCTAGGCCCTTTGAGAGGACAGCTCAGCTGAGCTGTGAGGACTGCCTGGGAAGTTTATCCATGGGCCTTTCCCATCAGCTTTACAGTATAAGATCTGAGCTAGACCCAGTCTATGCTCTGACGGTAAGTATTGGATAATATATAGAAATGATGTCTGACAAGCAGCATGGTGGGGTAGAGATAGCCCTTGACTGGAAATCTGAAGCCTTGCTTCCTAGTCTCCGTTTTATTGAGTGTTAGCTGTGTGACTTTGGACAAGTTACTTCACTTGTCCTGACTTCATCTGCAAAAGGCCAGAGGTTGGACCAGATAAAATGTAAGGACCTTCCCAGAAATAATAATAGCTAACATTGTTAGAGCCTAGCTACAAGGGCTGTGCCTGCAGTCTTGGCCACTTCAGACTACGTTACAGTATATGTGTCTAACTCCTCCAATAGAATGTAAGCAACTGGAAAATAAAATAGTTATCCCTTCCACATCATGACTTTCCCCATCATGGCTTTAATATGTCATGGGTCGGCATAAGAAATTAAATAAGAATTGGGGGGGAATTTTGCAGAAGTCACAGATGACACTCGAAGGTCAGCACATGACACAGAAAAAGTTCAGAAACTCAGAAATGCATAAAATATATATCTAGGAGTGTATAATACCAACCCAAATTTTACAATAAGGTACTGTGAACACCCCACAAAAGAAAAAGAAAAATCAGTCTTTTCTCATATTTTCTCTTACATCAAAACATTTTACGTGGATTTTCCAGATTGGGGGGGACATGACTTTAACCCCCCAATGTGGAAGGGATAACCATAGTTGTTTTTACTGTGTCTTTCTTTGCATCCCCAGAGCCTTGGCACATGGTAGACACTTAATAAATGCTTTTTTTTATTACCAGTCTACTGGCATATGTGACACCCTCGTCTTGTCTATATAAGGTAGATATTTTTATATATAACATAATTCTTCTGAAAAATCTGTGATTTCATCAGGGCAAATTTCAACCCAACAGTGATTTACATAAATCCTAAGGAGTCGCCTGAGGCCCTTAGAGGATCAGTGATTTAGCAAGGTTCACACAGAGCAGTTGTCAGGGACAGAATTTTAATCCAGTCCTTCCTGACTCCAAGCCCAACATGTTATCCACCATACCACTCTATCTCTAAATATGTTATTTGTTTCCAAATGATTTGTGTGTGTCCTGCCAGTGTGTGTTTACAAAGCATGCAGTAAAGTAGACAGAGGAAGAGAATAATTTGCATGGGAAGGAAACTGAGCTTGCAATAAAGTGGGCAAGAGGAAGAAAATTATATGCACTGTCTGACATCTGCTCCCTTTACAAACAAGAAAGATCAGAGAGGATTTAGAGCTGGAAGGAGTCATACCATCTATCCCCTGGATTTTACAATAGAGGAAACTGAGGCTCAGAGAAATTAAAGGATTTGTCCAAGGTTGCCTTGCTAGTAACAGAATTGGAATTCAAACCTAGGTCCTTGATTCCCAAACCAGTCTCTCCACTACTCCTAGCTGCTCTGTGAAACCCGCATAATAGGAAGATTCCAGACACAGACACTGTCCACCGGCCAATGCAATGCCTTTTCTCTTTCTCTTTAAAAATCAACCGAGTATTTATTAACTCCTACTAGAAGCTAAGCACTAGGACAAAGAGAAAGTAAATAACAAACAAATTAAAAGAAATAAACAATTCTTACCCTTCCGGATATAATTAGGGAGTTAAAATGTATAAAGAACACAAAACAAAACAGATTTTGAGATGTAAGTGCATTCCTCAATCTTAAAAACCTTCACTTGGGAAATATGTTCAATATGATTGTACATGTATGACCCATATCAGATTGTTTGCTGTCTTGGAGAGAGAGGGAAAAGAGGGAGAAAAAAATCAGAATTCAAAATCTTCTAAAAGTGAATATTGAAAACTGTCTTTACATGTAATTGGAAAAAATAAAATGCTGTTAAGTGGAGGAAAAAAACGTAAAACTTTCACTTGAATGAACAATGAGCAATACTGTCCTGCCTCTCTCCTCCTTGTCCAAGCTAAACTCTTTGAGAGAACCCTCTAGAATGGGGGACTCCACTAGCTCTCCTCCCTCGTTATCCTGAAGACTCCGCAGGCTATCTTGCAATCTCACCTTTTGATTGAAATTGGCTCTCTCCAAAGTTACCAGCAATCTCTTAATTGCCAAATTGTATGGCTTTTCCCCCAATCTTCATCCTTCTTAGTCCCTCTGTAGCCTTTGACACTGTTAATCATTGTCTTCTTCCAGGTTCCTTTTTCAGGGTTTTCATGACACAGTTCTCTGATGGTTCTCCCAACTTTCCGACTGCTCCTTCTCAGTCTCCTTTGCGGAACCTTCATTTAGGTCATGTGCACCAACCACCCGTCTGTAATGCTAATATCTTCCCTACCCATTAATAGGCCTCAGGTGGAACCCATAAGGGAAGCTTGCTTAGGGGAGGCTTACCTGTAGGAAGGCTTTCACACCTTTTGTTAATTTCTAAGTAGGTAGAGTCATGAGAGTTGTGATGTCTTCTGGCTCTGAGAAGTGTATATATACTCTGAGTTGGTATTTTGCTATGGGGGTTCATTATGAGAAGGATCTTGGGATTCCCTGGTCGAGATTTCGAGTGACCATATGTTCAGAGCTTCCTAACTGCTCAGATGTAAAGGCTCTCGATGCAGGGTTATATATAAAGTGTACAGTTGATTCAGGCAGAGCCCTGTCTATTGGTCTTTATTTCTCTGCTTGTATTTTCTCTGAAGTTCAGTGTGCTGGCTTTTCCCCTGAACTAGTGAATGCAATTAACAAAGATTGTTGACCCCTTGAGTATCTAGCTTTCCTAGTAAAGCAGATCAAAGAACCTGTGCTAGCAGCCATCCTGAGTATGCCAGTATGGTTGCCGCTGCGCTCTTTCCCAAGGGTCTATTGTGTCCCTCTTCTCTTCTCCTTTTATACTATCTTGTTTTGTGATCTCATCACCTCCCATGGATTCAATTATGTCTGTTCAGATAATTCTCAGGTCTATTTATCCAGTCCTTACTTCTTTCCTGAGCTCTGGTCTCCCATCACCAATTATCTCAAACTGGATGACACATAAATATCTCAAACTCAATACATATAACAGAACTCAGTATCTTCACACACACCTTTTCTCACCATTCCCCTCATGAATTTTTTCTTAAATTTAACATTTTATTTTCCCCCAATTACATGTAAAAACAATTTTAAACATTTGTTTTTTAAAATTTTTGAGTTCCAAATTCTCTCCCTCCCCTTCCTTCTCCCCCTCCTGCATTGAGAAAGGAAGCAATCTAATATAAGTTATACATATACAGTCATGCAAAACATATTTCCATGTTAGTCATGTTGTAAAAGAAAACAAAGACAAAAAAAAACAAGAAAAATAAAGAAAAAAATATGCTTCAATCTTCATTCAGACTCCATATGTTCTTTCTCTGGGGAAGGATAGTATTTTTCATCATAAGTCCTTCAGAATTGTCTTGGGTCATTTTGTTGCTGAGAATAGCTAAGTGAGACACAGTTGTTGATACATTATACAATATTGCTATTACTATATGCAAGGTTTCTCCTGACTCTGCTCATTTCATTTTGCATCAGTCCATGTAAGACCAGGTTTTTCTGAGAGCATCCTGTTCATCTTTTCTTATAGCACAATAGTATTCCATCACAATCATATACAATCATTTATTCAGCCATTCCCCAGTTAATGGACATTCCCTCAATTTCCAATTTTTTTTACCATTACAAAAAGAGCTGTTATAAATATTTTTGTACATGTTAGATTTTTTTCCTTTTCTTGTTTATGTCTTTGGGATACAACCTACTAGTGGTATTTCTTGGTTAAATGGTACACATGGTTTTATAGCCCTTTGGACATAGTTCCAAATTGCTCTATGGAACAGTTGAATCAGTATACAACTTGACCAACATTAGTGTCTCAATTTTCCCATATTCTCTCCAACATTTCTCATTTTCCTTTTCTGTCATATTATCCAATCTGATCGGTGTGGTGTGATAGCTCAGAGCTGTTTTATTTGCATTCCTCTAAGTGATAGAGATTTAGAGCATTTTTTCACATGACTAGAGATAGCTTTGATCACTTTTGTCTGAAAACTACCTATTCATATCCCTTGTCCATTTATCAATTGATGAATGACTCTTATTTCTATAAATTTAACTTAGTTCTCTGTATTTGAGAAATGAGGTCTTTACACAGAAACTTGTACATTTTTCATAATTATGATTAATATATATTTTCCTCCATCCTATTTTCCCTATTCTCTCTCTCTTTCCTTTCACCCTGTTTATTCTCAAAAGTTTCTTCTGACTACTTCTTCCCCCAATCCACCCTCCCTTCTATCAACCCCATTCCCTTTTCTTATCCTTTTTCCCCCCTACTTTCCTATGGGGTGAGGTAGATCTCTATACTCA
Organism: Petaurus breviceps papuanus; assembly: GCF_028583685.1. Lineage (NCBI taxonomy): Eukaryota > Metazoa > Chordata > Mammalia > Diprotodontia > Petauridae > Petaurus > Petaurus breviceps. The sequence continues at coordinate 27,798,140 of NW_027186304.1, read as the reverse complement.
ACTGTACCATCAATGCAATATTCATAGGGCCCACAATGTGCATACTATTCCCTCGGAGCCAGTCACAATGAGAATAAGGTTCCTGTGTTCCCTACCTCCCCCATATCCCCTCCATTGTAAACTTTTGTACCTCTTTTATGTCAGATAATTTACCTCATTCTGCTACCCCCACCTTTCCCCTTCTCCCAGTGAATTCCTCTTTCTCATCCCTTAATTTAATTTAATTTAATTTGGATAATCATACCATTATAGTCAACGTACACCCATGGCCTCTGTCTATGTATACAACTCCTAACTGCCATGATAATGAGAAAGGGTTGGGGAGTTACAAGTATTATCTTCCCATGTAAGAATGTAAGCATTTTAACGTTTTTGACTCTTGTGATTTCTCTTTACTGCCTATCTTTTTATCCTCCTTCTGAGTCTTTTATTTGACAGTCAGATTTACTATTCCGTTCTGGTCTTTTCATCAGGAATGCTTGAAAGTCCTCTATTTTATTGAACATCCATTTTCCCCACAAAGGATTATACTCAATTTTGCTGTGTATGTGATTCCTGACTATGATCCTAGCTCTTTTGCCCTCCAGAATATCATATTCCAAGCTCTCTGATCCTTTAAGGTAGAAACTGCTAAATCATGTGTTATCTAGACTGTGGCTCTGTGATATTTGAACTGTTTCTTTTTGGCTGCCTATAATACTTTCTTCTTGATCTGGGAACTCTGGAATTTGGCCATAATATTCCTGGGAGTTTTCATTTTGGGATTTCTTTCAGAAGAAGATCCGTGGATTCTTTCAGTTCCTATTTTACCTTCAGGTTCTAAAATATCAGAGCAGTTTTCTTTGGTAATTTCTTGAAAGATGATGTCTAGGTTATTTTTTTTATCATGACTTTGAGGTAGTCAATAATTACATTTTCTCTCCTGGATCCGTTTTACAGGTCAGTTATTATTCCATTGAGGTATTTTACATCTTCTGTTTTTTTTATTCTTTTGATTTTGTTTTATTGTTTCTTGATTTCTTATAAAGCCATTAGCTTCCATTTGCCCAATTCAAATTTTTTTTGGAGGGAGGGAGGCAGGACAGGGGTTAAGTGACTTGCCCAAGGTCACACAGCTAGTTAAGTGTCAAGTGTCTGAGGCCAGATTTAAACTCAGGTCCTCCTGACTTTAGGGTTGATGTTCTATTCACTGTGCCACCTAGCTGTCCCCCAACTCAAGTTTTCAAGGAATTTTTTTTTGGCTTTTTGGAAGGTAGAAGGCAGGGCACTTGGAGTTAAGTGCCTTGCCCAAGGTCAAATAGCTAGTAAGTGTCAAGTGTCTGAGGTCGGATTTGAACTCAGGTCCTCCTGACTCCAGGGTCAGTGCTCTATTCACTGCACCACCTAGTTGCCCCTCAAATTATTTTCTTCAGCAAGCTTTTGGACCTCTTTTTTCCAGTTGGCCAATTCTGCTTTTTAAAGAGTTCTTTTCTTCAGTGAACTTTTGTGTCTCTTTTTCCATTTGGCCAATTCTACTTTTGAAGGAGTTCTTCTTTTAACTGGATTTCTGTACCTCTTTTACCATTTAGTCTAGTCTATTTTTTTAAAGGGTTGTTTTCTACAGTATATTTTTGTGCCTCCTTTGCCAGGTTGTTGACCATTTTTTCATTATTTTCTTGCATTACTCTCATTTTCTCTTCCTAATTTTTCCTCTAACTCTTTCACTTGATTTTAAAAATCTTTTTTGAGTTGCTCCATGGCCTCATACATACATATATCTGTGTATGTATGTGTGTGTATATAAACATATATGGGGGAGCACCCTTTGGATGTAGTAGTTTTGATTTTGTTATTTTCTGAGTTTGTGTTTTCATCTTCCCTGTCATCATATCGTCATAGTAACTTTCTACAGTAAGGATCTTTTTCTGCTATTTGCTCATTTTTCCATCCTGTTTCTTGATTCTTAACTCTATACTAAAGTGGGGCTCTGCTTCTGGAGTGGACAGGGCACTGTCCCAAGCATGAAGATTTTTGTGCAGTTGTTTTCAGAGATAATTCTGGGGACCTGTAAGTTTTTAGTTCTTCCAAGGTGGTATGGTCTAGGGAGAGATGTGTTTATTACTTTCCTGGCCTATGCTCTTGTCTGTGAGTGACCACAAGTCCTCTTTTTCTCCCTGGAATTGTGATCAGGATCCCAACTCCCCTGGACTCAAAAACTCTGGTGTGCTTAGTGTTCCTCCTTGCCCTGAAACTGAGACTCAGGACTGCAACCTAGATCCAAGTCTGAGCAATACAACAGTGTACTGCCCCCAGTGCCCCTTCTGACCAGTTGTCTGACCCCCTTACCATCTGTGGACTGAGAGCTCCAGAAATCATCACTGATTCAGTCATTGCCAAAGCCTGCTGCTGGTTTTCTGGAATGGGGGCATGCACTGAAATGGGCTTCACTCTCACCCTAGTGCAACAGACCTTTCCTGCTGACCTTCTAAGTTGTCTTGAATTGGAAATTGTTTTACCCTATTCTGTGGCTCCAGAATTTGTTTTGAGGCATTATATAAAGTTTTTTGGAGGGGCTTGGGGGAGAGTTCAGGCAAGTCCCAGCTTCTCTCCACCATCTTGTCTCTGTTCTTCTTTCTTATGAATTTTCCCTATTACTATCATGAAACCACCTTCCTCCTACTTCCCCAGGTTCACAATCTAGAGGTTAAGTGACTTATTCAGGATCACGTAGCCAGTATGAGTCAGAAGAGGTTCATGATCCCAGGTCTTCTAGACTCGAGACTATACCCTAATGACACAGTACACCCTCCATACAGTAGTCACTTAATAAATGTTTGTTCATTTTGGTGTGTATCAAGTTCCTTAACCCACTTTACAGTTTTTGTGGGTTTGCTTTGTTTTTATTTTTGGGTGGATTTGTATTTTTGATCTTTAGAACTATCTTTATACTGGGATGCTATTATTTGTTTAATTAAGCTGTTGGAGCCACAGTGTTGACAGCTAAAGGCTTCTGCAAAGTCAAGAAGAACAATTGAGAAGAGGCCATTAGATTTGGAAGTTAAGAGACCACTCGTAACTTTGGAGAAAGCAGTTTCAAGTGAAAGATGAGGTTTGAAGACAGACTGCAGAATGTTTGGGAGAAAATGAGAAGAGAGGAAGTGGAGGCACCCATTTGATATATACCCTGGGCTTCTTCAAGGAGTTTAGTTCAGAAAAAAGAAGAGAAATATATGACAATTACTAATGAAGATGATTTTTAAGGATCAAAGATCAACTGGTTTGACTTTGCAGGCAAGGTCGCCTGTGCAAACATTTGGTGGCATGGTGCATTGCTCATAGGAAAGAAAAGGTAAGTATTTATTAAATACCTACTGTGTACCAGACACTGTGCTGAGTTTTACAAATATTATCTCATTGGATCCTCACAACAACCCTGGGAAGTAGGTGCTATCATGACCCCCATTTTTCAGATGAGGAAACTGAGGCAAACTGACATTAAATGACTTGCCCAGGGTCATACAACTAGTAAGTATCTGAGGCTGGATTTGAACTCAGGCCTTCCTGAATTGAGGCCCAGGGCTCAGTTTATTGCACCACATCACTAGCTGACTCCAATAGGAGGAACTCAATAAATGTTTATGCAATGGAATTGAGCTGTTTCCTTTAAATATTTTTTTAATATTTTTAAAATTTAAAAAATTTTTTTAATTTGGGCAGCTAGGTGGCACAGTGAATAGAGCACTGGCCCTGAAGTCAGGAGGACCTGAGTTCAAATCCAGCCTCAGACACTTAACACAAAACTAGCCGTATGACCTTGAGCAAGTCACAACCCCAATTGGCTTTCAAAAAGCAAAAAAAAAAAATTTTTTTTAATTTCCTTTAAATTCCTTTGCTGCCATAGCTCAGAAACTGCAACCTTAGGACTACAATTACAAATGATTGTGTAGATGTCTCAGATGAGACTCAGTTGTCTTGGGCATTGCAGGAAGTAGCTTAATTAATATTCTCCAGGAATATATCACTTTCACGTGACAATGCAAATGGATGAAAAGTTACTTATTAAGCAATTACTATTTGCAAAGCACTGAGTTACAACATTGTGACTGTAGACAACCTCAAGGAACTGAAATTCATTATCATAGGAGTCAGTGCTCAGACAGACCTTTCTCACCATGTGAATTTCAGCACCAATTTGGATCACTTTTGCTTATTGTCTTTGTGACATCTGAAAGGATGCCTCTTCTCCTCATCATGTCTGTTCATATTGTCTGTCTTTTCCCATGCTCTAAAACTTCCATTAAAGACAAATCATGGCGTGTAGTTTAGCCAGGTGGCTCTATTCAACTTGTTTTTAATTATTATATTTAATTGCCACTGACTTAATCAGAACTCATAACTGACATTTGTTCAGACAGAGATAGCATGACCAAAACACCTTTTCATTAACCTTACATTAAAAGAAGCCTGGAAAACATTCACAGCAATATTAGTGACTTTGTCAGGAGACAATCTGTAATTGAAAGGATGTTTCCATTGTTTGGCATTCTTATAATTTGGGAATCCAAGAGGCTCCAAACATGGACTTATATTGCATTGAAATTTCTCAGCTACAAGTATTTCCAAGAGATACCATCCAATTTATTTTCTATTGGGTGGGAGGTGCATTTAAAAAGGGAGGGAAATTTTAGTAAATAAGTAATGACCATGTTATTGGTATAATATTTAAATTACTTGTTCTCCTTTAATACCTCACAGTTGTTGATGTTGTTGTTTTAAATAGAAACACGTTTATTTTCTCCTAAAATAGTCATAATAAATGGGGCTGATAAAATCTCAAGTTGAAAGCTGAAATGAAATTAGGAATGTAAATGGAAAAAACTGTACAATCAAGGGCTCAAGACTCTAAGGCATTGGAGTCTTCTCCTGTGCTCCAAACAATCTGTTCCTGAGACGTGTGGTTACATAAACTCTAAAGGATTAGCATATAGGTCACCGAATTAGCCTTTTCAATTCTTTTACTTTTTTCAAGTGTTCTATTTGCCTTCCTGAAATGCCAGATTTACCAGAGAACTTTATCATCCTAACATTTTCAATTTTAAAGCTTCTAACCAATAAATATATCTTCATGCAGGTTTTACTTACTGATTCTGGCAATAATATCTACAATAAATAATGTCTGTTGGATTTAATCTATAGGGACAAATTGCAGGGTTTTTTTCTTCAAAAATTTCACTTCAATTAAAGGAAAAATGGTTAAACTCTCTGTTGGCTTCTGTCAACATATCCAGGGTAAAGTGGAGAATATACACAAATATCTGAGTATTTCATGATTTTTCTTGTAATTTAACTGGAGGAAACATATAGGCTTGTGGAGAAAAGATTCTTGATTAACTTTTCCAGAAAAGTAACTCAACCACATTCCCAACACCACCACCATCCCCCCTCTAACTCCCTACCAACTCCCACCTCTCCCTCAGATTAGACTATTTTTTTCTTTAAAAGGTATTGAGAGGGGTGGCTAGACTCAGTGAATAGGCCACCAGCCCTGGAGTCAGGAGGACCTGAGTTCAAATCTGGCCTCAGACACTTAACACACACACAAAAAAAACTAGCTGTGTGACCTTGGGCAAGTCGCTTAACCCCAATTGCCCTCCCAAAAGCCAAAAAAAAAACTGGTATTGAGATAGTCCTGAAACTTGGCTGGCTCAGGGCTAAGATTGTTGATAAATAATTTTGTTCCTCATTCCCTTAGTACAAAAACAGCCTGGGTAGGGTGGGGGGGTGTAGGGAGGTGGCTACTGGGGAGATTTGGAGGTTTGGCCAATGGATCACGTTGGGCAACTCAAACTAAGGAGCTTCATTCCCTGAATCAACTCTAGGTGTCCTCAATGCCGGGTTGAAATCCTTGTTAAGAGTCCTATTATGGCCAGGTAAATCCCTTTTTGTTAACAAGAGGATAACCTAAAGACTCTCTCATTTTCTTCCAAGGTCCAACATACTGAGGGGACTGGCTTGACTCAGGCCCGGCCCAGAACAGAGGTCAAAGAGACTAAATAACTTGGCTAAAGTCACATACAGAGGTAGGGGTAGACCCCAAAACCAAAACCTATATTTCCTGATATCCTTTCTAGTGGACTTTCCACCTTTTACAGTTTGGCTAGCTATCATCAGTGAATTTTCTGAAGTGCCTTATTCAGAGATCATAAGGCTGCCTTATCCCTCTTATGTTACTTTATAAAGGACAGATTTCAATTTCAAAGGAAGATATGGGCCTCAAATTACCTTTCCTTTTGATACAAACAAATGTGGAAAACAAAAAAAGGATCAGAATACTTATGAGGAAAGATGAGAAGGTTGAGCCCTAATTTGAATTATCTTGCTGATTATTGAAATCTGTGAACATATCTGAAAAATGGACCAGAGCCAGAAAAAATCATACCTGAAATTCACCCTTTCATCTGGGTGCTACCACAACATTATCAAACATGTGAGTTATCCTTCTTTCACTGTTCCAGTCTTCTTCACTGGCCCTTCTGCATGATATTGTCATTCAGTCATTTCAACTCTTCATGATTGGCAAAGATACTGGAGTGGTTTGCTATTCCCTTCTCATTTTGCAGATGAGGAAACTGAGGTAATCAGGGTTAAGTGACTTGCTTAGGGTCCCATAGTAACTAAGTGTCTGAGGCCAGATTTGAACTCCTGAGTCTGAGTCTTCCTGATTCCAAGCCCAGTGCTCTGTCCACTGTGCCACCTAACTGCCCCTCGGTGTTACCACAGCATTATTAAACATGACATCTTTCTTTCGCTGTTCCAGGCCTCCTCAGCTGCTGTGTTAAGATCTGAGTATTATAAGTGCTCAATCAAAATCAATCATGTATAAGGTACCTATTATCATTTTCGGGCTTTTGGTGAAATACAAAGTTTTAAATTAGACTTGGCCTTTGTTTTTATCGGGAAATTTCTCAGTCTGTGTTCCATGAGAGCCCATAGGGCTCAAGAATCATAGGACCAAAGAAAGACTTTGGTAAAATAAACTGAGTAACCAAGCTGAAAAAGTAAGGAAGTTATTCACACAATAAAGACTTGTTGCTGGAAGCATCATCTGCTTCCTAGGTCACAGACCGGGGTTTTATAGCTTTTTAGGTCACATACCATAACCAATCAGTAGCATTCTGCGGCAATTTAAGATTGATAAGAAAAAAAAAAGATAGATATAAAAAAAGAAGTATTGGTAGAGAAAGGGAGACTTATTCAAGGGAGCAAAAATGGAAGGTTCTGGGGGGTATTTGGAAAAACTAAGATCTGTTGTCAGGATGAGAAAACAGGGCTGGAAAGAAGAGACGGCGACTTAACACTTTTATAACTCTTAAAGAGATCCATTTGATTTATAGGTCAGGGATGATAGAACCATTAAGAGAAAAGTTACAGGCATCTCTTATGTAAGGATATAACAAATAGTTTTTTCTCCACTTTGCCATACCCTTGTATAACTTGTATTTTCTTTCTCCATTTTTATGGCATTCATTTATTTACATTTCATTTACCCTATTGGAATGTAAGCTCCTAAACTGTTTTAGCCTTTCTTTGGATCTCTTATGCTCAGCACAGTGTCAGGCATATGGTAAGGGTTTAAAAAAAATACTTATTAACTCACTGACAGAGTCAAATAGAAAGATATGACACGAACACAGATAACTACAATCCCCGATATTACATGATAAGTCCATGACGCAATTGGGAAAAAAAAAAAAAGTTGTTTGAAATCTGAGATCATGACCATGGAAGAAGTGGCATTTAAATTGGGTTTTAAAGGATGAGGAAAGATTCAACAGATGAAGATATTTCCCAGAGGGTAAAAGGAAAGAATATTTCTTTGGATTGGATGGAGGAAGAGGGAAATATGGAATGGAAAGAGAACAAAAGCAAAAAGGCAACTAGTTTGACTAGGCGATAGAGCACATGCAGAGGAAAGTGATATAAGATGAAGTCAGATAACAAAGGCCCTTGAATGTCAGACAAAGGAATTTCAATTTGTTTCATATGCAGTAGGGAGCCATGGAAGATTCTTGAGCAGAAGAGTGATATGACTGGATTCATACATAAGAAAGTCTATTCTGGCAGTGGCATAAAAGATGGATTATGAGGGTGGGGGAAGGACATGTAAACAGTCTTCAAATATCTTTCTGATCAAAAGGTAGTTTAAATTTAATGAACATTTGGCAATACAAAGATTTCTGTTGTTGCTCTGAGTGCTCTAAATTTCTCATTAAAGAGGCAACTAGTAAAAAAAATTAAAAAATTAAAAATTAAAAAATAAAAAAGAAGGCAACTAGTATTCTATGAATACACTGTACCACCTGTGTACACTGTTAGTGAAGGACATGTTGTGGGTGAACGATAGTCTTAATACATACTTTGCTTCCACTTTTTTTAAATCTACATTTTAAATGTGTTTGTACCACACATTAAGGGAATTTTAAAAATCCAGACTGAACTTGAGTTAGATTGCTGCCATGTTTTATATTTAACACGCTCTCTATTCCCATCTGGAGCAGCTGGGATAAGAGAGAACATATATATTTTGAGGTCAAAGTTTGGAATTTCTTGTTTATGTATGTATGTATGTATGTATGTACTACATTAAGCTTTTAAACAGCCTATAATGAACCATCCCAATGGATATGAAAAAAGATTATCAGCTTTGTGGCTAAAACTAAAAGGAGGTCATTAAAGACCTTCAGGTACTGTAGGAGTGATTCCTGATCCAGAAGTTATAAGATCAGTGACCTCTGAAAGTCTTTTCTGATTGACGGTCTACAATGCTGTGTCCAGTTAACCTGAACTGCAATTCATCAACTCCACCACTAGGTGGAACAGCAAGTCACTTAGAGTGCATTGAGTGTGTGAGTTAAGTTCCATTGTTACTGATTTCCTTTTCTTTACATGCACAAGCTACTCAAGCCTGAATCAGAGGACATCCGCAATGGCAAAGTGTTGGTGAAGGAGGATTTCCCAGGTTATGGCTTTCTACCAGGATCCAGTCTGATCAGGAATGCAATTATGAAAGCAATTTATACCAAGAAGTACCTAACTTGGTAGGAATTAAGAAATGCAGAACTGCATTTTAGCATCCCCAAGGAAAACCCCAGCTAGAACCTTTCGATTATACTCAGTTATACATGTAGGGAACACTGAGGTGAGAGAAGAAAGAGCCAGAGTGTGGCATGTGCAGTCAGCACATGCTAACAATATTACCGGTAACAATGCCCCAGGATTCCTACTGATATCTGTCACTGTTTCAGTGAATGCTCTAGCTATCCGCAGACCTGTTCTTTGGAGTGGTGGAAGATAGCACAGACAAGAGGCCCACCGTTGGTATGTCCCTACAGTGGAGGAATGACTGAGAAAATCGTACTAGGGAGGTACAGCCTCAGCATAAAATGCTGAGAGGAGCCCTAGCAAGTAAAGAGTGCCGTCTTAAACAATCTTGTCACAGGAAAACAATTTGAAGACTTGGGTTAATTGTATGACTAATTCAGGCCAAACCACAGCAATCACGAGCCCTCTGTGTGAGCCAAATCACGTCATGGATTGCAATGTCTAGATTAATCAAATTTATTTGCCATTTGCAAGCCATGTTACCCTGGCACAAATCATTTAAGAGCTATGAACCTCAGTTTGCTCCTCTATAAAACAGGGATAATTATTATATGATAATATCTGCTTTGCTTATCCCATAGAGCTGTGGTACAAATGAGAGAATGTATGGGAAATAATTTTGTAAATGTCACCTTATAATGACAGTATATGAGATAATGTCTGTCAAGTGCTTTACAAATTAAGTACTATCAAAACACAGTTATTATTATTATCTCATTCTTCTTATCTTTGTTTGATGGCATTCAGATAGAAAGAGTCCTGGGAAAGGATGCTATTTTGCTATTATTCTTTTACGTTTAATGTTCTGTAAACTAAAGAGAAAGTGAATGAAATATTTACTTTTATAGTATCGTAGGACCCTCTGCCCCATCCCCCTCTCATTGCCCTCCTTCCCCCTCACCTCCCATGCTCAGTCAGCATTCTTGTCAGGTTCATGGAAAGTTGGAGGGGCGGCTAGGTGGTGCAGTGAATAGAGCACTGGCCCTGGAGTCAGGAGGACCTGAGTTCAAATCCAACCTCGGACACTTGACACACTTACTAGCTGTGTGACCTTGGGCAAGTCACTTAAGCCCAATTGCCCTGCCTTCCCCCCTCCAAAAAGACAAAAAGAAAGAAAGTTGGAGCATATATGTATGAAAGGTAGACCTTCATCCAGCAACCACTATAGGGATATCTTTTGACTGATTCCTATTGGACATGATGGCTAAGGTATTCATATGAAGTGGAATTCTAAGGATATAATAAAGGTGTGCTGGAGCAGCTAGGTGGTGCAGGGAATAGAGCACCGGCCCTGGAGTCAGGAGGACCTAAGTTCAAATCCAGCCTCAGACACTTAACACAAAAGACTAGCCATGTGACCTTGGGCAAGTCACTTAACCCCAATTGCCCTACCTTCCCCCTTCGAAAAAGCAAAAACAAAAACAAAAAATAAAGGGATGCTATGTGTCCCTAAGATCTCTTCTTTTGGCCAGCCTTTAAGTTTAAGAAGGCTTTCCTGAGTTGCAGATGGTCAGGTTGGGGAAAGGGACAAAAAAATGCCCTTTCCCCCAATCACCCATGAACACCTGGCCACCTATGTAAGCTAATGTCTGCGATGGGACTAGCTCCCCTTTGTGACTTCTTTCCTTTAGGATAGGGCCTTGTGAGAACTTGAAAAGTAGCTGATGTCTTCTCTTTATCGAGAACCTGAGCTGCAGAGTGGTTACCTGCTTGGGTGGCAACAGCAGCAGGGATAGATGGACTGAAAAGAAAAATATCACGCACAGAAGTCACCAGAGAGAAAGAAGCCACTGGGCACTGATCAGTCTGGGCCCAGTGAAGGGGAAATGTGAAATAGCTAATTGCCAGTCCTTACAAACAAACTGTTTTGCAAATGTTCAAACAAGGTTCCTTTCCTCTACCATTCTTTTTTTTCTTTTAAATGTATCTTTTTACTTATCTATTTTAAATTGCCACTAAATACTACTTATTGTATTGGTTGTAGACTCTAAACTGGCCTAAAAACTTATAAAAACCCAATCTGTGACCTAGGAAGTAGAAGATGCTTCCAGCATGAAGTCTTCCTTCTTGTGTTACTAAATTTCTTTCCCTTTCAGTTTGTCTCCTCATTTTATTTTATCAACACTCTTTCTTTGGCTCTATGATTTTTCCTGGTCTCTCACGGAACACAGGCTGAAAAATTTCCCAATAAAAATCAGGCCAAGTCCAATTTAAAACTTTGTATTTCACCAGGAGCCTGGACATGATCTTTGCTTCCAAAGGCACCCAATACGTGTTTGATGTTGATTGATTGCTACAATACTCAGGGATTAACTTCAGTTTTCTAACATCTGCATTGCATAGAGAGGGCAGTTAGGTGCCCCAGTGGATATTACTAGGCTTGGAATTAGGAAGACTCATCTTCACGAGTTCAGATCTGGCCTCTATTACTTAGCATTCCCTTTAGTCTATGGGAATGAAGTTGACTCTTCCAATCTAATTCATATTTGTATTCTGAGGGCCTTTTTTTACTTCCTTTTGTTGCTGTGGAGTCATTTCAGTTATCTGATTCTCTGTGACCCTATTTGGGGTTTTCTTAGCAAAAGTACTGGAGTGGTTTGTCATTTCCTTCTCTAGCTCATTTTATAGAGGAGGAAACTGAGGCAAACAAGGTTAAGAGACTGGCCCAGGGTTGGACAGCTAGTAAATGTCTGAGGTTGGATTTGAACTCAGGTCCTCATAATTTCAGGGCCAGCGTTCTATATAAACACTGCACCATCTAGCTGCCCTGTGACTAGCTTTTACTTAGACTAAAACCAAAACCAGAATTGTTCCTCAGGAATCAGAGGTGGGGGAGGGAGGTAGAATTGAATAAAAATAATAATTACTATTATCATAGATAGCATTTACATAGCTCTGTAAGGTTTACAAAGTGCTTTACAATATTATCTTATTTGATCCCCACAAAAATCCTGGGAGGTAGGTGCTATTATTATCCCCATTTTATAGATGAGGAAACTGAGGCTGATAGCCATTAGGTATCTTGCCCAGGATCACATGACTAGCAATTGTTTGTGGCAAAATTTGAACTCAGGTCTTCCTGATTCCAGGTACAGTGCTCTGTTTATTGTGCCACCTAGCTGCCTCTAGTCAGAATACTGGGAAGACTAGTTACCCTTCTGAGAAAATGGGTGACCCCAGAGCAATAAACCTAGGTCAAAGGGAGAGGGCAGCTAAAGAGCAAGGAATGGTGAAGGTCTCTAGCCCCTTTGACCTCAGGTTAGTGATGCCTGGCCAACCACCGTACTGATGATTTTGGTCATTGCAATCATCATTGTTGTTATTGCTGTGCAATTGTAATATATCATTATAATCTCTCCATTTTCCCTTGTGTGTACAGACATAAAATGAAGCTTCTTAAATTTCTCGTTTTAAAGATAACTCTCTAAATCAATATCAATACTCATTATACTAATGAGTCACCTCAAATATTTCACAACAGATTATCATCAAATGAATTTGCATTGTCAATGGTGTAATATTATTGTTGAATTTCTTCATTATGTAAAAGTTTGGACCAAATTCTTTACTAGTCATGTGTTGGCTGAAAGAATACATATATATATATATATATATATATATATATAATATGTAATTATACATATATACAAACACAAATATATACATATATCTATATACAAATATAAGTATATAAATAAATGTATATACATATATATGAATATATGAATGCATTTTCAAAATAACAAAATTCACTGTTGTTTTTTATTTTTTAAAAATCAATACCGAAAGGGGTGGCTAGGTGGCACAGTGAATAGAGCACTGGCCCTGGAATCAGGAGGACCCGAGTTCAAATTCCTCCTTAGACACTTAACACACAAAAAACTAGCTGTATGACCTTGGGCAAGTCACTTAACACTACCCCCCTCCAAAAACCAAAAAAAAAACCAAAAACAAAAAAAAAATCAATACCAAATGGTCTATATTGAAAGAAAAACAACATATAGAGATTTAGGACATTGAGACAGTAGGACTTTTGAGCACCTCCTTTCTCATCCTTCCTTGCCTAAACTCTTTATCTTGGAGTACACTGACCTTGTCATTTCTCACCTTTCTTCCCGTTTCATTGTTCTTCCTTGGTCACTAGTAATTTTTTTTTTCCTTTCTGTTTTTCAATCCTCCCTCTGGATTCTTGGATTTGGGACTCAAAATGGCAATTAGAAGTAATAGCTTCAGTGATCATCAGTCATTGTCTATCAAGAGCTGACATGTTTAAAAAAGAAATGCATAAGCTTCCTGGCTAGTATATGTCTATAGACTTTATAACACTCCAGATAGATACACTTAGTCCATTGATCTGGACTCTACATAAGAAGAAAGAAAATATCATCTTGTCCTAACATGATGATAAATCAACAAAAAAACTCATGATTCAAGACCATTACCAAGCAGGATGATGCCACAGGCTAAATTTCCATGGAGGGAGGAGATTAGAGGATTTTAAAGTATGAGTAAGGATTTGTTCCCAGATGTTAGTTAAGCTTTCACACAATGTACGTGAACAATTCCAGTGAAAATGAAACAGATTCACTCTGCTCCATTGCTGTAACTAAGAGCACGATGTTACATTCTCCATTCAAACTGACCTACAGTTATGTAATGCCCCCTGTAACGCACAGAACTGTTTGTCTTTGCAGATGGGGACTCTGCCTGGCCTCTTGGGAGATGGCTTAAATGGTCTATGGAGTACCATATGGTGATTGGAATAAAGTCCTGCTACAAGCTCTAGTCCATAGAGCCCACGTGATCTTTATATTTATTTTCTCTGAAAAACGGATGATAGCTACAAATTTTAAAAGTCACTGGGATTTTTTGAAAATCACTGGGATTTGGGTGTCCAACTATTTAACTGGGCCTATTAATATATATTGGAACTTCAGCTGGAGACAGTTGGATACAACATGCTGCTTTCAAACACGTAAAATAACTCTCCTTTCTCTTACCCAGGCCAGGGAAAATACCTATTCAAGATTATTTTATTTAAAAGGAAAAAAAAAAATTAAACAAGTCTTGGGAAGACTTCCTGAGTTCTTCATCCAAAAAGGCACTCTCCAGCTATAGACCAAATAAACCATGGCACTGGGCTCCAGCAAAGAACCTCCAAGTCTGATCTGTTCTTCATCTTGTTATCTAGTCGCCATCTTAAACAAGCCAACCGAAGGAGAAAAAAACCTTACAAGAGAAGATCTGAATTACAAATCACTCAGCTTTAATGTACTCTTCATATTTTGACCAAATGAGAAAAGGAAAATGCTCATTCTCTTGTGAGAGCATTAATACTTTTAAAAATATTAACCTGTGGGGAGATGGAGGGGGAAGCAAAAGCATTGTTAAGTAAACATATCCCAGTTGTCTGAAAAAGAGAAGAGCAGAAAAGTCCTTCACTTTGAAGATTTAAATCAATGAAAAGGAACCCATTTTCACTTCCAGGAATGTCATTTCCATTTTATCTGGTCCATTTCTGGGAGAATAAGGAATTACCGTGTTTTATGCTTTGCATAGCCTTGTTGTTGTTAACAGGCTTTTTAGTCCTGTCCCACTTTTTGTGATTCTATTTGGAGTTTTCTTGGCAAAGATGCTAGAATGGTTTGCCATTTCCTTCTCTAGCTTATTTTACAGTTAAGGAAACAGAGGCAGACAGGGTTCAGTGACTTGCCCATGGTCACACAGCTAATAAGTGTTTGTGGCCAGATTTGAACAGGAAGATGAAAGTTCGTGACTCTACACCCAGGACCCTATCCACTGTGCCATCTAGCTGCCCTTACTGATACAGTAAACCTCAGTAAATGGAACCTTAGACAACCAAACCGGAGTAAAAACCATCCATATAATAATTCGTTGCAATGTAATACTATGATGTAATATTATAACATCTATCTCTGTCTCTATTTAACTCTACATAAATGCCTTACCAACATGGCAGCCTGGTCATTTTATTTGTGTGACTGAAGAAGAAAATTACAATCTAATTATGTCCCTCATATATCTAATCATGAATACCTTGCAGCCCTCTAGCAAGTTTATGGTTGTCCCATTAAGTGAGCAATAAACA
Source organism: Petaurus breviceps papuanus (assembly GCF_028583685.1). Classification (NCBI taxonomy): domain Eukaryota; kingdom Metazoa; phylum Chordata; class Mammalia; order Diprotodontia; family Petauridae; genus Petaurus; species Petaurus breviceps. Next base: position 27,782,890 of record NW_027186304.1, on the reverse strand, counting down.
TAACCTGCTAATCAGCTCCTTGAATTCAATTTTACTTAGCCCAAGATATAGGTACTTTGGGTACTAAGAAGATCCCATTTTTTAAAAATCTATCAGCGGCTTGCACTATCTCCATGCTTATCGAGTATTACTATAAACAAAAAAATCAGATCTCTGGTGCTATTTGCTGCCATGTGACAAATACCATGACCCCAGGAGTACCCCAAGGTAGGCTTGAAGGTTAACAGGGCATTGGAGTTTTCTACTACTTCAGAGCCCACTAGATTTAGGCCTTGTGTTCAGTTTGAGACCAGAATTGTTCTTATCACTCAGGTTATTGACCTGTAGTCACAAGTTTATTAGAGAAGCTAGGTAGTGCAATGGATAGAGTCCTGGGCCTGGAATCAGGAAGATCCGAGTTCAAATGTGACCTCAGATACTTACTAGCTGTATGAACCTGGGCAAGTCACGTAACCCTATTTCCCTCAGTTTCCTCATCTGTAAAATGAGCTGGAGAAGGAAATGACAAACCACTCCAATAGCTTTGCCAAGGAAGCCCCAGATGGTGTCACAAAGACTTGGACACGAGTGAAATGACAAAACAACACATAAATTTATTGGATCATAGACTTAAAGCTACAAAGGGTCTCATCAGTCATATAGCCCAACTCCCTCATTTTTTTTTTTACAGATAAGGAAACTGATGCCAAAGAAATTTAAGTACCTGGTTCAAAATCATGCAGTACTCAGTGAGAGCCAGGATTTGAACCCGGGTCCCCTGTCTCTAAATCTAGTATACTTTCTATTGGAAGACACTCTCTTTACTAACATGTCTCTCAAATAGGCAAAGAAGTCATACAACAGGGAGTTAGGGCCCAGTGCTTTATTTCTTAGAAATGCTCGACTCAGCTTGTATCCATGCTCTGCCAACATGCTCTGGTAGGCCTACATACCTTTAGGGAAGCGAGCAGCACATGCACAGCTGTTATGTTGCCATAGAGGGAAGGGCTGTGAACTAGACAGTCTTGAAACAACCTACAAAAGGCTCCCCAGAGAGGGTTACTAAAAGCACAAATCTCCAACCCCTGAAGAGTAACAGTGGACTTCAGCTTGGTAGCAAGGAGCTGCCCAGCCAAACTGTTCACATGGAAATTAGATCATGGTTGATAGTTAGGCAAGCAAATCAGCAGGCATTCTCACATCATCCCAGTGTGACCGTGTCCACACCACCGTGTCCACACGTGTGAGCTAGAATTTGGCGACAAATTATATATATATATATATATTTAATCTGACCAGTACAAATGGTCAATCTGGGGAATTCTAGTAACACTGAGGATATTAAATTTCTAAAATGTTCAGGGGAAAATATCATTTCAACTTTTTCAGGCATGGAAATTGAGATACATGATCAGTTCCAGGTTATACAAGTTGTCTGTTGAATAGGAATTGAACCAAACCTTTTATTTAGTCTCTGAGAGCAGTGTTCTAGCTACTAGACTATGTCTTTCCTTTAAAAATGACTCATCAGACTCTTTGGTGCCTGAATTATTCTAGGGGATAAAAACATACCAGTGCAAATTGAAGGTCTTTAGAAGTGAGTTAAACCAATTTGGATTGTTGAGATTTACCACAATCTGTTGGTATCATTAGTGTTTGTAGCTCTTACTAATGAAAGCTCACTTTGGCTATAACGAATACAACCAAACAAGTAAGTAAGCAATGCCAAAGTGACTTCTTATCCTATACACGACTGGTCAGCAAATAATGTTGGCATCGTAAGGCCATTATTTACAGGGGTAGGGACTGGACTTATGATTTCCTTAGAGTAGGAAGCTCCAAGAGGAAGAAACCCTACGCGTGCAGGCTACCACCTTAGCTGCAAATTGTAGCCTTAGAATTGCCTAGAGCACTGAGAGAGAGCTTAAGTGCTTGCCCACCATCAAACAGCCAGTGGGTATCAGAGGCAGGACTCTTGTAAGCCTATCCTGGGTCAGCTGGATACCCAATATACTATAATTTTTGCAATACACTCAATGGAACAGTTCCAAGGAACGACTCTCTTTTTTCCAGCCAATGAAGCTTTATCTATATACAAAAAAAAAAAAAAATGTATTTGACTGAATTCATTTAGTGGGAGGAAGCAGAGGAAGGGAAACTGAATTCACTCAAACCACTTGCTTTGGTCTGTATGACAAGTATTCATTCGGTGCCTACTGTGTTTAAAGCAATATGTCAAGTGCAGTGTGATTTCATGGAATGTTAGACCCTGAAAATCAGGCTGAACATTTACATCTGTAAATATTAAGGAAACTGAGGCTGGTTAAAGCAAACTGTCCAAAGTATCACTTCTTGTTAGTAGCAGAGGCTCGATATTCGAGTATCAGTCCCCCCTTCTTCCACGGTACCATGTAGCTTTCACAGATATATCCTACATTTTTGAAATGGCCTAAAGAAAGAAATCATACCCCTAGAATTCCCAAGGAAATTCACTTTAAGAGATTATGACTTATTTGTAAGTTATATTGTATTTGAAAATTAATTCCAAATATTTTAATAAATAAAAACAACCAGATGGCTAAAGTACTTAAACTTCATTAGTTGACCCTATGATGATGTATGAAATCAAAATTTTAAGAATCAGCAGGTCTTGTCTCTGATACGTACTTGTTATATTATCATGAATAAAAGTTAGATGAGTTTCTGATCTCCATCTGTGAAGGAAAGGGTGTTTCTATGCCAGGAGTGACTCACACTGATATAAACACAGGTCCATGCCCAGCCCTCAACCAAAATGGTGGTAGAATGAAAGCTCCTTGAGAGTAAGGACTATTTCATATTTGTCTTTGTATCTTGGTACAAAGCAGTCTTGGTATGTGATAGGTGCTCACTAAAAACTTATCAAATGGAGTCTCAAGTAACTTCTCAAAACTATGCTTTACAGTTGCCAAGATTAAATCCCAAGGCAGTACAAAAAAAATATAATATTGATGCAGTGTATTCAAATCATAGCCTAAGAAAGGTAAAAATTAAGTGATAGATCTAATGTTTGCTTTTCTGTAACAAAAACTGATATTTAACTGGAAGTTATATCTTAATTGTTCTTCTACAGATAAGGGGAACTCCCAAATGGCCTTTATTGTCCACCAATTTGTTGTGTCTTGTGAGGATAATTTTGATACCCTTACTCAATATAATCAGTGAGTAATAAATATGGATAAAGGCTATATGAAAAATAAAAATATGGATAGAGGCTGTAGTTAAAAAAAAGATTGACTCTAAGCCCAGAGACCAAGGATTCAAATACTGACTCTGAAGCAGGATCTTGGGCAAGTAGTTTTTTTTCTCTTGGGCCTCAGTTTCTTAATCTGTAACTAGAGAAGTTTGGACTAGATGAACTCTGATGTCTTTTCCAGCTCTAAATCTAAGATCCTAGGTTAAATTGATTTAGTAGTATACTCCTAAAATTTTGGAAAACTAACCAGCTGACAATTATCAAAGCAAGTTCAGGAAGAACTTCACACTTCTTATTCAGTCATTTTACAGTTTTGTCCACATCTTTGTGACCCTATTGGGGATTTTCTTAGCAAAGATACTGGAGTGGCTTGCCATTTCCTTCTCCAGCTCATTTTACAGATGAGGAAAATGAGGCAAACAGGGTAAAGTGACTTGCCCAGGGCAACACAGCTAGTGTTTAAGCGCAGATTTGAACTCAGGAAGAGGCATCTTCCTGACGCCAGGCTCAGGACCCTACCCACTGCACCACCTAGCTTCCCTGTGTATACTACTAGGAGAGAATGGTTGGAAGTAAATTCCAGTTAAGTACACTTTTTGTTATAGAAAAACAAACTTTTCTTTTTTCCTCCATGAGATTTGTCACTTAATTTTTAATTTCTGAGGCCATAATTTCATGCCAATGCATTACACCAATAAGATTTTTTGTACTGCCTCATGATTTAATCATTGCAGATCTATTTCAATAAGGTTCACTAATTCAAAAGCAAATGTTAACCCTCTTTTGTTTATAAACATTTATTATAAAGGTGAAGATTAATGCTACTGTCAATACATGTGTAATAATACTCGTAAATCATCTTGTACTTGATATCTTGAACTTAATGTAATAATCCAATTAGATCCCAGCTTTGACCAATCCTCTCTCTACAGCATGATACTGTAGGGGAAAAAAAATCAAATACCTTTTTTTTCTTTTTTTTAAGGGAGGAGGGGGGAGGAAAAAGGAGAAGGTAGATGGGTGAGGTTGGAGGGATGGGGGCAAGGTAATTGTTCCTACTAGATTTTCCTAAAGTGTTTGCTCATGCTTTTGGCCCTGAAAACATTTAGCAAGATCGGTTTTGAGAGAACTGAGAAAAAAAAAACAAAAAACCCTTGCTACCCTTATGCAGGAAAGGAGGAAAGAACTTGTCGTTTTCAAGTAACTTTTGACAAAATCGGGGGATGGAATAAACAGGTTAGGCAACTGAGGGACTCAAATCAAAAGCTGGAATAAAGTGCACAGTTATTGTCAAAAATATATTAATTTTATCCTAAGAAAATTAGGAATATTACTAATTACTAGATTGCTGATGTTTTAATACGTTTTGGTTTTCATGGAACATACAATCACAATCGGACATGGAGGATTGTTTGCATTTTTTTAGAAAAGAATTGCTTGGAGCTATCTACAGAAATTCCGTGAACGCAATTCAAGGAAAACTGCCCCGTGGCTCTTTGGCTTTGGACCGGTTCCCTCCGTCCGAGCCGCGGAGAAAGGGGAGATGGAGAGTCCGGGATCCGAGCGGGCGGCTCCCTCCTTCCTTTGGTCTCTCTTGGCGTCTCCGGGAGCCTCCTTCTCTAAAGGCCTGCATTTCCCAGCTCTCCGGCCTCCATCCCCGTGGCCTGACACCGGGAGATCATGGTGAGTTTCTCTCTTTTTGTGAACTGCCTCTGAGCTGGCCGCGGGGGCTCGACTGTCTGGGGGTCTTTGCCGGGTCCCTGCTGCGGGCTCTCCTCCCGCGTCGGCTCCCCCGCACAGTCCCGGCTTTCCCTGGCGGGTGGGTCACTGACAGACTCCGGGGAGGTGCCCGCCTCCTCCAGGGGGGTGTAGCCCTTATTGCTGCTGGACTGATCCGACTGGGATCGCGCCGAGGCGGGAGGAGAGGCCCCCGGGGGGAGGCGCGCTGCGGAAGAGGCTTCCGCCGAAACGGCCCCGGCCACGTCGGGCACGCTGGGGGTGGGCGAGGGGTCTGGGGATGCGGCTCTCCTGCCGTCCAGGAGACCGCTGGTGCTCCGGCGCCTCAAGGCCGAGTATTTGCCGGTCCTGGGCAGACGGCCGCCCTGCCCCCTGGTGGGGGCCGTGAGCGCTGCAGCCGCCCCCGAGGCCGCTTCCTCGTCCCCCCGCCTGCGGCCGCAGAGGCCGGCCCCCGCACGGAGATCCGTCAAACTCAACTCAAACTCCCCCCGCGGGATCTCCTGGGAGCCCCGCTCTCCGGGGGGGCGCTGCCAGCTGCAGCTGGCGCCCTCCCCATCCCCGTCTCCGTCCCCGACCCGGTCCCGGTCTCCTGGCAAGGGCAGCAGCGCGAAGGCGCTGAGGGACGAGCCCACAATGGAGCTGGCCGTGCTCTGCCGCCCCCAGCTCTCCGGGGGGCTGCACGGCGGGGGGCTGCTGCTGCCGGCGGCCGCGGCGGCGGCGGCGGCGGCAGCAGCGGCGGCGGCCACGGCGGCGGCGGCGGCGGCGGCGGCCCGTCGGCGACCCGCCAGCACCGAGCGCTCCCGATAGATGCTGTACACCGCCTCGGCCAGGCTGGGGGGCTCCCGCGGGCAGCGGGGGGACGAAGCCAAGTCGGGCGGGGACACGGGACCCCCTCCAGTAGCCCCGCCTCCCAGCGCCGGGGGGTGCCAGGAGCCTCTGGGCAGCGTCGCGGCCGCCCCGCGGGCATCTCCCCGGCTGCTGCCGCCGGCCTTGAGCTCCAAGCCCCGGGACTGCACGTAGCCGAGGAAGCCGTTAAGGGGGGACGCTGCTGGGGGGCCCGCGGCGGCCGCCGCCCAGTCCTTGGCTCGGAGGCTGTGCACGTCGATGACCGTGGAATAGAGGTCCCGCAAGTTGATGACCTTGGTCTTTTTGTCCCTGTTCTCGTGGAGCACGGCGTTGGCGCAGATGAAGAGAAAGATGCCTATGCCCATGATGAGCGGCCCCAAGACTTTGAGCTTATCCGAATGCAAGTAACCGGAGAAGAGTTGGAAGAGGAAACTTACTGAAGTGGACGAGGAGGAAGAGGAGGGAGAAGGGACGGCCGCCCGCGTGGGGGGCGTGCCCTTCGCGGCAGAGATGGAACTCGAGTTGGACTCTGCGTTGGCCAGACTGGGGGTCCCCGAGGGGTCCCTAGACGGGTGCTTGTTGCTACTGTTGTGGCTGCTGGCTCTGGCACCGCTGCTGGCGGTGGCGGCCGGGGCCCGATGACCACCCCCCCCTGGGGACAGCTGCTTGGCGCCCTCCCGATGGGCCCCACTGGTTTGGGGCCAGTAGCCCACCACGGCCATGGCTATGCCTACTAGCAGTACCAGGATCCCGCAGAGGGCGATCAGGCCCGAGATGGAGCAGAGCTTCAGCTTGCCTTTTACCACCACCACGTCGTTCTTGCGCTTCTTTTTGGCCTTCCTCTTACGTTTGGGGACCTGGCTTTGTGGGCGGAGAGGATCTTGCTTTCTAGCAGAGATCCTAAGGAGGCCCCCTGTGGCGATCATCTCGGGCCCCTGGACTGCGGGGCAGTTGCAGGGGGAAGGTGTGCGTAAGGTGGGGAGCTAGCTTCTACACCACCGCCTGCAGCAAAGAGAAAGATTGTCAAAGACAGCAGGGGTTGGAGCAGTAACACTTCTTACTTGCACTTACTTGTAAAATCCCACCCCCACCCCGTCCCGTCCATCCTCTTTCACCAGAGAGTGACCTTACAGGTGCAAATTAAACAGGAGAGGTGTTTTGTATGGAGGTTGGGGGTGACGGGTCTGGCATTGGGGGAGGGGTGATTGAAGGCCCTTATATTAGAAAAGTGTAAATCTCTGTAGGAAAATCCACCACGAACTTCCATAGCCAAAGGTAACTCAGGTAGTAATCCTGCCTTCCTCATTTCCAATAAATTAAGAACAAGTCCTGTGTTCCCAAAACTTGCCAAGGACTTTACCAGCATGAGCCCTTTGTCAGGGATAGGGAAACACAGATCTGAGCCCTGCCAAGGACTTTCGGCTTAAGGATCTGAGGAGCTTCCGGACCCTAACTGACTGTGGGCATTGACTTAAAATCCCTGGAACAGGAGAAAGGTTCGTTTCACTAATTCAAATAATTGGAATTTAAAGTAGATATACTTCAGGAATCATCAGGCCAGGAGTATTTACTTCAGAGAGATAATTAGTTGCTGGGGAAACAGCAAGGTTTACTTGGTTGGATATGTGGCATATTCAACTAAGTATGTCCCTTTTAAAAGTTTTTCCCCCACTCATTTATCAACAAGGAAAAATAAGCATATCTTCCTCACAACCAACCCCCTCCCTTTGCAATGAAACATCTGGACAGTTGCCTCATTTGGAATATGTAGTTTTAGGTAATGGGTTATGTAACTGAGCCCTTCCTTCTCTCTGTCTCTGTCCCTCCCCCCAAAAGGAGGTACCTCGAAGATAAGAGTGTCAGGCCTTATTAGTGGATGAGAATACTCCCCTGGACTTAAGGGGAAAGATCATTTCGTTGTGTAGGGGAAATAACAATCCCACTCCCTTTTAAAAATACCATTAGAAACAGCTATTCATCCCCTTATTACTGTGCTATCAACATTCATAATCCCAGGATTCAAATGAGTGGGTGATTAGCTATGTAAGAAGCAGTCCACACAAGAATGATGGTTTGTGGAATCAGTCATACATATTGCTGATGAAGGATGTTTTTCTCATCCTCTTTCCTTCATCCCCTCCCCCTACTTCATTTCTCAAGTTCAGGGGATCATTTATAGAAAAAGAACACAACAGCAATCAATAGTCCACTCCTTATAATACTGTATAAAGTTCAATTATTTACTTCCAAGCTTTGTTAAGTAACCACATAGATGCACGTTTGGGGTCATTGGTTCCTGGAAAATTGCACACCTGCTGGCCCTCCAGAGTGAATAATTTGTTGCTCAATGTGCTATAGAGATATTTTCAAATAAAATGGGGAGGCTAGAATGTAGGGTATTTTATGGAGTGAGAAAGGTAAGAACCACTCATGGACCTTTTGTATTTTATCCTGCTTAAGAAATAATTCTTTATTTTTAGAATGATTTAGTATTACAAATGTGTTATTGACATGGTAGAATTTTGCTCTTGATGAGTTGATCAGCAAAGAGTTTTTGCTCTTAATTCCCTCCATTATGTCAATATCAACACCAACCTTTCTCCAAAGGAAAGGAAAAGCATGTAGGTGGTAATCAGACTCATAAAATGTTTGCAAATCAATGTCTCCCTGGTTTTCAATAAAGAGAAACACGAGGTAAGTTACAGAAGGATTAATAAAGAGACAGAAGGCTTATCTTTAAGCCATTTACAGTCTTGTTTTAGAAAGGGAGAGGTCAGAATCAACCCAGGAGTTAAAAACAGGTTGCAGAACACTACTTAGCTTATTACAAGTACGTATTTATATGGTTGTTGCTTTTTTTTTTTAAGTATACCTATTATCTAGTTGTAACACATTGAGGGCTGTTTAAGTAACCTCCAAAGGATCTTAAATGTAGTAACCAGATAATGGTTCTTTTAAGATTGGGGGAATCAGATTTTATTTTAGAGGAGCTACCCCAATTGGACACTGAAGGATGTATTTCTAGGATTGAAGAGAGGTAAACAAACATTTGGTTTACGAAAGGTTGCCAGTGGACAATAAGATATGGGAAGAAGGGATATGAATTTCTCTTCAGCAAGATATCTTCAGCTCTGTGTCGGATGTATGAAGTGTAATAAAATAGATACCATGGGATTTTTTTTTAAGCTCTGACAATTCTTTTAATTTTGTAGATTATTATTTTTTTTTGTATTGCAGTTTTTGCTGCACGGAGTCGATTCTTAGATGGGGGAGGGTGCTGGTCGAAGAAAGGAAGAAGTGTCTAAAAATACAACTGCCTCCAAGTGAGACATTGAGCTTTTCCCCTCTTGATGGATTAGGTCCCACAGTGTGCTCTATGACTCGCTAGAGCTTAAGGTCTGGGAGATTCACGTCTTGCCCGAGATCCAACATAATCTCTCATCCAGGTTCTTAAATCATTACTTAACATTAGTGAGAAGTGAAGCAGCCCCCCCCCCCCCCCCCAACCTTGCCCCTACCCCCTCCGCGCGCTTCTTTTAATTGAGTCTTTATGTTTGAGTCACATGAGTGCAGCAGATGTTCTGTCCGCCTCTGGAAAGAAGCAAGAGAACCGAATTTCTCTTAAGCAACCCCCTCTTTGTAGACACAACAAGGGAACTGCCCTCCCCCAACGAGGCAGAAAAGGGGTTCTGGGGGGAGGGAGGGTGGGGAGACGAGGGAGGCAAAGCTTCAGGGCTGAGAAGTGAACTACTTGTTCAAAATGGCAGCACTACAAGCACACACTAGAGTCTCACTCACCGAGGAAGACCGGGGGAGTCTAAGGTTGCAGGAAGAGCTCCGACGACGACACAAAGGAACCATGGAGAAACTTTTCAGCCCGAGTGGACAGTTGCGCGAAGATGTAGGCTCCCCGCATCCCTCATCTCTCCGCGGCTCAGCATCCCGGGAGAGCCCGCGGGAGAGGTCGCCCCAACAATGTTCTCAGACCCCCGCCGCGGAGCCATGGCGAGGAGTTTCCAAGAAGTGTTGTGCCCTCCCCATCCTTCATCCTTCCTTCTTCCTCCTTCTCTTCTCTTCTCGCCTCCCGGGCCCCTCGCGCGCTCTCTCTCTTTGCCCTGGGTGCCCGCCTTCGCGGGCAGGACGCGGGAGGTGGTCTCAGGTCTTTGCCTGTTCTTGTTGCCGCCGCCGCCGCCGCCGCTGCTGCGGGCTTGCGCCGCTCGGGCTCTGGCTCCGGGGAGTGGAGTTGAGCCCGCGGCGGCGGCGGCGGCTGCTGCTGCTGCTGCTGCTCTCAATGGGGTTGGCCGCTGCTGCTGCTGCTGCTGCTGCCGCCGCCGCCGCCGCCGCTCTGCTGGCCGGACTCAGTGCTGTTGCTAAGATACCGGAGCCATGACACAGGGAAATTGCTGCAGGATGGCAATCATTACCCTTCCTAACTCTCCTCTTTAGGCGCGTGCCCATCCCCCCCCTAGAACTACCCCCCCCCTTCCCTCCTCCTCTCCCACCCTTCCTCTTGTCTTCCTCAGTCTGCCCCTCCTCTTTCTCCTCCTCCTACCCCACTTCCTCTTCTGCCTGCTGCCGGGTCCCTCCAGTCGACCTCGAGAGCAACCAGGTGAGGAAGAGGAGAAAGAGGGAGAGGAAAGAGCTTGGCAGTTCTAGTTCCCTGTCCATGGTGGGGGGTAGGGTGGGGAGGGGAGGCACCAAGGAGAAAGGCGGATGGGGGAAAGAGAGGGCGGATGGGAAGGGGGTAAAGCTGAATGGAGGGTGGCATCTTGGCATTGCCTACCCCAGCTTCCCAGCGTGGCAGAACCGCTTCCTCTCCTTGTTTGTGCGCTTTGCTCTATTCCTACAAACTACCTGTCTGATCCGTAGGGCTGGAGAGGGTAAGCAGAAAGCCCACGACGACGCACCTGAGGTCTTTCTGTGTCTTTCTCTCTCTGACTGTCTCTGTCTCTCTCCCCTCCTTTCTCTATCTCTTTCTCCCCTTGTAGGATCGACACACTTTCCCCCCTTTTCCCAACTGTGTTTGAGCTGTGGATGAACACGGTAAGTTTTTCTTAAACAAGCCCAAACCTCGGTCTCTGCAGAGCAGCAATCTTTTAGTTAAGCTTATCTGCCTCACTCTGAATTGAAGCCTCTGTCTGATGTTATCGCAGGGGTTCAGCGAAGGAGGGCATTATGACCCGCTTTTATCAAGAGTGCAGTGTCTCCCTGGGACACAGGCTGCTGCTGCTCATCATAGCTTAGAACCTCCTCTGAGGAGTCTCTTCGGGAGTCCCTCCTCTTCTGACCACCGGAGTAATAATCATCAGATCATCAGAAACCAAAACAAAGAAACACAAAACCTCTTCAATTTCCCACGATGGGAAGTTAGGGAAGGAGAAGATTCAAAATCATTATGTCGTAAATAAAAGGTTTGTTTTCTAATTTGTTCCCTGTTTTTCAAGCAAGCACCAATGAAAGGGGAAAGAGATTCCATAGTGGAATTTCCCCCTCCCTCCGTGAGGTGCTGAGAAAGTATGAAATATTTCAATTATCTAATGATGAGGATAAATTAAAAGGCTGAAAAAAAAAGTACAGAGAAAGCAGCAGAGATGCAAGTAAAGCATTATGTCCAAGATTTGAAATCCATCTGAAATGTCATGTGTTTTGTTTAGGGTTCAATGGGAAGAACAAATACAAGGGTCTCTTACAATATTGGGGGCTTTACTTAAAAGAAATAAAGAGAGTAGATTAAAGAAGGGGGTAGAACAGAAAAGGTACCATTTGTTCCTGGTTTAGTGATAGGTGTGTGGAGGGGGAAGGGGAAGATGAGGAAACACAGTTCCTAAAGAGACACACTGAACCTGCCTTGTTAAAAGGTGGCCTTGGTCTTCTAGTCAGGCAGATTATGAAATTGGCCTCTGATCAAATGGTACTGTTTCTACCTCCTTCCACCTCAGCCTATTGTGGTGCAGGTTGTGAGACTGCCAGGAACTGTGGGATAATAAAATGAAGTTTTAGGTGTCCTAATTGGATTGGTTTTATTTTAAATAAAGAAATCACCCAGAACAGCAACCACTCCAGGACTGATTGTCATTTCCTGCAGATTTGGGTCTCTGAGATTTCAGATTTCTCAAATTCCAGTAATAGCCTGGCAGTGCCTGGTGCAAAGATTGGACCTGAATACTAACATATGTTTCACAACTGGCTCTCTGAATAACTCCAAACAAGTTCTTTCCTTCATGTGTCTCTGTTTGCTCAGCTGTAAAAAGTGGGAAAGAATGCTGCTCTGCTTCATTAGGATATTAGGTGGATTAAGTAGTTAATAGTTTCAGATTGCTGCATAAATGTCCATTATCATCATTATAATGTGTTCATTTGAAACTCATTTGAGGGATTTGGTTGGGGGGGAGGGAAGAATTCTGCATGGACAACAAGCACTGAAATATAACTAAGGATTTCTTCTGCAAATGACTACAAGCTAAATGAAGGCTTATTGGTCAAAATGCTGCTGTTTTGGACTTTTCCATTAAACCTGAGCATTAAGATACTTAGTAATTTGCTTTCTTTTCAGTGCAGAATTCAGAAGGAACCAAACATATAATATCTGTTTCATCAGAGACCTTTTCCATCTCAACAATGCAGCACCTGACCAGATGTCCCCAGGACTACAGAGTTGCAGAGAGATTTTTAAAGGACAATGGTACTCTCTCCTCTGTTCTAAAACTGCTTTCCCTCCAAATTTCATCAGCCCAACAAACCATTACTTTAAGGATGGTTTATTGGATTCCTTGCAATGCCTATTGACCAATAGTTGAGTGGAGGGGCTAAGGACAGTGTACTCTATTTTTCATCGATATTTCCAAGATTCAGAGTTCAGCCCTACATTGGCCATGAAATTGAAAATAAATGTTAAAACTAGGGGAATAATAAAGCTCTTGGGACAAAAAAAAAGTGGGGGAGTGAAGGAATCCCTGACTTAGTTGAATTAAACTAACCTACAACCTCTCACTCCTCTAATACAGTTTTCTAAAAGAAAATCCTTAATTTGTTCATTTTCATCATTTGTTCACAGCCCATTCACTGTGCCAATTTTTTTTCATACATTTCACTTGGCAACTTAGCACAGCTTATATAAATAAATTCTTAGGTTTGCCTACTCATTATCCTAGAGTATTTAGGAGATATTAGTGACCTGACAAAGTCCTGCTTTGCCCCATCTGTGGATAATAGTGGATTAAGACCCTTCTAGAACCTTCAGGCACACAAATCTTAGCCTATTTTCTCTTTCTGTTTGGTTGAATTAGTTTTCAACAGCCTGGAGATGAAGAATCTTTCCTAGTTCCTAGAAAGTTACCAGAAATGTCCCAAGGGAAAGGTGGAAACTGAGTTTGTCTATCTGCCCTCTGCTCTTATTTTCTGAATCTTGTGGTTTTTCAGAGGATCTCTGTTCCCCTTTAAACCCTGACCTATCACAGATTCTTGGTGTTCAGCTATTTCCCTTCCTAAATATTGAGTAAATGGACCAATTGAGGTTAGAAAGCAGTCTTCACTCTGATTTCCACACTTCAGCTTTGGAAGAACCATATCCATAAAATCCATATTCTCTACTGGGGAGGGAAGGGATTAAGGGGAATTGCTTTACTTTCTAGTATACTTAGAGACAAGTCTAGGGACCATATTGGTTGACTAAGCTTGGTTGGTGGAAGTGCTCAGTCAGAAAAGTAGAGCTTTCTTATTCTGTCTGCTCTCTTGCTCTAAATTCCTCAGTCAGGTTTGGTAAATGGTTCCAACATCATCTAGTTCTAGTCTCCAGCAATTCCCTTTGCTCCCTCCTTCCCTCAATTCATAATAATCTCTTCTCTCAAGCTTTCAAGTTCTTTTCTTTCCCCTTTCCTCCCAGCAGATATACTTTCTCTTCCCACTGTTCAATGTATCAGGTGTTCAGACATGAACTTCCTCAACTCCTGTCCTCTGAGCATTATCTCCTCAATTCTGTTTCCTCTGGTGACTGCTAAGTGTTGCGATGGGTAGAGCATTGGGCCTGGAGTCAGGAAGACCTTAGTCTGGGCAAGTCACTTAATCAAGTTGCCTCGGTTTCCTCAATTGTAAAATGGGGATAATACCAATACCTATCTTATAAGGTAGATGTGAGGATCAAATTATGTATTTTAAAAGTGCTTGGCATATAAGAAACATTATATTAATGCTTATTCCCTTCCCCCTGGGCCTCTAAACTTTTCATTGTCCTTAACTTAATCCAGTCTTAAAAGGAGAGGTGAACCTCTAATATTTATATTAACTGAAGTTAATAGTACTTTCTGTATGTCCCATCCCATTTTCTAGAATCCCATATTCCTTCATAAATTTGCTTAATTAAGCCTTCCTCTTTTTTGAAGGCAGGTGTATTTCCCCTTCATCTTTAGTATCTTCATTTCTATGACTCCCTCTCACCTGGTGAAGATGCTAAAAAATCTCCTACCCTAAAAACAAAAAAAAACTTGCCTTGACTACACCACCCCTCAAGCTCTTTCCTTTATACTCAATTGCTGCTAAAAACAAAAGTAATTTACATTCTCTGGCTTCACCTCCTCCTCATCCCTTTGCAACATCACTTCCTTACCCATCACTCTACTGAAAGGTCTCTCCAAAGTCACCAATGACTTCTTTATTGCTTAATTCAGTCCTCGTTTTTTTGCCTAACCCTCCTCCATTTCTCTGTAACATTTGACACTGTTATCTACTCCTCCTTTCTTGATGCCTTTTTCATCTGCCAGGACAAAAAAACAATAAATATTTATCAAGCACTTACCCTGAGGTAGGCATTGTACTGGTTTCACTGCACTCATGTTTCTCCCACCTCTTGATTTTTTCTTCTTTATCTCCTTCATGGGCTTACCCTGTTCTCACTCCTTATGTTTCACTTAAGGTTAGACTAGCATAGATTCAGAGCTACAAGGAACCTTTGACACCATCTTGTTCATGACCCTCATTTTACATAAGGAAATGAAGACCCACATTAGGGATTTGCCCAGTGTCCCAAAGCTGGCAGGTATCAGAAGTGCTGATTTCCTTCGTCTACCTTCAAATCTTTCTCTACATTCTCTTTGGTTAAGCCCATCTGCTCCATTAGCTTTAATGACCACCTTTATTCAGATGATTCCCAACTACATAAATCAATATGCAACCTTTCTCTGGAATTCCATTCCTAGATTTCCAGTTATTTGCTGGGTATGTCTCCCAACACCTCAAACATAACACGTTCAAAACTGAGTTTCTTATTTTCAATCTAAAACTTGTCCTTCCTCCTCACATCTTTATTTCCATCAGTGGTAACCTATACTCATAATCTCATCATCTCCTTTCCCTCATCCCAGTTAATTATAAAGTCCAGTCACTTCTATCTTTGCAATGTCCCATACGTTTGTCTCTTCCTTTTCATCTCCACTGTAACCATCATATTTTGGACCTTTATCTCTTCTAGATGGTGCAATGGATAGAGGGATAGGCCTGGAGTCAGGAAGATCTGAGTTCAGATCCAGACTCAGATACTTACCAGCTGTGTGATACTGAGCAAGTCACTTAACCTCTGTTTACCTCAGTTTCCTTAACTGTAAAATGGAGACCATAATAGTTTCTAACTCCAAGGATTGTTGTGCAGATCAGATGAGATCATTGCAAAATGCTTAAGCATAGTATCTTGTACGTAGCAGTTACTTCATAAATGCTTGTTCCCCTTGCTTCTTCCTCTTCCCTTGTCATAGCCTCTTACCAGGTCTGCTTGTTCTAATCTAACCCCTGTTCGATCCATCCTTCACACCCCTGTGCAAGTAACATTCTTAATGTGCCACTCTGGTTTCATCACTCCTATTCTCAAAATCATCAATGGCCTCTCCCTGTAGAAATTCCTGATGCTGACATTCAAAACTCTCTACAATTTGGCATCAACTTTCCTTTCCAGCCATATCATATATTACTCCCACTCGCACACTTTAAATTTCAAGCCAAACCACAAAGAACTGGAAAATAAGAGGGTACCCATCGATTGGGGAATAACCAAAATGTGAAATGTAATAGAATCCTGTTGTGCCATAAAAAATGACGGAAAAGGAAGGTTTCAGAGAAGCCTGGGACAACTTTTATGAACTGATGCTGAGTGAAGTGAGCAGAATCAGGAGACCAATTAACAACATAACAAAAACAATGTAAAGACAAACAGCTTTGAAAAACTAAGAACTCTGATCAATGCAATGACCAGTCATGATTCCAAAGGACTGATGATAAAGAATGCTACCCCACTCCTGACAAAGAGTTGATAGACTCAAGATACAGAATGAGACATTCTTTTTTGGACGTGACCAGTGTGGGAATTTGTTTTGATTGACAATACATAATCTTTTTCCCCCACCAGGGGGAGAGGAGAGAGGGAGATAAAATTAATGCTTGTTGGAAAGAAATTTCAGCTGAATGGACCAATTCTGTGTCTTTCATTTTAATTCTATTCTATCATCCCTTAATCTCCATCTATTAAGGTACAACTGGAGACACCTCCAAGATCTCCCTGACCCATCCTCCATTTGAAAGTGATCTCTGAAGGGCTGGATTTTTCTGTATATTTTTCCTTAACCTCTTTTTCCAGCAAGGGTCACAGTCTCATTTGTAAGATAATTGTGCACATTCCTTATCCTCCTCCATTAGAAGGATTTAGGGCGTGAACAGGCATTGAAGCCTAACTAGGGGAAGGCTCACTGGAGGAAAGTGGAGAGAGATGAGAAGGTGGTCAAGTAGATACCATCCCTATCCACTAGCTACTTTTGTATGCTCATTATCCTAGAACTAATCTTAGTATCTAGCATAGTGCTTTGCACATAGTAGATACTCAGTAATTGGTTAATTGAATTGCTTTTGAACTATGCCTATGTGTTGCTACCTGACTAGCGGTTTAGACTGAATGGTCTGCTATCTGTCAATTGACTCACAGGCAGAGGTATCAAAATGCTTTCTTTTCATGGGAACTTTGTTTATTTTATAATGAATAATATATTCATTTTCGAAATGTTTCCTTTGGCATTTAGAGTGTAAACAGGCAGGAGGCAAAGAGAAGATGAGTTCAACCCCCTTATACTAACTGTGTAAACTTTGTCAATTCACCTCTCTTCTGAGACTCAGTTTCCTCATCTGTAAAGTGAGGGAATTAGACTAGATTATCTTTAATATCTCTTCTGACTTTAAATGCTATAGTCTTTTGAGAATGATCTAGCCCAAATTTAATTACAGATATGGCCCACAAAGCCATAGAATGGCCATTTCTCAACAAGGAAAGCCTTACTGGAATTGGTTTATAAACTGAAAGGTATAATTTTCCAAAAGTTAAGATTAGAATATATATTTCTTTATCTTTCATCTTTATCTCAGTCTTCTCTTTTCTTTGTCACTCCACATACTCTCCCCCCACACACATACACACCACACCCCAAACCTCTCCCCAGTCACATGTTGCATATTACATACTTTGGTCTCATTCTCCCAGGTTTATTTTTTGGTATCTGTAAATGATAGAAGAGTTTGGTAACAAGAGAAAGGATGAAACAGAGAGGATTATTGAAATTATGTCAGATTTCATTTGGGAAGAGTAGAGAGTAGTGAAAGCAAACACTCCACAAACCTTAGATCAAGAGAGCAGAACTGTGGTTTGTTAGGTTGGCTGAGTAGAGAGCCTTGGGGCTTCACATAGTTAGATGGTTGACTATGTAGTCACTGCTTCTATTTTTCCCTGTAGGATAGTACAATACTGAAGGGACACTTAACTTCAACAGCATTCCCCAGAGTCCCATAAACAAACCTCTTAAATGATAGAGCTTGGCATCTGCTTTAAGAGCCCAAGTTTTGCAACCAAGGCTGTATTAAGAGAAGTGTTAGGGTCACAGACAAGCCCATGTTCTATAATCCTTGAGGAGATAAAAAAAGAGCTTAAGCAGGGGCTCTTTTGCCATAAAGTTCAGTAAAAGAAAATGATATAGAGGTTTAAGAGAATTCTTTAGAACCCAGATCTCGGAGAGTCCTGCTCTTTTTAAAATAGGGTTTCTGCCTCTCTCCAAATTGAGTGGCATCTGTGAGAGGGAGCTTTCTTTTCTGCCTTCAGCAACACTCATTTTAAAAGATTTTTTTTAAGGCAACCTGGTCCTTAATTAGAGAACTACCAACTGTTATTTTCTTGATAAGTAAGTTTTTTTTAATGCAATTTTTCTTTTAGTCAGAAGTCTCTTCTATTTTCTATGCATACTATGAAAGCCAGATTGTACGCCTTCCAAGACAATTGGCCAGGCTCTGATAGATGCAACATTCATAAATTAGGGATGGGTTGGTGTGCCTGAAAACAGAGCAAAGCTGCTGGTGGTAAATGCTGTGTAGGAACATCTCTCCATCATGAAAATAACAGCCAAGAGCTTCCCAGCCAATGTTGCCCCGTTTTCCTAAAACATATCCAAGATTTCCCAGACTTGCATCGTTGATGTTATTTCTCACAATCTACAAGCACTGTGAAGAGATGATTTGTCCCACTGAGAGCTAGTAGTAACTCCCATGTCTGATCTCATTTCAGAATTAATTGTGGTGTGGGCTGCTGCGAGGGCTCAGTTGGAAAGAGGAAACACAGAGACAAAACGAGATTTTCAATGTGGAAAAAAAAGCCAAACCCATGTAAGATTTGGAGAGCATGAGGGCAACAGAAATGATGGTTCTTCTCGTTTGTTCAAGAAGTATCTACAGATCATTTGCCATGTGTGCCCAGCTCCGTGCTAATGCCATTCAGCTTCTGAAAGAGTGATTACATTTGGGCTTCTTGAGGTCTTACCTCAACTTGCCAGTATTTAGTTGTAACTATGTGTAGAAGCTAACAGATAGTGCAGGGTGTGTGTGTATGAATATATACATAAATATAGGGCCATAGATTATACATCTGTACTATCCCTTTTGTTGTTATTTAGCCATTTTTCTATCATGTCCAAATTCATTAC
This sequence comes from Petaurus breviceps papuanus, assembly GCF_028583685.1. Lineage (NCBI taxonomy): Eukaryota > Metazoa > Chordata > Mammalia > Diprotodontia > Petauridae > Petaurus > Petaurus breviceps. The sequence continues at coordinate 27,764,098 of NW_027186304.1, read as the reverse complement.
CCTTTTTGAGGTTTTCTTGGCAAAGATACTGAAGTTGACCATTTCCTTCTCCAACTCCTTTTACAAATGAGGAAACTGAGGCAAACAGGGTTAAGTGACTTGCCCAGGGTCACACAGCTAATAAGTGTCTGAGACCATATTTGAACTTCGGAAGAGGAGTCTTTCTGACTCCAGACCTGGCACTCTATGCCACTTAGCTGCCCTGAGCTATGGACAGACACATCTATGTCTATAAAGAGAAATATAGGGTAAGGTGAGAAGGTGCTATAGTGAATTAGGAAAGAAAAACTCATTATGATCTGGTATGATTCTGAGAAGGTGGTTGTATGGAGGCCTTAAATGGCTCCCTCTTGCCTATCAAATAAAGCATATTTATTTGCCTGGCATTCAAGGCCCTTCACAATCTAAACCCAGTCAAATGAAATTACTTACTTATGTTCAATGTACATACTACAATTCCCCAACTGGGCTCACACTGTTTAGAATATCTAGTTAGAATGTTGGCACCTTGAAGGCAGAGAATGATTTATTTTTGTCTTTACAACTCCAGGATCTATCTTAATGCCATGTACAAGGTAGGAGGTCGGAAAATATTTGGCTGAATTGAATTGGTTTGAATTAGAATGCTTTCCCTCTTCACACACACACACACACACACACACACACACCACACACATGAATTTAATGAATCTCAAACTATTAGAAATTAAAGGGACCTTCAAGGCCATCTTGTATAATGCCCTCATTTTAAATAAAAAGAGGCCAGAGAAGTCAAGTAGTTTGTCCAAGTCACACAAATAGTGAATAGCACATCTGAAATGAAAGTCTAGCTCAGGGGTCGGGAACTTGCAGGCTTAAAGCCACATGTGGTCTTCAAGGTTTTTAAGGGCAGCCTTTTGACTGACTGAATCCAAATTTTACTTGAATTTACTTGGATTCAGTCAAAAGGCTGTGCTTAAGGACCTAGAAAGGTCACACGTAAGGACCTAGAAGGCCAATTGTGACCTTAAGGCTGCAGGTTCCCCACTCCTCATAAGTCTAGTTCTTCTGACTTCTTTATAACCAAATTCAAATGCTACCTCCTCTGGGAAACCTCATTCCCTATTCCACCCCCGTTGGCAGTGTGACCTTTGTTGTTTTGGAACTTACACAACACTTTGTACTTCTTTTATGTCCTTATCATGTATTATTTTGTATTATAATTATTGCGTATGAATCCCATCCCCCTTCAATAGAAGCTCCATAATGAGATTAGCATGAGTCATGAGAGGAATAGTAAGACTGACCAGATTGGCATGGAGCATCTTGGTTGAAGAGAAATAAGAAGTAAGATTGGTTAGTTGAGATGAGATCAGTTGTTGGAAAGCTGTGGATACCATTTCCTTAATTGTTTTTGGTTTCTGGGCTTTGTGATATGTGTGTGCATGTGCATGTGTCTATGGTTGTATGTGTGTATGTGCCTATGTGTGAAAAAGATATTATATTTTAAAATATATATTGCATATAATCATCTAGAAGGTTTATGATGTGTTTCCTGTCTTAGAAAAAATCATTTTTAGGACAGTACAAAGTCTAGTGGACAGTTAGCGATTATTTGATTAATTTGGCAAGTAGAAATAGATAGCTTAGAAATTAATCCTGAAATAGACTTTGTTTCTTTTCTTGTTTTGGTGGGGGAGGGAGGTAGGGAAGAAGACTGAATCATCCAGCTATTTACAGAGGTCAAGTTCACTAGATCATTTCTCTATTTTTTCCTTTGCTTTGTCCATGTAGCTATATGGCAGTTGCAAAGTTATGGATTATCTATGATTGACAGGGGAAAAAATTTTTTTGAGACTTCCTTAAGCCTTTAATGAGGCCCTGGCTATCTGTAAGACTCCCCAGCTTGCAGAGGCTCTGACCCTGTGTTCTTTGTATACTGTGATCACTATAAGGGTCCTTTTCATCCTCCTGAAGCAATGCTCAATTGAAGTGGGTTCAAGCTAGTGGATGGTGCAGTGGATAAAATGCTGAGCCTGACGTAAGAATAACATCTTCCTGAGTTCAAATCCAGCCACAGACATGTATTAGCTGTGTGACCATGGGCAAATCACTTAACCTTGTTGGGCTCAGTTTCCTTATCTGTAAAATGAGCTGGAGAAGGAAATGACAAACCACTCCAGTATCTCTGCCAAGAAAATCCCAAATGGGGTCACGAAGAATTGGACATGGCTGAAAATGACTGAATGACAGCAACAGCAACAAGTTCAGTCCCATGCCCATGTCCCTGGGATGTCACTAGAGCAATTCTCATATTTGAACTGCCAGGCAGTCTGTCATGTAGTTCACTAGATGAGTCTCCGTAGCACCTTTGGGCATATTCCTTGCTATGGAGGGCTCAAATGGACCCAGCTATTGAAGGGCACACAATGTGTGTGGTTAACATTCCCATGGTGGTCTAACCAAGGCTTTTCAATAAGAATAGAAGGCCTGAGGGGTCCTCTTCATAGTTGTGATTTTCATCGCAAACCCTTCCTGGTTTGTAATCTGTGTGGCTCTGTGTGTGTGTGTGTGTGTGTGTGTGTGTGTGTGTGTGTGTGTGTGTGTGTGTGAGCTAGCCCATTGTTTGGGTAATGGTTACAGAGCCTTGTGAATGGAAGGGGATATCATTGTGCTAAGAAAAGATAAACGTGATGAATGCAGAGAAGCATAAGGAGACTTGAGTGAATTGATACAATGAGAAGTAAGCAGAACCAATGAAAAAATATATATAATTATCACAAGATGGAAAATGAAAAGAACAGCAACAAAACTTAATATTATGAAATCTTAAAGGGCAAACCTGGTCCCAAAGAAAAGATACACAATAAGACACTTTCTCTTCCTCCATTTCTTTGCAGTGGTTGGGGTCCACGAGTGTGAAATAATTCATATAACATTAGAATTTTTTCAATGTGTTGATCAGTCTGACTGAATTTTTTTCTTCCTCTTTTTCTTATTTAGAAAAAAAATCATTTTAAGGGACAGCTCTGGGGGGGGGAGGAGGGAAAAGGATATAAAGGGAAACCTTGATGATATAAATATCTACTTTAAGAATGAATAAATGATGAATAAAATAAATAATGAATAAAAATCTACTTTAAGGATTTTAGCCAGAGTCCACAAAATCTCAAAATGACTCATTGGTAGTATATGTTGCTAATTCTGTTCTTTGTGACTGGTTTTTGCTATAATCTTTTGAGGTAGTAAGCTCCCTCTCCCTACAAGTGTTCAAATGGATGCTAGATGTCTTATGTCAGAGATGTCATAAAGGGGATTTATGTTTTCATTAAAGGGACCAACTAGATTGCCTTTGAGGGCCCTATCAATTCCAAGATTCTATGTCTCTCTATAAATATATTGTGCCAATGAATCACAAACCCTCTTCCCCAACTCATAATTCACACATAAACACACTGATAAATCAATAAATCAGGCCTAAATGCTTTCCCTTTCCACCAGAAATTGTTGTGATCTTGGCAATGAAACAAAGGGCATCTTAAATCTCACAACATTTTGAGAAACAGCATGGTAGTGTAGAGGTCTTTCCTTCAAATCTTATCATGGTCTCTTAATAGTTGTGTTCCCTGGACAAGTTAATCAACCTTCCTACCTCTAAATTTCCTCACCTGCAAAATGGACTGGAGATCAACTCTGAGGTCCCTTTCAACTCTCAATCTATGTTCCTGTGAATGTGGACATGGGGATGGCTGTATTTCTTTAAACTGCTCTCAAGGGGAAGAAAAGAAACCTAATGCTTTTTTTTTTTAATTTTTCAAATGCTTTATTAACTTCTGATTTACATGATCAATTTCTGCCAGATTTTGAGTTAAACATTTTCTCCCCGTTTTTCCCCTACCCACCACCCCAAAATTGCAGTCCCACAGGATATCTCCTCCTCCAATCTGCTCTCTCCCATATCTTCTCCCATACCCCCTTCGACTATTCTAGTAGGGCATGGTGGATCTCTATGTCCCAGTGCCTGTATATCTTATTTCCCAATTACATGTAAAATAGTATTAATAATAGTATATATAAAATTTAAACATTTTATTTTAAAACTTTGAATTCCAGATTCATTCCCTTCCTCCTTTGTCCCCCACCCTTACTGGGAAGATAAGCAATTCAGTGTAGGTTGTACATGTGTAGCTAATGCAAAACATTAACATAGTAGATATATTGTAAAAGACTGACTATATTTCCCTCCCTCCTATCCCACCACCCACTTGTTCTATTTTGATCCCTTCCCTTTTCAAAAGTGAGTGCTTCCAACTTCCTTCCCCCCAAGCCTGCCCTCCCTTCCATCATCCCCACTCTCATCCCCTTCCCCCTTACTCTCCTGTAGGGTGAGATACCCTATTTAGTGTGTATTTCATTCCCTCCCCAAGCCAAATTCAGTGAGAATAAGGTTGATCCATTCCCTTTTGCCTTCCTATTCTTCCCCTCCATTGTAACCATTTTCCCTTGCCTCTTCTATATGAGATAGTTTACCCCAATCTCTCTCCCCATCTCCTCTCATTATATTCCTCTCTCACCTCTTAATTTCACCTTTTAAGTATCATCCCTTCCTATTAAATTGGTCCTGTGCCCTCTATCTATGTATACCTGTAGACATATATACACACATTCACATATGTATTCATACGCCCATATACCCTCCGATATATATATATACATATATATATATATATATACATATATATATTTCTATTCCCTTCAGCTATTTTCATACTGAGAAAAGTATTATCAGTTACAATTATCATTTTTCCATGTAGGAATGTTAATAGTTCAACTTTGATAAGTGGCTTATGATTTCTTTTCCCTGTTTACCTTCTCAAACTTCTCTTGCTTCTTGTATCTGAATGTCAAATTTTCTATTCAACTCTGGTTTTTTCAGCAAGAATACTTGAAAGTCCTCTCTTCCACTGAATGACCATATTTTCCCCTGAAACATGATACTCAGTTTTGCTGGGTAGGTGATTCTTGATTTTAATCCCAGCTCCTTTGCCCTCTGGAATATCATATTCCAGGCCCTTCGATCCCTCAGTGGAGAAGCTGCCAGATCCTGTGTTATCCTGATTGTGTTTCCGCAATATTCAAATTGTTTCTTCCTGGCTGCTCGTTATATTCTCTCCTTGATCTGGGAATTCCAGAACCTGGCTGTAATATTCCTAAGAGTTTTCTTTTGGGGATCTTTTTCAGGAGATGATTGGTGGATTCTTTCAACCTCTATTTTGCCTTCTGGTTCTAAAATATCTGGGCAATCTTCCTTGAGAATTTCTTGGAGGATGATTTCTAGGTTCTTTCCCTGATCATGGCTTTCAGGTAGTCCAATAATTTTTAAATTATCTCTCCTGGATATATTTTCTAGGTCAGTGGTTTTTCCCATGAGATATTTCACATTGCCTTCTATTCTTTCATTTGTTTGGATCTGTTTAACATCATCTTGATTTCTCATAAAGTCACTAGCTTCCCTTTGCTCCATTCTAAATCTGAGGGAATGATTCTCTTCATTGAGCTTTTGAGATTCTTTTTCCATCTGGCAAATTTGGCTTTTTAAGGCATTCTTCTCCTCATTGCCTCTTTGAGCCTCTTTTGGCATTTGAGTTAGTCTGTTTTTTAAGGTATGGTTTTCCTCAGTCAGGCTGTTGATTCTCATTTCATAATTTTCTTGCATTGTTCTCATTTCTCTTCCCAATTTTTCCTCCACTTCTCTTATCTGCTTCTTACGGTCCTCTATGGCCTGTAACCAACTTGTATTTTCCTTTGAAGCTTTTGGTGCAGGAGTTCTGACTTTGTTGTCTTCCTCCTGTTCCATGCTTTGCTCATTTTTGTCTCCAAAATAGGAGTGTAATGTGTCTGCTTTGTTTCCTTTGCCTGGTCATGTTGCCCCTCAGTCACTTGACCCCTGGGTTTTTTCCACAGTAGGACTCTGCCACCAGACAGGGGGGCTTCCGTCTCAAATGCTGGGTTTTTCTCAGCTGCTGGAGTTATTAGTTGGGTACCCTCTCTGAGGCCTCCACACGCTCTGGCAAGCTGGACACACACCCCAGGACCTCCACCCCAGACTGCAATCCAGATCCAAGAAGGTTAAAGCAAGAGCGATTACCCCTCAGACTAGTGCTTGGTCTCCCTACGCTCTGCAGGCCAGGAGCTGAAACTGCAATGTGGCACCAACTGAGCCTCAGCAGCTTGCCCTGGGGGTAAAAGACAACACTCCCCCAACTACTGGTCCCAAAGTCCACACTGCACTGACCTCTCACTTTGTCCTTCACATCTGTCTGTTGATAAATCTGGAACCGGCCACAGCTGCTGGTGATCTGGAGTCCCTCCAGCCAATGGGTAGTCAGGCCCTCCCTGGGGCTAAAACCTCTAGCTCACAGGGGCCTGGACTTGGCTCCCAGAGCGCTGCGCTAGCTGCTTACGGCCAGCCTGCCCAGCTGTCCTCAACAGGAGATTAGCTTCTCTGTCTCATTTTGTGGATTCTGTAGCTTCCAAAGTTTGTTCAGAGTCCCCTTTTACATGAATTGGGGAAGGCGGAAGCTGGAGCCGCGCAGAGGTCCTGTTTCTACTCCACCATCTTGACTCCACCCCAAAAAAGATTCTAATGCTTCTTATTGCTTAGAAATTGAATTTCTATAGAGTCCAGCAACTGAAAAATCTAAAGACCCAAGAAGGTGCCATTATAATAAAAACATGTTCCAAATCCTTCTTTCCTTCTAGTATGGAAGATAAAAATGCTTTCTTAAAGAGGAAGACAAGTCATGAGGATCCTTTCTCCAGATGTAATGGAGACATTTGACTAAGCAGACATCCTGCATAGTGAGAAATAGTGTGTTGTCCTTTAACCATATAGAAAAGTGATGAATCGATGTTCAAATAATTGATTTTAATTTTTAAACTATTTCACAGCCACTTCCTTCAAAGATCTGTATTTGACTAGGGAATAGGCTAAAGGAAAGCTACTGGACAAAAAAGCAAATCTCCTACCAGCTCAAAGTGTCCACTTTTTTGAAAAGGTGAGCCAAAGTCTTTGATTTTCCTCCAGAGGTCTCAGAATCACTGACACCCTCAGGCTTTTGAGGAGATCAGTATTAATGCCCTGATAAAAATTATACTTAATGGAAATGTGATGCCAATCAGTGTATAGCTCCAGGAGATCTTTTTTTCTCAAAAGAGATGATTTTCCTCATTTACAGAGATAAATACCCGAGTGATTGAAATTGGAAAGTTAGCATCAGGGAGGAAGCTTAGGGGAAAAAAAGGTAATTGCAACAGTTGTTTTAAGATCATATTCACTTATGTGTGTACAGGTGTCTCAGACCCCATTTGACTAATTTGAGAACTGAAAGGGAGGTTTTCTCCTAGGATCCCAGAGCATAACTCAGTAACAAGCATCTGCGGGAATGGCCTTGCCCATCAGAAGCTCGAGTCCAGTGCCCTGCCAAGGCTTGTGGGTGGATTTGACAGGGAGCCTGTGACTGTTTCATGGCTTGGCAAATGAAACCATTTCTAAAACCTTAAAGACAGAAAGCTCCATATGGCTTTATGAATGTAACAAGTGCCTTCTATATTTTTTTTCTGTCCTGATTAAATGAGTCTGAGCAGAGAAATGTGATGTGATGCTGAGATCTTGAGAGGTCACCTATATCGCACTTTCTGCAGGGAGAGAGGGGCAGCTCCAGGGGGGTGATTCCCTCCCCTCCTCCAAGCCTAGGTCACATCTTCACCAAATCCATATATCTTGCATCCATCCCCTTCTGTCCACTCATAGAGGTATTTACTCAGTTCAGGGCCCCATCACTACTACTATTGCTACAGCCTCTAATTATTCTCTCTGATTCTAATATTTCTGCTCTCTAGTTTATCACCATGAAGCTTCCAAATTCATATTCCCATGATATAAGTTTTATCATGGCACTCCATTTAAAGAGTTTTGATGGTCGCTTATTATTTCTTGGATAAAATACAAACTTTTTAGGCTGGCATTCAAAGCCTTCCACAATATGATTCCCACTTACCTGTCCAGCTTGTTTCATATTAATTCCTTCCACACCCTCTATGTTGCAGCCAAACTGGTCCACTAATGTCTGAACTTAACCTTCCATCTTCCTTTGCCCAGCCCATTTGTTCACTATTCCTAGAATGAACTCACTCACACCTGGGTTTTGTCTTGGAACTCCTCCTCCTTGCCTGTCATCTTGCCCCAGTGAGGGGTGTCCTACCCTCCTTTTCTTCTCACCTGTATGTGCTGTCTTCCTCCATTACAATGTAAGCTCCTTGAGGTGAGGAACTGTCTTGTTTGCTTATATTTATATCACCTATACCTGGCACATAACCTTACCTCCTACATGGAGTAGTACCTAGGGTAGAATAACTGGAACTTTGCACCAGGCACCAAAATTTAGAAGGCACTTAGAGCTCACATTCTCCTGCCCATAGTAGCTTTATCTCCATACCCTAGAACCTCTACCATCACACTTCTCTGGCAGGATCCATTACTTCAACAACCCTTCAAAAACCTCATAATAGTTCAGTGAATGATGCTTCCTCAATAGGAGCTGTATCCCAGAGAAGCTTCTTATCTTTCCTCTGCTTTCCTCTCCCCCTTTCCCCAGGTCTATAAATTCCAAGTTATGGCTCTGTTCCTATTCAAAACCTTTCATGATGATACCACCTTCCCAGCCCCTCTGAATTGCTAGTCTCTCTTCTTCTTAAAATTATTTTATACTTACATCATAATATAAATATTATTTGTAGTTTATATTTATAATTTGATATTTGATATATGTTATGTTATAAATTATATAATTGTATAGTATAACTTTTTATTTATAATGTAAACATAAAATTTTGTAAAAAATAAAAATATGTAACTATAAATTATATTTGTTCATAATTTAACATTACAAATATGTATTATATAACTATATACTATAACTCATTAATTTATAATTTGTATTTATTATATTAATATTATTTATGATAAAATAACATTTATTTTGTACTTTCTAAAATTATTTGGTACTTATCGATCCCACCCAAATAGAATGTAAGATAATTGAGGGCAAGAACTATTTATCTTTGAATCTATAGTACCTAACATGGGTTCTTGCACATAATAAATGTTTTCTGAAATGAATTTGTGGCTTAGGAAGTTGAGGAGCAGAGGTTAAGTTAGATTGTCTACCCTTGAACTGAAGGAATTGGATAGTGTGCTGAAGTTTCTGCTAGTTGAACTCTATGAGCCCATTACAGGGCACGTATAAGGTTAGAGAAATATAGTTAGAGACATTTTAATATTCAAAAGATCACCTGGTATTCTAACTTTCATATTATCATACATATGAGTTCCTTCAAGTTCATGGCATAATCACAGCCAGAATGCATTGGGAAGGCACTGATTGCACTTGGGGTTATTACATTCCAATGGTTGCTGCCTTACTCCTTCCTGACTGTGAGATTTTCAGGACTAAGCATCTCTCTTTGTGAACCACAGCTTCTGCATTTGCAGTGTATAAACTCTAAGCTCATTTGTTGCTCGCTCTCCCTTTCGGTCTCCTTTGGCAGTGCTGCCTTTCCGGTTTTCCTCTTGTTAATTACCTTGTGTCGGTGGCCTTTCCCCAGGAGGAGTGAGTTAGGACTTTTTCCAATCTTAGTTGCATTTGCTTTTCCTGTCTGTCTTCCTCAGGCAGAAAACAAACCCTTTAGTGGAATTTATCTATCCTTATAGGTGTCTGTGATACCTTTTAATTCAGCATCCCCATTAATGTGCTGTTTACTCCTTCCCCAAGACCATTGGGAAACGTGAAATACTCTGGGGACCACAGTGGGAATTTCTCATCTAATCACGTGTATCTGAGACCTTACTACATTCTTGGTTACTTTACTGCTAATATGTCTCTTTTTGCATTTTTTTCTCCATGCGGTAACCCCCTCCCCAAGCTTTTACTCTTCCTAAGATTTCTGGTGAACTCATTCAGATTCTACATGCTGAGTAGAGATATATTGAGCAAATGTGGTTTGCAAGAGAGCGTGCTAAATATTAAGGAAGTTCCAAGGATACAAGCCCTGGTCTCAAGGAATCCCAAGGTGAAATCAAAAGTTTTTCCTGCTTGAGGAAGAGATCAGGACACCTGAGGTAGATTTTTTAAAAAATCAGAACCAAAAAAAAATTGTAACTGGTGGTCCAATACCCCACACTGGGCATATATGAACAGAGTTCTATCTTCAGGACTATTCCTCCAAAACCACTCTTTCTTTAGCTTATTTTGTCTCAAGTCTATTCTGGAAGAATCTCTTATTTTTTTTTAAAGCAATCAGGATTAAGTAATTTGCTCAAGGTTACACGGCCAGTTATTTCTGGGTGTGGTGCTGAGTATCTGAGCCCAGATTCGATCCCAGGTCATCCCGACACTGGAGCCAGTGCTCTTACTCGCTGAGCCACCTGGCCGCCCCAGAAGAATCTTTTAATACAACTTACCTCTGAACACTCGCCAAAGTGAGTAAAAGGACCTCCCAATCCCAAACAAGTAATCAAGATAACAATGTAAATATTAGGAACTGGACATCCTTTATCCCACTCTGCTGAATATGCAAAACACTTAAAAGTACTCAGAAGAGACCATCGGTAATATAGAAAGCCCATCAAGTGTTCATGATAGTCCACACACATAACTATAATTTGCCTCCCTGTCTGGTGAATTATAATTTCCCTCAGGATTCTGAAGTCCTCTAACCCTGTAGCACCATTCTGCAGTCTGGACTTCCCTCAGAAAGGAAAGGAAATGGGGATTTCAGGCCAATAAATGGGCAGCTAGATGGTGCAGTGGATAGAACACTTGACTTGGAATCAGGAAGATTCATCTTCATGAGTTCAAATCCCACCTCACACACTTACTAGCTGTGTGACTTTGGGTATGTTACTTACCCCTCTTTGCCTCTGTTTCCTCATCTGTAAAATGAGCTAGAGGAGGAAATGGCAAACCACTCAAGTACCTTTGCCAAGAAAACCCCCAGTGAGTCATGAAGGGTTGGATATAACTTGAACAACAACAAGAAGACAGGCAACACACTGACATTCTAGTGAGTCCTATTTTTACCCCCAGAAACCTTCTGGACTCCCCTGGAAGGGAAACATTTCCCTTAAGGATGTGGGACTTAGAAAGGAACTTCCAAGGGAGTCTTAGGGCTCCCAGACAGGTGCTCACCCTCACCATCCAAAGGACTCATAGTAATGGTTTGTACTGGAGTATAGAACTTTGTTCTGTAGTACAAAGTTCGGTTACCTAGCTCCTTCATACCATGTCTTTAGTCCTTTGTTTCTCCCAGAAATCAGAGGCAGAGTGATGATCCTCATCTCCAGCTAAGAGGTGTGTGCCTTGCAGGAACTTTAATGCTTTTTTGTAAGTAACAAGGCTATCTTTTAGATTGGAACTGCCCAATAAACTACCCCCCACCCCTCGGCTAAAAGGTAAGATCCTGGGATCATGTTGCCCAGGAAATCTCCCTCCTCTGACTAAAGGGACAGATTCAGGACTCTCAAACTTGGGGCTGCTAGGGTGGCAACTCTCAGGAATTCCTCCCACTTAGCCATTTGGTTCCATTCTCCATGACTGCCACGTGTCTGAGAAGTTATGACTCACCATCAAATACTGGGGTCAGGAGCTCAACATCAGTTCCTTTTAATCCACCCGAGTGGACTGAAGTCCTTGGGTAGTTTCCATGTACTTCTGTTCCAAGGCTGTTATGAATAACTCAGGGTCTCTCTGGGAAAAAGAAGGAAGGGAGAAAAGACTGGTATGATATGTAATCTCTCTTACAGGCTAGCATAAAAGGGTCTTCCCAAAGAGTCTCACAATCTCTTGAGACCACCCCCCATCATGAAACTCTACAGGAACAAAAGGAAATAAATACTCATTTCACTGGACCTCACTGAATTTCAGTCTTCTTGTCTGCAAAATGGGTCTGATTATACCTCTAGTGACTACCTCCACAGATTGTGAAGATTATTTGAGATAACGCGCATAAAACACTGTTTAAACCTTAGAGTACTATCTGAGTGTCAGATATTCTTATTATAAGCTCCAAAGGCACACAGATAAATTGAATACAGGTGTCACTTTCTGGGATCTTATGCTATACTGGAAAAGAGGAAGACACATGCACAAATGGGAATTATACAAAGAGAGCAAAGAACCTTAGGCATCGGAAGCTCAGGTGCTTTCTCATCCAACTCATTTCTAAAGACAAATCCCTTCTTCCACAAGTAGTTATCCAGCTTTTGCTCAAAGACCTTAGATGAAGAGGAACCACCATCTCCCGAGGCAGCCCATTGCACTTTTTGTATTGCTCTAGATGTGAGAAAGCTTTTCCTTATATCAAGCCGCTATGTTTTCGCAACTTCAATTTGTCCTCTTTCTAAAGCAAAATAACTGTGGGTGTACATCAAGGTCCTATTCTGAGACCTCTTCTCTTCTTACTCTGTGTTCTCTCTTGGTGATCTCATCTGGTCCCATGGGCTTATGTATCATATCTATATTGATGACTCCCTGACCTATATATCCAACCCTGGTCCCAGCCCTGAGCTCCACTTCCCTCTCTGTTGTTCAGTCATGTCCAACTCTTCATGACCCCATGGACCGTAGTACGCCATGCCCTTCTGTTCTACACTATTTCTCAAAGTCTGTCCAAGTTCATGTTTATTGTTTTCATGATGCTGCCCCTCCATCTTATCTTCTGCCATCCCCCTTTCCTTTTGCCTTCAATCTTTCCCAACATCAGAGTCTCTGCTTTTTGGACATTTTAAACAGGATTCCTGTAGGCATCTCAAACTCAATATGTACAAAATAGAATTCATTATCTTTCCCATAAACCTACCCTTCTTTCCAGGTTAACTTTTTTTTTTTTAAAGCAATCAGGGTTAAGTAACTTGCTCAAGGTTACACAGCCAGTTATTTCTGGGTGTGGTGCTGAGTGTCTGAGCCCGGGATTCGATCTCCAGGTCGTCCCAACACTGGAGCTGGTGCTCTTACTCGCTGAGCCACCTGGCCGCCCCTAAGCAATTGGGGTTAAGTAACTTGCTCAAGGTTACACGGCCAGGTGTTTCTGGGTGGGTGCTAAGTGTCTGAGCCCGGGATTCGATCTACAAGTCGTTCTGACACTGAAGCCGGTGCTCTTACTCGCTGTGCTACCTGGCCGCCCCCAGGTTAACTTTTATATTTCTGTCGAGGGCACAATCATTCTTATAGTCTCCCAGGTTTGAAATGTCAGTCATACCTAACTACGCTTGGCTTCATTTTGCATAGCCGGTTGGCTCTCATTCCTTTTGCTCCTTCTTCCAGCACATCTCTCACATCTGTCCACATTTCCTCACATGATTACAGCACTAATTTAAGCCCTTAGTCTGGACTACCTCAGTAGCCTCCTAACTGCTCTCCTTGCCTCCAGCCTCTCTCCTCTCTAATGCTCCACACCATTGCCAAAAGGATATTCCTAAAGTGTGGGTTTGAGCATAGCACTCCCCAACTCAGTAAACTCGAATACTTCCCCGTGACTTCTAACATCAAATGTCAAGTCTGATTTGGCATTTAAAGACTTACACAATCTTTCTTCAACCTGCCTTTTCAGTCTTATACATTATTCCCCTTCATTCATTCTATGGTTTCTCCATTGAATTACCCAGATGCTTTGTTACTTCCCTACTAGTCCTGACTCAGCCTCTTAATGAAGGCTAAGATTGTCTTAGCTTCCTTGGCTGCCATATCACACTGTTAGCTTCTAAGGAGTTTGAAGTCCACTAATACCTCCAGTTCTTATGCCAGGCTTTCTGCATATTGTGCTTATAAAGTTGTTTTTTTAGGCCTAAGTCGGAGACTTTCTATTTATCCCTATTAAATGTCATCTTATTAAATTCAGTCCAACATTCTAGCCTGTGAAGATATTTTTGGATCCTGACTCTGCCATTCAAAGTACTGACTATCTCTTCCAGCTTTGTCACCTGAAAATTTGATAGCATGCCATTTGGCCACTGTCCAAGTCACTAATAAAGATGTTAAACAGCATAGGACCCAAAACAGATCCCTGGAACCTTCCAGTAGTAGAATCCCAAGTTGATGCTGTATCATTAATGACAACTCTTACAATCCACCCATTCAATCACTACTGGCTCCACTTGACTGTATTATCATCTCACATGTACTGTTCACAAAAATGGTATCAAAGACTTTGTTAAATGTTATATGGAGATCTAGGTAAACTAGTTGCTGTTCAGTCATTTTCAGCCGTGTCCAACTCTTTGTGACCCCATTTGGAATTTTCTTGGCAAAGATACTGGAGTGGTTTGCCATTTTCTTCTCCAGTTCATTTTACAGATAAGGAAACTGAGGCAAACATAGTTAAGTGACTTGTACAGGGTCACACAACTAATTAGTTTCTGATGCCAGATTTGAACTCAGGAAGAAGTCTCTTCCTGACTCCACACCCAGCACTCTATAACTTCCATTTTAAAATCTCTGTCAAGAAAGGAAGAAAGAAAGAAAGAAAGAAAGAAAGAAAGAAAGAAAGAAAGAAAGAAAGAAAGAAAGGAAGGAAGGAAGGAAGAAAGGAAGAAAGGAAGAAAGGAAGAAAGGAAGAAAGAAAGAAAGAGAAAGAAAGAAATGGTGGCATGACCCATTCTTGAAGAAAATAGATTCATTCTCTGTGCTCACCACTTCCTTTTCTTGATATTCACTAACCATCCCTTTAATAACACATTCTAGCATTTTTCCTGGAATTGAGGGTAAACTTATTGTCATATAGTCTTCAGGCTCCATTATCTTGAAGTGCCTCCAATTTTTCAAAATCTTTCTTTTCAAAAGACAGATTTTATCTGTAACAGTTAATTTTATGGCACCTAGATTTCAACCTGTATCTTTCTCTTCCCTTCTTAGAGAGCTATCCTTATGTACAAAGGATTTTTTAAAAAGGGGGAGGGGAGGGAGAAGTGAAAAACTTCAGCAAAACTGATTAAAATCTGACTTTACATATAATGTTCAACTCCTGTAGACCCTCCCATCTCTTCCATGGATCAAGGGGTCTTCTCATATGGCATAGCTTGTTTTTTTGCAAGTTTGCAATGTTAATTTTCAACAGTTTTGTGGTAATTGTTCTTTCCATTGTGTATATTTCCACTGTGTATATTTGTTTTCTTGGCTCTATTTAAATCTCTCCATCCTTCTCTGTCTGTATGTATCATCCTCATCATTTCTTACAGAATAGTAATAATGCATTTATGTACCACAATTTGTTTGTCCATACCTAAATTGATGGGCATCTACTTTGGTTTACAAGACTTGACTATAGCAAAAATGCTGTTAAAAATATTTTTCTGTATACAGACCCTTTCTTTTTGTCAGTGAGTTACTTGCAATATATACCCAGCAGTGGAATCTCTGACCCAAAGGGTATGAACATTTCAGCTACTTTATTTGCACAAGTCCAAATTGCTTTCCAGAATAGATATTTTCATTCACAGCTTCATCAACAATGTGTTCCTGTGTTTTTATTTTCACAACCCCAACAAAACTGACCATTCCCATTTTTATCATCTTTGCCTATTAGCTAGGTATGAGGGAGAAACCTCAGATTTGTTTAGATTTTCATTTGTCTTATGATTAATGATTTAGAGCATTCTTTCATATGGTTAATAGTTTATAATTATTTTGAGAACTATTTATTTATATTGTTTGATCACTTGTCCATTGGGGATCGGTTATTGGTATTATGTATTTCTGTTGTCTAGATATCTTCAATATCAATCCTTTTTAGAGATATTTGAGTCAGTCACTGTGCAAAGCACTGATAATACAAACAAAAGCAAATGAACAGTTTCTGCTCTCAAGCAATTCATGGTCTAATGGGAGAGACAACGTGGAAACAATTATGTACAGGCCTGATATATACAGGCTAAACTGGAGGTAGTTTCAGAAGGTACTAAGATTAAGGAAATCTTGGAAAGGCTTGAAGGAAGCCAGGGAAACCAGGAGGCAGAGATGAGGTAGGAGACACAAAACTTTTTTTTTTCCCAGTCAACATTTCCCTTCTTATTCTTTCTGCTTAAATTTTATTGTGCAATGGTATTTCAATTTCATGTGATCAACATTATCTGGTTTGGGGGATTTTTTTTTTGTAATTGCCTCAAGCCTTTGCTTGGTAAAGAACACATCTCCTTCCCCTGTCTGTGCAAAGAATATGCTCTACTTCTCTTCTTAATTTTCGTTGTTTTTTATTTCATGACCTTTAGTTTCAGGTCAAATATATATTTAGACTGTATTGTGGACTATGGTATAACTGTTGATGTAAACTTAATTTCTATAGACTACTTTCTAGTTTTCCCAGTAGCTCTTATGAAATAGGGAATTCTTTCCTAGGTGATTTGTGTTTTTGCATTTATATAACAATGGGTTATTGAGTTCCCTTATTTCTGATTCTCCTAATACTCTGTTCCATTGATCTACTTTTCAATTTTTTTTAACCAATAACAAATGCTTGGGTCATTGCTCTAAAGCTTGGAAATGCTATTTTTCCTTTATTCTTCCTTTGTTTCTCTTTATATTTTGAATCTTTTTTTCTATCCCAAATAATATTATTTATTTTATCTATCTCCTTACAGTATTTTTTGTTAGTTTGTTATATTAAACAAAGTGTAACTTAACTTTGGTGGTATTTTCATTTAAATAATAGAGGCTTAGCCTCACCCTCACTCACAAGTATTGACTATTCCTCTGGTGACTTAAGTTGTTACATATATATATATAGCTTTTTGGAGGGCAGTTGGGTTTAAGTAACTTTCCCAAGTTCACATGGCTAGTGTGTGTGTGTGTGTGTGTGTGTGTGTGTGTGTGTGTGTGTGTGTTTGTTAAGTGTCTGAGGCCAGATCCGAACTGAGGTCCTCCTGACTCCAGGGCCGGCGCTTTCCTTACTGCGCCACCTAGCCTCCCTGTTCTTTATATTTTTAAGGAGAATTTTGGAATCAAATGTGTGTGTGCACGTGTGTGCATGTATGTACATGCTTCTGAGCATTCATGTGCTGTGGTGAACTGGCCAGAGAAGACAGAAGCCAAATAGAGTTGAACCATTTTACTTTTTCTTTGTCCTCTATTATCATCCCAGAAGCAATCATGTCCATTCTTTGATCTTCCTCTTTTTCCCAATATAGCTTTAAAAAATCTTTAGCACTCTCTGCCAATCTCAGCTCATTCTGAGCTTGAGCACACTCCTGACACTCTTCTTAGAGGACTGTGCCAAGTTTCACGTTCATTCTCTGTTAACTGCCCCTACTATCATTTCCTATACATGTCTTTAAAAAATTTAAGTTGGTCAATGAGTTTTCTGTGAATCTACATTGGTCTCATTAGACAACTCTTTCCTTCCCTCTTCCTTGGGAGTCTTATCTTTGTGTCTTCAGAATTTCATTCTTAAAAGCTTTTGATCCTTCCTGGGCGGATTTGCTTTGGAGAATTTCAATCCATGGAATCTCTACCTATGCTTTCTCAGAACCCTTTGAAATCTTCTCTCTCCAAACCTAGGGCACATGTCAAGTTGTCTGGATTTCTTTTCCTTTATCACAAATTCCAAAATGGAGCAACCACTTCCACCTTAATGTGCTTATCATTTCCATGTCAACATGTTTCCCTTTGTTGGTGAGCCTCAGATTCAGAATTGACATTCCCTTTGTTGATTCCTCCATACTTTGAAGGATGAAATTATTATTAAAGCAAGTCAAGAAATGATTAGCTGCTCTGATTTTGGCAGAGAGGAAGTTCCAGCAGAGGCACAAATCATTGAAAATACTCAACTCCATCACTACAATGTCATGCCCCAATGCCAGTCTTGTGATATATTTACTGAATACTTCCTGCATTTCCTCTTTCCATACCAGTCAGTCTGTCAATAAGCATTTATTAAATACTTATTCCTAAATCAGGCACTGGCCTAAGTGCTAGGAATACAAAGGAATGCAAAAAAAAAATTGTCTCTGCCCTTAAAGATCTCTTATTCTAATGAAGGAGACAACATGCAAACTAGTATGTATGTACAATATATATACAATATAAAAAGAAGGTAATCTCAAAGCGGGACCACTACTAGTGGGGAGGGACCAGTAAAGAACTCATACAGAAGTTGTGTTATGAGCTAGTCTTGAAGGAAATTGGGAGGCAGAGGAGCATTTCAGGTTTGGAAAACAGACGGTGAGAAGATACAGAGTTGGAAGACAGAATGCTGCGGACAAAGAATAGAAGTAGGTCACTGTCACTGGAGTGTAGAGGAGTAAGATGTAAGACTAGAAAGGTAGGGAAGGGCCAGGTAATGAAGGGGTTTATAAGCCAAGTCCTAGAGGCAACAAGAGCTGCTGGAGTCTATTGAGTAGGGGGAATGACGCTTTGACAGCTGAGTGGAGGCTGGGCAGGGAATGAGGAGAACTTTGAGGCAGGGAAACCAACCAGCAAGTTATTGCAATTGTCCAGGCATGACGTGATGAGGGTCTGCACTAGAGTGGCATCAGCGTCATAGGAGAGAAGGGCAAGTGTATGAAAGTTATTGAGAAGATAGGAACAACAAGATTTGGCAACAGATTAGATATGAGGAGGGGGAGAAGTCACAGATGACACAGGTTGCAAGCCTGGACAACTGGAAGGACGGTAGTGCCCTAAACAGTAATAGACCTACTCGGCCGAGAAAAGGGATGGGAGGAAAGATAATGACTTGTTCTGGACATATTGAGTTTAAAATGTCTATGAGATATGAAGTTTGAGATGTTGGGAATTTGAGACTGGAAGTCAGAAGAGAAGATAGAGTTAGATAAATAGATCCAAGAATCATCTATATAGAGGTGATATACTTTTAACATTTCACAATACATTTATTTATATTTACCTGTGTTTCCAACTGATGCCCCCGCAACTGAACTATAAAAGAAAGAAAAAAAAATCAACATCATAAACTTTACAGTTAAACAAAGCAAATTCCCATAATGGCCTTGCCTGAAAATGTATTTCTTTGCATTTTAAGTTCATCTTCTTTCTGGCAGGAACTGAAGAGCATATTCTGTCTTCTTTAATTTTAATTTTATTTTTTAATTAACAGAACTCTATTCTCTCTCTTTCCCACTCCCCAATGCACTGGAAAAAAAAACCAACACCATAAAATCTTCATAAAATATGCAGAGTTAAGCAAAACAAATTCCCTTCTTGGTCATGTCCAAAAAGGATATGTCTCATTCTGCACCTTGAATCCATTACCTCTCTGTCAGGAGATGGATAGCAGTTCTCTAGAATCATGGATGGTCATTGCATTGATCAGCTTTCAAAAGTTGTTTGTTTTTAGAATGTTGTCATTATATAAATCGTTCTCCTGGTTCTGATGATTTCATTCTTCATTAGTTTATATGTCTTCAAAATTACTCATTTTAATGGTCTTGATGTTATCGTATACATTGCTTTTCTAGTTGCACTCACTTTATTCTACATCAGTTTATACAAGTCTATCCACGTCTTTTTGAAATAATCTTTTTCTTCGTTCCCCACAGAACAATATTTTGCCATTACATTTTGATGCCACAATTAGTTCATGGGTATCCTCTTGATTTCCTTGCAGTTTTTTTCTCATTGCAGAAAGAACTACTACAGATATTTTTGATATTTATATTATTTGATCTCTTTAGGGTATACGCCCAGCAATGATACAACTGGGTCAAAGAGCATGCACTTATTAATAAATTTTTGTGTATAATTCCAAATTGCTCTTCAGAATTGTTGGACCCATGTGCCCATTGTGCCATAGTTCCTTCAGTATTTGTCATTTTCTCTATTTTTTTCATCTTTTCCGATCTGATGTCTGCGAGGTGAAATTTCAGGATTATTTTTACATTTCTCTAATTATTTGTGCTTTGGAGCATTTTTCATATGTCTATAGATAGCCTAAGTTTCATCCCTTGATAATTGCTTGTAATTATTCTTAAACCATTTATCAATTTGGGAGTGACTCTTATTCTTATACATTTGACTCAGTTCCTTATCTATCTTGGAAAGGGCATCATGGGAGGTGATGAGATCACCAAGTGAGATGATATAAAAGGAGAAGAGAACAGGTAGCAGGACAGAAGATACCTATGTAGTGACCTGAAAGAAGATTCAGCAAAGGATACTGAGAAGCAGTAGTCAGATAGACAGAAGGAGAACCAAGAGAGAGCCTTTTAGGTCTCTGTGACCATCGTGCTAATATAGTTTTATTTTCTGTCTTTATTGCTCTTCACCCAAATGCTAGCCATCAAGCTTCCTTCCTTTTGGCTTCTCAGTTTTCTCAAGGAACATATCTTCTCAACATACAACATTAATCTTTTTCAATTTAAATCTCTTTTGATATAGTAATAATAATAATTTAAGACCAAAGCTAATTATTTAGGCAAGTCATTTGAAAAAAATTGATATAACTTGAAGGTCTAAAAACCTAATTTCAACTAATAAACATGATTTTCTTTTATCCCTCAAAAATCCCTTTAAATTTAAATTAAATTTGCAAAACTGCAAGTAAATTTTTTTTTTAAAGCAATCGGGGTTAAGTAACTTGCTCAAGGTTACACGGCCAGGTGTTTCTGGGTGGGTGCTAAGTGTCTGAGCCCGGGATTTGATCTCCAGGTCTTCTCAACACTGGAGCCGGTGCTCTTACTTGCTGTGCTACCTGGCCGCCCCAAGTAAATATATTCTTACCAAACTCTTATAAGCTATTCTATATCTCTTCCAAGAATCTTCTTAGTCTTATATTGTTAAGGCATGGTTCCAAGTAGGACCCAAGATAAGCATAAAGGAGAGATCAGGGCAAAGTTGTATGAGAAATTTTAGGAGAGAGAACTTTGATTGGACAGTGTTCAGGCCTTGAAGGAAGGAAAGGACTTTAATAGACAGAAAAATGTTTATTGGGAGGTGGGGGGGGCAGTGTTGAATTGGGAGGTGTATTCTTCCATGTATTGCCAATGCCATACACAAAGAGGTAGGGAAAGGAGAACATAATAGGAAGGCAAGGGAAATAGATTATTCTAGTTTGGCTGGAAACATTGTATGCAAAGGGGAAATTATATGACATAAGACTTTAAAGGTAACTTAGACTCAGGGGCGGCCAGGTAGCACAGCAAATAAGAGCACCGGCTCCAGTGTCGGGATGACCTGGGGATCGAATGCGGGCTCCGACACTTAGCACCACACCCAGAAACACCTGGCTGTGGAAACTTGAGCAAGTTACTTCACCCTGATTGCTCACAAAAAGAAAAAAAAAGGTAACAGACTCAGATTGGGAAGGAGCTTGAATGACAGTATTAGCAATCTATTTTTCATGCAGTAAATGGGGGAGAATGAAAGTTGTTTGTTGTTTGTTTTTTAAATCAGAATGGATAATTAGGAAGATTATTCTGACAGTATTGGCTCTAAGTCCATCTGAGAAGCCAAGGAAAGGTGGTGCCTGAGCAGACTAATGGCCAAGAGATTTTTGATGACCTTAAGGAACTCCCAGGTCCCACATTTTCTACTCTGGCAGTAAGAAGGACAGTCCCCATTTAGTGTACATGCTTTCCAAGACAATAATAATTATAATTTCAGTGCAATCTACAAAGCATTTTCAGGTATATTAGCCTTAATCCTCTTGATACAGAAATTATTACCCTCATCTTATAGATAAGGAAACCATACCTCAGAGAAGTTGAGGGCTTGCCCGAGGGTCACACACCTGGCAAGTAAGCAATGAAGACAATAGTAACTAGTTTTTAAATCAAGGTCCTCTGATTCTACATTCAGGAATTTTTTCCATTATGCCACATACCTCTTTTTCTCTTTTTCCCTCTGTTTTTCTCTTTTCCCCCCTTTCTTTCTCCTTTTCTCTCTCTCTTTGTCTTTGTCTCTCTGTCTTTCTTTCTCTGTCTCTCTCATAAAAGCAACATTCTTCAATTTGTAAAGGTCAAGAAATGAGGTGGGAGGGGCGGCTAGGTGGTGCAATGAATAGAGCACTGGCCCTGGAGTCAGGAGGACCTGAGTTCAAATTCAGACTGAGACACTTAACACAAAAACTAGCTGTGTGACCTTGGGCAAGTCACTTAACTCCAATTGCCCTCCAAAAAAAAAGAGAGAAATAAGGTGATGAAATCTGTTATTAAAGAGAAATCAGATACTGTGGTAACAGAAGTTAAGAACAGGGGCTTATCCTTGCTTTGAACACAGCTCCCAGAGCTACCTTTGACATGGCAAAAAACATCTGTTTGTTCCACCTTGACAGTATTAATCCATCTGGCAAAAGCTCAAAGCTTTGAGACAGCTGGGTGGTGCAACAGATTAAACACTAGGTGAGGCATCAGATATGTGGTCCTGGACAAGTCACTTAACCTCTGTGGGCCTCAGTTTCCTTTTCTGTACAATGGGGATAACAATAGTGTCTACCTCCCAGGGTTGTTGTGAGGATCTAATGAGATAATATCTGTAAAGTGTCTGCTACATAGGATGCATTTAATAAATACTTCTTTCTTTCCTTCAAAGCTTTGTCTTTGTTCTCTATGTCATGTCTAACATGGCATTAGATAGATTTCAGGAGATATATTTGATTTTTAATGAATAATTCAGTACTCCTGAAAGGTGACAGATGGACAATGAAGATCTCTGTTTACCCACAGGAAACATTGTACATGAATAATGACTTCTCTCTTTTCTTCCATCAGGCCAGCCTTTGTCTTCTCAGCTGGCTGGAACAATCATTCCAAATAAGAAGTCTGTATTTTTCTGCTCCAACTACCCTTAAAAGTCATTTCTCAATGCCTCCCTAGAGTCAAGGCTTAATTTACCTTCTCTCAATGTGCAAGTGGAGAAACTGAGGCAGAGTTAAATGAAAAACAGAATGTGTGGGAGGAGGCACTAAACCATAGGACCTTAAATGCCACTTTTTCCCTCTGCAGAGGGAAACTGCCACAGAACTACCAAAGTGCATTTTAAATGATCATAGACATGATTAGCAGCTAAAAATAATATGTTTAGTATTTATTCTCCTTCCAGCACACTTGCTAGGTGGGCACTTTGAGCACTTTGAGCTAATCTCAAGAAAATCCTCAGCGAAAACCAAAAAAGTCCCATTCTGAATGTCATTCTTAATAGCCACACCATACTTCATAAATTAGTTGCCTAAGATTCAAAATCCTATTTATTCCCCATATATCCTCTCTGTCCCTTCCTTCTTCCCTCCCTCCCTCTCTCTCTCCCTCTCTTCCTCCTTCCCTCCTCCCCTTCCTCCCTCTCTCTCTCTCTTTCTCTCCCTTTCTCTTTTGCTTTCTTTCTCTTCCTATCTCTCTTTCTCTATCTCTGTCTCTCTATCTGTCTCATAAAAGCAACATTCTTCAATTTTTAAAATTCCTCAAGGAATGAGGGGAAGACGAATTCTGTTATTGAAGAGAATGCTGTGGTGATAGCAGTTAAGAACACATGGTAGTGTTTAATATATGTTTATTGACTGATTATGCTGTTGTAAGATTTACTTTTCCTACTGTTATCGAATTCATTCAAAAGTACTTAAGTTCTTGGAAAGTTAGGAGGTGCAGTGAATAGAGTCAGGAGGACCTGAGTTCAAATCGGGCCTCAGACGCTTGACACACTTACTAGCTGTGTGACCTCAGTCAAGTCACTTAACCTCACTTGCTTTGCCTTCCCCCCTCCAAAAAAATACTGAAGTTCTTGTTATCTGCACAATGTTGTGCTTAGCATTGGAGGAGATACAAATGTAAATGATATGGTTCTTGCCCTCATGGTGGGGAGATTATTAGACACATACATAAATATGAAATAACTATGCCTTTGAATATATACCTTTCAGAATAGATTATAAAAGATACACAAGAGAGATCCAAAGTGCTCTTCAAGGACTAAACAAAGAAAGATCATCACCTATTAATTAAGTAGAAGACTGCCATATTCTACAAGCCTTATGGCAAAAGCTTTGCCACTTTCCCCTTTAGAAATATTGGACTCCATTCATAACTAACTTCCATAAATATATTCTGTGATCTGAACTTAGCCCTCCCTAGGGCTTGTTTATTACATTGAATTAATTTTTAATTGGCAGAATTTCAAGCAATTGAGGGAGAGATATTTCTGGACAGGGGTTCTTCCCCTTAAACCTTAACATACTCGGTCTGTTTCAGTCCTGGGGGAAGTGAGCAGATGAGATAGAGAGAAAGGAATATACTGTATGTGGCTCCCAACTTATTCACTCCAGCAAAAGGAAGAGACAAATCAGGAAGGAGGTAAGGGACTAGGTAAAGCTGAATATGACTCTGAGGTCCTTATGAAGACCTCTGGATCTATAACCCAGAAAGATTCAAATGGCCAAGACTTCCTAGTTCTCTGAGAGCACACTCCCAAGCCAGGCCAGGTATACTGGAAAGAGCTCCCTCTTCCAAGCCCAGAGGACAGGTTTGCCTACTTGGAGCAGGCACAGGATGGAAGGAAAGGTGACCATGGGACTGACTTGGCTTAAAGCAGAGCTCCAGTAGGTCCTAATAACAGACCAAACCAGCTAGGGTTGAAGATTGAAGGCAGGAAGCTGGAGGAGTGGCATTTTGGTCAGGATTCCATGCTTCTGAAAAGAAATTTGGATTGTGTGAAGAGGAAGGGGTAGGGACTCACAAAGTCTTCTCCTCCCTCTCTCCTCTAAGAACCATGCCTTTCTTCAGTTGGTTCCAAAAATATTTAGTTTGGTGATATAAAAGCAATCTTGATTGTAGTCATTAACATGAACTACTTACCATTTATCTCTAAATACCATCCTGCATAATAATAACTGTACTTTCATACTTTCATACTTTGATGGATCTGTCATCTTATCGATGAGCCTTCCAATGTCCTCTTGGTCTATTTGACTCCAATCCATATTCTCCCATAAAACATTTACAGGAGGTCTATCCAAAGTTTTAGGGGATCACATCCCCAATGTCTTTTGATGTTGCTTGGATACCAATGCAGTGCTTGAACTTTCCATCTTTCCCCCTTTTTTCTCCTCTCTTCCTGTCATAGATTGCTGATGACGTCCTTTATGCTGTCACTTACAGCTTCTTTATTAATAATAATTTCCTTGTTAATATTAATAATTTCTTTATTAATAATCAAAGGCATATTTGTTGCCTATGTAGGTTATGTACAAGGGTGTACTGGTAAATATTTAACAATCACTCCCTCCCAAATGTAGGCAACACACTTTTTTTTTTAAAGCAATTGGGGTTAAGTAACTTGCTCAATGTTACACGGCCAGTTATTTTGTGTGGGTGCTAAGTATCTGAAACCAGAACTAATCCTGGGTCTCCCAACTCCAGGCCAGCTCTCTTACTCACTGCGCCACCTGGCCACCCCAGGCAACACATTTTTTAGTTTAATCTGCATTATTAATACTTTCTCCATCGATCTCTTAAGCCAAATAGAAACAGGGGTCACTAAACCATAATAAAGATCTCTGTGAGCCACATATTGGTGATAATTTTCAAATGTAGTATTATATATTTTATTGTATTATTATATTTAAAAAAATATTTCCCAATTACATTTAATCTAATTCAGGCTGTAAGTGGTCTAAACAATCAACAAAACAATAAATCAAACCTTGATTTATAGCATTTGCTGATTTCTGAAGTCTAACTGCTCATGCTAAAAGAGCTGATTGGCTCTTGCTAACTGATGTGCCCCCAGGTTACATGGTTTGGTTCAGATGTCGCTCACAGGGAGGCATACATAGATTTCTCTAGAGTCTTCCCCATTCACCCTTCTCCAAGGAAGACTTTGATGCCTTCCAGGAGGGGAAACAGGAAATTAGGACCATGAAGCAGACCGGTCTGTTCTCCTTAGAGATGGGGCACAGGGCCAGAATGATATCTATCTACCCCACTGAATGTTGTTAGCCTAGGGGAATGAAAAAAGTTCAAGCTGTGCTCCTGATCACTGTCCCTTAGTGGATGATTGCCCCAAGCTATATTTCCAAAGGCTTGACTCTCTTCCTACCAAATGCCAGCTGAGAAAGACCACATATAGAGAATAGGAAATAAACTCATTTATCCAAGTTAATAGCAAACAGAAATCAGAGCATTTATACAAATGAAAATGTAACAAATAATACACGGAGTGAATGAGTTCTCCTACTGGGTTTGACGTAACTCAGTCCAACCAAAAGAGAGTGCAGATCTCACCCACGGAGGTTTTATACAGGGTTTCTTATGTACTAAACCAGGGAGAGAGCCACAATGGAGGAGCCAGCTTCTCTACAATGTTCTCTCCTTCCCAGAGTCTCTATTTCCCTTTAAGGACCTCTCCTGGTTTTCTCCGAAGCTCTTGCCAAGTCTGGGAGCAATGAATTTCTACCATTGAGGAGAGTCTTATTCAAAAATGTTTTGAACCTCTGGTTACATTAAAATAGACTGTGACTGGGGCAGCTAGGTGGTGCAGTGAATAGAGCACCAGCCCTGGAATCAGGAGGACCTGAGTTCAAATCTGGCCTTAGACACAACACAAACCTTGGGCAAGTCACTTAACCCCAATTGCCCTGCCTTCCCCACTCTCCCTCCCCCAAAACAAATAGATTGTGAGCTTCTGGTTACAAATATAATGCAGCCTTCTTATAACCATCAGGCACCTCTCCACTACATTTTAAATATTAAATACTCTGATAAACTTGGAAAAATTAGAGGATATTTTGACCTTGACCTCTATTTCTACAATGGAGAGGGTCCTGAGATGAATAAATGAATGAATGAAAAAGCATTTATTAATGCTTACTAGGTACCAAGGACTGGATTTACAAATAGAAAAGGATGTTCTAATGAGGCATACCTATCGGAGGTAGGTAATCTTTTTTTTTTTTTTGCCTTTTGAAGGGCAATTGGGGTTAAGTAACTTGCCCATGGGAGGTAGATAATCTTGCTAACAAAACTGGAGTCAATTCAATTTAGTAAGCATTCATTAAATATATACTGTGTGCAGAGAGTTGTTGGTCAGTTATTTTTCAGTCATGTCTGACTGTGACCCTTTTGAGGGTTTTCTTGGCAAAGAGGATGGAGTAGTTTGCCATTTTCTTCTCTAGCTCCTTTAACAGATGAAGAAACTGAGGCAAACAGGGTTAAGTGACCTGCCCAGTGTCAGACAGCTAGGATGTTTGAGGCCAGATTTGAACTCAGGTCTTCCTGACTCCTGTGCCGACACTCTATCCACTATGTCACCATGTGCAGAGTACTATATTATTAAAGCTGACACACTCTGGAAATGGGTGCTTGCATACACTGAATTAACCTTTAATTGGTAGAATGTTAGGCAGCTGAGGTGGAGATATTTCTGGAAAGAGGGCCTTCCTTTTAAACATTCAACCTATTCTAGTCCTGCAGGGGAAAGGTGGTGGAGAGGAAAATGTACACTGAACATAACTCCCCTCCATCAGGAGAGAGAGGCAAAGCAGGGAGGAGGTGAGGGATTGGTAATTCAGGATATTACTCTGAGGCCCCTTATGAAGACCCCTGGATCTATAATCCAGAAGGACTCAAACATCCAAGCTTTCCTAGTTCTTTGAGAAGGGATACTTCGGGGCGGCTAGGTTGCACAGTGAATAGAGCACCAGCCCTGGAGTCAGGAGGACCTAAGTGCAAATGTGTCCTCAGACACTTAAAACTTACTAGGCATATGACCTTGGGCAAGTCACTTAACCCAATTGCCCCTCCAAAAAAAGAGAGAAGGGATACTTCAGAGGCAAATACCTTTGGAAGAGCTCCTTTCTCCCACCCCTAGATAACAAGTTTGTCTATCCCTTGGTACTATGGGTAGAGATGGAGCTCTGGAATAGGGGTGACTGCTGCTGCTGTTGGCCCAAGGCCAACCTTGGCTATTGGCCCAACTCTGAGGAGAGCTATGTTCTGGTTAGCACACCATGAGGTCCTCTTGCTCAGTGCTACCAGCTGGGGGTGGGGCAACCCTAAAAGAGAGGAATAGCTTGCTGCCTCTCACGCAATGGTCATCTTCATAATTACTGTACAGTGCAGTTACCAGCTTTCCCATGGCAGCAAGATAGGCCATTTTCTCCCCACTAACGAAATGGCTTTTCCTCTCCATGGTGTTCTGACCCAAATACAGCAGCTGGTGAATTCTGGGAAAAAACAATGCAACACATATGGAAAGGCATTCAGGTGCTCTGATTATGGAGCAATTAATTAAAGGACAATAATGAAAATGTTCCAGATAACTCACAACAAGAAGCTCCTCATGATTCCTTTTGCATCCAGGATATAAAATCACAATTATCACTTAATTTGTTTTTAATATGTCCGTACAGCATTAGGCAATTCTTTTTTTAATTGAACAGCAGCTAAATACCCAGGTGTTTTAAAATACTTTTTATTCAATTACCAACTTTTAGAAGATGCAAGTTAAGCAATTAGCTCAGATTTTTCACACACAGATGCACACCCTTAATCACTGAAGTAATAATATTAATGACTACTCATATTTATTTACACTTTTTATCTTATAAAGCACTTTCTCCTCAACAACACTTTGAGAGTGTTAATTGTCGACCATTTTGCAGATGATAAAACTGATCTCTGAGGGCTCTTCTAGAATTGATGGTCTATGATTAAGTGATCCATGTGGCATAGTAGATAAGAGTGACTGACTTGGAGACAGGATGACTTGGGTTCAAATCCTGACTCTGA
Organism: Petaurus breviceps papuanus; assembly: GCF_028583685.1. Classification (NCBI taxonomy): domain Eukaryota; kingdom Metazoa; phylum Chordata; class Mammalia; order Diprotodontia; family Petauridae; genus Petaurus; species Petaurus breviceps. The sequence continues at coordinate 27,735,339 of NW_027186304.1, read as the reverse complement.
CATTTGCAAGGTGGGTGACCATGTCATTCTAGCATTCTTGAACCTCTATTTCTTTTTTTTTTTATTTTTATTTTTTTGCTTTTTGGAGGAGGTAGGGCAGGGCAGTTGGGGTTAAGTGACTTGTCCAAGGTCACAGGGCTAGTAAGTGTCAAGTGTCTGAGGTCAGATTTGAACTCAGGTCCTCTTGACTCCAGGGCTGGTGCTCTATTCACTGTGCCACCCAGCTGCCCCAAACCTCTGTTTCTTCATCTGTAAAATGAGGATATTAATACCAGTAGTATCTACTTCTTAAGACTGTTGCATGACTCAGATGATACAGTGTATACAAAATCTTTGCAGACATGAGGTACATATATAAATGTCAGTCTAAAATAACAAAAATAAATAAATGGTGTTCTTTGTTATTAATTTGTTTCATTTGTGTCTGACTCTCCATGGCCCCATTTTGAGGGCAGGGTGTTCTTGGAAAAAATGCTGGAGTGATTTGCCATTTCTTTCTTCAGCTCATTTTACAAATGAGGAACCAAGACAAACAGGGTTAAATGACTTACCCAGGGTCACACAACTAGTAAGTGTCTTAGACTGGATTTGAACCCAGATCTTCCTGACTTCAAGCCCAGTCCTCTATTCACTACAACACCTAGCTGCCTTTAAATGATGTTCAGAGATGTTAAATGTCTTAGCTAGGGTCTCATACCCAAAAAGTGGCAAAGGTATAGCCCCTTGCCCCCACCCAGATGCTCTGATTTCAAATTCAGCGCTGTCTTTTCTGACTCTCCACTTTGGAATGAGACACAAGCATAAATTTATCAGATTATTATTGTGTCTTTTCATTGGATGCACTGTATTCACATGAGTTGCCATTGTATGGGGGAAGCCATATGCTTTGTCGGTATCCCTCTGTGTGTGCAGTCCACAATGCTAGTAAGATGCATTCACAGCGATTGCTAGAGATATGGGAGTCCTTCCATAGTTCTTCAAAAATATTTCTTAAGCACCTACTTTGTGCGTGGAATCACGATGGGTGTTATAAGCAGGGAAGACAAAAAAACACACAACACCTGACTCCTGCTCTCAAGGAGTTTGCCATGTATTTGAGGTTATAATAGATATACACAGAGAAATCATTACCAACAGGCTTCAGGGCTCACATGGTAAAGTAAACTGAGGGCCTACGGGGGGTGGGGAACCTGCAGCCTTAAGGCCACATGTGACCCTCTAAGTCCTCAAGTGCAGCCCTTTGACTGAATCCAAACTTCACAGAACAAATTCCCTTAATAAGAAGATTTGTTCTGCAAAACTTGGACTCAATCAAAAGGCTGCACCCAAAGACCTAGAAGGCCACATGTGGCTTCGAAGCTGCAGGTTCCCCACCTGTAGCCAGGTTCAAAACCTGCCTCTGATGCTTCCCCCACAACTTCCCTCAGACCTCAGCTTTCTCATTTATGAAATAAAGGTCCTGGAAAAGCTTCTGAGAGATATTCCAGGGCTCGTTTTATGATCTGATGATCCTTAGGATTTTATTGGTGCAAATATATTTACCCTGATGCACACCGAAAATCCTCCATGCCTTAAGAGACAGCTTCATGAGCTGCTTCAGTAATGTGTCTGTGATATATTTAGTCTATATTTATATATACATATATAAAATGTCCTTAAAGTCTTAATGCCATTTTGAAATTTAAATGTTAAATTAAAATAAATTAAAATTTACAATTAAAATGGCACTAAGACTTTGAGGACACCCTGTATCTATTCTATAGTCTCGTTTGTTTGGTTTTTCATGTGCAATGTAAGCTACCATAAGGTTGGAATGAAATGCTTTCCAAGTGACATAATTGGAACAAAGATCCACACCCATGGGCCAAGGAGGCATACGAGATATTGGTGGTGATTGATTGCTCCCCAAGTAGAATCCTAAGGATGCTTCTCTTAATTGCAACATTAACCCTAGATGACCTAGTTGGAGGGTAATGGAGAAACTCATTCCAAGCTTCAAGCGTGTGTGTGTGTGTGTGTGTGTGTGTGTGTGTGTGTGTGTTCAGAGAAGGTGGGTCTGCCAGAATTTATTGTCCTGCTTTATTATGAGCAGGAGGGATGGTGACAATCAGATACTGTCCCTATATTTTCTCCTGTATCTCCCTAGTACTCTGGGGTCAGATTTTCAGGTTTGTGGTCCCTCTGAGCTACACAGCCAAGTCCGTTCTCTTCCACTCTTTGAAATTCCTAGCTCTTTTCAAGGTCCACCTCAGGGACCCCCTCCCACCCCTGGTATAAGAAGCTATCCTTCATTCTAGGAATTGCTCTCCACACACCTTGCAAAAAAACAAAAACAAAAACCCAAACAAGCTATGTTTATACTGTATAGATTTTTATTTACTTATTTGTGTACATCTTTTACTTCACTCATCCTCTCCCCTCTCTCCTTTACCTGACCCTCCTCCATAATTCTCCCTATGCCATAGACTGTTTCATTTTAGTCTTTGTCTTTCCTCTCACACATGTAATGTTAATGGGATTTAAGATCTTCTCTGCCTGTTAATAGGCCTCACATGTAACCCATTAAGGGAAGCTTGCTTTGGGGAGGCTTGCTTGTAGGAAGATTTTCACACATCTTGTTAATTTCTTTTTTCTTTTGGTCTTTTTGGAGGCAGGAAGGCAGGGCAATTAGGGTTAAGTGACTTGCCCAACCAAGGTCATACAGCTAGTAAGTGTCTGAGGCTGAATTTGAACTCAGGTCCTCCTGACTCCGGGGCTGGTGCTCTATTCACTGTACCACCTAACTGCCCCCTTTTGTTAATTTCTAATTAGGCACTGAGTCACGAGGGTTGTGATGCCCTCTGGCTCTAAAAAGGGTTTTATATGTGTGTATATATATACACATATGTATACATACATATATATATTTATATACATACATATATACACACTCTGAGGTTAGCATTTTGCTTTGGGGCTCCCTCATTGGAAGAGTGTTCATGTGATTTGGCCAGATGAGACTCTGGGTAGCTGTTAAGGAGTGCCCTCTGGCTTTGAAAAACCCAGATGTTGGTGCTTCTCTCTCTGATAACTATGCATATATTGCCTTGGTCAGACAGTTGAAACTGTCTGTTAATCTGTGCTAATTTCTCAGACAGTTAGAAGCCCTGTCTGTTGGACTTTATTTCTTGGCTTGTATCTTCTCTATTTTCTTTGTTTGGATTTTCTCTGAAGTTCAGGGTGCTGACTTTTCCCCTAAGCTAATGAATGTAATTTTAAAAAGATTGTTGACCCCTTGAACAGCTATCTTTCCTAGTAAAGCAGGTCTAAGAACCTGTGCTAGCAGCCATCCTGGGTATGCCAGTGTGGTTGCCACAACAACACCCAATACAAGTGTCTAGGACTATAATTTTATTGGCTTACAGAATTACTGGATGAGGAAAATCCCCCTTCCAATGTAAGTTAGCACCTTTTCTGCAACTGGTAGTCTTAAAGAGATGCCCAGGGCCCTGAGGGTTAAGTAAATTTCCCAAGATCACACAGCCAGTATGTATCAGAGGCAGGCCTTGAACCCAGGTTTCCTTAACTTGGATGCCTGCTTTCTTTCCACTATGTTGTTATGCCTCTCAATTACCTATATTAGGAACTTAATAAAGTTTTGTTTCATTGAATTAAGGACAGCTCTTATGTGCTCCAGGGGATGTCTAGGAGAGTTACTCTCTCCCTTTCGACTCTTAGTTAACCCCAGGCTCTTTTAGTCCCTGCTCCAGATCCCACTTTCCAGGGGTTGTTTCCAGCAAGGGTCTGAGGGCTGTGAGGCTGTCTCTGCATGTGGACATTAAAATTACATGAGAAGACATTGGCTGCTCAGACAGAGGTCATCTTATAGAGAGATACAGCTAGAGTTAGTGATTTAATAAAAGGGAACATGGAGAAAAACGAAAACACCAAAAAGAAGGCAGCAAACATTGTCCCTCTCACTTTTCTGTTTTTAGCTGGCTAATGCTGGCCTTCAGTTTTCTCTATTCTCGTAAGTGGAAAAACCAAAACAGAAAACTTTCTGCCTTTAATGATGCTCACCAGCCCAGAGCAGGGACTTCTTTACTTCTCTTTTCCTCTCAGACTTCATTTCTTTACATTATCAGCTTCATTCTAAGCCTGATTCAGAGATCTTTCTTGTCCTAACTCCTGTTCTCCATAAAATCTGCCCATGCCTACCTTTGGGGCTGTTTGGACATGACTTCCAATGCCACCTCTCTTGAGTTTCTGTCCTCTCATTTTCTCTCCCATCTCATTGGCTTGCTCAGCTCTCTTCTCTGTAGTCTTTCCTGGTGCTCTCGGTTCTGGCATCTGGATTGTCCAGCCTGTGTCCAGCTCATCAACCCAAGGGAGAAACACAAATACAGTGCAATCTCCTCTTCCTTTGACAGATCCAGGGCAAAACACATCAAACCCAGCAGCTGAAGTATCAGCTAATTTACTTAATGGTCCCTGAAGGGGCCTGAAAGGGTCAACATGGCTCCTTGGCATCTGACTTTCTAGTAAGGAGTAACTTCCACACTCTTGTTGGGTCTTTCTCAAATGCTGACCTTGAGGTTAGAAGATACTGCTTGCAGTCTCAGTTCTGATTTAAAATTACTGTCTCGGACCGTTAGGTGGCACAGTGAATATAGCACTAGCCTTGGAGTCAGGAGGACTTGAGTTCAAATTTGACCTCAGACACTTACTTGACACAAAAAAAACTAGCCGAGTGATCTTGGGCAAGTCACTTCACCCCAATTGCCCTACCTTTCCCCCCTCCAAAAAAGGCAAAAAAAAAAATTAAAATTACTGTCTCTGTGACCCTGGACAAGTCATTTTATTATGTTGAACCGCAAGTTCTTCATCTATGGAACAAGGAAATTGGATTAGATGATATCTCAGTTCCTTCTGCTTCTAAACCCCATAATCCATTGATCTGTAAGTGACAAAATTAGTATTGTACAACCTTCTCACAGCAATGCTGTAAAGGAAGCGCTTTGTAAACCTTAATGTTCTTTAAAAAAAGGAAATTGTTATTATTGTCACGTACATAGACCAACTTGTTTTGTTCCTTAAAAAAAATGAATGTTACTTTTAAAGAAGGGTGGTAGAGGGAGCCAGACCTAGAGTTAAGTTCTGAGTTCAAATATGGCCTCAGACACTAGCTCTGTGACCTTAGGCAAGTCATTTAACATCTGTGTGCTTTAGTTTCTTCATCTGTAAAATGGGTATAATAAGAGCGCCTACCTTCCAGGATTGTTGTGGGGATAAAATGAGATAATATTTGTAAAATACTTTGCAAATCTTAACGTGCTATGTAAATACTAGCTAGCTAGTAAATAGGATTCTTTTTTTGTTTCCTTCTGTCTCTTCTGTTATCTCTGATAGTGGGTGTGTATTAAATAGCTTAAACAGCTTTAATAACTTTAAATTGCACTAAGACCTTTGTGACAGTCTGTATATGTGTACATATATGTATACATGTGTGTATCTGTGTGTGTATATATGTAACACATATGTATGTGTTATGAAAGGGTAACAATCTCACTTACCCAGAAGAGGCTTAGATGGTGACCTTTCGCACTAAGATTATTCAGGGAATCTCAGAGCACTGTGGAGCTTTGCTTGTTGACAAATGCAAGTAGAAATAGCAATCAATCAAAAATGCATTTATTAATTGCCTACTATATATTGGGCCTTGTTCTAAGAGCTTGTATATAAGCAATCTATCCTTGTAAGAAACTTACATTAGAATTGTGAAGACAGCAAGGATGTATGTGAGGAGATGCACAATAAATATAAAGAGAATATAAATATATTCAGAATAGTTAAATACAAGACTGTTTGGAAGGAATGGTGCTAGCAGTTGAGGGGATCAAGGTGACCTATGGAAGATGTCACTTGAGTAGCATCTTAAGGAAAGAGGAATTCCCTGATGGAGAGGTGAGGAGAGAGTATATTCCAGGCATAGGAGACAGTCACTGCAAAGGTATGGAGACCTTATTTATCTTTGTATTACATGGGTTTGGAGGTGGAAGGAGAAAACAAAAGCTAGGTATCCTCAGTTATTTCTCTGGTCCCACCCTTGGAATGGGTGCATTACTGGTCTGGGGAAGACACTCTGACACTCTCTTTCTCCTCAGGTAATGCAATGAATAGAGTGCTGGACATGGAGTCAAAGAGATCTGAGTTCAAATTTGACGTCAGACACTTACTAGCTGTATGACCCTGGACAAAGTCACTTAACCACTGCGTGTCTCAGTTTCCTCAACTATAAAATGGGATAATAATAGTACCTACCTTCCAGGGTTGTTGTGAGGATCAAATAAGATAATATTTATCAAAAGCACCTACTACAGTGCCTGGCACAGAGTAGGTACTGTTTAAATGTTTATTCCCTTCTCTTCATACCTGATCTAACCTCCTCTCTTGTTACTGCCTTCAATTCCTCCTCTTACAGAGAGATTTCTCTGTGCATTCTTGAAGGGAGGGGGAAAGCAACAGAGAAGGCAGAATTCCCTATCAGGACAGCCTCCCCCAAGACAGCAATGGCAATTAGCTCACTTTCACTTAAGGCAAAAACCTCATATCCACTTTACATAATTTGGGATGTTCAACAAAATTAATAAAGCAGTATAATTTTCTCTCATATTGCTCTTGAGCCCTCAGTGAATATCCAGATTTAGCAATCATTCACTTCACCCTTTGTACCAGGGCCATTTGCTAGTCCCTTCTTTTGCAACCCCCTAGTCCCAAATGATAAGGCACACACATCAAAATAAGTCACAGCCAATCATATTTTTATCTAGAATAAGCCAGTTTAAAAATACTCTTTAAATAAAGAATTTTAAACAAATTCAAAGGGCAGAAAACCATTGGAATACATATTTTCCATCTCAGGCAGATAGAATGTGGGAACGAGATTGACTGACACCTATTCTCCCTAATGTAAAGTACCTTTAGCTGTCCCGTTCTGCCCAAAGAAAGCAGAAGTAAATACTTTACAGTGAGGAGCCCCAAGGCCGCCATGATGCCCAGTGTTCAGCTGTCCAGTTTCTGGACCAGGGTTCTCCACCTAGGGTCCATGAACTAATCTTAAAAATATTTGACTAAGCTTATTTCAATATAATTTGTTTCCTTTGTTCCATAAGTATTTTATTTTGTGCATTTTAAACATTATTCTGAGGAGTCCATGGACTTTGCCAAACTGCTAAAGAAGTTACAACAAAAAAACCACAGTAATCCCAACACATCTAGTCCAGTCTCTCTCAAGAATAGGAGAAAACAGTGCTGTTTGTGACTGTATCTCCAAGAAACACCCTCTATCCCCAAAGTAATGTCTCCTCATACTTTGCTATACTTATCCGCATAAACTAATTAAAATCTACCAGATGTCTACATGAAATTATTACTATCTTTATTTTGCAGATGAATACACAGATATAGAAACCGCTTATGTGATGTTTCCAAGGCAGTGGTGGCCAAAATGAGAATATCAGGTGGTTGGAACTGCTATGTCTGTGGCAGAAATATACCCAAGACTCTCCTTGGGGTGTAAAAGAAAGGGATATATTGACTTGAGTCCTCAGAGGGACATTTGGTCCTCTAGAGGTACTTGGGCCCTTAGGAGCAAGAGGGTCCAGGAAGAAAATATATAAATGTATAGAAATAAAAAAACACTTTGGTATAAAAATGGTTGGAGAAGGAAATGGCAAACCAGTCCAGGATCTTTGCCAAGAAAACCCCAAATAGGGTCGCAAAGAGTCAGAATGGAAAAGGCTGAACAACAAATGAAAATGGTAGGATGGAAGATACAGACCTTTGATTTCACTGCTATAGGGAATTCCCAGTAGTAATGGAGGTTGGCAATTTCTCTACAACTTATCGTCTTATGAGAGTTTCCTGGGGGCATTGAGGGGTTGTGACTAGTTCATTGTCAACTGCCAGTATGTGTACAAGGCAGGACTTGATCTGCCTCTTCAGGCTGGTCTTTCTCTACTGCTATTATTTGTTGTTGTTGAATCATTTCCATCTTGGTTGATTCTTGTAACCCCATCTGGGGTTTTCTTGACAAAGATATGAGATTTGTATGCCATCACCTTCTCCAGCCCATTTTACAGATGAGAAACTGAGGCAAATGGTTCTAAATAACTTGTCCTGGGTCACACAGCTAGAAAGTGTCTGAGACCACTTTTAAACTCACGTCCTTCTCCAGGGCTGGTGCTGTTTCCTCTGCACCATGCAACTGCCCCACCTTCAAGCCTCCTTTAAAAATCTATTGCAGTCTTTCTATAAAAAATGATGATAGACTCATCTCTTTACCTCTACATCACAGTTCCTAGTGTAGTCATGGCCACCTTCCACAAGATCATCACTGATAGCCATGTTTTCCTCTGGTACTTCTTTTCTTTTTTCCCAGAGGGCAATTGGGGGTAAGTGACTTGCCCAAAGTCACATGGTTAGTAAGTGTGTCAAGTGTCTGAGGTCGGATTTGAATTTAGGTCCTCCTGACTCCAGGGCCGGTGTTCTATTCACTCCTCCAGTACTTCTTAAGCGACTGTAAAATTCTCCTTTCAATGATCAGAAATAGCAATGGATTCAGAGCTGTAAAATCAGGAACTTGGAGAAAGTTCTGATCAGACTCTGCCAGCCAATTTAGAAAAGTTTGTATCATTCTCCAGAATTTCTATTTTGAGAGCAAATAGTCTTGTTTTAGCTAACAGGCATAGCACAGTAAAATACAAGTGTCCGGATAATGTAAGAGACTGAAACCCTGAATGTTAGATAAATATTTGGTGGTTTCTAATAAATAGTGGGGGGGGGGGGGAAATCAAGCATTTACTGAAAAGCGATACTAGGTGAGTGCAAACGAGAGGGGGGAAATCTGGTGACTATTTTGAATTTGTGTTAGTGAGCTTATTCATTCATTCATATGAAGTATGCTAAAGCCCTGTGAATAAGAAGGTAAAAAATGGAAACAGCAACGCCCTGAAAGGGCTTACATTCTACTTGTAAGCTGCAACATAGACTTTATTATTTTTTTAGTTTTCAACATTCACTTTTACAAGATTTTGAGTTACAAATTTTTCTCCCTTTCTTCCTTACTTCCCTCCCCCCTCCCCAAGACAGCAAGGAATCTGATATAGGTTAGATACAACATGTACTTTAAAAAGCAAACACAAGAGAACATATGGAGAAAAAGATCATTAATTCCTGAGGTGGGGAGGGAGGAGGGAGGAAAGCAAATATGAGATAATTTGAGGAGAGAACACTAACTCCTGAGGTGGAGGGAAGGGGAGAAGAAAGGAAGATTTCATGGAGGAAGGTTTCTTGAAGGAAGCTAGCCATTGTAAATGGCTGAAATGAAGGGGAGTTCATTCTAATCGTGGGTTACAGCCTAACAAAGGTAGGGAGAGAGGTTTGAAATGCAGAGTTCAAGGAGGAGCATGTTCAGTTGTGTTCATGACCCCATTGAGGGTTTTCTTGGCAAAGATACTGGAGTGGTTTACCATTTCCTTTTCCAGCTCATTTTACAGATGAGGGAACTGAGGCAAGCAGGGTGAAGTGACTTGCCCAGGGTCACCCAGATAGTAAGTGTCTGTGGTCCCATTTGAACTCAGGTCTTCCTAACTCCAGGTCAGACACTATCCACTGTGACACGTAGCTGCCCCTTGGCTAAAATGTAAAGGACATGAAAGTTGATAAGGATAGGGAGGAACACCTGGGTGAGGACACACCCTCTCCTAGAGCAATCACTTGGATATTAGGGGTCAAAGGCAGCCCTGACCTTCCTGCCGTCAAGGTCAGCTCTCTGTCCATTAGGTCATGCTGAAATAAGACTGAAAGGGCAGGGAAGGATAACTTTTAACTGGGAAGCCCTGATCTTTTTCTCCCTGTAACAGCTGTCTTTATTTGGCTGTTTTCCTCGAATACGACTATTTTTAGTGCTGTACACCCATAACAGTACACAATCTGCTATAGATTTATGCTCATTTTACCTGTGCTCATGTTTAGAAACAATGGGGTAAGAAAGTTTAAATTCTCTGAGGAAGATTTCCTGAGATAGTGCTGGAGAATGATTCCACAAACATCTGGGGAAAATCAGAAAGGCCTGTGCAGAGACAAGCTTAGCCTGTAGAAAATAAATTATTTGAAAGTGCTGTGTGGGACCCATCTCAAAGTTTCATAAAGCAGGAATGAAACACAGATACATTCATTGTATTTTTAAATTCGGTGGTATTTATTCCATGCAGCACATTTGATTTAAAGGAAGAAATTGGTTTCTGAAGCAATCTGGTTGAGGATTGTTCCCCAGGGCATCACCTGTAAGTACTGGAATTCAGAAATGGGTGCTGGGTTTCCTTCTGGGGCAGGAATTCCACAAGAAACTAGTTAAGCATGCATTTCCTAAGCTGTTCCAATAGCTCAAGGCTTCGACTATTTCCAGGCCCCTTTTACCTCATTTCCCCGTACAGTGGAATATATTTTATAAATTTATATGCGTCATTTGCACACAGTATTATGAAATGTTACACCAGGAATGTGTCAATCTCCAGCTAAAGAGAAAAGAAGGTTTCAGGTGTATGTACAGGGGATCGATGACTAAGTACCTAGAGGGAGTTCCACAGAGCAAACAAAGAGAGAGAAAGTTATGGAAGAGGCAGACATGCAATTATATCTTCTTTCCTCCATGCAGTGACTATGACATTTCCTGCAGTCAAAAATGATGATGAAGCTAATCTCTGCAGCTCATGTTCAATGCCTGGTTATCAAAGGGGTCCAGTCATTTGGTGCCAGGGAAGAGCTGATGGCGAAGGGGAGAAAAGCATCATCAAACAGTAAGAATTCCAAGAGCTGAAGGTCGCTTCTGGGAGATCTGGTGTCCTACCCTTTCCCCTAAGGGTAGTGGCAAGCACCCAACCACGGGGATGGGGGGCGGGGGGGATGCATAGGGCTCACACAGTAATTTATGGCCAGGGATAATGCTGTCTGTGTGAGATAGAAGCCTCTCTATAAGGGTTTCACAATCTTCCTCTGGAGAGAAGGAAAGGGACTATCTGTTAGAATAGAACTATCCTTTGATTCAATTTAACAAACATTTCTTAAGCCCCTCCAGTCTGCCAACCAATGCACTCGGTGCTCGGGCTGCAGAGACAGAAATGAAATAGTCCCCGCCCTCAAAGAGTCCACATTTATTTAACTGGGGAGATACAATCTGTATATTAGTAAGTACAAAGTCTATTCAGAGTAATACAAATTACCCAGAACTTAGCACAGTCTCTGGCATATAGGAGGCACTTAATAAATGTTTATCGATTAATTTCAAGAGGTTCTAGAGTGATAATGCCTGTAGGTGGAAGTAAGGATCAGGAAAGGCATCATGGCATCTGAGCTGTGCTTTGAGAAAACCTAGCTCTGAGAGGTAGCAGTGAGGAGGGAGAGCATTCCAGACACGGGGACCACTTATCCCAAGGTAGGGAAGGGAGGGAATAAGCATTTGTGAAGCACCGACTGTGCACCATACACTATGCTAAGCACTTTTAAAATATTATCGCATTAGACCCTCACAACAGCCCTGGGAGGTAGGTGCTATTATTATGCCCATTTTACAGCTGAAGAAACTAAAGCAGACCAAGGCTAAGTGACTTCTCCAGGGTTTTGTTTTGAACTGAGAACTGATTTTAAAAGCAGGACTCAAAATATAGGGAAAGACAGGAGCTTCTCAGAATGGAAGGTTATTAAGTATAAAAATGTTGAATATTTCCATAATGATCCAGATGAGAATGAACACAACGAAATCTCCAGCACTGCAGATGGGTAGTGAAATGCCAAACTGACAGGGATAAACTGAAGCAAGATCTCACAAGGTCTTTTGAGTGGGCAGAAAATGGCAAATGAGCTTTAGCGTGGGCAAATGTAAGGTAATACGTTTGGGGGGAATAATCCCAAAGTATACTTACAGCCAATCTCTATCCTATCCCAGGGAAGGGATCTTGGAGTCATGGAAATTGTTCTTTGCATAGATCATCTTCCATTTTTCCATGCAATTCCATGTCCTCTTTTGATCGCTAAAACAACAACCTGGTGAGGTAAGCAGGGAGTTATTATTCCTATCTTCCAGAGTTGCTGTGAGTCTCAAGTGAGATAATAATTAGAAAGACTTAACACAGTGCCTGATACATAATGTTATGTAAATATAATCATCACCACCACCATCCCCCTCCTCCTCCTCCTCATTCCTATTTTATGTTAGAAGATGGAAAAGTGACTTACCCAGCAGAGCCAACACTGGAACTCAGGTCTCTTGACTTAGCTCTTTCCACTAATTTATACTTCTTCTCTAACACAAGTTAGCATCTCAATGTATGGCATTGGTACTATGGTCCCCTAGAATGCCATCCATCTAGAAACATTCATTTCACTTTATGTTTTTTCAATTAACAATTATTTATTTTCTTCCCTGCCACATTCTTCCCATTGTGGGATAGGAAGAGTGGGAAAGAAAAAAGAAAACCCTGCAGCTCAATCAAGAAAAACAAATTTTGATTTCTAAGAGCCAAGATGGTGGAGTAAGTAGGACATCACCGTAATTCTCCCATGCTCACCTTCAAACAACCATAAAATAATGACCTAAAACAAATCCTGGGACAGCAGAATCAGCAGCAAGATGGAGTAAAACAATCTTTTAGCCCCCAAAACTTGGAAGGTTGACAGGAAAGGTCTCTCTCAGGTAAAAGAGGAGTCTAGTCTAAGTAGGAAGTGTCCTAGCAAGTCAGCAGCAAGCCCTGCCTCAGCCAACCAGTGGGAGATCCTGAGCCCCATGTGGTCGAACAGGCAAACACCAACACCAAGATCCCTCATGTGCCAGGGGAACAGGCAGCTGCCAGCTCTGGGACCCACCACATATGTCAGTATAATCCCCACAAACAGGCAGATCACAATGCAGGGACCCCCTAGGGGCCTCAGTATTCAGACAGCTACCAGCAGAGACATGCCATGTGCTTCAGTGTAACTCTGGGCAAATAGACCAGGGACATCTCACTGGCCTTAGCACCCACCAGACACCCGGACTAAGACCCCATATTAGCATCCCATAAGTTGCCAGGCCCCTATGGCCTCCTGCAATGACAGCCATACCTCCTCTCCCTCCCTTCAGTGTAGCACCAGACATGAGGGTCTTCTGTGGGTCCCAGGGCAACATCAGGGCAGCACTAGGTAAACAGCCAGGACCTGCAGCCCCTGCAACAAGAAGCCTGAGATAGTGCTTCTTCCATCCCAGGAGTAGAGTTCATATGTGAAAGTAAGGAAAAAGGCCTCCCAAATGAGCGAAAAATAACAAAAAAAGAGTCTGATCATAGAAATTTATTATGATGACAGGAAAGACAAAGACACAAACTCCAAAGAGGACAACAATGTCAAAACAGCTATGGGCAAAACCCTAAAGAAACACGAGGAGTGGTCTCAAGTTCAGAAAGAACTCATGGAAGAACTCAAAAAGGAATTTAAAAATCAAATAAGGGAGGCAGAATAAAAAAAATGGGGAAAGAAATGAGAGTTATGCAAGAGAATTATGAAAAAAGAATAAACAGTTTGGGGGAAATAACTATTTAAAAAGTAGAATTGGCCAAATGGAAAAAAAGGTACAAAAATACACTGAAGAAAACAATTCCTTAAAAAGTATAATTGGCCAAATAGAAAAGGAAGTACAAAAACTGAGGAATACAACTCCTTAAAAGTTGGAATTGGGGGTGGCTAGGTGGCACAGTGAATAGAGCACTGGCCCTGGAGTCAGGAGGACCGGACCTGAGTTCAAATCTGGCCACAGACACTTAACACTTAACTAGCCATGTGACCTTGGGCAGGTCACTTAAACCAAATTGCCCTCCAAAAAAAAAAAGTTAGAATTGGGTAAGTGGAAACTGACTTTATGAGACACCAAGAATCAATCAAACAAAGTTAAAAGAATGAAAAAAAATACAAGAAAATATAGAATACTCCAAGGGAAAAACAACTGACCTGGAAAATAGATGCAGGATTGATAATTTCAGAATCCCTGGGCTACCCAAAAGCCATAATCAAAAGGAGGACCAGGACAATATCTTTCAAGAAATTATCAAGGAAAACTGTCCTGATATCCTGGAACCAGAGGCCAAAATAGGCATTGAAAGAATTCATCTCAGGAAAGAGATTCTGAAATAAAAACTCCAAGGAACATTATGACCAAATTTCAGAACTGTTAGGTCAAGGAAAAATTATTACAAGTGAAAAAGCAATTCTATTACCAGGGAGCCACAATCAGGATTATACAGGATTTAGCAGCTACAACATTAAAGGACTGGCAGGCATGGAATGTAATATTCCAAAAGGCAAAGGAGCTAGGATTACAACCAAGAATCATCTACCCAGCAAAATTAAGCATAATGCTTCAAGGGAAAAAAAGGTCATTCAATGAAATAGAAGTTCAAGCTTTCATAAGGAGATGATCAGAACTGAACAAAAAATTGGATCTCTAATATCAAAACCCAAGAGAAACCTAGAAAAGGGAAAAAAGGGCAAAGGGAACATAAGGGATTCAAAAGAGATAAACTTTACATTCGTACATGGTAAGATGATACGGGTAACACTTAAAAATCGTACCTCCAATAGTACAGCTAGAAGGAATATATATATGGATAAGGACAGAGAGAGACAGAGAGAAAGTGGGTAAAAGGTAAATTTGAGGGAATGGCATTAAAAAATTACTTAAGGGATGAGAAAGTACACTGGGTATAGAAGGAAGGGAGAGATAGACTGGGGTAAATTATATCACATGAAGAAGTGTGAAAGAGCTATTACACTGGAGGGGAAGATGGGAGGGTAGGCAATTGTCATTGATTCAACCTTATTCTCATTAGAAGAGAGAATAATATACACAATCAGTTGAATTTAGAAATCTATCTTACCTGACAGGGAAGTAGAAGGGGAGGAGATTTAAGTAAAGATGGGGGGCAGAGGGGGAGCAACAGAAGGGAGGGCAGATCAAGGGAGGAGGTAGACAGAAGCTAAACACTAGTAAGGAGGAAAAGGGTGAAAGAAGAGAGAGAGGACAAATAAGAAGAAAAATTAGAGGGAAATACACAGTAATTGTAACTGTGAATGTAAATGGAATGAACTCTGCCATAAAATAGAAGTGGATAGCAGAGTGGGTCATAGACCAGAATCCTGCAATATGTTGTGTTCAGGAAAAATACCTGAAGCACAGAAACACACACAGAGTAAAAGGTAAGGGGCCGGAGCAAAATCTATTATGCCTCAACTGAAGCAAAAAAAGCAGTGGTAGCAATCCCAATCCCTATCTCAGACAAAGCAAAAGCAAAAACAGACCTAATTAAAAGACATAAGGAAGGAAACTACATCTTGCCAAAAGGTACCATAGACAATGAAGTAATATCTAAACACATATGCACTAAGTGGTAAAGCATCCAAATTCTTAAATGAGAAGTTAAGTGAGTTATAGGAAGAAATAGACAACAAAATGATACTAGTGGGGGACCTCAACTGTCCCCTCTCAGAATCTGATAAATCCAACCAAAAAATTAACAAGAAAGAAACTAAGGAGGTGAATAGAATATTAGAAAAGTTAGATATGAGAGACCTTTGGAGAAAAATGACAAGGAACAGAAAGGAATATTCCTTTTTCTCAGCAGTACATGGCACCTACACAAAAACTGACCATGCATTAGGGCATTAAAACCTCAAAATCAAATGTAGAAAGACAGAAGTATTAAATATATTCTTTTCATATTATAATACAGTACAAATTACATTCAACAAAGAGCAGTGTAAAGATAGATCAAAAATTAATTGGGAACTAAACAATCTAATTCTAAAGAACAAGTGGGTCAAGAATAAATCATAGAAACAATTGATAATTTCATTAAAGAGAATGATAACAATTAAACAACATACCAAAATGTATGGGATGCAACCAAACCAGCACTTAGGGGAAAATTTATTTCTCTAAATTCTTACACCAACAAAATAGAGAAAGATCAATCAAATTAGGCATGCAACTAAAAAAAAATAAAATAGAAAAAGAACAAATTTTAAAAACCCCAATTGAGCACCAAGTTCGAAATCCTGAAAACCAAAGGTGAGATTAATAAAATTGGAAGCTAAAAAAAATATTGATCTAATAAATAAAACTAGGAGCTGGTTTTATGGGGAAAAACTAATAAGATAGATATTGATTAATTTGATTTTTTCAAAGAAAGAATAAAACCAAATATTCCGTATCAAAAAAAGAAAAAGGGTAAAATCACTACCTAATCTTAATTAGGTTAATTAATTAATATTACTAAATGAATATTAATTAATAAATTAATAATCTTCCTAAATTCAAATCTGACTTCAGATACTTGCTGTGTGACCCTGGGCAAGTCACTTAATCCTGTTTGCCTCAGTTTCCTCCTCTGTAAAATGAGCTGGAGAAGGAAATGGCAAACTAATTCTGTATCTTTGCCAAGAAAACCCCACACAGCATGATGAAGAGTCAGAACTGAAAAATGACTGAACACAACAAAAACAACAAAGTCAATATTTGAGTTTAACATCTGGCCCATGAAATCACAAGTCTGGTAAAAACAAATGAACAAAAGTTGGAGATATTTGAGGTGCGGTGTTGTGTTAATTGCTTGAGACAAGCAATAATTTTTATATAATTTCATTTTGTGACAGTAATGATCATGCAGCTGCTATTGGTATGGGACGTCAAACATTTCAAGGGTCATTCAAGCCCACAATGAAACAGGAGCTATCTCATCCAAACACAAAGGAAGGTGCTGTCAAAGTTGAAAACGAAGCCGAAGTACTAATAAATTATTGCTGCAAAACAGCTGATTCATCATCAGAAGAGAGGCAAAGATCTTCAGAGGGACCTGGCAACTGGAGGGATTTTATTATGTCCCTCTCCAGTATGGTAGAGACTTTTTGAAGCTAAAAAAACAGCATGAAGACCAGTAAAAATAAACAAAAACGCTGCTAACTGTTGCTATAAAGGAAAAAAAAATTGTATGAATAAAACAATAAAGAGACAGAAGTACTGTAGATTAGGAAAATATTATTTCTACTTTTGAAACTAATTTTTCATTCAAAGCTGTATGAAAACCATTGTCAGAATAAATTCAGGTGAATTTGTAAGATCTGGCCATATTCATTACACTTTTTATAAAATGGCCACCCCCAAAAAAATGTTGGGGAATTTTTACTCCCATGTGGTCTAGAAGTCTTGTCTTCACTGAGATAATGATGAGTTCTGATATTGCTATAGTGAAAAACAGAATTGTTCCAAAACAGAAGTCCTTAAATCAAGATGGAATGCTATAATCTCACCTTGTGCCATACTACATTAAATTACAGAAAGTTAAGAATTGTATCTAAAAGATGTAGACAAACATGTTTCAGTAGCTTGGGAACTCACTTGATTTTCACTCTTTTGAAAACCTAGGAGCTTTAATACAGGCTAGATTTGGACATGTTTGTAAAAGGAAAGTTGAATAATGTGTCCTGATAAAGAATTAGGATATGCATCAAAATCTTGTGAACTCAACACAAAATTGTAGAAAACAAATCACTGCAACAAAAAGGAGGGCAAGTTGCATATTCAAAGTTGTTTAAAGATGGGGAAAGTAGTAAGATTTATTATTTGCCAATAAATTTAAATCTAATTTGTCCCAAGTAATTTGCACAACACTGTGTCTTATCACTAATCTTTTGTGATTTGAAGTCAGGACCGAAATCATGCTTTTCCACACACCACATATTGGCTCCACTGTCATGGGAATAATCCAGAACTTTCAAGAGTACTGATGTGTCCCAGAGTCTGTCATATTTGTGTTCTTGCACTGAATGTTTTTTCCTGAATTTCACAAGTCTGAGTTTGCTGCTTATGATCCTTCTGGAGACCTAACAAGTTTCTCCTCAAATCACTTTGTATTAGACTCAGCTGTATACATGCTGTATTGTCCCAGAAGAATGTAAGCACTTTGAGGGCAAGGACTATTGTTGTATCTGTTTGTTTTGACTTTGTATTCTAAACCTAGCACGGTATTTGG
This sequence comes from Petaurus breviceps papuanus, assembly GCF_028583685.1. Taxonomy (NCBI): domain Eukaryota; kingdom Metazoa; phylum Chordata; class Mammalia; order Diprotodontia; family Petauridae; genus Petaurus; species Petaurus breviceps. Next base: position 27,717,247 of record NW_027186304.1, on the reverse strand, counting down.
AACATAATAGCTACTTAATAAATGTTTGTTGAATTAAATTGGGGAGACTATTTCATGGGCCACCTGAGACTGTCCTTATGCTAAAAATAAGTTCTTGAATTTAAAGTAACCCCTTTTCCCCAAACTGATTTCTGGCATTTAAAGCAAACCCTCCCCATTCAGCCTCGCATCTTTTGTGATTCCTCACGCTATCACTCCTCTCCCAGGTGTCCAGAGTTTCCATCTAAAAGGAATTTCTTTTTTTTTTTTCTTTAGCAATTGGGGTTAAGTAACTTGCTCAAGGTTACACGACCAGTTATTTCTGGGTGTGGTGCTGAGTGTCTGAGCCCGGGATTCGATCTCCAGGTCGTCCTGACACTGGAGCCGGTGTTCTTACTCACTGTGCTACCTGGCCGCCCCTAAAAGGAGTTTCTGACTCAGTGATTTAGAGCCTAAACTCAGGGGCCAAATTCTACAGTGGCAGATACCATTTTCGAACTGGTATGAGCCTTAGTTGATTTAGACCCCTAGGAAACACTGGGCAATTTGTATCAGAGTAACTTCTTGGTTATATTTATGGTCGTTCTGAATTTTTTCAGGCTCTGGAAATAGGATTATTTGTATACTAGAATTTATTTCAAAATAGTCTATAAAAGGAACATAAATTAATATTACTGTATCTTAGGAGATGATATGAAGAATTCAAAGAAGCAAGAAGAACACTTTGTAAGTAAACACAAAATGAACTGAGGAAAATGGTATTTAGAAAGAAAGTATAAATGGCAAGAATGAGCAAAAAAAAGTGAAAACGGAATACTATATCATTACAATGACCAAGCTTGATCCTGAAGAAGAGAGAAGAGAAAAAAATCCCCCCCTTTTTTTTTTTTACAAAGATGGGGGATTATTAGTATAGAATATTACGTGTTCTGTCAGACTTAATTGATGTGTTGGTGAGTGTTGCTGAACTATTTTTTAAAATAAAATTATTCGTTGTTACAAGCAATGGCTCCTTGAGTGGAAGGAAAGCTGTATTTATACATGATGGCAACAAAATATATTAATTTTGAAAGGAATGAAAACACGGATTGAGTGAGAGGAAGTTTAGTCTAGTTAGTCATAAGAACACTAATTTTAGCCAAATATAATAATAATATCTTGTATTTATATAGCACCTTAAGGTTTGCAAAGCACTTTACAAATATTCTCTTTTGGGGGGAGGTTGATTTAGGGATTTTGGAAGCAATCGGGGTTAAGTGACTTGCCCAGAGACACACAGCTAGTATGTGTCTAAGGCCAGATTTGAACTTGGGCCTTCCTGACTCTAGGGTCAGCACTCTGTCCACTGCCTCACCTAGCTGCCCCATAAATATTATTTCTTTATCCTCACAACAACCATATAAGGTAGATGCTATTGTTATTCTAATTTTACAGAGGATAAAACTGAGGCAGACAGAGGTTAAGTCACTTGCCCAGGACCACACAGCTACTAAATGTCTAGGGTCAAATTTGAAATCAGTCCTTTCTGGGTCCACACTCACTTTGCAGTCTAGTTGTCCATCTTTGGGCTTGAGTCTGACTCTACCATGTAATAGCTGTATCTCTGGGAGATATTCCTTAATCTTTCTGAGCCTCAGGCTTTTCCTCTGTAAAGCGGGAATAATAATATTCACATTACCCATTTAAAAAGGTTATGAGGAAAGTATATTGTAAACCTCAAAGTGATACATAAAATATGAATTCTTATTATGGGGTCCAAAAATCAGAAAAACCTTTAAAAGGTTGACATAGATTCTGATGCTTCTAAAATCCCTATTCTACTGTAAATAAGAATGAAACTTTATAGGCCTTCATGACTCAGGTCATACTGGAGGTGGTCCAGGAAACCAAAAAATGTTACAGGACTATAGCACAGTGTAGTTGTGTTTTTGTGGTTGGCTTCATTTTCTGTGTCACCAGATCCTTTTGCAATGCTGAAAGAAAGACACTCAGAAATCGAGAAAGAGACAGAAAGACAGTCGGAGGTAAAGGCAAACAGAGGAACAGAGATGGAGGGAAAGAGAAGAGGGAGAGAGAGACAGAGACAGAGACAGACAGACAGAGACAGAGACACAGAGAAAGAGACAAAGACAGAGGAACAGAAACAGGAAAGAGAATGGGGGAGAGAAACAGAAAGAGAGATAGAAACAGAGAGAGAGAGACAGAGAGAAAGACAGAGACAGAGATACAAACAGAGCAAAATCTTCCATATTAATTTCCAGATTATTTAGCTCATGGTTTCCATGAAGGAAAAAAAACCAGGATACTGCCATTCATTTCCCGATTTCTCCTATAGGTGAAGGAGAAGAGACTGGTTTAGTATATATAGTAGCAATGTCACTAGCCTAACATATACAATGGTTCAAGGTTTGCAAAACACTTGACATATATTATCTCATTTGACTCTTATAAGTACCTTGTGAGGTAGGAGCTATTATTATTATTATTTTTTTAAGCAATCGTGGTTAAGTAACTTGCTCAAGGTTACATGGCCAGTTATTTCTGGGTGTGGTGCTAAGTATCTGAGCCCAGATTTGATCCCCAGGTCATCCGGACACTGGAGCCGGTGTGGTTACTTGCTGAGCCACCTGGCCGCCCCTGTAGGAGCTATTATTATTATTATTCCCATTTTATAGATGAGGAAATTAAGGTTCAGAAAGAATGACATAATTTGCTCAGGGTTAGATGCAACTAGAGGTCTTCCTGACTCTAAGTCCAGCACTCTGGTCACAATGCCTCAACTGTCACTTACTATTAATGTTTACTTCCAAAGAGCTTAACCTGATCCACAGTGGATAAAGATAGATACCTAATAAGATATCTCTCTATATAAGACTGATAAGATAAGCCTATCTTATCAGTCTTACCCCTTATTCCCTCACGTCCAATAATAACACCTCTCGGGTATAAGTGGATTGTGAGAGGCTCAGGTTGGCTCTAGGAAGACCTCTGAGGTCTTACAAATATTTGTTGAATTGAATACTGCACTCTAGTAATGGAGATGGAAAGAGAAACCAGGGGTTCTAAGTCCTAGATAGGTTTGGCCCCCATAAATGTTTTCCAAAGCACTTTGGCATAAAAATGCTTCCAAAAAATATAGAAGACAGGGTCCCTCCTGGTCCTTTGCATCTTTACGAAATGAAATCCAAAACAAACCAGAGAACAGCCCTTGTTCCATCCTTCAGGTGGCAGAAAGTGGGTCATTTTCTGCAGCATCTTTCATCTTTATTGGTGCCAATCAAGTAGGGAAACTCATTGCAGTTTCTCACTATTATTGCTTAAGGTGTCTCAGATGACTTTGATGGGAAGCAGCAGCTCTGCAATAAAGGCTGTAGTCAGCAGCTTTGCAAAGTTCCTGGCTTGACTTTTCAGGTTAACAACCTCCTCCTCCATCCTGGTAGTTTGGTTCAAAAATATCTCTCCAGTCCAACCAAAGCCATCCAATATCACCAAGAGGCAAAATGTTGGTCAGCTGGACTTAATCTTCTAAGAGAAACAAGACCTTTTGTCTCTGTGGCAAGTGTGCTGGCATCGGTTACCCATTTTTCCCTTCTTCCTCTCATGTTCCTAGTACCTTTTTAAAAAAATTATTTTTATTTTTGCTTTTTGGGAGGGGCAATTGGGGTTAAGTGACTTGCCCAAGGTCACACGGCTAGTAAGTGTCTGAGGCGGATTTGAACTCAGGTCCTCCTGACTCCAGGGCGGGTACTCCTATTACCTTTTAAAGCAGCCTCAGTAAATCGTGCATGATCTGGCACAAGCTGAGGAGTTGCATAAAGTAATGATAAGAATCATAAAGGTGAAGGATGTTAAGGGGTTTGAATGTGTATCCTCTGCCTGAAAAAAGACTTAGTAAGAAGTACTGTTAACCATACTGGGGGACACTGTTTGCATTCTTGAGCCAGGGAAGAAGTCAATGGAATTCAATTGTGGAAGTAAGGGTTTGAAACTGTTGGTTGGGGTGGGTAGAGTGGGAGATCTCTGCAGTTGCCTGAGGGGCCCTTTTTTGTGCCATCTGGGTAGAGACTAGGGGCCTGACTAACAAAAGGGAATGCAAGCTCCTTGAATATAGGGATTGTTCAATTTTGTCTCTTTTAGCCCAAGCCTTTCACAGTACTTTGTAGGCTAAGGTATTATTCTAGGGATCCATGGAAGATTCTTAAATAGATGGGTGTTACAGTCAGATCTGAGTTTCAGGAATATCAGTTCACCAGCTGAGTGGAAGATGGATTACAGAGAGGACAGACAGAAAATAAGTTACCTAATTAAAAGGCCACTGCAGTTGTCTACTATGCATCTAGGTGTCCTCAGCTCTCTTGTAAGCATGCTTCTAACAAAGTTTGTACAGCAAGGACTGGTACCTGAGTCCTTAATCAATCACGAAACTTTCCCTCTGGTAAGCCCCACTTCCCCCAGGTAGCTCTGCAGTTCTGACTATAAATGATGCTCTGGGGTTCAGACCCCTTTGATCCCCTTGTAAAAAAGCAGTTCAGGGTTGCGAAGGGATCTAGATTTCTTTGTCTTTAGTGAACCTTACCTTCAGGGACACATACAGTTGCTCCAGAGCTCCTTAGAGTTGAGTCTTTCCCAAGTGGGGGAAAAATCAAGGTCATTTGAAAGTTGATTTTTTTTCTTCCATGTTTGCATAGTCCACATGACTGTCAGTACCAGTGAAGGTCAAAGTCAAGCTCCAGGTTTGTTCCTCTTCTGTACCTTATTATTCTTTGGTTCCAATTCCTCCTTGGGCTCTTGAATCACCATGTGGCACCCTTCTAAGAGTTACCCCCCAACTCACACTCACAGTTTGGATCCCCTGGGGGATGGCTCCCCAAGGTTCAAGGTATTTTGTGATCCTCAGTGCTAAAACTATATCTCAGGAGCCCCATCTGGTGTGTTTCCATAATAGTTAGCCAGAATGAACAAGTTGTGGTATATGAATATAATGGAATACTATTGTTCTATTAGAAATGATGAGCAGAATGATTTCAGAAAAACCTGGAAAGACTTATATGAACCTATGCTGATTGAAGTGAGCAGAACTAGAACATTGTGCATAGTAACAGCAACATTGTGTGATGGATGACCAACTGTGATAGACTTAGCTCTTCTCAGCAACACAATGATCTGAGACAATTCCAAAAGATTCATGAGAGAAAATGCCATCCACACCCAGAGAAAATACCATGGAGTCCTAATGCAGTTTGAAGCATATAATTTTTTCTCTCTCTTTTTTTCTTCTTCTTGGTTTTTCTTTTTTGTTCTGATTCTTCTTTCACAATATGACTAATGTGGAAAAATATTTAATATGATTATATATATGTATACACACACATATATGTATAGCCTATATCAGATTGCATGCAGGGGGAAAAGCTTGGAATTCAAAATTTTTTAAATGTAAATGTTGAAAGCTAGAAATAAATAAAAGTTTGCCAGAGGACACAATTAACTCAAGTGCATTTACTGAGATGGCTTAGTAAGGACAGTAGCTATAAAACATTCTATCCATAAATCTGGGATATATATGCTCTCCCACAAATAATATATAGTATAAGTAAGAGGACTGGACATACACATAAACTATGCTAGTAGAGAAGAACATATGTGGGAATAATGCAAGATTCTTACAATGAACACTTCCAACACTGGAAGGCTCCGATCCCATTTCTCTCCATAGTTTCCTCATTCTGTCAGGACCAAGATTTGAACCTAGGTATTTCTTGATTTCAAGTCCAGCATTTTTCCTACTGTATTATGCTTACTCCACACTATATTTCAATACGGATTATGAGAATTTATGGAAACAAAGAGTTATGGAACTGGAAAGGACCTTAAAGATTTTTAGTGGCAGAGGCAGCTAGGCATCTTAGTGGACAGAATACTAAACTTGAAATGAGGAAGACCTAAATTCAAATCCATCATCAAACACTAGCTGTGTGACCTTGGGTATGTCACTTAACCTCTATTTTTAAGGCACATAACACAATGCCTGGCGCTAGGTAGGTGCTTAATTAATGCTCATTTGTAAAATGAAGATAATAATGACAATTACCTCTTTGGTTTATTGTGAGGATAAAATGAGATAATATTTGTCAGTCACTTTGCAAACATTAAAGCACCATTTAAATGCTAGCAATTAATATTATGAAATGGAATAAAGTTCAGACGCAGGAGGTATAAAAAGATAAAGCATAAATTTGATGTGTATGTCCTATAAGGCAAAAGAACACTTGCAAGAAGAATGCTGGGGGCAGACTCTGGTCATGCGAGAAGGGTCACAAAAGTATAGAACAGGTTTGCTAAATATTCACTAGAGTGCTAGGGTCAGATAAGTAGATTACATTGCAGCTTTAACATCCTCCCATATGCAATCCCAGCTTTTGGTCCAAAGTTCCAGGCACTGAGTACTGTCTAGACTTTTATTTAACAAACATTTATTAAGCCCTTACTATATAAAAGGCACTGTGCTAGGCAATGGGGATAAAAAAGAAAACAACAAAAAATGAAATAGCCCACGCCCTCAAGGACCTTACAAAATGTGATTGTAGGATGGATGCATGAGATAAAAAGAAAAATAAGGGCCAGCGATTTTAGGCTCTATGGGTAAAGTCAGACCAAGCAAGATTTCTGTTTGTCAGTTTTAGGAGAATTCCATTGTAGGGATACCTGCCAGTGTTATAAACCAAGCCATGGCCTCTGGCCAAATATTCCCACTGAGAGCCCACAGCAGAAACTCATCATGGGCTTTGAGTCACTAACAGCCTGCGGCCAAATGAAGCCTGTGTGGATGATGAGTGAGGATACCATATTGACAAAGTCAGGGGCAGGCAAGCAGATGGAGGTTCCAGCAGTATCAGGCTTCAGACTCCTGACAGGCACTAAAACTGTCCAACAGGCTGCTTGGCCATACAGCTCAGCCCCGCTGCTGATGGCACATTCTATTCTCAGAAGAGATGCCCAGGTGCCCTTTGCTTGCCATGTCTAATGTGGAATGGCAGCAGAAAGCCTGCAGGCAGGACAGTCTGCAGTGCAGGTTCAAAGTCAGGCTCCAAGCAGCTCAGCCACGATGGGCTTGTCACAGGGACAGCAGAGATGACAATGAGATGCCAGGGCAGTTGCTACGGAGAACAACAAGAAGACACCATGGTTCACGAGGCCTAAAGAACAGGACCTGTGAGTGGCTAATGCCCAGCTTGAGGGCGCGAGATGTTGATGTCTGAAGCTAAAAAGATGTCTTTGAAAAAAACTTTGATTTTTTCTTTTGTTTAATACAAAAAATCCATTTGTTGATACCTTTTGTTTGTACAGTCGTTTCTGGAAATATCCCTTCCTCCCTCCAATAGAATCCACCATTATATGTTAGTTTTATTTAAAATTGAATCTTATTGATATAATTAGCTTTTATGTCACCTCATTTTCCAATTATATGCCTCCCCCTGCTCCCAGCCATCCCTTGAGAGAGAGGCAGAGGGAGGCAGACAGGGAAGGAGAGAGGGAAATGAGAGACAGAGGAAGAGGGGGACAGGGAGAGAGGGAAGGAGAAAAGGATGGAAAGAAAGTGAAAGAGAGAGAAGGAAAGAGAGAGAGAAAGAGGGGAATGGTAGGCAGGGGAAGAGGGGAATGGGCAGGGAGAGAAGGAAAAAGGAAAGGAGAGAGAGGAGGAGGGAAATGGGAGATGGGAAGAGGGGGATGGGGGAAAAGAGAAAGGAATGGAGAAAGAGGAGGAAGAGAATGGGAGAAAGGAAAAGAGGGGGACAGGGAGAGAGGGAAGGAGAAAGGAAAGAGAGAGGAAGGAAATGGGAGACAGGGGAAGAGGGGGACAGGGAGAAAGGGATGGAAAGAAAGAGAAAGAGAGAGGGGAGGACAGAGAGGAAGAGGGGAATGGTAGGGGAAGAGGGGGATGGGCAGGGAGAGGAGAAAAGGGGAGAGACAGAGAGAGAGGCAGAGAGAGAGACAGGGAGAGACAGAGAGAGAGAGGGGGAGACAGAGAGAGAGAGACGGAGAAAGAGAGAGCTGTGAGTAAAAAAACTAACCACACTCAATAAGAACAAAGACAGTGACCTTCTATGACAGTGTGTGCCCCATGGCTTCCCACCTCTCTTCTAAGGTGTTTAATTATCTGTTCTCTGGTACCAAGGGTGATTATTATAATCACTCATAGCTCACCTTTCTTTTCTGTTCCTTTCATTTCCTTTATTGTAGACATTGAGTGTTCTGTTCTCCTGGTTCTGCTTATTTCGCCCTACATCAGTTCCTATGAGTATTTCCCTCTTTCTCTGAATTTCTCATACACCTCACTTCTTGCTGCTCAATAACACTTCATTGCATTAACACACTACAATTTGCTTTGCAATTCCCAGTGGATCCATCCATCTTGTTTCCAGCCCTTGGCTCTGACAAAGAGTGCTGCTATCAATATGTTTGTATATCTGGAGTTTTTCTTTCTGTCTTTGATCTTCTTGGGCTAGAAGCCCAGTGGTGGGATGCTTGGGTCAAAGAGCATGAACAATTTAGTTGCTTTTCTCAAATAATTCTTTCACAGAAGTCTTGGCCAGGATGAATATTCAGAGAAGACTGGCTTATTTTGAAACAAAACCATTCTATTCCCCAAGACATTGAAGCATAAAAAGGGACTGCTAACAGTCCTTGTTCATATTCATAGTGGCAGGTATGATCATTCAGAGCCCACCAGCAAGCTTCGTTTCGAGAAAGTACTTAATAAAACAGATGTTGAATCAGTGAATACATGAAAACAACCCGCTGACATATGAAGGTGATGTAATATTAGTAGACTATGATCCTTGAACTGTATTTTTTTTCCTCTACTGATGGCAGTGGCCTTGGGCTCAGTTACCCACCCTGATTCCCTCTTCCACTTTTGACCAGTAGTGATTATCTGAGAGTTGAGTTTAGTGGGTTGGGGCCTTGAAACACTTTTTCACTTTGTGGAGCTGACTGGCCTGTCTGGAGTTTAATGTAATGGAGCTATGTGATCTAGATTAGGAGTTCATAGATATGTCAGGGGATCCATGAACTCTAATGGGAAAAAAATGACATCTTTATATCCACTAATCTCTAACTTAAATTGAGCATTTCCTTCAATTATGAATTTTAAAAAAGTATTTTGAGAAGGGATCCGTAAGCTTCACTATAGTTCCCAAGGGGTCCTTGACACACACACAAAAAGAACCCATCTTCTAGCTGGCAAATGATTCTACTTAGTATTTAAAGGTCTTTACATCCTGATACCAACCTACCTATCCAGCTTTATGACATATTCTTGCCCTTCACATAATCTATGGTCCAGGAAAACTGACCTTGCTATTTCTTACAGATGACATTTAATCTCCCTTCTCCTGCCTTTGGAAAAGCTATTCCTCAATCTTGAAAAGCACTTCCTTCTTCCTTCTGCTTTTATAGAAGGAAGGAAGCATCTAGATGGCACAGTGGATAGAGTGCCAGGCCCAGGGGAGTCAGGAAGACTGAGTGACCTCTGTAAAATGAGCCTGAGAAATGGCAAACCATGCCAGTATCTTGGTCATGAAGAGTTAGACATGACTGCAAAATGACTAAACAGCAAGAACAAAAAGGAAAAAAGCATTTATTGAATGCCTACTCTGTGCCAGGCCCTGCACTAATTGCTTTTACAGATATAATCTCATTTAATCCTCACAACGGAGAGGCCGGAGCTATCTTTATCCCCATTTCACAGTTGAGGAAACTGAGGTACACAGAGTTTAAGTGACTTGCCCAGGGTCACATAAGTCTTTCTGATTCTGGGCCTAGCATTCTATCCACCTGTCTGCCTCTGAAAATGTAGTTTTGCTCAAAGTTCAGCTCAAGTACCGCCATCTCCTATATTTTTCTTGATGTTTTCTTGATCTCTCCTTTCCTACCAGCTACTAGTGCCTCACCGCCCAAATTACCTTTTTTTTTTTCAAAATTTTGTTTTAGACTCAAATACCAGAACACAAATACAAAATAGAGAAAAGAAACAAAAACATATCATAAACTTAAATATTTGAACTTAAACACAAAGTCAGAAAGAAAAAAAAAGCATGTTGTGTGCATAGCAGAACATAAGAGAGACAAATTACCTTTGGTTTATTTTTGTGTGTAGCAGCTGCTATGGAGCTATTATCCCAAATCCAACATTCTCTGATGAGTCACATTCCCCCAAAGTATGGTTACTATATACCCTCAGGTTAGCCATTAAATATGGGAGGCTGTCATTTTATTGTTATAACTCATGAGCCCCCACTGGTATGCTTCTCACTAAAATCATCGGTTTGATACCAATTAGCCAAGACAATTAACTTTTATAAAGGGATATATTCTTTATACTAAATGCCTCTAGAGTTAGAATAATTGGTACAAAACAACCCTCAAAAGGTCTGACACAAATGACCACGAAATACATATAGAATCCATAGGAAAGTGGAATCGAGCACATGTGGCAAAGGGTTAAATCACAGGTCCTGAAAAGTCTTTTGCTGTGTCTTCAAGACGTTCTGTGATATGGTGTAGCTTTTCTACTGGTCTCTTTGTAAACCCTAGGATCTGTCTTTCTTCAATGAGTCTCTTTTGTCCTTGGTTCACCATGCAGACACTGCCCTAGCTGTACCAAGGTTCTGCTAGGATTAGGACTAGGCTCTGGTCCTTCAAAGTTCATGATGTCCTTCTCTGGACAAATGGGATATATATATATATATACACATACATACATACACACATACATACATACACATACATACATACACACACACCAACCCACCTATCCAGTTTTATGACATATTCTTGCCCTTCACATAATCTATGGTCCACGTAGTATGACTCAGGGGCAGGGAAGAGGAAAGAACAAAGGCAAGACATTGTTCTCCTTCCCAAATGACTCCTTCTCACGATTTTGGTTTTCTATTTTTTAATATTTATTTTTTTGTTTTTAACATTGACTTTTTTAAGATTTTGAGTTCTAAAACTTCCCCCTTCCCTTCACTCCCCAAGACAGCAAGCCATCTAATATAGGCTATATATGTATGATCATATTAAGCATATTTTCCCACATAGTCATGTTGTAAAAGAAGAATCAGAACAAAAGGGAAAAATCATGAGGAAAAAAAAAGCAACAACAAGAAGAAAAAATAATCTGTTTCAACCTGCATTCAGACTCCACAGCTCTTTCTCTGGACATGGATAGCATTTCCTTCTCAGGGTTTTGACTGAAACACCCTTTCCTGGCCAGCCACTCACTCCTCACATGGCCAAGTCCCCTAGACGTGCCAAAGAGATTTCCTATAGCACACAGGGAGATGTTCAGTCCTTGTTCACACCTACTGAACAACTGGTATATATTCTAATTTGATAAATGTATTTGGGAGAGCACTTTGATCTTTTCTTAAATGGGATGGGGTGATACGATTGATTTATTCAATCAGCCTCTACCTTTACCCTTCGCCCCATTTCAATTTTAATATTTGCTGTCCTCAACAAATCTATTAGAGCATGTTTGGCAAAGTGCATAGTCCCAAATCCTGGCTAGCTCTCTGGAGACTAAGGTTCTTCATGATTATTTCTCAATGCTTTCCCCAGAGCTTTGTGCAGTAGTCACAGAAAAAGTTTGTGTGGCCTAGTTTGTATTCAGCTCTGGGAAGTTAATATGCTTCCATTCTTCCAAATACATAGGGACACAATTTAACAAATAACATTTTACAAAGTTTTAATAAGGTAATAATTTCTGTCTTGCTAGTTCCAAAAGGACCTTCTTCAACTCAAAACAATAAAGAAAAGAGAAAAGAAAAGGAACAGAAAATTAAGTCTTTCTCACAGGGAATGGCGTATGTATAGTGAGTGATCCTTGTGCTTTACACAGCTCCTTAAGCATGTGGGGTTCTTCTTATGAGTAAGCAGGACTTGGGGTAAAGCAGGGTAAAGTCGCAGTTACTCCTTCACCTTCAGGTGAGAAGCCGAATTGATTAGGTTTTGAGTGATAACAAACCAGCTCTGGGCTTTGCAGGGGAGTTAGGGAATTTCATTCCCCCCTACATGTTAAATGTTCTCCCCTGACCTGTGTGTACATATATATATATATGTATATATATTATATTTATATGTAATATATAGAGTCTGTGAGCACTCTATACATGTATATACACATTCATATATTTATATGTGCATATTTGCACACATGTGTGAGCATGTATGTGCACGCGTGGATGCATGTACACACATTCACATATATTCTAATAGAAGGTTAGCTACTTGAGGGCATGGGCACTTTCATTTTTGTCTTTGTGTAATCATTGCTCACCACAGGGCCTGGTATATAACAGGCATTTAATAAATGGTTGCTCATGGATTGACTGATTAATAAGCTTTTAAACACTTGTGTACTTGGGGCAGCTAGGTGGCACAGTGGATAGAGTGCAAGGCCTGGAGTCATAAAAATTCATCTTCCTGAGTTCAAATCCGGCCTCAGACATTTACTAGCTGTGTACCCTGGGCCGGTCATATAACCCTGTTTGCCTCAGTTTCCTCATCTGTAAAATGAGCTGCAGAAGGATATAGCAAACTACTTAAGTATCTTTGCAGAGAAAACTTCAGATGGATCACAAAGAGTTGGACACACAGCAAGGAAGCAGCGTTGCCGGGTTATCCTTTTCAATTATATTTCTATGTAGTCATTTTAGCTGCAAAACCTCATGATCCATAGAGAGGCCTCTGGAGGAGAAGGCAAAGGTGAGTCTAGGAAGCAATCTACTTTTGAACCATATCCCAGGAAGTCACCATGCTCACTCGAAGCTCAACCAGAAAATACAGATATAGGACTATTATTATTTTTCCCCCAAGCTATTCCTCTTTCCAAAAAACTTTCATGTATGCTACTTCCAGGAGCACAGACCCAGAAAGCGCCACCTCTATCCCAGTCCCTTCCCAGCATGGAGGCAGATGGCGGATGCGCTCCATAGATGAACCGAGACTTCCCCACTTTGGTGTTGTCCTGAAGGGACAAGGTGGCTAACATTAGGCATAGCTCTTGCTGCAATGCAGCAGCCAATGTGCAGCAGCCAATGTTCTAGGCTAGAAGGAGAAAGAGAACTGGAGGCTGAGCGAATGAGTTCATTGTGCAGAAGGGGAATGAGCTGTGGCCTTGCCAACTCTTGCCTCTTGATGGGAAGTGCAGGGAGTGAGAGAGGAGGGAGGAGGTGGGGCTCATCCTACCTACCTCCATCTCATCCACACTCAGCCTGCTTAGCTCTCTTTTTTTTTTTTTTTAAAGCAATCGGGGTTAAGTAACTTGCTCAAGGTTATACAGCCAGTTATCTCTGGGTGTGGTGCTGAGTATCTGAGCCTGGATTTGATCCAGGTCATCCCGACACTGGAGCCTGTGCTCTTACTTGCTGAGCCACCTGGCCGCCCCTAAGCAACTGGGGTTAAGTAACTTGCTCAAGGTTACATGGCCAGTTATTTCTGGGTGTGGTGCTGAGTATCTGAGCCCGGATTTGATCCAGGTCATCCCGACACTGGAGCTGGTGCTCTTACACGCTGAGCCACCTGGCCACCCCTACTGCTTAGCTCTCTTAACTGTAGCCTGCTAGGCTTGCAGCTCTTGGCAGTGAGGTGCCCCATTTCCCATGCCATGTTTTTGTTTTAAAAGGAAGGATTGAGTCACGAACATGGTTCCTCCATACTTATTCCATTGATCCCTGTTCCCCTTGTAGAGATTTTTGAGGGGAGTTTTCATAGTGTGGAAGAGAGGGAGAAAGATGTTATGCTCAGGCCAACATTCACAAAAAGGAAAGGAAACGGTTTTCATTTTTGTCTTCGCGTCTCCAGTAGGAGGCCCAGCTCAAAGTAAAGAGTTAATATTCACTGAATTGAATTGAACTAAATTCTTAGCAACTGTACTAACTGGGTACTGGAGGAAGATACAGAAGAAATGTTAAGATCAGGTCTCTGTTCTGAAGAATTTATGGCCTAGAAGGGAATCTAGAAGTATCTGGCAGGAAACAGAACAATTAAGCGGCAAAATAGGTGGCAGTGTAATAAGGGAGGATGGAGAGGGGGACTGGGGGTCGGAAGGTCAGAGAAGGATCCAAACCAAAGAACTCAAACTCCAGGGGCTTCTCTTCAAAGCATTTCACACTGATTCTCCAAAAGGTGAGACTGGGTCAGACTCTCATGCCTGAAAACTGTCCTCTGCTTTGACTAATGCCTCATTATTACATTTAAGACCTTGTTTTGAATGTTCATTTTACAAACCACTTACCAAGAAAAGGAAAGTTCATTTGGCCCTTGGGATTCCCCTTTTAGCTTGAGAGGCCCAAGTATTCTGATTATTTGATTCTGTGTGTAGTCAATAGTTTTCTAAGGTGTTTCCACTTCATGTCACACAGATAGCACCTTTCATGATATCTGACATCGTTAGAGAGTAAAGATATCTACAGCATCATTAACTTTTAGCAGAATTGGTTTAAAGGTCAGGGTGGTAACAGTCTATCTACTACCTAACAAGCTATTCAGGGATAATGAGGAGGCTTTATTTCAGAGCAAGGGCGGGGGGGGCATTGTGGAGGTAAGAAGAGATATTAATAAAGGAAATTAAAAGAACATTAGCGACAGAAAGTAGACGAAAATGTCACAAAACCAAACTTCTGGAGACAGGGTAAAGGAAACAAGATTTATTCTAAAGAAGAAGAGGTTGAGATGGCACAGTGAATAGAACACCAGCCCTGGAGTCTGGAGGATCTGAGTTCAAATCCAGCCTCAGGACACTTGATTCTTAACTAGCTGTGCGACCTTGGGCAAGTCACTTAACCCCAATTGCCTTGCCTTCCCCCCTCCAAAAAAAGTGGTTGAGGGATAACTTTTTGAGTCCTCAAGATATCTGGTTATTGTTGTTACTAATTAAGCTACTAAATAACTATGTGGACTTAGGTATGAATAAGGGCAGTGAGATGGCAAAGTGGATAGAATGTTGAGCCCTGGAGTCAGGAGGTCTTGAGTTTAAATTTGGCCTGAGTGACACACTAGCAGTGTGACCGTGGGCAAGTCACTTAACTCTGCTTCAGTTTCCTCATCTGTAAAATGAGCTGGAGAAGGAAATGGCAAACCACTCCAGTATCTCTGCCAAGAAAACCCCAAATGGGGTTGTGAAGAACATAAGGACTTGGGCAAGTTATCTTGCCTCTGCAGGAAGATTCCTTAATTGTAAAATAATTAAAATAGTTAACATTTATATAAATACTTAAGGTTTGTCAAGAGCTTTATTTGTAAGAGAAGTTCCTCAGTGCTTATCTATTTGAGCCTGAAATTGTGACTGAAAACTTAAACCTACTCTCCCTAACACAGACTGAAAAAGCAAGAAAGGGCTCCGGGGATAACCACTCAGGACTGTTCCTAAGAAGTCACAGGGAGCAGGCGGCTACCATGGATATGGAGCCAAAGGGGGTGGTGGAACTGTGCCTTTGTCACTGGCTTGGTTCCCAAGAGACTTCAATCATGGTGACAGACTGGAGACACAAGGGTTACCTGATCATTCATTCAATTAATAAGCATTTATTAAATCACCTCTCATTTCATCACCATGTTGCTAATTGAAGCCTTGACTGACACCACCTCCCTCAGTGTCCTCTGTCCTCTCGCTGGAGGAATGAAGGATGGGCCTTGAAGAGGGCAGAAACTGGACTTTGGGGCTCACTCCATTGCATCTGCTGCTCTGTCTGGTGTCAACTCCATGAAACAAGGTGACCCCTCCTTCTCCATGTCCCCTCTGCTTTCCTCTCCCCTCCCCCCATTAGACTGTAAGCTCCTTGAAGGCAGGGATTGTTGAGGGCAGACACAGGGCCCTGCACAGAGCAGGTGCTTAATAAATGTTTATTGGAAGTGTTAGGGATACAAAGACAAAAACGGCTTTTTTTTAAGTCCCTACCCTCATGGAGTTTCCATTTTTTTAGTTATTTTGACAACAGAGCCCAAGTAGTGACTGTCTAAACACTTGAAAAGGAGGCCGCAGCCATAGTGGTGTGGTGAGTAGGGTTGCCCCATTAGTTGGATGTGCATATTCCTCCCCATCCTGCTATTGAGTCATTGCCTGGGTATAAGTATTCCTCCTCTGCCCTAGGATGTTGTATCAATGCATCAATTGCATCAATTCTTTTTCTTTTTTCTTTAATTTTGCTCTGAGCCCCACCCCAGAGATGGTGCTCCGGCAAAACCCCTCATTGCCAGATCAAGGAAATACAGGATTCCTTCTGTGGGCCGGAGAGTGGGTGCCAGCACTGGGGTGGAGGAGGTTTTAGCAACACAGCATCTGTCCAGATGGTCCTTGTTCCCAGCAGGTCCAAATCACCAGAGTCCCTGCTTCTTTCTTTATTGTGGCTGCCTCGGCCCACACGTCTGTTCTTCTAGCTCCATATGGTTTCTTAAGGTTCCTCCTGTTTCTTCAGGGGCCTGGCTCCTGTTAGAGTTTCTCCTTTGCCTCTAATGAATGAAACTACTTTTGAAAATCACCTAGGGGTACATCCATTCATTTTTTGTTCTATGGGATTATTCCCTTTCCAGTTCACTCAAGGTACTTGTTCATACTGACCTTTCCTTACTGGTCTCACTTGATCCCTTTTCTGTGATTAGGTACTATGCTTTCCAGGACCAAGTCCTTTATATTAAGCAGCTTAAATCTCATTTGAGCCACACAACAACTTTGTGACATAGGTACCACAGGTGTTATTATCCCCATTTTACAGATGAGAAAACAGAGGCCTGCAGAATTTGTTACCTGCTCATGGTCACATACCCAGTAAGGGACAGAGGCAGGACTACAATTCAAGTCTGTCCTGACTTCAAGTCTAGTGTCCTTTGCAATACACCACACTGTCTCTGAATAGAGGATGCATGCAGGGTGTCAAAGCTCATTGGTTGCCTAGTAAAGTCTGTTCCTGGCTCATTGATGGACTTTTAGGAGATTGGTTTCCACTGTTGCTCAGTTCTATATTAGCATAATAACCTTCCATTATCCCCACTGGGGGATTAGGGGGAAGGCTGGGAGAATTAAGTATTGGATAAATTTCTGAAGTTGTAAGGTGGAAGGTTTATTTGAGCAGCAGAATGAGATGAAAATATATACACACTGCAGATTCATAGGTATGCCTCATAAACATCAGCTTACCACTGAGCTAAAATTAATGAGCCTGTATATAAAGCATTGCAGAACAAAATATATTCCTGATGACAATTTTACGTAATCACATTAGAAGTATCTCTGATTACTCCTTCTTAATTGCTACTTAGAGTCTGAAGAACTTTGATGGAAATTTCCAGGTAACAGTTTACATAATTATTAAAATAAAACTGGTGTTTACAATGCCATAAAAACCATCATGGCAGCAGTCACCAACACCTACCAAGGACACACTGGATGCCCTGTTGGAGGAGCCATTGAACCATGAACACACACACACACACACACACACACACACACACAAGCTTACAATGTGACAGGGACAACAGAAAATTAAGAAGGCCTAAAAGCTTCTACTTCTATTTCCAGTGCTTAGCACATAGTAAGCTCTAAATCAGAGGCATGAAGTCCACAATACCCTTAGTGTGTCCTGAACCAGCTTAAGATGTAATTGGGAAATATTTAGCAAGATAAATAAAAACACAGTGATACATAGAAAACATTACATTTAAAAATGAAATTAATATGTATTCCATAGGGATCCTTCTGTAGGGATTAGTGGCCCTGATTTCTATTTGAGTCTGAGAGAACAGCACTAAATAAATGTTCTATCTAGTAGAGATTAATGGCATTGAGCACATTCCTTTCTTACCACTTTCTTTTTCTGTATTAAAGAGGGGTGTGGGAAGGAGGCAAAGGGATAAAAAAATGTAAGATAAGATGGAAGGAAAAACACTAACAATCATTACTGTGAATGGGTTGTGTTAACCCACAAGCAAACATACTTGAATCATAAATGTTTACACAGAGCTTAAAATAAGGGACTGGAGCAAAATCAATTATGCTTCAAGCAAACTTCAATGACAACAACAACCAGGAGTAATGCTTTTCATGTTAGACAAGGTAATAATAACATAATTGATTAAAAGAGATTAAATAGGGAAATTACATTATGGTTAAAGGCAATGGATTAATATCAATAGATGGGCTAAATGACATAGTATCTCCATACTTAAAAAAATTAGTTAAATAATTTATGGGGATAAATAGACGGTCTTCAATATACTCCTTTCAGACTTAGACTATTTAACTGAAAGAGAAGCAAGAAATTAGTTAAGGTCATGAATAGGACTTTAAAAAATTTAGATATGATAGATTTCTGGCGATTACTAATAGAAACAGAAAAGAGTAAGCATATTTGTAGGCATGTACAGCCAAAAAATATGGAATATGTTAAAAAAACAAATATATTAATACATAAGCCCCTTATAAACAAATGCAGAAATATTAAATGCATTCTTTGCAGACCATGATGTAATAAAAAAAAATTACGTTCCATAAAGGGCCTTTGAAGACAGCAATAAAAATTAATTGGAGACTAAATACCTTAATCATAAAGAATTGTTGAATTAAAGAACAAATCATGGAAACATTGAAAAATTTCACCAATAAAATGACAATGCTAAGAAAACATATTAAAATTTGGGGGATGTAGCCAAAGTAGAACTTAAGGGAAATTTTACAGCTGAAAGCACTTTTATCTACAGAAGAAAGAAGAGGTCAATAATTTGGTCATGCAGTTAAAAAACTAGTAAAGCAACACTTCAACCCCTCCCTGCCTCCCCAAGTACTAAAATGAAAATTCCGAAAATAAAATAAGAAATTGACAGAATCCAAAGCAAAAAAACTTAAAACATTAAATTGATAAATAAAATTACAAGTTTTTAATAAAAATTTTAAAATACAAGTGAATTTTACCAACACATAAAGAACAATTGGTTCTAATATTATCTAAACTGCAAAAATGCCAAAAGAAAGTATCCTCCTAAATTTCTTCTATGGTACAAATATAGATTTGATACCTAAAACAGGGACAGTCAAAAAAGAAGAAGAAAACTATAGAGTACTCTAGATAGTGCAGTGGATAAAACTCTGAACCTGTAATCAGGAAGACCTGAGTTCAAATCTAATTTCTGACACTTAGAAGTTATGTGACCCTGGGCAAGTCACTTAATCTGTTTCAGTTGCCTCAACTGTAAAATGGAGATCATTACAGCACCTACCTCTCAAGGTTGTTGTGAGGAGGAAATGACATAATATCTGTAAAATGATTAGCATAGTGCCTGGAACATAGTAGGAGCTTAATAAATATACCTTGTTCCTTACTCACCCCATGAATATTGATGCAGAAAATTTCAATAAAATATTAGCAGAAAATCTGTATCAGTGGTGTCAAACTCAAATGGAAACAGGAACCACTCATCCTTAAAAGAGGATTCCTGCTATCTACATGTTGACTTAATTTTAAAATGTAATATTATCTATGTTTTATTGTATTTTTTATTATTTTGAGAAATATTTCTCATTTGCATTTTAATCTGATTCAGGCTGCACTTGGTAGTGTAACAGGCTGCAGGTGGCCCATGGGCCATATGGTTGATACTTCTTATTTACACCATTATAAAAAATAAAATACACTTTGACCAGGCTGGATTTATATGAGGAATGTAGGGTTGTTTCAATATTACATTCAATGTCTTACTTTGTTTTATTTTATTTTTTTGGAGGGAGGAAGGCAAGGCAATTGGGGTTAAGTGACTTGCCCAAGGTCACACAGCTAGTTAAGTGTCAGGTGTCTGAGGCTGGTTTTCAACTCAGATCCTCCTGACTCTAGGGCTGGTGCTCTATTCACTGTGCCACCTAGCTACCCCTATTACATTCAATATCAAGATCAATACAAATATACTACATAATACATTTGTACCCCATATCTAAGAAAAACAATATAAATCATATATCAATAAATATGGGAAAAGTTTTTGACAGAGTACCTCACCTATTTCTGGAATAAATGGCCTTTTCTTGAATATGTTAAGTATTATCTATCTAAAACCAAGGGGTTACCTTTATATTTAATGGGGCCTTTCCAATAAGATCAGAGGTAGAGCAAGGATGTCCATTATTACCATTAAAAAAAAAACACAGTGGGGCAGCCAAGTAGCACAGCGAGTAAGAGCACCAGCCCCAGTGTCAGGATGACCTGGGGGATCAAATCTGGGCTCAGACACTTAACACCCACCCAGAAACACCTGGCCATGTAACCTTGAGCAAGTTACTTAATCCCAATTGCTTAGGGGTGGCCAGGTGGCTCAGCGAGTAAGAGCACCGGCCCCAGTGTCGGGATGACCTAGGGATCAAATCCATGCTCAGGTACTTAGCACCACACCCAGAAATAACTGGCCGTGTAACCTTGAGCAAGTTACTTAATCCCAATTGCTTAAAAGAAAAAAATAAAAATAAAAAAACAGTGCAAAAATTATAAACAGAACAATAGGACAAGAAAAGGGAATGGGACAAAATCATTATTTTTTCAGGTGATATGATGCTCTATTTAAAGAACCCTAAAAAGTTAAGTAAAAAAAATTGAAACAATAACTTCATCAAAATAGCAGGATATAAAATAAATACAAACCATTAGAATTTCTGCATATTTCCAACAAAAGCAAGAAGGAATAGACAGAAAGAGAATCATTCAAAAACCTTCAGAATATATAAAACATTTGGAAGGTTATTTACCAAGGAAGGCATAAGAACTATACGAATTCAGCTACAAAAAGTCATTTAAAGAAATAAAGACAGACCTAAATAATTGGAGAGACATTAATTGCTCGTCATTGGACTTTGCTAAAAAAAAAAATTTTTTTTTGGAGGGAGGAAGGCAAGGCAATTGTGGTTAAGTGACTTGCCCAAGGTCACACAGCTAGTTAAGTGACAAGTGTCTGAGTCCAGATTTGAACTCAAGTCCTCTTGACTCTAGGCCTGGTGCTCTACTCATTGCACCACCTAGCTCCCCTCTTTGCTAAAATTTTTTAAATGGCAGTAGTATCTAAGTTAATTTACATGTGTAGTGCTAGACTAATCAAATTACCATGGGATTAATTTATAGAGCTAGAAAAAGAATAATAATATTCATATGCAGGAAAAAGGACACTAATATTAAGGGAAATAATTTTAAAAAGTGTAATATAATGAGGCCTAACTATACTAGACATTAAACTCATTACTCAAAAAGTAGTTATCATTAGAATTATTGGAACTGGTTAAAAGACTAAGGAAGTCAATCAGTGGAATAGATTATTAACCCCTCATATAAAAGCATATAAACATAGTAGTATGGTGTTTGATAAATCCAAGGATCCTAGCACTGAAATACAGAGTCACTATTTCACACACCTCCTCGTAAAACTGCAAAGTTATATGGCAGAAATTAGGTTTAGACCAACACCTCACATCACATACATAGGTTAAGTTCCAATAAGATGCATAAAGTAGATATGACAGGCTGCACCATAAAACAGTTATAGCAAGAAAGAAGTATCATTTACAACTATAGAAAAAGGCCCAAACAAGGGATATAGAGAGATGCAGAAGATAGATGGATAATTTTGATGATATATAAGTTTTTTTTAATTAATGCAGTTAACATTAGAAGGGAAAAGTTAACTAGATAATAATGTGTACAGCAAGTTTTTCTGAACAAAGCTTTATTATGCAAGTTATATAAGGAACTGATTCAAATATATAAGAACGAGAACCATTCTGCAGTAGATAAATGATCTAAGGACAGGAACAAGGAGGTTCACAAAGAAAGAAAACCATCAACAGAATCATGAAAAAATGTTCCAAACAACTAATAAGAGAAATGCAAACTAAAACAACTCAGGTTATACCTCATTTCCATTAGACTAGGAAAATGACAATTTATGAAAGGATTGTACAAAAAGAGACACATTAATATGCTGTTGGTAGAGCTATGAATAGGTCCAGCCATTCTGGAAAGCAATTTGGAATTATACCCCAAAGTGACTAAATTGTGCATACCATCTTTGACCCTGTGATGTCATTATTAGGCCTATGCTACAAAGACATCAAAGAAAGAGTAAAATGTACAAAAAGAACCCATATGTATAAAAAATATTTATAGCAGCCCTTTTTGTGTTGGCAAAGAATTTGAAAGTAAGAAGGTGCCCATCCATCCAGGAATTGCTGGACAACTTATGTTAAATAAATGTAACAGAATATTATTGATAATAAGAAATGATTTTAGAAGACCTGAGGTGTCTTGTATGAACAAATGGAGAGTGAAGTGAGCAGAACATGGAGAAATAAAGCAAGGTCAACATGAAAGCAAATTCCGAACACATTCAGAGGGAAGCAGAATGAGCAGGAATGCACAAAGAATCCTGCTGGGGACTTAGAGGGAGTGCCGAGTGCCTGAAAAATTGTTATGTTTTGTACAGTGAAATTAATTTAAATGTGGTTATGCTGCAAGTTTGTTCATAATGATGTTCAAGTTTTTAATAATCTTTTTGAATTAAAAACAATTCCTCCTACTCCCTAGAAAGAAAGGAAAAGAAAAGCTTTTAAAGCACAGAGATACAGATGAGGACAGATTGCTGTAGTATAACCTGAGAGCATTAGGTACAAGGAGTTTTAGCTAAATGGGAAGAAGAGACTGCATTGCCAATAGTAGGCATGAAGGTGTGAATTTGTATTCACATGGATTGAAAGTCTTGGTGACGGGGAGGCTAGGTGGGCAGTGAATAGAGCACCAGCCCTGGAGTCAGGAGGACCTGAGTTCAAGTCAGGAGGACCTGAGTTCAAATCCGACCTCAGACACTTAACACTTACTAGCCATGTGACCTTGGGCAAGTCACTTAATCTCCATTGCCTTGCCTTCCCTGCTCCAAAAAAAGAGCAAAAAAAAAGGTCTTGGTGAGGGATTATCTAATATTAATTTAGTTATTTTCATATGTTCTGCAGTGTTCAAAGACAGTGTTCAAACATCAGTTTCCATGGGTTACTGACTCCAGTTAAGAAAGGTTAAGAATCTAAGCTTTTGCATGTTCAACTTTTTCCATTTCATCCCTAAGAAAAAAGGACCTTGAGCTGTAAGAGATCTACTAGTCCATCCCTTTCATTTGATAAATAATAAATTTTATTTCTTTATTCTTATACAATATAGAAATATAATTTATAGAAATATAAATGCCATTTAAGTATATTCTGTAAATAAATAATATAGAAATATAATTATAATGACATAAATATATTTATGTCTATATTATATAATATAAAATATATTTATGTAAAATATAAATTTTATAAACAATAATAGTAGCTAGCATTTTATATAGTGCTATAAGATTTGCAACACGCTTTACATGTGCTAACTCATTTAATCTTCATAGCAATCCTATAAGATAGGTAATGTTATTGTCCTCATTTTACAGTTGAGGAAACTGAGGCACATAGAGGTTAAGTGACTTGCCCAGGGTGACAAAGCTAGTTAGTGTCTGAAGCAGGATTTGAACTCAGTTCTTCCTGACTCCAAGTTTCATATCTATTCAATAGTTGCTGAGGAAAAGGAAGCTCAGAAAGGATGAGTGATTTGTCCAAAGTCATACAGCTAGTAAATGGCAGTGTTGGGATAGGGAGTCCAAAAATCCACAGCTTTTTCCATAGCCTGAGGTCTTGTCTATGATAGGAATGATGATGAGGACCCTTCATACCCAGAAGATAAACACCATTCTTCTTGAGAGGGAAGTTCCTGGAAGTTCTTCAGAAGTAATCTGCATAAAATCAGACTCAGGTGTTGCTAAAACAAGTATTGGAAAAGTGGAAAAATCCAATTACCTAGGGTCCTGCCTCCAGGCCCCACTACCCATATTTTCTACAATGTGTCCCTAGAATCCTGTTTGATGTGATGTGAGTAAAAATACTTCCAGATGTACCAGTTTCTCTGATCTCACCAATCTGGTCCTTCCTCGACTAAAGCAGTCTGCAGCCCATTCATGTCCTGCCATCCTAAGTTAACATTATATTTTAAGTCTCAAAGTCTCTCCAAATTAGTGAAATAAGAGTTTTTCACAATGTCAACCACCCAGGGAGTAATCTTAGAACACTTTTTGAACCACATTAATCACTTGGCTTGGTGACATGCAGAGAGGTTTGGTCTCTTGGAAAAAAAATAAACAAAATGCATTCACCGTTTGGAGGCAAAAGGAACCAAGACATCAACATCAAATTATAAAACAATTTAAAGAAATGTGACTGCCCCACAGGGAGGATTCTGTCTAAACATACAATTGTACAGCCTCGACATTAGCCACCTAATAAACACACGGATTTTTTCTGCTCCACTGAACAGACACCTGCATCCTCTGGTGCCAGTTCTACGTGAAAACAACCGTTTTGCTTATTCAGAAATAGCAGAGTTAATTTCAAAGTATTTCTCGCCCATCGACTTCTGCAGTAAAGCTGAGCCAATATAGCCAAGAGTTCCTGGCATCTTCTCCTATAAAAAAAAGCCTTTGAGGCCCCAGCAATTCACAGCAAAATACACAGTTTTTCATTCCCATTCAAACAGTCCATCTGGGTATTTAAAAGAACTGCTATCTGCCGCAGCTCAATGATCACAGAAAATCCCTTTTAGGAACATCTGGGTTTAACCTGGGATTTTCAGCACTCTCTGTTCTTCATATATCACTTTCTCTTGGGGCCTAATTTCTGAACTCATAGGGAACACAGTCTAGTTTCCAACGGAAGGAAAGGAAGAACTTAGCAGAAGGTTCTCTATGGGTAAATAAAAGTTCGTAAAGTCTGGTGCCATGATACAAAGTCACCAATTTAGAATGAAAAAAAGAGGAAGGCCATGAGTTATTTTATACCTTTTAGAAGTTACAGGTTGAGTTCTTCTTCTTCTTCCCATCTCCTCACAAAGCACTGCTTTCATTTCTCCATCATTTTATCCCATGGAAGTCATGAGTGCTTACCATCTGACTTGCAACTGAAACTTCCTAAAACATATCTACTTGGTTGGAAAAAGATTTCATCTTTATTTCAACATGATTGGTTTTGTTTGCAAGCCTATGTGTTTTATTTTAGGCACCTACAAGAATCATTCTGAGAAGAGATCCATCAAGCCTGACCTGTGATAGAGCCTTTCAAGCCTGACTGGTTTATCAGCCACTGTTAGACAGTGGTACATTGACCCTGACATCATGATGTTACTTTGGTTCAGTTCACTTACAAAGGGCAGCAATGGCTCAGATTTCCAAAGGTTCTCCATGATTTAAAAAAAAAAAGGTGAGAAATCCTGATCTATCTAAATTAAAAAGAGTTCCATAGCTGCTTTGGTGGACACCGCTACCAAACGTATGTTGGAAGTGCTGTCGTTCTGGTCTCTCTCTAGGCGTCAACGTGACACATGCCCAGAACCTCGAGGTTAAAAGGGGTCTCATGAGTCATCTAGCCCAAGCCGAAACTGAAGAGGAATCCTTTGTACACTACACTGACAAGTAATTGTCCAGGTAGTACCTAAAGACCCCGGGATGGGGAACTCACCGATTTCTCAGGCAGTTTTCAGCTCAGTAATTAATTGGGAAAGCTTTCCTTATAGTGAGTCAAAGCAGACAACCCCCAGGGGTGGCTAGGTGATGCAGTGAGTAAAGCCCCGGCCTGGAGTCAGGAGGACGAGTTTGGTTCTGGCCTCAGACACTTAACACCCACACAAAATAACTAGCCATGTAACCTCGGGCAGGTTACTTAACCTAATTAACAGGTTAATTAGTTAATTACTTAACCTAATTAACAGGTTAATTGCCCTCCAAAAGAAGAAAAAAAAGTTGTAAAAAACCCCCAAAAACAGACAACCCTCAGCAACCTTCATGAACGACTCCTAGCTTTTTCCCCTTTGGGACAAAGTGAAATAAACGGAATCCCTTTTCCATGAGACAGTCTTCCAAATCTTGAAGACAGCTATTTCTACCTCTCTTTTTCACTTCATCAGGGCCAAAATCTTTAGTTCCTTTAACTGACCCCCACATGGCTTGGTTCCCCATCCCCTAACGACCTTGGTTTTCCTTCTCTGGATGCATTCCAGTCTGCTAATACCCTTCCTAAAGTGAGCTGCCCCAAATTGTACACGACAATTCAGAGGGGGTTTGACCAGGGCAGAGTATGGCAGGACTCTCCCTTCCCTTGTTCTGAAAATAAACTATACTTCTGTTAAAGCAAACCAAAATTGCATTTTTTTAGGTGGGGCTACAATGGCACATTGTTGACCATAGAGGTTTTTCATAGGTAGTCTTGTCTATAGTCACGTTGCCTTCTCTTCCTCCCATCCTGTACTCATGCAGTTAATTTTCTGGAACCACATGGAGGAACTTAACATTTGTCATTCTTAAAATTTATTTCATCAGATGTTGCAGATTGGTGACACAATGGACAAAGTGCTGGGTCTGGAGGCAAGAAGACCTTAGCTCAAATCTGAACTCAGACATTTTGTAGCTATGTGACACTGGGCAAGTCAGTTAACCTAGGCTTCAGTTTTCTCAACTGTAAATTGGGGATAAAAATAATACCTACCTCTCAGGGTGATTTATTATGAAGATCATGTGAAATAATATTTGTAGAGTACTTAGCACAGTGCCTGGAATGTAGCAAGTCCTACATAAATGTTAATTATGTTATTGCTAATTGTTATCATTAAGCCCATTGTTCTTACTTACTGAGAACTTTTTAGAGTCCATTCTGTCATCCAAGTTGCCAACAATATCTCCCAGTTTTGTATCATCCTTGATTTGATAAATAGTCTTTCTGTGGTTTCTTCCAAAGGGCTAAAAACAGATCCCTGGGATATTCCATTAGACATTACATTTCCATTTGATATCAATTTATAAATCACTGCTCTTCAGGTCTAGTCATTCGAGCATCTCTGAATCCATCCAATTCTACTATCCTCTAACCCAGGGGTGGGGAACCTGCAGCCTCGAGGCCACTGTGGCCTTCTAGTCTTTGAATGCCGCCTTTTGACTGAGTCCAAGTTTTACAGAACAAATCCTTTTATTAAGGGGATTTGTTCTGTTAAGTTTGGATTCAGTCAAAGGGTCACATTTGAGGACCTAGAGAGCCACATGTGGCCTTGAGGCTGCAGGTTCCCCACCCCTGGGAGTCTAACCCATCTCTATATGGTTTACAAACCATGGGAAGAAGTGAGGTGGCTCATACTGTCAGAATATATGCAGCTTTTTTTTTAGGAACACAAAAATATTTATTTTTTAGTTTTCAACAGAATGTACGCTTCTTGAGAGAGGGGAGTTTTATTCTTTGTATTTTTAATCCCAGTGCCTTGCCCAGTGCTTGGAATATTGTAGGCCCTTAATAAATACTTGGTGGTTGACTAATAGACTCATGTAGGCTCCAGTTTGCCTCTGTCACCAAATAATTCTTGTCCCCATGGTTTCCTTATGCTTTATCACAATCCCTCAAGGAACCCTAAATTCCAGCTTTGTAAACATCATCACATAATTAAGATCAAATGGCTTTTTTGACTGTGATCACTTTGGATGCAAACATCATGCATTATGAGAATTAACTACCCTCTGAAAATGAGTAGTGGAATTTGATCCCAAATCAAAGCAGAAAACAATTTTATTGATAGGAGGACGGTCAAGGTAACTCAGGGCTAACCATAGGAAGGGAAGAGAGGGCAGGTAGGAAGGAAGCAGCAGTCTATTGTTCAGTAGTTGTTCAGTTGTGTTGGACTCTCTGTGACCCCATTTGGAATTTTCTAGGCAGAGATCCTGGAATGGTTAGACATTTTCTTCTTGACTTCATTTTGCAAATGAGGAAACTGAGGCAAATAAGGTTAAGTGACTTGCCCAGGGTCACACAGCTAGTGTCTGAAGCCACATTTGAATTCAGGAAGATGAGTCATCCCGACTCCAGGTCTGGCACACTATCCACCTAGATGCCCATTGTTCATCAGGCCACTAGTCAAATTTTTATTTTTTTTTCTTTTTGGAGGGCAGGGAAATTGGGGTTAAGTGACTTGCCCAAGGTCACATAGCTAGTAAGTGTCAAGTGTCTGAAGCTGGATTTGAATTCAGGTCCTCCTGACTCCAGGGTCAGTGCTCTATTCACTGTGCCACCTAGCTGGCCCAAGTCAAATTTGTAGATGAGAATGCAATGCAAGGTTAAATGATTTGTTTTTTGTCATAGGAGTCTTCAGAATTCCTATATTCTTTAGGCCCTAAAAATCTTCCTTCTAAATTGTCACTGTTGCAAAGATATTATAGTATTAGGAGACTAAAGAAACAATTAGCAAATCTTTAATCAGTGAGTGTTTTGCTACTTCAATTCTTTTCATCCTAACAGGAATTTTAATGTTCAATAATTAATTAATTGTTTTCTATGGTAATCCTTAAGCTATTTATTAGGGGTAGCCGTGTACTATTATTCAGTTGTGTCCAACTCTTCATGACTCTGTGGACCATATCATGCCAGTACTGTCCATGGGGTTTGTGTGGCAAAGATACTAGAGTGGTTTACCATTTGCTTCTCTAGTTCTTTTTTTTTTTTTACAAAGGAAAAACTGAGGAAAACAGAGTTAAGTGACTTGGCCAGGGTCATACAGCTAGTACATGTCTGAGGCCATCTTTGAATTCAGGAAGATGTCTTCCTGACTCCAGGCTCACATCGCTACCTCAGGGGTAGCCATGTCTGTGTCCAATACCAGCAGGTCAAAGAACACAACTCATACTTAGAGATGCTGTTAGGGACTAGCATTCAAAGCTTAATATTTTATTCTTTGTTTCTTTAGCTAACTTCCTGCTTTCTCCAAAAGTTAAGTGGGCATACAATATCATTCAATGACATTGTTGTGCGACTGTAGTCTCATATATGTATTTAGCTCAGTCAGGAATTTCCAGGTTCATTTGAAACTCTGCACCCAGCAAATGAAAGGTGCCAACTCCTTATTCATAGATGTATATTAACACTGATTCTTGATTCCAGAGTCCCGATGAAGCATGTTACCCACTCACAGAGTGGGGATAGACTCAATATACAAAGTGAGACATACATTTTTTTTTTTAAAGCAATCGGGGCTAAGTAACTTGCTCAAGGTTATACGGGCAAGTGTTTCTGGGTGGGTGCTAAGTGTCTGAGCCTGGATTCAATCCTCAGGTCATCCCAACACTGGGGCTGGTGCTCTTACTTGCTGTGCTACCTGGCTGCCCCGACATACATTTTTTAACATGATCAATACAGGAATCTGTTTTGCTTGACTACGCATACTTTTACAAGGGTTTTTGTTTTTCTTTTTCTCAATCAGGATGCAAGAAGTGGGGAGAGAAAATAAATGTTTATTAAATGAAAAATACAATTTAATTTAAAAAGGAAAACAAAACAAAAACCAATGAGCCGATTCTTTGCTACTCCTTCAATTTCTTCCACATGTGGAGTATTCAGCGTTGTGGTTTCTAACCCAAAAGGGTAAGATGTGGTGTAAGGAAATTAGGGACCTAATACAAGATGGGAATCAATTGTTCAATATCTGAAGAATGGTGAGACTGCTTTTGCAAACTTTGTGTAATATACCAGGAGTCTTGTCAAAGGAGCAATAGATTAATTTAGGATTCCTGCCAGGTGCTTATGGCCCTCAATACTCTGCTCCATTAATTATATTTATTGGGGATTGGCAACAATTTCTTTTATAGGAGAGTTCTCTGCATGATTGGATAATTCTAATGATTAGGAAGATTTTCCTCATAGCATGTCAAACATCAGCATTCTATATCATTCCCCTACTAGCTTATAAACTCCATGAGGACAGTGACAGAGTCTATTCTATTTTTGGATTCCTCTCTACCAAGCACTGAGGATAAAGGTCTGCATATCATAAATCCTTGTTTGAATTGAATGTAATTTAAGAGAATGCAAATCTTTTTGCATCATTGCTACATCTTTGAATATCTCCTACCCCACACTAAGTGGGGTAGAGCGGGGATAGGAAAGGAAATGATCTACGATTTTGTTGGGATAGAGAAAGTCCCTCTAGCATGGCAGGTTGGCAACTTCTTTGCAACATATTAGTTGCCTGATGCACTGGAATATGAAGTGATTTGACCAGGGTTATAAACCCAATGTGTCAGAGGTGGGAATTCTCTGCCTCTGACTGTGTCTGTCTCACACACACACACACACACGCATGCGCACACACACATACACACACACACACTCCACTGGGAAAAACCAGGATCAGATGATGGGGCCTAAATATCCCCAGGAGCTGCAGCCGGGAAAGCTGATAGCTTTCCGTTAGAAGCTATTTATCCTTCTCCTGTTGACACACGGTATCAGGAGAAGGAATTTAAACTGTGGTATGTGTGGTGGTCCAGGAGGGTAGTAGTCTCTACAGTATCCTTCTAGGAAGGCTAACCTTTCAGTCGTTATCAGTCGTTTGCACTTTAGTGTTAACAAATCTAAAGTCTTTTTTTTTTTTTTTTTAAAGATATCAAGCTTTTTAGAAGAAAGCATAAAGACCGATACTTGAATTGGGATGATCAGAGATCCATGATCCATGATCAGAGGAAGAAATGGGAGGCTGGGGGAGAAAAGGGAAGTTCTGCTTACTTCACAACTTTGTTCAGCATGGACAACGATCTTTAATAAAAGCACCCTAACCTCTTAGGTTCATGCCATTTTCTGGGCTGAACTGGGTCTTTTTTAGGGGGATCACATATCAACATTGGTAACAGGGATATTAGTCCAACTCAGCGAGATCCTGTTACTTTTCCCCTGGATGTCAGTCTTTCTACTTTTCAGCCCATCCTACACATAGTTATGAGAGTGGCTTCCTTAGGACATTCATCTGACCATGTCACTCCCTTGCTTAAGAATCTTCACAGGATCCTTACTGCCTAAAGGATAAAATAAGGATTCCTTAAAATGGTATTTAAAGCACATCACAGTCTAGCTCCAGGCTATCTTTTCAGACACATTTCACACTTTCCTTCATGAACTCTACATT
This sequence comes from Petaurus breviceps papuanus, assembly GCF_028583685.1. NCBI lineage: Eukaryota > Metazoa > Chordata > Mammalia > Diprotodontia > Petauridae > Petaurus > Petaurus breviceps. The sequence continues at coordinate 27,686,177 of NW_027186304.1, read as the reverse complement.
CTCATCAAACACCTATCTGCTGCTTTCTAACCTTGATATTACATCTCTTGCTTCCATGTCTTTGCACAGACATATGCACATGCATGGGATTTATTTCTTCTCCTCACCCCACCCCATCTAGAATTTACTCCCTCCTCACTTTTGCATCTTGGAATACTTGGCTTTCTTGAAGCCTGAACTCAGGTGACACCCAAGGTGAAAGTTTTCTAATCTCCCATTGTCAATACTCTCTCCCTTCTCAACGTTTCTCTTAAAAAATACTGATGGCTTTTGTTTTTCTATCACATTTATTTCCAAAAATATCCTTCTCTCCGCTATCCAGGGAATAATCCCTTAGAACAAAGATTTTAAAAATTAGAGGGAAAAAATGGCAAAACTGAGGAATGACTCTTGGTCTTACATATCTGTGTTAGATCCTTAAATATCTCAATTATCAGAACATCACCAGAGATATTTGATGCAAAGATTTTCCCTAAGCAAAATGTTTCTTAGCTACATCTATTTAGTCTGTATGATTTCATATAATCTCTGTTATCTGTTTTTTCTCTTGTGATCTTCTTTATTTCATCTGATTAAGAATTCTCCCTTTGGCTCATATTCTGATCATACTCTCTACTAATTTTAAGCTTATTGTGGTATATGGTATAAGATGCTGGTTTAAACCTAATTGCTGCCAAACTGCTTTCCAGTTTTCTCTGTAATTCTTGCTAAAAAAACTCCTTAAATTCTTTTGCACTTCCTTACATAAGTACAAATGTTGTATCCTTCCTTAGTACAATATGTAGAGAAGAGATAGACAGGGTCACTATTGTAGAGGTAGAATTGATGACTTGGAAACTGATTGGATATAGGTGAGAGTAAAAACACTCTTTCAGGGGGGACCACTTTTATCACCACTGGCACAGCCCTAGGCTCAATGAGCAGCAACCTATCGGGAGATAAGGGTTGCTATTTAGGCAGGGATGAGGGATGGGGACAGTGAGCCTGCCAAACAGCCCTAAGAGACTTAAAACACCCAAACCATGGCCAATAAGAAGAGATGCAGACTGAGCAAAACCTAACCCAAATACAAGGAGTTGTTAGCACAAGGTGGGGTACATAAGTGTAGAACACATTGAACTTAACAGAAGTGGTTGGTTTAGGACCAAAATAGCTGTAACGTAAGACTATGGCCATAGCCTATTTAACTTGTTGCATTTTGTCTTTAAGTATCTTGCGGGTCTTTAAATTTTGTTGTTGTTATTGAATTACTTTTTATGGGTCCTACCTCTTCAAATCATATTGGAACTATGAATTTCCCAAGAAGATCTACTCCCAGATATGCGGCTCTCAAAGTAGGCTATGTTCTTTGCTTGCTAATGCATGAGATGTCACTATGATTTTGTCTTGATTTCACATGTAAGGAAAAGAGTTTCAAAGCTTAGACACAGTGTGTCATGTTAACGAAAGCAAAGGGACATGCCTATCTCATGTATATCAATCTTTATTAGCACTTAAAATATATTAAAATATGAATACAGTAAAAGCAGGTGTTTCATTGACTTATAGAAAGATTTGGTAAAATCACAGAAACAGAAATTTACATCAACCAATAATATATTAAAATTCCATCTAAATCAAAGACCCCAAGGAAACATAACAAATGCATATGCTTTAGAGATGTTTTTCCTCAAGTAACTGGTATTGTTGACACTTCTATTCAAACAGATACAATATTAGAAAAACATAATAACTAGTTGCAAGTAGAGGGGGTTATAAGTAGAACTTTATCATTTTCTCCCCCGACTTCTCTGTCACTCTCCTTCTGCAAACACGGTGGAATTAATAACATGAACACACTCTCCATTCCCTTGTGGATGTGCCCATTCGAAAAGAAGTGCCAATTACGGAGGATCCCAAAGGATTTTAATTTCAGGTATAATTACTTGTAGGAAAACATCAGCTTACAAAACACTTGAATGTGGGAAACAATGCTTTTTAAGTCCCCTCCTTCTTTTATGTGACACATCTCTAGCTTTAAAAAAATACAGTAGGCTCATCGTCCATTGATAACACAGCTCTCGATTGCACAGATTACATGTACAGTAGGACAAGTCCCGTCCCCTGAATGTGATCAATTATACAGAGCAGAAGCCTCACCAAAAGCAGTGTTACAAACAGATCCCAATGCTATGCCATTTAAAACACCAGGGGACTGGATGAATGTCAGAGCCAGGCAGATGAGTGTTTCATTTGAAAACGCCTAGGCCTGATTTTTGTCATATTACATCATCACATCCCCCTTTTAAGGTCCCAAGAAGTCTTTAGTGAGCAACCAAGAAATGGTTACTTAGACAAAAAAAGAGAATTAATGAATCATGAAAACATGTGCTTTTTTTTTTTTTAAAGCATTCACACTTTCCTGAGTAAAGTTCACAAAAATCTCACAAGACATCTTTTTAAAGCACCAGGTCTTTGTCTCTTCCCTCCGTGTATCTTTTCCAGACTCATTACAGTCCAGATGGCAAATCTGAGCCAAGCTCGGATGTTCTGGTGAAAACATTAATAGTGTATTTATGAACACTGTTTTTCTAATATTTCACCACTTGAAGGTTTTATGCCGGGGAGATGGGAAATGACTTCTTTAATGGAATCTAGGGAAAGAATAAAAATGAATGTGTATGTGGACATCTTTGGTCTGTCTGACCTGACAAGACTTTGCCAAAGAATGACAATGTTGATGGTCGTTTGAATGTGCCTAAAACTTTCTGAATTCTGGAACTTTGCACCAAAATCTTTTCAATATATAGAACTTAGACACTTAACATTTTTCAGTATGGACATGACCAGGTAAAGCATGAAAAATTAAATGAATGTTTTCCAGATTTTATTGCTTGAATAACCTAAGTTCAAAGTGTCCAGGAGAGAGTGGCACATCTATTCCCTGATGACTTTGTTAGAGGCAGAATCTGTTTCTCCAAGGTCCTGGGCATGCCTGAACATCAGGATGGAATTATAAATCTTCAATGCTGGGCCAAGTTTAATGCGCATCACTTTGACTATATCTGTCTGGGTCAGAAGCAGGAAGGCTTTGCCATCAATCTGCTGCAAATAAAAAAAAATAAAGGGCCTTGTCTTCATTCTTCTCCAATACTGTAGTACTGACTGTCCTAGACTTTCTCTACAATGCCCTTGAGCCAGATGAGGTCAGAAGTCTCCTTATCCCCCTTCCTGTCCTCCACCTCTCCCCTAGCTTCTTTATATGTGCTGTCTTCCCCTTTAAGAATGTAAGCTCCTTGAGGGCATGAACTGTCTTTTTCCCCCCTTTCATATTTGTATACCCATTTGCCAGGACTATTAACATAGTCCTAGCAAACAGTAGGCATTTGCTTGTTGACTGGACCTTGTCACCATTTTTCTGACTTCAAACCCATTTGTCCACAACAAAGAGAGGCATTATCACATAGCATAGAGAAAAATGGTTTTAGAGCCAGGAAAATAGGACATATACCAATGTGTGACCAATGTCATTTGACTTCTCAATGACCTAGGTAACTAAGACTTTCAATTGTGGATATATTGGGGCTATATATATATCAGTGGTAGGAGTTTCCATAGTAGAAGTTTCCTGCCCTCATGACATCATAGGGCTGGATGTGGTTCGATACCATCACTACCACCCACATAACTTCCACCAACTCCTATGTGGACAAACACGTACAAACTCAAACTCACCCTCACATGGGTCACTTAACCAGCCATGTCCTGATTTAGGAGATACAAGATTAAGAAGGAATATGGTTTCTCTGAACTAGTTCATCAGAACTAATCCTTCCAATTTTTTTTTTTTTTTGCTTTTTGGAGGGCAATTGGGGTTAAGTGACTTGCCCAAGGTCACAGGGCTAGTAAGTGTTAAGTGCCTGAGGCCGGATTTGAATTCAGTTCCTCCTGACTCTAGGGCTGGTGCTCTATTCACTGCACCACCTAGCCGCTCTCCCCCCCAATTAGTTTTTTTTTAATCATTTGAATATACGCTTAAAAGTAGACCATTCCAATGCTATTAAGTCACAACAGAGGGTGTACATTAATAGCCTGGCCCACGAGGCAGGCGGGGGAATTGCTGTGGCTGCTGAAGTGGATCTGGACTAAAATTCTGCGAGCATCTTGGGAGGGAGACAAGGAAGGCATGGAGCTGTATGTAATGGGGGAAAAGCCATACAAGACAACGACAAACACTGTGATTACAATGACCAAGCTGGGCCCTGAAAATCAGGTGGGGAGGATATTGAAATCCTTTTGCTGAAATTTCTTACCTCCTTCCTGAAGTATCTGGAATGATCTTCACAGCCTGGAAGGCTTTGCACAAAATTTGCCACCTACAACACAAAACGAAAAACCTAATTTGAAACATGTGTGTAGTAGGTGCTTAATAGTTTAAATTCTATCTGTTCAAATGTATTGAATAAACTGAAATAATTTCTTAGGTCATCAGTGAATCATAGTATGGCTTAGCAAAGTGCCTGGAACATGGTAAGTGCTTAATAAAATTCTGACATAACCAACTTTATATCTGTGCATATATATGTATATATACACATTCATTCATATACATGTTTCAAACTTCAAAGACAAACCCTGGGATATCCCCAGATTACCCAATTCAACTCATTAACCACTTACTAAGTGCTGATGATTCAACACAAAGGTGCTGTGCTAGGCTGAAAGTATAAAGATAAAAATAAAACAATTCTTGTCCTTGAGGTGAATGCTTGTGGGGATATGGAAGCATAAGACTGGGAGAATTAGGGAAGGATGCACTGAGGAATGGCACCCAAGTTCAGCATTTAAGGAAGACCAGTGGGAGCTGAATTCGAGGCAGGGAGGACAGCTTGTGCAAATTCAGAGCACCAAGTCTGGGGCATGGCTAATAGCCTGGGGGTGTCCTGGAGCCAGTGCAGATTAGTTTGAGAGAGTTGAGAGTTAAATTCTAAATGTGAGAATTTATACCTTGAAAATCAACCAATCCTGAAAATCAGAGCTTGATTTATTGTCTATCTAGACTCAAGAAAGTGATGAAGAAAATGTTAATAATGCAAATTACATTTTAAAGTGTGTAATGGGTACTTCCCTCCTCTCCCACACCCTTGGTAGTAGGCCAGTAAGGCTGGAATGCAGAAGAGTACAAAATAAGGTAGGAAAAGTAAGTGGGAGACTGTGGAAGGCCTGAAATGACAGACTGTTTGTATTTTTGTCTTACAGGCAATGAGAAGGCATGGAAGGTTTTCTGAATAATGTGATAGGACCTATGTCTTAGGAAAAGTAGTCTGACAGCTGTTTGGAGGATGGATTAGAGAGAGGAAAGACTAGAAGCGAGAGGTTATGGGGCTTTAAACCACAATGCTGGCCATAGCAGAGAAGAGATGGGAACAGATGTGGTAGCTATCATGGAGGTAGGATGAGCAAGGCTTGGTAGCTGATAAAGGAGAGGGAAGAGTTTAAGTGATCGAAGTCACTTAAGTGACCCCAGGTCACACAGGGTAGTAAGCCTCCAAGGCTCCTCTGGTGTCTCTAACTCTAGGGCCCAGTGTACTTTATGGTCACTTTAGAGAAAGTAGTTTCAATTGAGTGGTAGGATGCAAAGCCAAATTGCAAAAAACATGAGAAGTGAGTGGGTAGTGAGGAAATGAAGTTAGAGAGTATAAAGATATAATTCTTTCTAAGAGTTTGGCAGTGAGCAGGGGACAGTGGCTTGCAGGGTCATTGAAGTTTGCTATGGGTATCTTTCCCATTCTTTCATTACCTATAATGGATACTAGATTGGATATTCAGACCTATTCAAGCAGTTACACACATTTAATGGCTTTTTATCTAGGTTAAAGTTTACCAAAGATCTGGCTGTAGATTCAGGAAAAGAACAATTTTCCCTTATAAACACATTTCCCAAAGGTCAAAACAAACAAAAGTGTAAAGTACAGATGCCCAAAAGGCTTCTCCCTTGTACCACACAGGACCCTGACCTAGTGCAACTATTTTGTCTGATGCACAAAGAAAGTAGATTTTATTTAAAATGTCAGGAGAATATTTTCATAGTGAAACAAATAACTATCTTCCCCACCCGCTAAACAGAGTTTCTGGGTAATTAATAATCAATTTGTTAATTAGGCTAGCTGGTAATCAATAAATTGATGGTTAGTGGTTTCTTTAGGCAACCGAAGACACAAAGGGAGACTCTGAATCACCTTAAATCCCTTCTGAAAGGGAACTTTTCCTGACAAGTGAAATTCAGCCCCGATTGGTGAACATTTAATGAGAAGATGGGCTAAAAGTCTTCAGCTCCTCCTGCTGAGAACATGGCTTACTCATGAGACTCAACTGAGCCCAGCAATCTGAACAGGTGAATCCATCTCCATCCAGACCACTTTGGTTGGTTTTGTCTTTCATGAGCTGAGTAACCCTAAATTCTAATGGAGGGATACAAGAATAGGGGTTCTTTTCCCCAGGGTAAGAACTCACCCAAACTGGATTCCGTTTACATTCTTAACAGAAGTTAGGTGTCCTAGATGGGTGGCATTCTGACCAAGATTGAAGAACATGTTCCTTGAGGGCTAGGGGTAATCTCAATCAGTCATGTCTTTCAGAGACTGACTTTTTACAGGAGCTGGGCCTTAATGAAGAAATTGAGGAAAAAAGCCTAGATACCAATTTAGTAACTGGTTATTAATATAATAGTAAAATAATAATTTCTCTCAATAGATAAAAACAGACTTGGGGGAACATAGGCCTTGATGGACCACAAGAGCTGTTTTCTATCTGGTAATCTGCTCAGTTCAGGTTATAGTCTTCCTGAGTCTGATTCCTGAGAGCGAGATATGAAACCCAGTTGTGAAGAAGGACTCCTCTTTGGAGAAAAACAAATTTCAGTGTTAAGCAGGTCTTTTCTCCTAGAAAAATTAAAAAGCAACAAAACTAGCATTTCCCTGTCCTCATCAAATGCCTGAGGAATCTCCAGAAAGGGCTACCAGTGTCTATGGGAGTGCCTTGCACATGGGAGGTGCGCTGTGTTACTGAAGTGAACCAAAACAAAACACGGTAACTGCTCACATTCTGTGTGTGTGTGTGTGTGTGTGTGTGCGCGCTAAAGTCAAAATCTGTCAGAAAATTTATTAATATACACTAATTTCTGCTTGAAAAGAAATTCAGAATTCCTTGGGTTTTTGATTTACTTAAACAGAACAATAGTGATGTTAATGTCAGTGCACTTTTGCTGGTATATCTTCCAGAAATCTCTTCTCCCCGGAAGGCTGCCCACCTCTGGGCTACTCATCCATTTGGAAGCACCCTCCATCTCTGTGATCCATTGGTTGGTTCCTCCTAGACCATCCATTTTAAGGAAGAGGCTCAGGCTAACCATCTTTATTCTTCTCCAAGCTGTACTCTTGATTCTTTTTTTTCTTTTTTTCAAGGGGGGAAGGCAAGACAATTGGGAATAAGTAACTTGCCCAAGGTCACACAGCTAGTAAGTGTCAAGTGTCTGAGGCCGGATTTGAACTCAGGTCCTCCTGACTCCAGGACCCGTGCTCTGTTCACTGTGCCACCTAACTGCCCCCTATACTCTTGATTTTTAATTTTTATTTTAATGTTTATTTTTTTATACTCTTGATTCTTGATGGGAGAGGACTTGGTCTACAGCATCCCCTCTGCCTCTCCAAGCAAGGCACCTTCTTCCTGATTCCCTTTTATGTATTACCTTCCCTTATTGGAACAAGTTCCTTGAGGCTGGGGCTTTTTGCTTGTATAAAGGCTGACAAATGCTGGCTGACTTGACTTGAAATCACTCACTCCATCTTTAACTGGTCCCATTTAAATCTGGTTGAAGGTCACTATAAACAGGACAAACACTCTCCAATAATGTCAGTTTCAGGAATCATGATCTTTCCTTGAAATTGATTATCTTCTACTCAAAGATACACGTGACTCCAAGGACTTCAGACTAGGACACTGTTAACAATTTTTCAACCCCTACAACACCACCAGTGCCTTGGTACTATATACTTCCACATGCTCCTATTTCCATTCTGGGCACAAAATAATCTCAAGCATGAGCCATGCTTCTAGGATATCATTTTGTACTCTCCCTTCTCCTTCTTTAGGCCGTACATAATCAGCAGCAAGCCACGTTACTTGAGCTGGTTCATTACGAATTTGGAGCTCCCTGCTTTTTACTTCAATAAAGCAGATGCAGCAAAACAATGATATAAAGAGAACTATTCAAGATGCTCTGGGTGTATATCATGTGCATTTAGGGTAGAAGCATGGCCTAGTATGATTCACTTTCATTTTTATCCAATCCAATTCAACTCTATTTGGTTCAACAAACATTTATTTATTAGGCGTCCACTCCATTCAGGGGGAGAGGCAGTGACAGCAAGGGTTCCTCTGGAGGTTAATAGTTGAGTAACTATGGACAAGTCACTATCCCAGGCAGCTCTCAATCTATATGTTGTAGTTATCAGTGGAGGGAACTGGGTGGTCCAGTGGAGAGAGCACTGGGTCTGGAGTCAAGAAGGCCAGAGTTCAAGTCTGACTTCAGATGCTTACTTAGATGTGACCTTGGACAAGTCACTTGATCTGTTTGCCTCAGTTTCCTCATTTGTAAAATGGGTATAACAACAGCACCTACCTTGCAGGGTTTTCATGAGGCTCAAATGAAATAATCCTTGTTAAGTTGTTGGCATGTAGTATGTGCTACGTGAATATTAGCTTTTATTATCACTATTATTTCTGTAACAGGAACTACCCATAAGGATGAAATCACAGGTCTAGACCACATCACTACCCCACCCACTAAAAAACTAACCAATAAACTCATGGAATGGATTGTCTGACAGTTCCTGACCTTGAGGAATTTATATTGTAGTGACTCATGGAAGGCACATGATTTGAATATCCGCTTGGTTCCAGGACTACCTCATTGGAAGCTGTGGCTTTTTCAGTATATGCAAAATTCATGTTGATTCAAGAACCACTTGACCTCTTTGTAAAAAAAAAATTCACTGACACTTACATAAGTTACAAGCTATAGGATCTCCCAATCAGACTACTAAAGGGATAATTTACAGAACTAGATAAAATTGATTTGGAAGAATAAAAAGACCTGGAATATCAAAAAGAAATAAAGGGAAAGGAATGGAAAGAGAATAGTACTTCTAGAACTCAAAGAATATTATAAAGCAGTAATCATCAAAACTATTTGGTAGTCATTTAAAAAAATATCAACAGAACATACTAGACAAAGGAAAATTAACAAAAACGAACTAAACTCTATAGTCCAGTATTTAATAAATATTAAAACATAAATTATCAGAGCAGCTAGGTGGTATAGTGGATAGAGCACTGGCCCTGGAGTCAGGAGGACCTGAGTTCAAATTCTGCCTCAGACATGTGACATTTAACTAGCTGTGTGACCTTGGGCAAGTCACTTAACCCTGCTTCCCCCTACCCCCAAAACAAAACATAAATTACCTAGGAAAAGTATGTGACAAGAACTGCTGGTAAGCCTGGAAAAATAGTGTGGTAGAATACCATCTTACACCATATACTATACAACAATCAACTGAAAATGGATATGTGACATGAATATTAAAGATTATACCTAAAAAAATCAGAAGGTAACAAGAGAAGATACTTTTCACAGTTATGGGAGGGGAATTAATTTTTAAGCAAACAAGGGATTAAACTGATCACAAATGATAAAACAGCACACTTTAATTACATGAAATTAAAAAAGGTTCTATGTGAATAAAATTAGTGCAATTAATATAAGAAGGAATGATTAACTGGGGGGATACATATAAATTATCATTCAGAAGGATCTGATATCCAAGATATTTAGGAAATTAAGAGAAATAATGAGTAACAAAAGTCATTGCTATATATAAGTAGTTAAAGAATATGAACAAATGGTTCTCAAAAGAATTGTAAATTATTAACAACCATATGGAAAAAATGTTCCAAATTACTAATAGTAAGAGAAATGAAAATCAAAATAATTCTGAGATTTTACCTCACATTCAGCAAATAGGCAAAGATGTCAAGAGTCAATGAAGGAAAGGCAGTACAAAGATGGAGACAATAATGTATTGTTGGAGCAATGAATTGGTCAACGCCACTGGAAAATAATTTCGAATTATGTAAAGGTGGTGACTAAAAATCCACATGCTTTGACCCACAGATTCTATCGGCAGGCATATACCCTAAGCAGGTCAATGACAAAAGGAAAGATCTCTTATAGTAAAATATTTATAGCAGTTTTTTTGTTGTTGTTTTAGAAAAGAATGAGAAACAAAGTAGACGTTCATCAACCGGGGAATGGCTAAACAAATGATGGTGCAAGACAATAGTGGAATGTGCTATAAGAAATGAAGAATGTAATGAATACTGAAAAGCAGGACAAAATTTATATGAACAGATGCAAAGCAAAGTAAAGCAAATGATATAACAATGGGAACTGATCCTATTTACTGAGTAAATTAGAGTGTTTTTTTCTCTTCCAGGTGAACAAGAAGCAATAAATTTTTTTTTTGTAACCTATATTTAGCTTATCAGTGGGCAGCTAGGGGGCACAGTGAATAGAAAGATTCATCTACTTACTAGCTTACTAGCTGTGTAGCCCTGGGCAAGTCACTTAACCCTGATGGTCTTAGTTTCCTCCTCTGTAAAATGAGCTGGAGAAGGAAATGGCAAACCACTCCAGTATCTTTGTCCAAAAAATCCCAAATGGGGTCATGCAGAATCAGATATGGCTGAAAGACTGAACAATAACAAAATGTAGCTTATCAATATCTCTTTCTTAGAACTACTGGGCAGTCCCTTGGGTCCAGGTTCCTAAGGGATATGATTAGAAACCTAGAAAATTAAATAAAAAAAATTAAAACAATGCTGCTGAATCATAATGATCATGTTTGGCCTTAAAAAAAAAGATACGGGAAAGTGCCATTGCCCTTTTCTCTGCATAAGATGGGAGTTGTGGGTGGGGAACACATGCTGCATATAATGTCAGACTTTTCTGATACGTTTTTAGTCTTCCTAAAAATTTTCCCCCTTTTTTATTGTTATAAGGGGTGGCTCTCTGGGATGAGAAGAGGAAATATTGGGAAATTTAAGTTATGTAAAAACAAGACAGCAATAAAAATATTTAAAGAAAAAAATTTTTTTAAGCAACACCATATAGCTGGTTGGTTTTCTCAAGGCCCCTTAACAGTCAGAGTGAGCTCTAGAGCAGAATTTAGCACCTGTGTGCACACCTTGAGCTGCTCACTCACCCTGACGTCTCTTCACTATATTTAGTTAGACTCAGTTTTGCACTCAGTATGAAAGCCTTGGAATATTTTGTTTTTAGAAATAATCAGTATGCTGATGTCTGCTTTGGTCAGCACTGACTCCACAAGTATAATTTTATCTTGAGTCCCTTGAACCATTTTTAAAATTATCTTAAGAAAAAATACTGGATAAGGATAAAAACATCAGCACAAATAGCCAACCATCAAGCTGATAGGAAACAAAATGTTCTTGCCAGTATAGCACCATGGGAAGAGGACTGGTCTCCCAGGGAAGAGTCCTGGGTTATCTTCTTCCTCATTTCTTTTTTTTTTTTTTTAAAGCAATAGGGGTTAAGTAACTTGCTCAAGGTTACACGGCCAGTTATTTCTGGGTGTGGTGCTAAGTATCTGAGCCCGGATTTGATCCAGGTCATCCCGACACTGGAGCCGGTGCTCTTACTTGCTGAGCCACCTGGCCGCCCCATGCTTCCTCATTTCTAAATCAGAGAGTAAGAGTAAATGACCTCTAAGATCCTAAGAACTTGTGGTCTGACACTCATCAAGAAAGGGATGAAAGACCCACAGATTTAGAATTTGAAGGGACATCAGGGGTTAAAAGGTCCAAAATCTTACATTATCAAAAAGGAAAAAGAGGACCAAACAGAGATAACATGAGAAAGAGCCTGGATTTGAACACAGGCCTTCTGACTCGAGATCCTGTGTTCTTTCTACTATGGCATAGAAGAGGTGTTTGAGTCAGGGGCAGTTTACATACACACTGGCTGCATATAATATCTGCTAAATTTTCACCTATTAGCAAGTGTAAACTTTTTCAGTTGTGAAGCCAGATTCTCTGTGAATTCTTTGGGGAAGGAGAATGATATGATATGATGTGACATTATATTATATATTGTCATGTCATATTATCATCCTATCACATCAATAAGAATTTGTTAATTACCTACTACGTGCCAGCGACTGTCCTAATCACTTTACAAATAGTATTTCATTTGATCTTCACAATAACTCTGGGAGGTGGGTAATGTTATTATCCCCCTTTATAGTTGTGAAGAAACTGAGATAGAAATTAAGTGACTTGCCCAGGGTCACACAGTTGGAAGTGTCTGAGGCTGGATTTGAACTTCCTGACTACAGGTCCAGAGCTCTTAACCACCTACATTATGGATGACACATTCAAACACTAAGGAAATCAATATTTTTATTAAGTAATTTTTTTTTCCTCTTCCAGGTGAATAAGAAGCAATGAACTCTCTTTTTGTAACTTGAATTTAGCTTATCAATACCTCTTTCTTTGAACCTACTGGGCTGCCGCTTGGGACCAGACTGTAAAGGGATGTGACTGGAAATCTAAATGTTCTCCAAGCTAATGAATAAAATGAAATATCCGAGGAAAAAAGGACTCCTGGGGGATAGGAGATTGCACCATTCCCCAAGTGGTCTTTACAGAAAGTGAACGATCTTATAGATATTTCAAGATGTATCATCTATTTAGGACAAGCGAGGGCCAAAGAAATAGTTCTTCATTTCTGAGGAAAATGTTTTAGCAGCTGAGTTCTGGGAAAGGTCCCCAGCACTTCTGCCTATTTGCAAAAGAAGTGATTTTATATGGCAAGCGAGTATCCTACTGGGAATTTGGAGACCTGAGTTCTGGTTCCATATCTGTAACTAGAAAGTTATTCCCCATCCCTGGGACTCAGTTTCTTCCTCTGTAAAAATGAGGGTAATAGAAAAGACACTTTGTAAGGTCTATCCCAGAACTAACATTCTATAATTGTAGGAATTTCATTTTCAGAAAAGTAGAGAAGAAAGTAGTTTTGTTCTGTAGTAACAGTTCAGTCATTTAAGGTGATTTGATTTATTTTCGTGTAGGTTTAATTGTTCTTTTCTAGGCAAGCAAAGGTTCCAAATTATGCTTTTTTTTGCTCCCTAGAATCAGGAATTGTTAGTCATTATTATTGATAGGATAAACTGAAGATAATCAATGGAGGGAAGGCACTAGCATTATGGAAGAACCATAAAGTTTTCCTGTAGAAGGTGGGATTTTAGTTGAGACTTGAAAGAAGCCAAGAGGCAGAGATGAGGAGGGAAAGAGTCCCAGGCTTTGGGGGATGGCCTGTGAAGTTCCACAGAGTCTGGAGATGGAGTGACTTGTTGGAGGAATAGCAAGGAAGTCAATGTTACTGGATCACAGAATACATGGTGGGAGGGTGAGTGTAACAAGACTGGAATGTGGGATGGGGACAGGTTATGAAGGTCTTTGAAGGCCTAACAGAAGATGTCAGTAGTGATTAATTTAGAGCAGTGTGGTATACTGAAGGACACTGGGATCTATGTTCAAATCCTATCTGTGACTTCAGACAAATCACTACCCCTTGCTGGGTCTGTTTCCTCATCTATAAAATGAGGGGATTGGATTACATGGCCTATAAGAGCAACTAGATGGTGCAGTGTGATAGAGTGCTGGACCTAGAGTGACGAAGACTCATCTTTCCGAGTTCAAATTTGGCTTTAGACACGTACTAGCTGTGTGACCCTGGGCAAGTCACTTAACCTGTTTGCCTCAGTTTCCTCATCTGTAAAATGAGTTGAAGAAGAAAATTACAAACCACTCCAGTATCTCTGCCAAGAAAACCCCCAATGAGGTCACAAAAAGTCAGACACAATTGAAAACATCTCCTTTCTAGCTGTAAATCAAACTATGAAGAGACTGCCCATGCAATGAATGCATACCAATAGCATGATAATCAAATTCTTTGGCCAGTAATCAGCATCTGTATTTATCTGACATCTTCATGTACTAATCATTGGTTTTCCCAGCCCCTCCAAAAATAGCAGTCTGAATCCCAGCTGAGTTTATCTTTCCTGTTTGGAGGCAATGAGTAAGTTCCATGAAATTTAACTATAAGGGATTCTTGATCAAAAGTTTAAATGAATGTAGGACTTTTACCTATAACAATATGAGGATAAAGCATGGTCACATGGAATGCGTGCTGGTTCTATTGTCAGTGGGTGTGGGATCAGGTCAGCATGACCTTCACCAATGACTCAGGAAGATGTCTGTCTCTTGGAGGGTGTACAGAATGATTTGTACAATGTGGTTAAAGCCTGTCACTGTTCTGGGAGAACCCCGAACATGAAGAATGGCACAGCAATCTGGAGAGTCCAAGCTTTGCCTTTCTAGGCCCTGAGAACTTCCCTCACTCCTTTGCTTATAGCCTACTCTTGTTGACATCCATCTCTGGATCTCAGCAGGCCCAGTTTTCTCCAGTGGGCTTGCTGTTTCCTCCAGATCCCTCCAAATGCCAATGCTTTCCATTTTGCCGAGCCTGTTATAGTGTGCCCGACTGTACCACCTTACAGGACATCTGGGATCATGTTCCCAGCCTGTCTCATTTTTTTTTTTAAACAGCAAAGTTTGTCATTTGCCTGTTTTATCCCCCCAAGGTCCAACTGCATAACATTCCTATCCTCAGCTTAGCAGTGCCCTGGATTCTCTGAACTGTGTTCCCCTGTGTAAAGCTTGCTTTGAAAGCAACTGCCATCTTTTAGCATTAATGAACATTTAGGGAGCACTTGGCTGGGAATGGGGCAATTTATATACAGTGCTTTAAAAGTTTTTTTTTTTAATATAGGAAATAAAAATCCCTGTGCTTTTGCCAACAGCATTACCAAGTCCTCCCTATAGCAGCTGGTGAGATAGATACGTATGGTCTGCTCACCCGACCTCTATAGCGTGTGTTTGTGTACATACTTACATACTATATACACCGTGTATATGTATATATGGGCTCATATGTGAAATGAGTGTGCCCTGTGAAATTCATTCCCTTGAAAAAAGTCCAGGTGCAGAAACTGTTCTAGGCCAAGGAGAAGAGAAAGACAAAAAATTAGAAAAGACATAGACCAGTAATGGGAATGTAAATTTAAAGATCTTCCCTGCTCCTAGGCTAAAGTGCACCTGGAGCCTGGGGTGGGAGGCTTGTTTTTCAGTAGATACTCTTTGATTGGGCAGTTGAGTCGATATGGTTGTTACATTCTCTGAGCCAGGAGAAGGCTATATAAGCCCTGATATAGCTTCGTTTTGGGGCTCACTTTGAGAAGTGTTCTGTTGATTTGATCATATGAGACTCCAGGAAGCCGTTGGTTGTTGAGAGCCCCCCCCCCCCCCCCCCCCCCC